>NC_137676.1:40192021-40874521 GCF_963989245.1 Nansenia antarctica
CAGGGGGACACCTGGGAGAAACACACATGTTGCTTAACCCCTCACCTCCCTCCTACCACAGAGATAATGCAATACAGTCAAAGGCCAACGTGGACATGACATAACTACAGTTTGGTGGTGCAAACTCCTGTACCTACATACACTATGGTGCATTTACAAACAACGATGATGCATTCATGGACTGTGTGTCAATCCCCAGATCCCACCCAGGTGTGTGTGTGTATGTGTGTGTGTGTAGTCTGGGGGGGGGTCTCACCTGCACTCTTCAACCTCCTTGGCGATCCCGTAAATGCCGAACTCGACGGTGGTGGTGTCCATGATGATGTCACTGAGCGCCACGCTCACCATGTGGTTGTCGTAGATGGTGCGGATGCTGAGGCTCTCCAGGTTGGCCAGCGTCATCAGCAGGTCCTCGCGGCTCACCGGACGGCCGTTGGACTGCTGCCAGTTTTCCTAAAACAACAACAACAACAACACTCAGTTCAATTCAAGGTTCAGCCAATGATCATCATACAGTCATGCAGCATGTAAGGCATAGACGGGTACATTTTGACTCATAGATAAAGCCACAGGTTCTTCCTGACCACAAGATTAATAAGGGCCCGTTTTTTTTCCTGGTCCAGGTCACATGAAAAAACTCCTGGCACTATTGAAAGGCAGACTTTGGTAGGGGGGTTATGTAAGTGAAATGGAGCGGCGGTATTTGTACGCATTTATGATTGACCGTGATTGAGAGACGGACCCACCTCAGTGAACTTGATCTCCTTCTGGTTGACGACTCTGGAGGGGGTGGGGCTGCCCCTGCGGTAGACCAGCCTGCGACCGCTCCCGACCAGGACCACGTCCGGCTTCTCCTCAGGCTCCGTCAGCCCGCGGGCCAGAGTGTAACGCACCTTGTACTTGAGGGTTCCTCCATAGGAGTCAATCTAAACACACACACACAAACACACACATCGATTCATTTATTTCAGTTTCATGATGATGACACGGAAAAGCGAGTCAACTAGTCTCTCTTGTGGGAGATGTCCATCAGCCTCACTGAGACTAAACTAACTAGTTACCTTAACTGTTTAAGGTTTAGGATTTAATTCCACAAACTGCTATACTGGACTGGAGTAATGTAGTCGTGAAAGGTTGCACCTTGTTGCCCAGGAACTGGCGGGGGAGGGTCCAAAAGGAGTCGAGGACGAGGAAACGACGAGATAAGTCGACCAGCTGGAACTCCTCCTCCTCAGCGTTAATGAGGAGCTGAGTGGAGGAGAGAGGAGGGGTGCCCGGCCGTGAGGGGTATGTCACGTTCACTCCTAAAAGAGACGGACGGACAGGGAGAGAGAGAGAGAGAGAGAGAGAGAGAGAGAGAGAGAGAGAGAGAGAGAGAGAGAGAGAAAAAAACAAGACAGAGTGTCAACAAACCAAGAAGCGCATTCCTTATTGTTTATTTCATGATTCAATTACCTTGTTTTACTTTCGTCATGCTGTTTGAAGGTTATGTGAACAGAAAATAAACATTTAAAAAACTGGCGTTCAGTAAAAACGTAATTTAGTGTAAACATTCCAATCAGTCCCATACATGTATATAGTATATATCAGTAGGCCTTCAGTGGTGGTTCAGTACCTTTGTAATCGTCCTCGTCTGTGAAGCGCAGGCCGATCTGGTTGCGGTAGCGCCCGGTGCTGTGGCAGGTTTTGGAGATGCCGGCGCAGAAGCACGACACACAGCGGCTGTCGATGCTGAAATGACCGTCGGGACAGTTTCCTGGCAACGAAGACGACAGAGAGGATGACAACACTGGATGGAAGGTGCACAGCGCACACGATAGACCTGACACTAGATAGACCTGACGCTAGATAGACCTGACACTAGATAGACCTGACGCTAGATAGACCTGACGCTAGATAGACCTGACGCTAGATAGACCTGACGCTAGGCATGTTTCAGTCTATTTACAGTCTTGCAGTCTAGTCATGCAACAGGCATTTGACATGCTCACGGGGCTTCCTCCTGACTACTGTACTTCAAAATGACGTCACAGCTAATACATGTTATAAAATAGCCCTCGGTGCTAGTGCATGTGCCCTGTATGTCCTAGGGCAGAGAGGGGATGTGTGTGTGTGTGTGTGTGTGTGTGTGTGTGTACATGTGTGTGTGTGTATGTGTGTGTGTGTGTGTGTGTGTGTGTGTGTGCGTGTGTGTGTGTGTGTGTGTGTGTGTGTGTGTACAGTACCATTGCCTGGTTTCTGTGTGAGGCTCAGTACTCCGTCAGGGATGCCAAACACCAGGCCCTTGGCGTTGATGGCCTCGCAGGTGTACGCCCCCTGGTCCGCCTCCTTGACGTCACGGATGGTCAGGGTTCCACGCCCGCTATCACTGGTCATCGAGATCCTAGGGACACAGAGATGACCGTACGTGTTCACGTATCACCGTCGAAATGTTTGTTGTCTTTTTATTGTTGGTTGTTGATGTATTTTCTGTTTTCATTTGGATTTGGTTTTCCCTGTGTATTGTGTATTGAGACGTCATGATAATAAACCTTTTTATTAAACATTGTTCTATTTACATCTCTTCTATTCTGTTCATTGTACTTTTCATTTAAAAAAAGGACAGCCATTCCACAGATGGATCGATTTGCCAAAACTGTGTTTCAAAACCATCGTCACCATAGCAAACCCCAGTTGAGACACACCAGTCTGTAGGGGGCTGTTATTGCACATGACGGAAAACACATTTCCAGAGGGAGGTCATGAACGGAGAGAAAAGCCACAGATATGACAGTAATTAAAAGTAATTAAACTCAGAAGTGTTTGAAAAATGAGTCATCCTAGCCAGGCTAATCAAATATGGCTGGCTGCTTATGTACTGTATGAACCTGAAACAGCAAGTCATGAAATTCTCTTTATGCGAGATTGACAAGATTGGACAGCGGACAAATACTGTGCACACTCACTCGTTTCAAAATCTTGATCATGGTCTGTTTCCAAGCCATTAAATGCAAGATTCATTTTCACATGAATGCACGAGTTAATCCCAGTATTACTTCCAGTAATAACTCATTCCACAGCTCAACAGTTTCTTACCACGTATGAAATCCAAGATAATCTAAGATACATATCATGCTTACGTAACAATACCAGTCTTCTAGGATCAACGGTTTGCCACTCTGAATTTGAGATACAATTACAGTTCATACATTGAGGTGGGTTTTTAACAGACTACAGTACCAGTCAAAAGTTTGGACACACTTTCCCATTGGGGAAGTGTGTCCAAACTTTTGACCAGTACTGTATGTTGGAGGGTTATGTTCAGACTCACCTGCCACTAACTGGGATATGGCCCCAGTTGAGCCTCCAGGTGATGATGGGAGTGGGCACACCCACCGCCGTGCAGCTGAAGGTCACTGTCTCCCCCCGCGCTGCCTGAATGGACTCTTCTGGTGGGCTGGTCACCGTGGGAGGAGCTTAAAGTGAAAGTGACAAGACACCAAGAAAGATGAGCACATTATTAGTGGCAAGTATGGGCTGTGTGATAAACATACACACGCATGCACGCTCACGCACGCGGGTGCACACACACACAAACACGCACGCACGCACGCACACACACACACACACACTCACACTCACACACACACACACACACACACACACACACCATCCCACGTAAGCCACAATTCCTAAAGGGCATGCATGACGTGTAGTATGGTGACTCAATCTCTTTAGTCAGAGGCCCCAAAATGTCTGAACGTCAAAGAATGCTACTTTGCCACAGACGGATAATTGTCTTTCAGTTCTTAGGATTTCGACAGATCACAAAAGCTCTGTGTCTCCGTTGGCACATTGTGTAGAAAGCCTGAGTCACACGGTATAAAGGAACTGAGAGGATGACTACAGTGTAGCGGAGAGGCACAGACAGACAAAAGGAGGGGAGAGAGAAGGAGAGAGAGAGAGAGAGAGAGAGAGAGAGAGAGAGAGAGAGCGAGAGAGAGAGAGAGAGAGAGAGAGAGAGAGAGAGAGAGAGAGAGAGAGAGAGAGAGAGAGAGAGAGAGAGGTGATGATGTTGTGACGGTACAGTCAGAGGCAGAGACTTACTGCAGCCATACTCATCAGAGCGGTCCGGGCAGTCTGGTTCCTCGTCACACTGGTAGCTGGCTGGGATGCAGGTATGGTCACTGAGACACACAAACTGCTCAGGGGCACAGGTGTCACCAGGACCTTTGGTGGCTGCAACGGAAGAGGGAGGGAAATAACGGTTCAGTTACTCAACATTTGGTTCGGTTTCCGGTGAGGGAAGAGTATTTCCTGACGACGATGTCCAGGTGCTGTCTGTCATATTGGTCTGGAAGAAGACGTCCCAGTGTCAAAAATAAAAGCGAAAGCAGACTCACGGCAGTCCGTCTCGTCTGAGTTGTCCTCGCAGTCGTTGTCTCCGTCGCAGCGCCACAGCTTGAGGGCGCAGCGGCCGTTCTTACACTTGAACTCGTTGGGCTCGCAGGGAGAAGGAGTGCCTGTGGAGATGGGAGGTCACATGTCAGGGGGGGGAGAGTGGTGTGTGTGTGTGTGTGTGTGTGTGTGTGTGTGTGTGTGTGTGCGGACAGGCGGGCGGGTGTGTGTGTGTGTGTGTGTGTGTGTGTGTGTGTGTGTGTGTGTGTGGACGGGCTTGCGGGCGGGTGTGTGTGTGTGTGTGTGTGCGCGGACGGGCGGGTGTGTGTGTGTGTGTGTGTGAGTGTGTGTGTGTGTGTGTGCACGCACTCACCACATCTCAACTCATCACTGCCGTCAGTGCAGTCTCTCTCTCCGTCACAGAGGTAGTCTCGTGGGACACACTGTCCATTCTGACAGGTGGCCTGGTCCAGTCTGCAGGGCCCTGGGGGGCTGGGAGGGAGAGGGGGCTTCTTGATGGGGGTGGTGGTGGGAGGGGCAGGGGTACGGGTCACTGGGCGTAGCTTGTCTGAAAACACAAACAAAGCTTTAAAGACCTTTCGTTAAGTCCAAGAGGCCCTGTTCAGAAACGAGCCCTCGACCCCTCGCCCTCGACACCCCTAGTGGAGATCTGAGGTTAGATCAGAGGGATCTTCTCTCCTTCGATCAGAGGGATCTTACTTCCGCCTATTCACGCCTTTGAAACTACATTCACATTCACATTCACATTCACATTCACATTCACATTCACATTTACATTTTTGGCATTTAGCAGATGCCTTTATCCAAAGCGACTTACAACGACTACATTTGTGTACGTAAGTAGTGAATCATCTATTCATCAGTCATCGCAAGAAAAAGTAATCTATGCTGGGGCAAGAAGCCATTGGCAGTCAAAATGCTAGAGGAAGGAAGATGTATTTATATATTTTTTTCTAATTATTATTAGACTAGTCAAGTGTCTAGGGAGTGGGAACTAAGGTTTGTAACTGGCAGGGTACAGAGACAAACTCCATTGAGCACCGACGTTACGTCACCATCTCACACCACTGCTAGGGCACCACTGCAGTGTTGTTGTCACATCTTCAATGCCACTCACCGCAATCCAGCTCATCACTCATGTCATTGCAATCAGGTCTGTTGTCACACAGGTATTCCAGAAGGATGCACCCCCCATCCCGACACGTGTGCTCATCCGTCATGCAGGGTCTGGGGTTGGGGATAACTGGGAGAGAGACGTAGGAGGGGGGGGGGGGGGGGGGGGGGGGGGGGGTGGAGGTCAAGGGTCAAGGGTCAAACATGCAGTGCAAACCAATGCTAGGGCAACTGCAGCACATCATTCTCCTGGTTAGATATCAGGGGGCCTTCCAGGGGGGTGATGCAGGTATCACCTTGGGGTTTGTCCAAGCTGGAACAGCTCACTGCAGGCCAGGCTTCCAATTACACACTGACTCTTGGGGGTACCCAATGACTTTTTTGGGGGGTGCCCGCCCCAACATAGATAATTTATACTTTTTAGGGAGAGGCCCACATTGACATTTCTTATTGATTTGTTATGGCGGTGCAGGCCCCCCACCCGCCCCCAAAATCCCCCCGTAATGGAACCCAGCTGTAGTCAAGACGCTCAATAGCACTCAATCAACTGCACGGTTGTTTCCGGAAAAAAAACGAAAAAAAACATCAATCATCATTCACGATGGATGAGGGATATAACGTAACCACTACAACATTGCGTATTGCAAGCCCTTCCCCCCCCCCCCGCCCCTGCAAATTGCGGTGCCAGATTCTGTGAACTCATGCCATGCAAAGATCCTCCACATTCCTGCGGGTGCAAATCCACAACTGTGTGCTGTGTGGGAACAGTTTCAGACGTCTGCTAAACACTATAGGTGCTTTCATAAATAGCATTCCTCACACTGCAGTTACACGCTAACACATTTCCAGAGAGGTGATGGTCGGTTGTCATCAGAAATGCCTCGGGTTCAACATTCTACAGGCGCTACGGTTCGGGTCTACGCCACCTCGGGCATTCACCATGCAGCAGGCGTGACGCGGTACAAACCTGGCGCTGCCATGGGCTCCACGGGGGGCAGAGTTTGGGCTATAAAACCAGAGAGACATGTTAAGGACACTACCTAACTCCTCACCTAGCCTGGTCGCTACTGTCGCAGACAACCCTCGGGCTAGCTTAGCTTCAATAGGAAATGATATTATCAGAATACTGAATTATGTTGAGTGACTCAACGAAATCCCTTCTGAGAAATGTACCGTACTGTAGTTCCCCTGACCATGTGAGCGTCCAGGATAATGCTAATAAAAATCCTCAGAATAGACACTTCCCCCAGTTAAGCACCGTATTAGATTGATAAACAGAACACATTTGATGATCTCTATGGGTCAGTGGCGCTGAGGACCTTACCTTCTCCGAGGCGTCTGAACTGGAAGCCCTGTACTGAGGTGACGTAGGAGGCGATGGCGCCCTCCTTGACCACAGCGTACAGCACGCTGCGGATCTGCTCGTCGTTGCTGTTGTAATCGGAACCCACGTCCAGCTCCACGAACACGTCCACGCCATCCTCCCTCACCATCTTCCTGCGGGGACCGCGAGGCGCGGGGAGCACAGAGGAGGTGAGGTGAAGGCCCGTGGGACAAAGGGAAATACTGAGGACAACGGTATAGTGTGTGTGTGTGTGTGTGTGTGTTGAGTGGTGTCAGAACAGTTTTCACAGAGGCATATGGGGAGTAGCCTGGGTGATACCTGAATGAGATAAAGTCAGTGTACTATGTGGTGATCCGTGGTAGGACCCACGGAGGCAGAAACAACACTGTGTGGCCATACTTGAGGAAGATTGGTGAGGTTATTTCTGTGTATTTAGGTGTTATCCTAAAACAAAAAATCATAATGGCTATCATAATCCCAGGTGGAGAAGGGTGGTATCCTTAATTGATAGGGGTTATCCTAAATATTCTAATCATAATGGTTATCATAATCCCAGGTGGAGAAGGGTGGTGTTCTTAATTGATAGATGTTATCATAAATATTCTAATCATAATGGTTATCATAATCCCAGTTGGAGAAGGGAGGTGTCCTTACTTGATCAGGACCACATTGACTGTTTGGATGCCTTTGATCCTGTTGTAATCTGACTCAAGCTGTAAGGGAGAAAACACTTGGATGAATACAAACAAACAATCGATCAGCATTTCGGGTCTAAATGTTTTCTAAATATGATCAGGTGTTGTTATAGCATATAAAGTATCGTATCATATTAGCCGTATATGGGCTACTATCATCTAATGCATACAGTACTGTATGTGCAAAGTCAACAATATAGCAGGTTACAGACATGGCGGAGGGCAGTGGAATGTGAGGTGTTAGAATCCTCTATTTGTCTGTGTAAAGTTTAGAGACCCTGTGGATAGGCCTAGTTGTGCGGCGACCTTTATTTAGCCAGGTAAGATGTGCTTTTGCCATAAGGAGCTGGTATAACACCTACCGTGTCTACCACTGCATCAGAGATCTCCTGGAAGGGGGAGGAGTAGATGTCCTCCAGCTCAGGCCCGTACACGATGGAGTCTGTGAAGTTCACCATGGCTCTGTAGTAGACTAGAAACAGACGGAGGGAGAGCTGTCAACGTTCAGCTCGACCGCAGAACGACATAACCACAGCGAACATTTATCCATTTGTCTGCTCGTTATGACACCGTCTGCCACATTTAGAGAGGATTTCCTTGTCCTTTAGTGGTATTATTATTCTCAAGCTCGAAATGAATTGAACTTGAATAATGTTTGGGGATAATTCCCCTCTCGGTCAAGGCTTTGGTTCAGTGTTTGGGGAAAGAAAATCGACGAGCATTGCTGTGGCTAACAGCCGAGCCACATTCAAATTATAGAGTCTATTTACGTATGTGAATTGTGGTCTGTAACTAAAACTGACAACTGCAATGCTGCACCGCACATACGCTCCAACATAAGCCACACGTGTAGGCGTGCACATGCACACTCATGCTACAAACAATATGCCCATGCAAATAGTTTTCTCTTTATCACATATGCGCACACACACACACACACACACACACACACACACACACACACACACCATTTTATTTTTACATAATTACACTACATACACACAGCAAACACACATGCTGTAAGCACGATCCTAGTACTATCCTAGCTTTTCTCCAGACTTCCAGAGAGAGAAGAGGTGATGACATCAGAGTACAGACATGAATGGACGCCCTAGGCAGCATCACTACTATGACAATGCCTGTGAATGATCCTGGAGGTGGGCCTCAACATTCCCTTCACATCCACTAAGTCAAACACACCAAGCAGGGCCGGGGCCGGCCTGCAGCAGGGCTTATACCTATGGACCACACAGTCTATGTTAGCTATCCTGATCTGGCACCCAGTAGGTCACCCTGGCCACAGATAGTATCATATCTTATATCCATATCATAAATGGTAATGATAATGTTTTCCAAGAAACACAAAGTAGACAACACCACGGCTCCTAGCGAAAGCAAAACGATCCTCTTCAGAAAGTTGCCCTTCGGTCTCCCATTGCCATTAGGATAATAATACGAACGGCGAGTAAAATTAATAATGGCATCTATCACAGGATACTCTAATGCACATCTATTCCTATCCAAGTCACACATCTTATCCCATACCACTCACAAATAATCAGCCTTTAAATAGCCCAGGCCTTGAAGACGCCCCATTCTCACTCTCCTGCCAACACCTTGTTGGGCTGAGCCTGCCAACTTCTGAGTTCAGGTTGGCTGTCCGCGCTAGGGAAGGAAGTCAATATTTGTGTTCTTTCTTACAGTCTGATGTTACTTGCCATGGCGATACTAAGGAGTCATGTTTTATGTGGGCATAGCCCTGGGGCCTCAGGTCTCACACATACACACATAGTAACGCACACATGCATGCACACACATAGAAACGCACACATGCATGCACCCACATAGAAAAAGCACACATGCATGTGCACACACACACACACACACACATACACACACACACACACACACACACACACACACGCACATATACACACACACACACCCCCCTTCCCTCTCCCTTTCTCTCCCTCTATAATTACATATCGCTAGACATGTGTGGACACTGACAGCATGCATTTATCAAGCTTTAGAAGTCATACTTAATTAAAAGTTTAATTCAGTGTGCCTCACACAAAGGCGGTACATCCATTGTGTTAAGGGTCTTATT
The DNA here is from genome assembly GCF_963989245.1 of Nansenia antarctica. Taxonomy (NCBI): domain Eukaryota; kingdom Metazoa; phylum Chordata; class Actinopteri; order Argentiniformes; family Microstomatidae; genus Nansenia; species Nansenia antarctica. The sequence goes on from NC_137676.1 coordinate 40,201,683, forward strand.
GGGGTAGGGGGGGGGGGTTGGGGAGGACTGGGGAGAGCTGATTGCCATTCCAAACAGAGCTGAGTTTCCTCTAATTACACAGTTCTGCATTGGCACAAGGTGACCTGGTTCCTCTGAGATGCCTTCCCGTTTCCTCGTGAGGAAAGGCCTCATTTGTCGCAGAGTAAACTGAACCTTCGGTAGAAAAACGCACAACGAGCGGACTGTAGGCTACCGCAAGAAATGCAGGAATCAGCAAGAACCTGGAAGACAGTTGGCCTATCTGAGTAAGGGGGAAGCTTACAGGAATAGTCTATGTATGGCCCGAAAAACCGCACCAGAAGACGTGGAGGAACATCAAAAGGCCTCATCAAAGCGCCTCTTTTGAACCGCGGCTAATCTAATCACTTCAGTGGGCACCCGCCGCCGCAGAGGCAGGAGCGTCGCGGCCGGCAGCCTTGTCTCCTGTGAGCTCGCCGCTCTGATGACACGGCCCGGCCTGGCGAGCGCAGACCAGTCGGTCGGTTGCCCAGAATCCTTTTGATTACAGCATTGGGTTGCGCCCCGCTGCGAACAAGGCCTCCCTGCTCCACTCTCCGAGGCGGCAGTGCTTTCTACTCCTCCTCCTCCTCAACGGCCACCACTCACTTTTTCCATCGGGGGAAATCCCCCTGTCAAGGACCAACACCACCCAGGGCAGATGAAACCGAGAGAGAGAGAGAGAGAGAGAGAGAGAGAGAGAGAGAGAGAGAGAGAGAGAGAGAGAGAGAGAGAGAGAGAGAGAGAGAGAAAGAGTGCGGAGGGGGGAAAAAGGAGCCTGGAAAAATAGCATTCCAAACTCTTAATTCACAAACTTATTTAGCTATTAAAGCTGTGCAGCAGAACTGTGGTGGCTTTGTGAGGCGGGCCTCCTCTGAACACACAGAGGCCTGTGCAGGAGACAAAGACCTGATTGAGCAGTGCGCCCTGCCTGGCCTTTAAAGCCCAGCCGCTTTCAGCTCGACCTTCAACCCCCCCCACCCCACCCCACCCCACCTCGCCAGCCAGCGCCTACGGCACCGGCGCAACACGGAGGAGAGAGGGAGGGAGAGAGGGAGGGAGAGAGAAAGAGGAGAGAGAGAGAGCCCACAAGAACAAGGCTCAAACCGCATTACCCATCCCACCAGGGACCTGCCAAGTATGAGACCCTCCTTCTCCTCTCTCACTGCTAGGGGCTGAGATGCCATGGGGCAGGGGGCCACTTTCTCAGCTTTGACTTTCATGGAGGGGGACTACTTAACCCTGCTGCTGTTGGCCAGCCAAACAGCTCTGTTTGAAAGTCTGGTTCTCACTCCGCAGCTCCTGGGAATGACTTCTGGCCTTAATACTATTGGAGCCTCTTTGTGCTCTCCCCAAACACACAATATAAATGTCAAAAAAGCATTAATCTATGGCAGAACATTTCAGCTATACAATATACTGCCAAAACAATCTACGGCCAGTGATCCTTCAGTAGCAATGCTGTCATTATGCAAGACAGGCCTAATGTAATAATATGAAATAAGTGGTTTTAGTAGGGAAGATTAAACTCAGAAGCCATCTGAAAAACTGTAATGCTAACTATGTCATTGTTTTGAGGTGAAATCCCTAGTGTTGTCAATTCAGTAGAGGGGAATGGCATCTTTTACAAGATGGAACAACCCCATAATTTTCCATTGGCATCAGAAAACACTGAAGCCTTGAGAAAGAACGGAAAAAAACACTAGTTGGATTCCCAAACACCACCCGCCCAAGTGTCCCAGGAATGAGATCTTAGAGTGAATGTGGAAATGAGATTGCATAATGGAACAGAGCAGGTGTCAGGACTGTCTGCCAAGGTGATTTAGGAGAGAGAGGGAGGAATAGTTTGAGGACTTACTGTAGTCAGGCTGGGCTGGGCTCAGAATCTCCCCCAGAGGTGGAGGTTCCAGCAGTGGTGCTATGGCTAGGGGTGGGGGGCAAGGGCAGGGGCAGGGCAAGGAGGGCAGTAGTGTTGCGGAGGTGAGAGGGCAAAGAGAGGGGCCAAGGGTCAACAAGAAAAGTCAGACGAATCGGGGGGAAAGGACCATGTTAGCCAAGGCAGGTGCAGAAAGGTTAGGGAAGCAGAAGACAAAAGTGAGAGGGAAAGAGAAAGAGAAAATAGAAAGTGACCATTAGAGAGGTGATTTCTAGAAGAGTTGTCTCCACAGAAACAGGTGCAAAAGTGGTCAGATTTAAATAGCTTGCATGAGCTGTGAAGAGTGCAGAGCTTGTTGCAGTTGAACATCTAAATGCGTGTAGACCTATAGCTAAACACTTAGTGGAATACAAGAGAAATGATGTGAGAATTAATACTGTATGTATTTCCAATTATATATATAAAGTTGTGATTCATACAGGAGATTTTGTAATCCATCTACTGTACAAAGCTACAGAACATTCCTTTAGACCTAGTCTCTCAATGAGAGACTCAGAAGTGGGTGGGCAGTTGGTGTTTAAAATGAAACTACTAACAGGTAGTAGTATCAAACAGATATCACAAGCGAGCACACTGTTTTTAAATATAAAACTTAAAAGTCAAGCTTTTTATTTTTGGACTGTTGGACAGCTACATTGATCAGTCTCCAACTTCTAACTAACTAGCTAGCTAAGCTTAGCTTAACTCTAGGACAAGTGAGGCACTTTCTCAGGCTCAATACAATTGTGTCTTTCGCGTTCAGGGAAGATCCAATCACACTGGGTCTTTTATTCCAGTCTCCACCTCAGAATGCCAATAGAAGGATAATAGGCGTTAGATAGAGTGCATTGCCTGTGAAAATAGGCTACTTTGTACCTAATGACCATTGACTCACAGAGTTCAAAGTGTATGCCTGATAGCATACCAAGCTTTATTCAATCAATGACCATCTGTGTGAAAACACAGGACAGTCACATTGCATGACAGTCTATTGGGAAAGAGGTCAGGAGTGATCTCTTAGGAATGATCTCATTATATCACTGGAACAGAGGGGATATCCTTCAGACCGACCACACTTCCACTCTCTGCTTTTCACATTTTCTCTTTGAGAGATCCACCCTTTAAAATAGAGGCTTTCGGGGGGCGTCAACTGGGAGGGGGAACTTCCTGTTTTTGCAATAAGATGGAAGTGCAGAAGTTGTCAGTTTCTCACCAAGGCAAGGCACTGCATCATATTACACTGGGAAATGAACAATGATCTTTTTCTCTTTGTCTGATGACTCATTGCTTTGGTTAAATCACAAGACATGACATACTGAAATGTGAGGAGATTTGAGGAGGAGTGTGAGCTTGTATAGTGTAGAGTAGACCAAAGGCAAAGCAAGACTCTTAATTATGGGAGAGTTTACGGAGCATTTCTTGTCATCAAAATCGATATCCTGTTGCCTACTCTGCAATTGAGACATTTTCAAAATGATTACATTTTCTAACAACACATACCAATGCATAGTGATTGATTGATGCTGGAAACAAATCTGGATTTTTCTTCCACTAAGTAAGTAAATCACGTACATGGTAAAACCTTTAATAATGCTCCACTCCAGATCCTGTTTAAAGTCCATGTCATAAACCTGGACAGCCTGTCACTCCTATATAATTAGGCAAGTCTACTGGATGCAGCTGTTTCCCAACTGCGCACACAGAAACACATACGGGGACACAAAACTGAATTGCAGCACGTCTATGTACAGTAAAATATGCTACTGTGCGTGCATCTGCTTGGTAAAAAAGGTTTAGCTTAAGACAGTATGCTGATGCGATTATGTCTTAAAGGTTTTAAAGAACATAGCTCAAGCTCTTTTTTTCCAGTAAAGGATTCGAGAGTTAGTATAAATGTTTAGATGTTTCTGTCAGGAAACAGACAACAGAAAACATCCCCGTCCGAAAAACCGTTTGTGGGTAGTCAAGTTCATAGTGAACTGGCCTAATTAGTGTTAATGAAGCATCCGCAACTTCAAAGGCTTCTGAAATGTTGTGATCCTTGTCTGAATCGAATTGCCATGAAAGAAAAAAAAAAGAAAAAAAAGCGGTGGCTTAACTCTCCTTTTAAGTCTTCAGACGATTCACTGAAACAAAGTGTTTACTGTACTATCTGAAAGACTAAAGAAACACATAGGCCAACTCCAATTCTTTACCGCACAGAAGACAGTAGAATTAAGTGTGGTTTTTCCATTATTTTGGCCATTCTAGAGAATAATTGTAATTTATGTTGTAGATCTACCGGAAAGAAAACTGTTTAACTAGTCCTAAGGGGGGGGATTATTACTATAATAATGGACACTCCCAAGTGTGCGACAGGAAGCCCCTGACCAACGGTAATGCCCAATCAAAACAAACACTGCTCTGGTGGGACCTTGAGACAGTTAAAAACACAGCTGAACCAGTGAATAATGCTTCCTCATTCACATACTGTATTTTCATCTGACTTTTATTATAACATTTGTATCCAGTAACCTAGATATCTGTTCTGGTTAAACTAACATTAGGGATATGCCCATATCAATAGATCATCAGAATCTCCTCTACTTAATAATTCAAGTTTAAAAAGCATTTCAAATATCAACAAAATGTTGCACTCTTGTGTATAAAGCACTGAACGGCTGTTTCCTAAAGAGGAGAGGGAAAATCCACTTCACCAAGGCAACACTTCTGTTATTGGCAAAACACAGTGCAGCCACATTAAAGGAGCACGGCTCCAGTCGATGAGTAAGACCATTCATACCGACACAGAAAAGTGATTCGGGACACAACTTCGGGAGTCTTTTGGATAATGACAGTGAACTATTGACCATTGGAGGAGAAGAAATTCTCTTATCAAAAGCTAACACACCAACTATTCTGAAAAAAGTTTTAACTCTGACATGGCCAGTGTCCTTCAATGCTACGTGTTCCTTCCCCTTATCTCTCTTGAACAAGATGAGCTGTTCTTAAGACCGACCAGTTATACTATCTCATATACCTCCCTCCCTTTCCTTTCCTTTCCTTTAGCACTTTCTGTGTTCTGCACCCCTCTGTCCATGACGCTGGCGAGTCTGTGACCACCTCCAAGAGGGCCAGAGCACAACAACAAAGAGCCCCACCAAAATAACTGCAGCTGCTGCTACATGTCCTTTTCCCCCTCAGTGTAACTATCTGAGAGCCCAGGCTGACACACACTACTGACACACACGTCTCACCAACTGTCCACCCCATGAGAAAGGCCTCAATCCTGGGTGGCCCTGTCTGTCTGTCCGTTGACCCCCCACCCTGCCCTCCCAGCCCTCGGCTGCACTGTCAGACAGGGATCATCACAGTGATTATTATCGTCTTTTGTTTCAACATCTGTCCTGCAAAAAGGACTGATGAAAATAATAATCATGCAGGATTTGTTTTTCCGATAAAAACCCACACCAGTTCATTCGGTTCTGAACAGTTGGAGAATGGATAGAGTTGGTATTTTAGAAGTGAATGACACACTACCGATGAAGTCCTCTAGGAGGTCCATTTCATCAAGGACAACAGGGGTGGTATCATGAGAAACTTCCCATATCTGACATGACCCCTATGTTAAAGCAAACTTCCTGGTAGACTAAATAGGCCACATCTCTCCTCTTAGCGACATGAAAATGAAAATGAAGGTTTGGTGCAACTATTCCTCATGCCTTTTAGACTCAAAAATGAATCAAGGGAGATTGATTATGCTACTTTGAATTGTTTTTGACATGAATACAGTTTGCTTATACTGAAATGTCAAACAGTATTTACAGATATATCATGTACTGCTTTCAGGTAACAAATCAAATACTACAATGTGAATATTAGAAATATTGAATTTGTTCAATAAATATAGTCTACACAGACAAAGTCATCTCTGATAAAATGCCTTCACCCAAGGACAAACATACTACGGCAGTCTGGAGATATAAATTCTCAAGCCTCTGATCCAAAATTAGCGCTGGGAAGAACTACTGTAGTAGGAGGGCCTCTGGCCCCACTCTGACCACATCTTCACAACACAGTGCACACATGGTAACCTTTGTTTCTGGGGCTCCTAAACAAAGTGGTCAATACCCAGGGTGCTCTGGGAAGAGAATGTAAGAGGGCCTGTGAGACAGGGGAATGCCAGGAGATGAGAGATTGGCTGGAAGACGTCTCCCACACGACTCTATAGAGATATGCCAGAGGGGTCAAGAGAAAAGGTTGGGAGGACATAGGAGGAGCAAGCTGAACAGAACCTCCATATCTGCAGACAAGATTACGGTCTATGATTACAGGCATGGACCAAAAGACAATAGACAAGAAGAGGATGAAAATAGCTTTGACAACACTTGAGATTCCTAATGTTTTTCACAGCTTCAAATGCCAGTCTCTGAGACTGGGATGTGGAAAAGCTTTAACATAGCAACACAACAGGATGTGCTTCCTAATGGCTGCAAAAGTGGCCCCTACTTCCATCACTCCACAACAATATTCAAGGGGGAAGGAAGGCGAGGGCCTGCGTTCACAGTCCACTGGACATAGAGACTCAGCACTGCGTCCAGACCTATCCAGGAAACCAGTGTTCCTTCCCAGCTGCTGTCATGTTAAAATCTAAATATGGAACTGTGAGCAGAGCAGACTGCCCCTCCACCAAAGCCATGAAGAGCATATTGCTACCATTAAGACATAGTCACTAGTAAGAATAAAAAGAATATGTCAGTAATGGACTAGTCATGCTACATGATGTCACTTCATATTTTAGTCTCAAAGTAACACTGAACTGTTTCAGCAGAACTTCCTGATTTACTCTAAGAAGACTCTTTGGTAGAATCAACAAAGGAATAAGTAAATAACCCAGGTCATTTTCTGAGTTTTCAACTTCCTCTTGTACTTGAAGAACCCCCACCAAATCTGTAGGGACCGTAAGGTTAGTGATCCAAACTCCTCAGTGGGATTTGGCTAAGGTCTAGAAACTTCAAACCAACACCCCTGCCGGTGGATGTTCCACATTATTACGTCATCAAATAATTCTTCTCTACACTTCAGTTGTACAGCTACACTTCCATTTCGGAGACAATGCTGTAAGATAGCATTACATTATTACAGTAATCTCTGTTCTGCAAATGATGGGCGCTAGCAGATTCACATGGTCGTATGGCTTCACTCAATTAAATGTGAAACTCCATGTACAGTAGCATTTGTATACTTGGATGTCGTGCTTGAAATCTGGCCAGGGGTCTAACCAGTTCCCCTGTTTAGACATGTGGAGATACAAACCAAAAGTAATTTAATAAAAGGAGGTGTGTAGGCTTTTAGGCTCCCTTCACTGTATATATCCAGCCATGGCTCATTGCTGTGCTATTTCTGTGAGCAAAGCACATGCTATGCCCCTGGCCGAGCTCTGATGTCACTCTGTAACGCTGCTACCAAAACAATTATTCCTCCATGATGTAATGAGCTACACTTGCCTGCCAGTCGACACCGTCTGGCACCAAGGACAAACTAAGAACCTGCAGCCATTAGAGTCGACTTGTTCTTCACAGAAGTTGAAGGATTTACTTTGACTGGTACTAAGGCTTATGGTCACTTTAGACTTAGGTCAACTTACTGTACTGTTACTGCCTGATTGCAGTGAGACAAGTAAGATGGGAATATAAACTAAACTTTGTCTGTTGCACCTCACAGCATTGCATGGATCAAGCAGCCATATGGGGACAGCAAACCGTTCAATTCATGTACAGTATCATGTGTATTAGATGTACACTGTGCCATTGTCATTTTATTGGCAATTACATGCATACAAACATACCGCACAGCTACAAACAGCTTTGCTGAGGCAATCTAAGGGAAAGATCACAAGATCATCTGGTAGCCTCGATTTGAAAACAAAGGAAGGATTGACGGTCAACATGCATGGCTGGTGACAACACTAATGGTAAAGTCAAGTACAGTAGCATAGTCAAATAGACTAATAAAGAATTCCATACATTGCCTACAGGATGTCCTGCTGTCCACCCCTGGCTAAAGAAAGCTCTATAGGTGGGGACATGTAGCTTTAACAGGAAAAAGGCGGAGCTGCAGGTATACTGGCTATGTTTGACTAACATAGAAAATGCTGTTTCTCAGTCACACCCATCACTCACAATTTAGCAAGGTATTTATTCATTTCACCTCAACCGGGCTTCTATAAAACCTAGCCGCACATACTATAAGTACAGAATTGTGTTCAAATATATTGGCACTTAAGTAAAGATCCTTTGAACGTCCTGTTGGCACCTACAAATCTCAAAGGGGTTAGCTAGCACAGAATCACGGGCGGGGTGTGGAATGCAAAACAAAGGTGTTTGCACTGTCTGCCACAGCTTTTATAGTTTATCTTCTCCTTTCATGTGCGGTATTGTGTTTTCACCTCTGCCGCTGGATGAAAAGAAGAAAGGGGAATGTTTACATCTGAGAAACTGTGTTATGACCAGGCTCAGTGCTGGGGGAGAGAAAATACATGGTGCAGCAGGATGTGGAGGAGACACCATTCAGAGTCAGACACACATTTACTCTGGTGTGGATGCTTCCAAACACACACAGACACATACACACACACATACACGCACACACACACACACACACATCGGAAGTCATGATCAAAGATGAGGACGATATAGAAGTATATGCCAGAGAAACTCCAGTGATCTCTCTTCAACAGACAACAACAAAGTTGGAGAAAGCAGGGAGAGACATTCCACTGCCAAGTGTTGGTTCGGTTTCAAAAAGGATTGTCAGTATAATTAACTTTTTAATTACTGGTAATTACGGTTGAACTTAATTTCCTATCAATGTAACCAGGAAGTCCCTTGAGAAAAGAAATAGCTTGATAGAAAACATATAATTAATTGTGTCTAAGAGGCTGTCTACTCTTTGTCCAGTTATTGGCCTAACACCAATTTAGATTTAATCACTCACTAATCTGTCCATTTCTGAGACAAGTGAACCCAGAAATAAGGCCTAGGAGAGAATGCAAGGATAGACAGCATAGAGCCCTGTCACTGGTCCTACCTGTGGTTGTCTCAGTGACAGTTGTGGGCCATGGAGTGCTTCCGTCCTCCTCTCCACTTGGCAGGTCTGCAGAGAACACAAACGTACAGTAGAGGTGTGGTGAGCGTGGTTCAGCTGTAACGTAAATCTGAAGCATGGTGCTGAATGGCCTCTATAAAACAGTGCACCCAGTGGATTCATTGTGCGCTTATGGGGGAAGAAACTAGTTAAGAAGTTACATTGGGTATGGGTGGTACCCCCGTGACATGATTACATTCTTGTGCATGTTTCCTGCAAGGAGACCCCGTTCCATGTCTCACCTCCAGAAGCTTCATCTGCAGCGAAGTCTTCGTCGTCGTCCAGGAAGCGCTGCGACCTCTGGACACTTTTCTCTGCCTCCAGGTCCTCCGGCAGAGGCACTTCTCCCCACACCTTGGAGCTCTGAGCCACCTGCAGCAAACACAAAGCAACACGATTTATAGGGGTTGAAGTCTCTAGGAACATGGTTACACCCTACTCGCCAGGGAGAGCAAGGAAAACACACAGGAAACAGTGTGTTGGGATATGTTTTGTTTGAATTAATTATCTAGGCGAACTGTAATAAATCTGTTTAAGTATGGTCTAAACTCCATCACTCCGGGCTACAGAATTTGGCAGCATACCACAATTACTCGTTTACGATGGGCTACTTCCGAATGGATCAGGAAGCCCACGATCGTGGAAAGATTCTTAAAAAACATCCTCAGGTGATGTGGTGATCAACACTTTTCTTGTCAAGTGAAAAGAACGATTGCCTGCTAAGCCAAGAAAACAAGACTTCAAGGTGTGAGACAGTGTTTGTCTCAGATTTAATGATAGGCTGGTCACTAATAGAATAGTAGGGAGACTACAACTGGTTTGGAAGACTACAACTTTTGTCATTTCTAAAAGGACAATGCTAGCCCAACAACCCCCATGAAACTCTTAAAGAAGAGACGAAGAGCTTGGACAGCTGGTCTGATGATATCTGACCATGTGGATTATGTCATGGTCAGTCATGCCTGGCAAGGCCCCTGTCCACCCCCACATCCCTCTCTCAAAATATGTGCTAGAGTGGAGCCCTGTGAGGGTTAAGCTCTCTCTCTCTTACCATCCTGCCCCTCTGTCCAAAACCCACCTTTATGTTTGCATACTTCCCTGGCAGGGTGCCATCGTTGGGCATTTCCAGTTGGCATGGCACGCCAGTTCCCATTTCCACCAGTCTCCGTCATGGCAGAGTTTCCCATTTAAATGGCTCCAGCTAATAAATAACATGATCTCTCCCCCAAATCCCTCTCTCCCCTGACTGAACACCCCTACAACAACAATCCCGGGCCTTTTTCAAAAGGAAACTGCTGACAGGACAGATTCTTTTCACTGGAGCCAACCAACCAACCGTTGGTGTGATCATCTCCTGCTTCCCACTCTCTTGGGACGGGGTCCTCTGGACAGGCAGAACTTTGCCATCCTGGCAAAAACACCGCCCCCCCCCCCCTCCCTATAGAACAATGTTTGGCAAGAAGAATCCAATATGTTGAGAAAAACACAATGAAACTCGGAATAGGTGCTTCATCAATTGATAAGAGAATGTGATACCAGTCTTGGAAACACAATGGAAGGTAATTTGACTTTAATTTTTTCACTTCATGGGGCAAATAGCTAGAGTGACCTCTGCGACTCAATCTGGGCGTTAGGACATGTCCACTGTGTTGCAGATATCTCCTCCAGATAGAAGGACTTGCCCTGCACTGCAATTTTCCTTACCGCACCCTACCCAGGGGTCATAGGCTTGAGAGGCTCACCAGCCAGAAGCAACAATCAGCAACACAGTAGGAGTGTTCAGTCAGCAACACAAACACACACACACACACACACACACACACACACACACACTTGGGCAATGTGTGAGAGTAACTGCATTCCAACACAAGCACAAACACAAACACACACAGACGCACGCACGTGCACACACACACACACACACACACACACACACACTCACACACACACACACACACACACACACACACTCACACGCACACACACACTTGGGCAATGTGTGAGAGTAACTGCATTCCACCCTGGGTGGAATCCGACTGTTTACTTTTGAATTACTCTTTTAACAATGCCAAATGTTTGCCTTGCTAGAATGTCAATGGAGTATAGACAAAAAGGGTCAACAGATTCTAGGGGTATTGAGCGACAGGTGATGCCACATAGAAGCCTGAAGACATCCCTTAAGTTTGCCCAGCTGTTGTTGACTGTACTGGGGGAGAATTCCAGCATTTTGTCTCCGTGAACAATCAATGAGTAGCAGAGGCAGAACGATCAGGAACAGACTGAGAAAACTGAAAGACGTCAACCAAGATCCCATTGGAGAATAGCACTGTCAGCTGTCCTGGATGTCTACTGCCAAAGATCTGCTGTCATCCCCACATCCAGACAGATGTGTGCCTATGAGATGGACTGTAAACCTTACAGAGTACACAATACCACCCCCCCAACACACACACACACAAACACACACACACACACACACACACACACACACACACACACAAACACACACACACACACACACACACACACACACAAACACACGACTCCAACATTCCCATCCCTGTCATGTCCCTGTGATAGCCAAGGCCTGTCAAGAACATTGTGAGAAGAATGTTTCAGGGGATTCATTTTGCCCACTCATTCTATAAGCCTACTAATGCAGCTGCAGGACAATCTGTGAGAAACATCTTCAAGACACAGCTGACTGAGCACTGAAACTAGCCGAAGCTCAGAGTGCACCTCATACAGTACATTTCATGGGAGTAAGGCTTCTTTTTTTAAGTAGCTTCTCTACATTTCCAATTTGTCGTTACAAAGTTGCATTTCAAACCTCTCCTGTGTATGCTGCAAGCCAGTGGCTTGGACTGCATAACTTTAGTGCTCCAGATTGGAGAAGCATAACACAAGCTACATTCAGATTTTTTTTTTTTTTTTTAAGAGAAAACTCTCAATTCCACAATTCTAACAATATCTCCTTTAGACATGAGGCTGCATTTAGTTCTGAACAGGAACGGAATGTAAACTGTTTAGCATTAAGTGGATGAGAGCTTGACACAGGCTCTTCCCTGCCTGCTTGCCTGCCTGCCAGCCTCCAGCCTGGTGAACAGGACCACCTAGCACTACCAGGCACCAAGGCCCTAACGGGGCCTCCCTGATCCCTACTACCACTTCTATCTGTGGAGTGGCAGACCCAGAAGGGATTTGAAGCAGACCTGCATTAAGCTGCTCCATTAGCACACACAAACACACACTGTACGGCTTGGGGTCCTGTCACCCTCTTAGAGACAGCCTGACAGCATGGATGTTTGGGAAGAGTGATGACAGCCGGGTAGGAAGGGAGTAAGCCGGTGAGAAATGCACTTTTTCCACACCTATTACACACAGGAATAGAGAGACAAAGATGTCCTGCAGAGAAGTCTGACAATGGGGATGACAACAGGAAGGTGTTGTGCTCAGTGTGTGGGTGTGGGTGTGGGTGTGGGTGTGGGTGTGTGTGTGTGTATGTGTGTGTGTGTGTGTATGTGCGTGCGTACGTGCGCACGCCCATGTGTGTATGTGCGTGTGTGATTGTGTGTGTGTGTGTGTGTGTGTGTGTGTGTGTGTGTGTGCCTGTGTGTGCCTGTGTGTGTTTCGTTGACAAACTGCCAATTCTGACACTAAACCTTTGTCTGAGCCCCTCTTGGATAAAGAGTATGATGAGTGAGGCCCTTCAACTTTTAGGGACCCTTTTCAAATACAAGTTGTAATCCAAAGTGACTGGTCAGGAAGGAAGCATTATAGTCCTCATCCAACAGCCAAAACATCCGATGACAACGTTTACTGTACGACTGTTCTACAACAATGTTCCATTACAAAACATTCCCATGTTATTTTCATGGGTGGGGACTTAAGCTGGAGTCTATTGGGGGTTGTTGAGGAAAAAGTCGAAAAAAAGAGGAGAAACAATTGCATTTCTGACGACTTATTCAGAGCATCTGCAGTCTTCCCCCAGGTCCTTCATTCTCTCTTGCATGCTGATCGTGCCATGCATTTTACAATAAGTCACACTCCCACAGGCATTGTGCAGTACACCAACGTTTCTCAACACACATGCTAACTTTTCAAATGTGCTAAGACAGCCCCCCCCCCACCCCCCCCCCCCACACACACACACTCACACATAAGCTCCCAGTGCAAGTTGGTGCAGCAATGTACAGCCACTGGGTTGAAGTCCACAATGTGTTTTCCATTAAGTCTACTTAACACGTATTGAAAAAAAAGGGAAGAAATATTACCTGCTCCTGACCTAACAATCCTGACCTCACAAGCACGTTTCATCTTCAGCACATATTTTGCATATGCGCTTGAGCTACGTCAAATAAACTGATAATATGTTGTGCCAACAACAGTTACGGTTAGGAATTAAACCAAGGGAAAGCACATCAAACCGTGAATCAACACATAATTAATAACACATCATTGTTAGCTGTTGAGTATGACAACATAATAATACGATCGATCTGCATTTCATTTAGTATTCAGGCAACCCTTTTCATATTCTTTATTGTTGACAGAGATAAAAGAACAAAAAAAGACCCCTCTATTGTGTTGTCAAGGCCAGTTCTGTAGCTGTGCTCCCCCCTGTAGTCTCTCCTACTCCCTGTGAGGCAGGCTGCTACAGGGCCTCTGCCCAGCGGTGCCTTCCTCCCCTGCCTCCCCTGCCTCCCCTGCCTCCCCTCCAGCCTTGCAAGGGCAACGCTCCCCAGCGCGCCTCGCACACTCCGCTCTATTTACACCACGCTCATTGTTTAGGGAAGGCATGTCAAAATGAGCGCCTGGCTTGTGTGGACTTGTATGGTGAGCCGGTCAGCTACGTGGGGAGAGAAAGGAGTAAAAAAAGAAAGAAAAAAAAAACAGAATTAGAGAGAGAGGGAGTGTGATTACATAGGAAGAAAATGTAGGTTGCTGGTGAGATATTCTCCTTTTTTTCCCCCCAGGGACAAAAGGAACAGTGGGGTGAAGTAATGGAGGGGAGTGGATTTCATACATGTGCTCACATGTACAAAGAAGCAGGCACATCCACACAAGGGCATGCTAGGTGATACACACAGACAGCATAAAATGCCTAACATAGAGAGTATAAAAAAAAGTTAACAGAGAAACACCATAGGGGATGTGTGAATGGTTGACATTAGGTGATGGAATGTCAGTAGGGACGTCGGTAAAACAAGTCTATCATTACATCAAACCTCTGGGGTATTATTATTGTTTACATTCATTGAAAGCTCAAAGAAGAGGTTGATTTCAGAGATATGGAATTCACAATGCTGAATTAGCAGCCGTTTGCAATTCCATATGTGGAGAATAGGCACAGACAAAGTGGCGACTCTGCAATTTGGGATCCATGTCACCATCTTAGCAGGAATCAGCCTAGCTGTAATTATGAGTGACTGACTCACAGTAGTGTATTTCAAGCCAAAGGTTAGAGCATGGTGACACCGGGACCAGACAGAGGTGAGCCCCGCACAAGACAAGGCTGTGAAACCAGAGACAGCTGTCTGACAGTGACCCTAAATAAAAGATCTAAAACCAGGAGAGCCATTTTCAAACCTTGATGATACCAGAATCATGACACACAGAGTGCATGTAAACAATGACATGGTAGAGTAAAACTGTAATTTCTCTTCAATGACGTTTAGGTGAAGAGAACGGGCGTTTGTAATTGGCCTTGTTGATATAGGAGATTGACGTGAACTACCTGTGAGAAATACAGTAACTCAAGGCAATGGGCTTGACAGGTGGAAGATATTCCATCAAACATTAGTAGCCTGAAATACTATAGATGCTAACTGTCCCCTGTGGGTGGTTTGACTAACAGCAGTTCTGAAAGACGACGCATGCAGAATAAATTCCCCGCCCCCCCCAGTCTGTTTCTGCAAGCAACTTAAAATGTATAAATTTGCGATGTCGAACTTGGTGTTATATTTTGAGAGTCCTGTTAAGTCAGAATATCTTCGAGATGAGGTTTGTCCTTTACCTCCGAATATAAACGAGGACTGTATTTCGATTTATCAGCTCGTTTTTCAAACAGGTATCGCTATCGTACCCATGTAGTAGCCTACTATTATCAATGTTTCTATTACATTACCATACTAAAAAGGTTTGAAACCTATCGTTTCATAGACTGTATGGTGTTTACTGAGTGGATCAGAGAAAAATAGACTGTACGTTGCCGCTCCAGCACCTTCAGAACAGAACCCCTCCCCTCAATTATCACCCCAGTAGGAGGTCCCAACATGGCCCTCTCTCTACAGACCACCTAGGCCTGCCCTGTGCATGTACACCATTGGTTTAGCGTAGGCTATAGACCCCCACTGTCAATGAATGAGGGCCCTGAGACCACACTCCTGTTTGCACACACTGAGAAAACAACCCAGTGAGACCCACACACTTATCAGTCTGCTGTTGAGGTCAGGAATGATACTTTTGTCTTGTTTTAATAAGGCACTGTGGTCTGTGGTCACTGGAATTTATTGGGGTGGAAGTGTTGTCATAAAACCTAACATTCGTAATGCATACGTATTGGAAGTGTGAGGAACATTTCTCCAAAAAGGCATGTGTTGGGGATGTTTTTTAAATGGTTTGGGGTGTCTGCAAAGTGTTTTGGACATATTTCCAGTGTGAATGGGGCCCTATGGAGCCCAAGATAAGACTACTCAGTATCTAAGGAAGCTAAATATTTAACTAAAAACGGTGCTAATGAAGTACCGCCAATGTCATGGCCAAACCAGGAAAACATTTTTAAAAGGTGGAACAACAACATGAATAATCACATAGATTATAAAGATAAATACTCTGGCCACTTAGGTCAAGTTAGTCAACAGAGACGAATGTGATTGTTCCATGAACATTCAGCACGTCCTGCTGATATACGAATGGTAATAACCCCAAAACAACCCATTGCTGTTGCCTGCCTCAAAATGCCAAAATGCACCAAAAAGTCATCACGTTGGAGTGTAATGTCACATTAAACAAACATAAACATGGTAAAGCATTTAACGGGGCTATAAATAGCTCTGTATTTCCGGTAAAGCCTTGGACAGTGACAGTGACAGTGTTCAGGAGGAGACCCGGTACAGGAGCTCCAGTTGCCCCAGACGACAGCTGAGGCGGCGCGAGGTGCTGAAACATGGTGGCAGTTCGCAGGAGAAGAGCAGGGGGGGCGAGGGGAGGAGGGGGGTATTTATAACAGGAAGGGCCCCAGGAACGCAACACTGTCACTTAAGAAGCTCCCTTTCCTTCCACTGGATAACTCTGCCTGCTTGCCAAGAGATCAATGGTTTCATACTGTATAGGGGCTGACACTACGGTGTACAAGAACATCTTTGAAGTGAACGGCTATATGGAATAGAAATAAAACATGTCAAATGCTGGTGAAAAGATCTGTGATGTGTTAGCATTCTCAAATCTGAAATAGTTTGCATGAGAGGAATGTATTTGAATGAATTTGTGCTCATTTCATTATCATTGAATCAATGGTTGGAGATATCATGTCAATAAACATTACTAGCCTAATCAATTAGAGTTTCAAACAATATCATATACTGTTTAGTTATGTTGTACTGTCATGTTGTAATGCCTGTAATACCACAATAACATTCATACAAGTTATATTTGAATTCATTATATTCAGTTTTAAGATGACAAGATTTTGCACCTTTTATTTCTTTTCCACAAGGCCCCACTGAAATAATGACATGCACTGATTTACAGCTCTGTAGTCCAGGACTTAGGAAGGAAGTGGTGGCAGCTGTTTGACGGCACTGATCAAGCTCCAGTTTCCCACACCACCAGCACCACCAGGAGCAGCAGCAGCAGCAGCAGGGTTACCTTTAACCTCCACTCTGCTCTCATTCTCGCCTCAGGACCAGCTAATCTGACACCACCTGTTGCCTCTGCCAAGCTCATACTGGGCCTCAGACCACACCAGGTCAAAGGGAGTTAATTCCGTGGAGTCAGATTCCTTAATAAGGCGCAATACCTGCTTCATAACTCATGTATAAGCATGCTACATGAAGACAATTAGCAATCAAAAAGTGGAAGGCAAAGCCAAAATTAACCACCCTTTATATAGTATGAATTTGAAGTATAAAGTATAATTTGTGAAGCATCTGTGTCGGCCTTATAAAGTTATCATTAAGCCTTTATAAGATACTGTCTGTCATGACTAAACCTTTGGTGCGAACGCCTAGGAAAGAGTGCCCTCCAGGCCCAGAGTAATTTCACGTTGTAAAGCCACTTTCAGCCGGTTCCCAAGGTCATGCTATTTGGGACGGCTATCTCATAATTAACTGGGATTTGGCGGCGTACCATGGTGAAGCTTTTGGAAAGACAAACAGTTACAACATGCCGAGCATCTCGGATCACGGCTCGGCCTCTTTGTTTGGTAACCTGAGACGCTGTTTTTCAGCATGGAACATCACAACAGAACCTCCTGCTAACAGGGCTGCACCCTTTGTGGGGGCCACCATCTGCACATCCAAGACGTCTGCTGTTTCCGTTTTGTACTTTTAGAACATAAGAAGTTGAACAAGAAAGGATTACTGCACTCTCCGAAGTTCTTTCTGCTATTGATGAATAAAAACATTAGTAGGCCATTCGTGAAATGACAAGAGCATAATACAATTCTATGTCTTGCTCACTTTGCTACATAGAAACATCTAGACAATAGCAAAGTGAGCACGACACAGAACCTACAGATTTTAATCTTGAAAACATCATCAAAGCGAAGGCCTGGGGGTTTGTGAAGGCTTGAAGCATTCTGTGGTTATCTACCCCTTTCAAGAACCTGCTCCATCTTCCACACTGGAAATTACCTGACAGCTGTTCTCTTTAACCCTGTGGGAAACATGAGAAAGCCAAGACTGGGAGAAGAGACATGATGACCGGGGAGGGAAAGTAGATCTGGCTTTGCCTCACACACATAACAGTGCAAAATACCAATCCATGGGCAAGAGGATAAGGTCAGCTTTCCTCATGAGCTGCAGGAACTGCAGGAAACACAACTCCTGATTGTCAATGTGTCAAAAATGACTACCAGCAGTATAGGTTAAAGTAATTTCTTTCAGTTTCCCCCAAATCCTAAATGTAGGATGATGAGAGGGACCATTATCATGACCAGTGTCATCATCAATAATGATGGTCAACCATACAATTACAGAAGGTATTTTATCATTTCCAGGAACAAATCCCTCATTTACCACAACACAGATTTGACATTGAGGTGCAGTTATGAATGCACTACCTCTTCCTCTGTAAATATAGGATTCACTTGGGCAAAAGTAATTTCAGGGTATGGCCTATCCATCAGGTAATCACAGTGATGAGTCACAACAAACAATCCAAGTACAAATGTATGCAGCTGTTTCCACATTACAACAATAAAAAATATATATATATTATTATTATCTCAAAGCATATAGATGCATTTATTTTTAAAAAGAAGAAACTCTTGAGTCTTGAACAATGTAAGTTAACATTTACTGTTTAGTACAATCCCACATCATTGCAGTATTGTAATGCCACTAATCATTTCACCAGCAACACTGTTTCATATCCCTGCATGTCACTGAACTTAAACCATTTTCCTAAATTAAAGTAGAGGAGCACTCTGAACTGAATTAAGCAGTGCATGCCAGTTACATCATGAGCTTAGAGGAGGAGGATAAGTCTACAGACTCAGGTTCCAAAAATGACTTAAACTGTGTTTGCTCAATAACATTCCACCAGCTGCTGTAATTTGGATGCATATCATCCACAATACCGTCTCAGTTTCTCAGGAATTTGGTGAAATGCGTCCAAAAGTGATCAATTTAATTATGGAGGTCTGTCTTTGCTCTTGCAAACAAACACAGTGCGTCAGAGTAGCAGCTTTGAGCTACATTCAGACTCCAGTGAGGTTGGTCCTGTAGGAGTTCATTTGGGATGAATGAAATGTAGTTGGGCAGGTGACTTGCAGAAACCTGACTATGACCCCTTTCCCATCCAGACAGGACAGGAGAGCCATGGGGAGGACAGAGGTGGAATTCTTCAGGGAGATAAAAATACCTCTGGAGCTGCGTAGCTGCAGGTGTTATTTCACCCCCTAGAGGCCCCTGGGATGGGAGTCCGTCAGGCCAGGGGGGGAGTCAGTCAGGGCAGGGGGGGAGACAACTCAGGATAGCCTGCTGTCAGCAGTCCACAAGGTTTCAAATGCCACCATCTCAGAAGAATCAATGTGATTTATTTACTATTGCTGTGTTTTACAGTAGACAGTGTGGTACATCCAGATGAAACTTACATATAAGTTGTGGATGTACCACACTGTATACTGTATGACATATTATTTTTACATGTATATTACATATAACACTACTTTACATTGTTAGCAGGCTCACAAAACAAGCTGTGTTAGTTGACTAACTGTGTTAGTTGAGCGAGTGTGTCATTGATTTTCAACAATGCTGAAATGTTTTGACATTTTTCAGAATAAAAGTCAGAACATTTTGATTGGTTGCTGACTTGTTCCCGGTTTCACCAGCTGCTGTCACAAATGTTACCATAGGCAGTATGAAAGCCTTGGGGAATGAGCTTGTGTGTAGAGTAACCTGAATCCAAGTTTAAATTCAAAGATGCTTTTGTTCAAATCTCTCTCCAGCCTGCTATGCCAAGCCATTTCCCGACCCATCTTTACATAAGAACAGTACAGTAGGCAGCGTAGTTAAACTGCAATCCTCACACTTTCCCATTTGAGGTTTCTCCTGGCCAAAAATCAATAAACACTAAAGAAAGACATGCTTCAGAAATGATCCTGTGGTAAGTGTGGCACACATAACCTACCATTGCTCAGCACATTGGAACCCCACCCTCACTACACACACTCAAATGGCCTCAGAGAACCTTTTAGTAGGTCAGCATTTCCTTGGCTGTTCCTTGGAGCTTACAAACCGTGATTAAGTTGGTAAGAATTCAAAAGCACAGAATTCAATGTACAACATTATTTATTTCGTTAAATACACAGTAGACTGATTTATACTAAAAACGAGAGAATTTTTCAGTAAGTCTTTTAATGCAAATCAACATATTTTGCTGCCCAAATAAGCTCAAATGTCATGAAGCAAATCCACCCACACACACAAACTGTGTGACCCTAAGCTTAGGCTAACAAGGGACTTTCCAGGTTTTCTTCCATGTTTTGCTAAGGAAGTGATTTATTTGCCTCAATCTATGATAGTTTAAGGCTCATGGCAGATCTACCAGCTTGTCAAAATGGCAGAGTTGGCTCTTTCAAGTCAATGTAAAGCAGTAAAAATGTTAACATTCTTGAGGCCAATTATTTGGATTCAGCATGTGAGAAGGGATCAGGTGCCCACTTTGTCTGCATGAAATGCTTTGTCTCTGATTGGCTCTCCCGGGCTCCATTCTCTGGTTTAAATCCTTGGATTTAGACTCCCCCTGTCACCCACAGACAAAGGATCAAGGAGCTGGCCACTCGTGGACCACAGGATTATCTTTTCTGGGGATGGGTCACAGAGGAGAAGGGTCTGTCTGGAGAGTCCTGAGGAATACTGAGGTTGAATTTCAACCAGGTGCAAAGATTCTTTGTTGGGGGCAGTCAGGAAAGATATTGAGCTATAGCTTTACCTGGACTCAGATGGGGGTATTTAGGGTCACGTTTCAACGTATTCTGTCAATTGCTGTTATTCCAATAGGCAGTGAATACATTCATACTGTATATGGGACATCTTACAAGTATAATATCTACAATGATCATACAGGAAATGTGATTAATTCTCATTATTTGAGAACATCCATGACTTGACACAAAAATGTCAAGTCACAGGAAGACAGTCATTCCTTTCAATACTTCTGATGTTTAACAAAACCATTAGCATGGGTAAAAGTAGTGTAAACTTTAAAAGAGTTTTGGCAGCTGTTGTTTCAACAGTAAGACATTTGGACAGGGAGTCCATCATACTGTTGCAATCCCCCAACCCCAGAAACAAATATGGGACTCCTGGCCAAGCGTTGAGTGGGGTTGGCGGAGACAGTTGGATAAGCAGGCCTTGAGTGCAGGATAAAGATATGGTTATGAATGAGAGCCGGTGGAAAAGCTGATAGACAGGAAATAAACAGAAGGTCCGCTCGCCCAAGGTCAACAGGGGACTGTGAAATGGGAGGGATGTCTCTACATTGTAGTATATTATTTCTAATGGCTGCAGTCCAATTTATATATAACTTACATTAGTGATGTGTATTTTTATTCATAATAATGGCACTTTCTTCATTTCCCTCAATACTCTTCCTATCTATTTCTCAATTACAGACAAGGTATTGCAGTATTACTCACACTTTAACACCAGACAACATGTCTGTTCAATGTCTAACCACATTACTTTGAAAAGCAATGACTGCATCTTCTTGTCTAGCCAATTTCCCTTTGGGGGTAAGCTCAGTCATGTATCTGACTGATTAAAGCAGCTGCTTTAATGGTAGGCCCTGTAATCTAGTCAATTTGAACAGAAAGAAAATAAATTCATCCCTAACAACTGGTATATTACATCTAAAAGACCTACAAATGGACCACTAATAAAATGTTACACTCTTATCCTAAAATGTTGTGTTACATCTCCCATTGACCTTATTAAGGTATGACTTATGCCCGCACAAATGCTAGCACTATCTCTACAGCCACAAGTGAACCAAATGAAACACCTGCATTCAATACATTGTGATAATGTTGATAACCAGCCAAATGGCGATATACAAACCCACACACTGTTTAAACAGGGGTAATTGAGTTGAAAGGATACATATATAACCTGACAACAATCCCATTGTTCTGCATGGGGGGGTTGAGGAAGAAAGTCCCTAAGACTGTGCCACGCCCGTTGATCCAACACTATGAAAGCTAGATAAAGGCCCAGACCAGAATTAAACATTTCCTTCACTTAAACATAGCCTTCCTTCCCCTTGATACTCCCAAAAATAAACTCATGCGTTAATACTCTACAGTACAATAACCAACTCCAAATAAAGTCCCTAACAAAAAATAAACAATAAACAATTTGACTCTCTATAATCAAACAATGTTGTATAGAGAAACACATGTATTTGTGTATGGGAGCCTTACATGTAAACATGTCATCTTAACAGTAATCTAAAACATACATAAAGTATCCTATAGGCCTACACAAATACAGATGGGCCTAAACCTCCACATGTAATTTCAGTCTGAGTCGAGGTGACAGAAACGGAAATATCTCATAATATTCAAGTGTAATTGTTTCTGAACTAATGAGCAATAATCCCACGAGCACTAGGTAATTGGAACCACAAACCACACTTGGGTCGGCCATTGCAGATGTGAGCCTCAGCCTACTCCTCCAAACGAGCCCTGGAGAGTCTGTGTCTGGCTCATTACAATTAGAGGTGCTCCACATAAGACCTGGACATGAAAGAGTTCAGTTGACCTGAAACTTTGGTCAATTTAACAGGAAACCACATCCCATGATGTTTAGGCAATGACCCTAAACTTCGGCACATGTTTTAATGTCATAATTATGGTGTATCTACATTATTCTAACCTTGCCAAGCAAAAGGGCCTATCCCAAGTAGCTGAAAATATGATCAAGACTTAGCTAACTAATCATGTAAGTCCCAGTTTAGTATACCCTTTCCTCTAGGAAAGATTTGAGAAAGTGATTGATTTAAAGCAGATTACACAACAGTCCTGCAGGCCATCCTTTTCCAAACATAAACACAAAGTCAAAGACCATCCACTGTTCAGAGCTCACCAGTTGATAGATGAATTTCACCTGTCTATTTCATTCAAAGAGCAGTCTAATTTAAAGGTGCGTTCATGCACCAACTGCTTTGCCTCCTCTTAGACATCTGTTTGCCAGAGGTTTATGCAACAATACAAGAAAGCGGGAGGCCCGACCTGCCCATTCATTGGGAGCAGATGTGAGGGATCCATTTCCTACTATAATAAGAGGTAATTACAGGCATGGGGGAATCCATGTGTCTGTGTGAAAATGTACATACGTTTGGGGAGGCTGGCCATGAGTCAGGCAAAAATAGTATGTTCTATGATATACCCTGGCTTAGCCAAGCCTTCTTGGACCAGTTCATGACTTTTCAATTATAAAGACCTAAACCGTAGCAATGTTCTCTGTACTTTCTTTTCTATCTGAGTTTCTTTTCTATCCCTAACTCAAATCGATTGCCTACTTTCTCTTCTAATTTCTTTAGTTTTCCCCAGCCACTACGTGAGCAAACATTCTCTTGACATGACTCCAGCAACTCCAGGCCTGGGGGGTGGAGTGGTTGGAGGGTTGGGGGGGGGGGGGGGGGGGGGGTAATAGTGCTGACTAGTTTTCAGAGACATCGCACCCTGGCCTGATCAGACTATGAAAACTCTGCCTGTCTCGTCTGCTCTTTTTAAAAATAGGCATGAAAACAACAGCTCTGTCCCCATTATTCTATTATCTCTCTAAATCTCTGTTCCATTACTGCTGCACCAGGGAACCCCTGGTGAAATAACAAGAGTTGAAGTTAGACATGTGCCCACGGGCAGGGCTTGTGCCTGTGCCAGGGAATCTGACTATAGTCTCGCCTCTGTGCCAAATCTCAACCCTGGTGTACCCCCTGACTCCACCCTTTGTGCCTGTGACAGGGCCATAATAGAGTCCCAGCAGGAGGAACCTTGTGGGGGAGAGACAGGGCCCCTTCACCCTGGCACAGCTGAAACAGCCTCCTCCAGGGCAGGCCTTCTCGCTCCAAACATAAATCACACACTCTCAGTTAAGGGGAAGAACCATTTAATTACCCTTTTTAAAGCAATAATTGCTTGACTTGGCTGGAGGTGCTGCTGGGGGAATCTGAACTGGGATGCCTTTGCAGCCATAGATGGTTAAAGGGGAGCTTGTATTAGCGAGAGCGGGCTACTGTAGCATACATAGACTACGTTTATTACGTTGAGTCAATAACTGGACTTTAACTGGACATCCAGTCCAACTTAATAAGATTCAACCGTATATGTCTATTCTGTTATAGACAGACAGGAATTTTAAAACTAAGACTGAAAAGCTGTAGAATGAGCCACAGCTGGTTTCCCACAAATCCATCCTCAGTGGTGTGGTGAGGGCATTCTTGATGGTCACTAATCTCCTTAAAGCTAATTACCATAAAGTGTTTTTGCTTCTACTGAGAAAGCAGTCGTGGCCACATGTTTCTAATAAACTCTCTCTTGGGACTGCAATCCAAAGATCAGTGTTGTTGTTTACCTGGCATAAGCTGTATGAGAACAGAATCTTAGGAATAAGAAATAAAGGCAGGGCACTTTAGCACTGTTATGCCAGAGCATTCTGATGTGACTTGAGAATATTCACGTATTGTTAAAAATATGCATTTCTGCTTCATTGGAATAGAGACAGTAGAGATTGACAGGTGAGAGAGAGAGGAGGGATGACATGCAAGATATGTCGAGGGTCGCAATCGAACCAGGAACCTTGCGATTATGTGGTGTGCGCATTAGTGTGCTACACCAAGCGTCCAATATTCATATTGTGTAGGAAAAGTCTTTTGAGTCACCCTACACTTTTTTCCCTTAACAAGCAGTTAAGTCTAAAGTGAATTCTCTGCCTTCTGTCAGGCCTACGTGCACCCTAAGCAGTGTGTTTGGGTGACTAACCACTCCGCCTAGCCCCAGGAATCAACAGATGGTTTGGGTGGAGAGAAAATTACATATAGTCACTTTAGTCTGGAAGCCACAGAAATTCCCTTTCTGTTCCCAACACCATTACAACAACATCCAACATCCAACTCCAACTTGCCTGGCAGGTACTCGGTAGGCCTAAATAAGTCATCCTAGAATTGTCAAACCTCTGGGCACATGATGGATGCAAAAAAAAAAAATAATGTCGGTTTGGGTGTGCAGTATGTAGCCAAATATTTTCATTGGACACTGTTACCATTACTAAACATACATGGACATAAAAAAAAATCTATGGTTTGTTCTTATTCAGCCAGCCTGGGCGCAGCACTGACCTGGAACGGTTTCCAAAGGGATGCATTGGACACGGTGTCTGGGAAATGTTTAAGAGGCACAATGGTGGTAGTGGCTAGCATGGTGCAATGCCACAGTGATTTTGATCTAGCAAAGCGCTCAACCACACACAGGATCCACATTCCTTCCTTATCAAACAATGGTTCAGTTTAATTCCCGCCAAAGTATCTCAGCAGCCCTTACAAACATCTGGCCAACCAGTGGCTGGCTCTCCCTGGTCTTTCAACAGTAATTGCCAGAGAATCCCAGTGAACAGATCACACATGGCCATGTTTTTAAATGATAAATATATCACGATTTGTGTTGCATATTAGCCATAGAGAACTCAACTTTAGCCTTTAGGAACCTAAATAGAAGAGCCACTCTATGATGTTTTCTCAGAGAAACAGAGAACATTTTAAGTCTGTCAATATTAGGAGTAGGACTAAACCCTTCATCTTGCGTCACTACAAACGAATACCAGAAGATATAATCAGCAATGCTCCCTTTTAACTGATGCACAATTCCTCTCTCCTCCATTTACCACATACCACTTCATCTCTGTCCAACAGGCGAGCGGCTAGAGCCTCTGGAATTTTCTCTCAGTGATATTCTCCTTTTTATTATCAACACACACAGTGACTGCTGCTATTACATTTAAACCAAGAGATCTTTCCATGACAAGACAGTTTGGCCTCTGACGATGCAGCCTAGCCTGTATGTTTAAAAGCAACAAACCTGGATGGAAAATATTACCAAGCATCTCTCAGTTGAGAGGAACTGTGATGGAAATCAAAGTATCACATTCTAACCTTTAAAGAGGAAATATCAACAACAAACGATATCGTTCTGGCAAGATTTGATGCCATGACGGAATGTATTAATTCCTTGTTCCAGCATGTAAACTGCCAGGTTAAAAATTGTGCAGCCACTCTACCCTCAACAGTAGATGGCACTCAACTGTCTTCATCTTATTTTATATTACCTCAGATTTGACTAAATCTTAATACTACGATTAGGCCTACACAGACTGGATATTTGAAATGACTGTATCTGCATTTTCATTCTATCTACATAGAAGGAATAGCAAAGGTGCAGGGGAGGAGTGCACTGTAAACCTGCAAGATAAGGACGTGGGGAGCAAGACAGGCACGATTGAATTGGGGAATTTCAAAAACCAAACATATTTCAGAGATAAATCTGAGGGGAGGGAAAGAGAGAGAGAAAGAGAAAAAAATAACAGATACACATATTGTTGCGGGGGTATGTATGTATAGAACAGGACATGCACTGAATTGCGCACAGGAAAGCCTGAATAAACGTTGCTCCAGGGAAGTGGGCTCCCCTTGTCCTGCAGATAATTCCAGGTTTCATTTCCTCAACAGGATGATGATTCAGCAGGGGTGCGTTTTTTAGACCGTCACAAACCACAGCACCAAACAATGGGTTGTTGGCAACACCAAACCATCATCATGGACCCCCTTCCCCTGTTGCTCCAAAGATATCTCACGATTAAACAAAATCGCTGGGCCAGATTTCCTCCCTCATTGCTCAGGATACGCTGAAGCGCTGTGTGCAAGTGAGTGAGTGGTACTGTGGTTGCACTCACGCAGGGCGGAAAATCTGCTCAGGTGGTGTTGAGATACAGCCAAAAGAGTGGGACATGCTGCCAAATGTTAATATATGCACTACTGTGGCCTAACACTACCCCCACTAAGAACCCCATGAAGCACACACAGAGAGAGCCTAAATGAATTCACATTCAGCACAAGGTGTGTACTGTTGAGAGGGAGAAACTTCTTATTTCTCATGTGGCAGCTGTTGACACACGAACACAGAGCAGACTCCTGCTTGACTCTCATGGGTTTATCTCCTGCAGCTCTAGTGGGCCTCTAGCAGGCAGAGAGAGGTGAGGCCCGGGGTGCTGACTAGAGAGCTGAAAACTCACAGGCTTCCAGCAGGGCTACACAGAGGCAAACTGAGACATATTTTGGCAGAGGCTTCAAAAGATACCTGTTTGCTGACCCGCCTGGTCAACTGTGTAACAGTTACAGTGTCCTGGGTCTATCAGGTCAACTGTATAGTATTGGATTGCAAAGCTGCTATTGAGGCTTTTACTAAATACGCTGACTATTTTTAAGGGGGGGTTGTATACAGCAGATTTCAAGTATCATAATTTTCACAGGCAGAAAAAAGGAAAAGTTGACACAATATCCCAAAACCCACCCACATAGTTTTAAGGAGAAAGAAAACATAACCAGAAGTCACATGTTTTCCCCCTCCTTTTCATCTTTCACATTATAGCCTAAGGGCAAAAATAACCATCAACAATGGTTTAATAACAGCTCCAGAGAATTTGCATCGCCTTGGCGTTAAGAAAAGCCCTGAACAAACATAGCTTCTCCGTTTAGGACAAGCAGGGGCTTGTCTCTCTTACATTAAAAGGAAGGAAAGACATGGGCACAGATGTCTGGGTTTAGCTCTGGTCATAGGGAACAATGAGGGATTTGTGATAAACACTCTGCAGGATAGAAGGGTCAAGCTGGGTGTTAAAAACCAGGAAAATAATAATACTGTTACTTTTGACAACTAGAGGCTCCCAAAAAAAAAAATCCTTTCTGTGCAAGCCTTTGTAGAGCATTGAGGGGAACCCCCTTCAGTGCAGCTCACACAGTACCACCTATACATGACAATACGTGAACTCCCCTGCACAATAAGAAAGGCATTCAAGTGACTTAACGTCAGTCCTGACTGAAAAGACAATGAGGGATTCAAAAGGACACAGACCACGATAACGTGTCTTCAAAGGGAAAGTGCCATACAGTGAACTTAGCATTTCAATGAATCTCGTATAAGTACGGAACAAGAGACAGCCAGAGAGAAAGCCTCCATTCCAACACAATACAAATAGTTTCTCTAAGGCCTCTTTTGACCTCATCATGAACTCCATTGGCTCTCTGAAATGCTTTTAGTTCCATAAAAAGACTTATGAGGAGGAATCTATACTGAAGCTTCATTCATTCATTCATTCATTCATTCATTCATTCATTCATTCACATTGAAAAATGGTACTACCAAGTAGGCTATATTACAGGTCTCTGTAGTGTCTACCCCATACATTTGAAGTATATAACGTGGCAAGCTAAAAACGTGGGATTGGGTAAAGGGAAAAAGGGGGGAACAGATCTCCTCTCTTGTTGCATCAAGCGGCACTGGGAGTATGTGAGCTCATGTCAGCACATGCACAGTGCTGCTGTACCAGCTGAGGCGCAGCTGTGTTTGGAGTCTCTGCCCCTCTGTCCATCATGGATGCGACACACATAAAAGCCAAGCCATTCCACATAACCACAGAACACACTGCGCTGTGAGACGAGATTTAAGAGGTTTGTTTGAAGAGCTGAGTGTGACTACCCGTAGGCCTTTTCAATAATTCACAAGGAGCTAAATGCTCTGCTAGCTAAAACTGGTGTTGGTGCTCTCAAGACGACTGATTGAGTGAATAGAAGTGAAAAGGACGTTGATGCTTAGCACATACTGTAATACCTCAAGTTATAACCAACCTCAAACAAGAGAAGGGGCGTTATTGTGTACGGTACAACTGAGTTGGAGGGGTTACCGGTATCTCCAAAGCACAGAGTCATCTCTGCTGTGAGAATGAATCAGATGGAGGCCCTTGTGAACAAGAGTCAGGTTCAGAGTCCTAACCTCTGTGACCTCTTACACAGGCCCCAGTCACACCTCACTGCAGAGTAAATAAATGCTGGGCTGTCTCCACTCCATATGTGCCAATGTGTTTGAGCAGTGGCAAGTCACTTCACTTCAGGATAGCATTATCCTAGAAGACAAGATGGCTTCTCTCCTGGCCGTAGTTCAACAACGCCATGTTTGTCAAGCCAATTCATCTCCCAATTAGCTCCACAGGCCCAGGGGCCAGACCTTCTATGCTGTTCAAACTGTGGAGGGGAGCTTCTGTTTGCACTGCTGTGCTGCTGAGCCCAAAGGTAGGGTGCTCATTGTGTGAATCTTCCCTGAGTTTGACTCTGGATGTGTTTTAAAGAACAGTTAGTCAATGGAGAACTTGTGTATGAAAAGATCTCCCAAGTCTCCCTTTTTGGTTGAATGTTGCAAACTGGGCAGACAGAGCACAAAGCACTCTAAATACACTTTGTTCAGTGAACCATTGATATGCTGTAAGTGAAATACAGCAGTGGAGGCTGGTTGAGGTAGAAGAGGACGGGCTCATTGTAACGCATGGACTGGGATGAGGAGTGGTATGAAACACACGTGTTCCATTCCTAATTCCATTCCAACACACGTGTTTGATACCATTCCTCGTTCCATTCAATGAGCCTGTCCTCCGATTTCTACCTCCACCTGCCAACTGGTATATGGCCATTTTGGCACATCTATTTACTTGTCAGCTTCAAAGTATCACCACACAGAGAGATCTGGGGTGACTTTGACGCTTACTTAATATACCACATGGTCTGGACTGTGCGACTACTATATCACAATGTGGTTGCGTAAGACTTAGAAGGGAGATAAAGGGGTTGAGTTTCACAGAGGATAAAAAAGAAAATGGTTTATGACAATGGCACTGGCTGTATATGGTTACAGGATTCCAGAGCACCCCTCCCCCCCATAGTTCACCCCCCCCCCCCCCCCCCCATGAATGAAGTCAGGAGACACTTGTGGCACTGCAGTCTATACCGGGAGAGATCTCTGGGCTAAAATAGTCAGCACAGTGCTCACTGCTCACAGTTCTGATGTCAGACACCGGAAAACAAAGTGCTCCACTCTTGGCTCCACTCTGTTGATATGATCAAGAGTAGGGCAGGACAGGCATGGAGCGAGATTAAAATCCTTGGCCTTGACAGACCTGAACAGATGCTGTTTGCTACACCAGGGAGTAAAGCAAATGTAAGGATTCTAGAGGAGGAATATGATAGGCCTAATCTGAAAGAGCCATGAAATACAGGCTTGAGATAACATACTGGATATAAAGAGCGATGCACCTTGACATACCTACGTATGTATTTTAGTCAGGCCTTCTGGTAAGGGTTAGGGATAGGGTTATACAAGCTAAGTTATATAGTACACAGCATCCCCTTTTCGATAACACTTTATCATTAAAAAATCTTACTTCTTCCTTCTTCTAGCATTATGACTGCCAATGGCCCTTGGCCTTAGCATAGATGACTTTTTTCTGGCTATGACTGATGGATAGATGATTCACTTACTTTGGATAAATGTGTCTGCTAAATACCAAAAATGTAATGTAAATGTAATATAACTTACATGATTAATTAGTTATACTTTCTACTCCGTAATTAATTGTATACAAATGCTTATCTTGCTTTTAATAAGTAATGCTTATGAATGCTTATAAATGTTTATAAATGTTTACAAATCTTAGGACACTTATGTAAAAATAGCAAGTACAGTAGACTTTTTAACAATTTAGGCTATGAATGCTTATTTATTCAAGTGCGTCAATAATTCCCAATAAAAGGAATGGGTGGCTGATAGTGGGATGTGAGCACTTGCTGGACTGCTAGCCAATCAAGTGCTTTTATTGACATTGATTGTTTGAATTGATTGATGGGAATGACCCTGACATTCCAAATGAATGACAGGGGGGCGCCCATAGTAACACCAGTACTTGTGCTTAATTGAATGAAAGAGTCAAGCTTGCCACAGTGCAGACTCAAAATGCAAGAAACAGATGCTCCTGGTTCCAGATAATTCAATTATGTTGCTATTGTCAGCTTGGCTGTCATCGAGTAAGTGGTAAAATAGAGAAGCCATCTCCAATTACCTTTGACAGATAGTCAACAAGTAACAGATGATCTTCCAATGGAGACTAACAAATAGGTTTAACTTTGATTGTGGTTCATGATATTCCTGAAAATGCTACCAAAACAGGCTCAACCCAATTGGACACAAGAATCACAAGGCAGAATGCCCCAGTATATTGTAAGTTAGAAACAACTTGTCCAAATTGTCTAGCGAGAAATTACAGAGTGCTCCTCTTCAAGAGGTCAAATGTTTTGTTTGTGCCACCTTTAGGTTTAGCATGGTTTATTCACTGTATCTCAAACAGGTGTTAGACTTATATGTCTGGGCCTCTATACAGTATTTATTTATAAATGCTCCAACTCTCAAAAAGGTTTTACGTCTCTGATCAAATGAAGACAGAACAGAGACTCAGACGGCTTTTTATGTTAGAGGGCACAGAGGGGAGAACCCAGACAGGGGATAGTGTGTTTATTCTCAGTACCAGATATGATTGTCCTCATAGTTCACATCACTAACACGGGACCACTTTCATCACTTACCACTTTAGGGTCTAAAGACCTTAGATTTCAACACATACTTGTAGTGGACAGTAGTACATTAGATTAGTCCAGACAAAAGAGAGTATTTGTAGTTCCATAATTGCTCAAACTGTAGGACATAACTTCCCTCAACAATGCACACACTCTCACATTCTGTAGCATCAATCTTATCTTCTCCTTCTCACACATTTTAAGCATAAATATGTCCAATTGTCCCTCAAGAAATGGTGGTACATGTTACCCACCAATAATATGGAAGCTGGACATCATTCTCAAAGGTAACATTCCCTGTGTGTAGGTTAATTGGTGTGCATTACATTCGCATTAAGTTGCACAGATCGGCTACAACATAGACATGAAACTACGTTAGACATGCATTACAATTCAAGCATCTTCTATGTACCTTCCATCTGCAGTTTACATTATTGGTTACCAAAGTTGTTCCACAGTAACTCCTACTGTTCACTGCATAAGGGCAACTTCATGTAGCAGCCTATTCCCTCAATACGCAATTAAGGTGTTGCAACCTTAATTGACTTAATTTCAAGAGAGTGCTTCAGAAATAAGTTTGAGACGGTTTTAAGGCATGTAGACGCTATGACTGTGACTATGAATAGCTTGTTTCTATGGACAGAATTAGATCATCTCCATTCCACACAAGGTTCTAGTTTGTCGGATTACTTTTTACAGCATGTTTATAAAAAAGTAGCCTATAGGCTGACATGAGTGTGTAGGGAGGAATATAGTTCTATTTCATCGGTGCTGTTACACTTGACCACAACAGCCCGTAGAATACAATGAAATTAAACAGTTGATTTGTTTATATTGCACATGAGACGTTCAAACGGATTATGATAAACGTAAACATTTCACTTACATTAATCAGATGACATGTAAATATCAACGAGACGATAAGTCCAGAGACCGATTGGATCCGCGTGCCCATGTCTCCGCCAACCCAGCACACAGGCTGCACAATGCTGGGGGAATGAAAATCAAGCTCCTTCACAAGTTCTTGCCACTGAAGTACTGTATGGCGTGCACCTTTGACACTTTCTATAAAGGACAGACTTGTTTTCTACGTCCCACACCCGTTGGGACTTCATCAACAGATAATGATCCTTTTGAACGTTTGCTATATGGAAACAGAATAAAAAAAGCTATCAAATGTGAAGGCGTGAAGAGTTCTATTCGTTTCGCACCCTTCGGCCCCACTTTCTCTTGCACTCCGAAACTTCGACTTGTAATGCAAGCGCAAGGCACTGGGGAGTCCGCTGCTGTCGGGATACACGAGCCACTGCGCTGCGTAAAAGGCGGAATGGAATTCAAGGAGTGCTGATAGGCAGCTAATCCCACAGTGCGGAGACGCCACCTAGCCCATCTATAGATAGGACTAGTTTATAACATACAGTAATCTGTGTTATACATTTAAAACGGTCAATTGGCACCAATTGAAATATTCAGATGATATATATCCTCATGATAGCCCTGCCCAAATAATTCACGAACAATACACGAAAGATCACTTGAATAAAAAGAAAGCACAGGTTTAAGGAAAAACTAGAAGACTTGGGTTTTTCGCATCACTTGATTATCTCTCATGTACTGTAACTACAGATCTTGTTGCCTTATGCTGGCTGGTAAGGAATCTTGTAAATAGGAAGAAAACACAATTGAAACATTTACAATTAAAACAATTTGATGATCTGGGGTGAAAATGTGTGTTTGTGATGGACCTGTCATATGTCACCTTAAGCCGCATTGATGCATTATGTCAATGCATTGGTAAATAAAACTACTGATATCTGGGCATTGGCGCCCTCTGTTGACATTGAATATGTTATATTTAGATGTTACATCATGACTGCTTGTTGGTTCCCCACCAATTTACATTACATGTGTAATTAATTACTGGAAACCAAAAGTATAAGAACATAAGAACATAACATAAGACTCTATATCATGAAGCATGTCTAATTATTGTCTTTGAAGAGTCATAGAAAATACCATTTTGATTCAGTTCAAGAAACCGTCAACCCAATGCTCCATCCCCAGAACCAGCCAGCATTGTCAGTGGACATACAGTACAGTATGTTTGTGTTGTCAGTGGACATACAGTACAGTATGTTTGTGTTGTCAGTGGACATACAGTACAGTATGTTTGTGTTGACAGTGGACATACAGTACAGTATGTTTGTGTTCATTGTCAGTGGACATACAGTAGCCTACAGTATGTTTGTGTTCATTGTCAGTGGACATACAGTATAGTATGTTTGTGTTGACAGTGGACATACAGTACAGTATGTTTGTGTTGACAGTGGACATACAGTACAGTATGTTTGTGTTGACAGTGGACATACAGTACAGTATGTTTGTGTTCATTGTCAGTGGACATACAGTACAGTATGTTTGTGTTCATTGTCAGTGGACATACAGTAGCCTACAGTATGTTTGTGTTGTCAGTGGACATACAGTACAGTATGTTTGTGTTGTCAGTGGACATAGAGTACAGTATGTTTGCGTTGTCAGTGGACATACAGTACAGTATGTTTGTGTTGACAGTGGACATACAGTACAGTATGTTTGTGTTCATTGTCAGTGGACATACAGTACAGTATGTTTGTGTTGTCAGTGGACATACAGTACAGTATGTTTGCGTTGTCAGTGGACATACAGTACAGTATGTTTGTGTTGACAGTGGACATACAGTACAGTATGTTTGTGTTCATTGTTAGTGGACATACAGTACAGTATGTTTGTGTTCATTGTCAGTGGACATACAGTACAGTATGTTTGTGTTGTCAGTGGACATACAGTAGCCTACAGTATGTTTGTGTTGTCAGTGGACATACAGTACAGTATGTTTGTGTTGTCAGTGGACATACAGTACAGTATGTTTGTGTTGTCAGTGGACATACAGTACAGTATGTTTGCGTTGTCAGTGGACATACAGTACAGTATGTTTGTGTTGTCAGTGGACATACAGTACAGTATGTTTGTGTTGTCAGTGGACATACAGTACAGTATGTTTGTGTTCATTGTCAGTGGACATACAGTACAGTATGTTTGCGTTGTCAGTGGACATACAGTACAGTATGTTTGTGTTCATGGTCAGTGGACATACAGTAGCCTACAGTATGTTTGTGTTGTCAGTGGACATACAGTACAGTATGTTTGTGTTGTCAGTGGGCATACAGTACAGTATGTTTGTGTTGTCAGTGGACATACAGTACAGTATGTTTGTGTTGTCAGTGGACATACAGTACAGTATGTTTGTGTTGTCAGTGGACATACAGTACAGTATGTTTGTGTTGTCAGTGAACATACAGTACAGTATGTTTGTGTTCATCCAGATCCATACTGGTGCCCA
Organism: Nansenia antarctica; assembly: GCF_963989245.1. Taxonomy (NCBI): domain Eukaryota; kingdom Metazoa; phylum Chordata; class Actinopteri; order Argentiniformes; family Microstomatidae; genus Nansenia; species Nansenia antarctica. Next base: position 40,236,515 of record NC_137676.1, read on the forward strand.
GCACGTCTAGCTAACTGAGTTCAGAGAGCAGCTGCTGTCAATTAAGAGTTTAACTCTGGCATCTCCACTGGAGCTGTTACACAATGGGGGTAAATAAAACTAAAAGGAACATACAGTACAGCACAGTAAAAGTATATGTATTATTGATTGATCTAGTAGTCACTAAAGTCCTGTGGCAGTCCAGTGGTCTAGCACCGTGGCAAGGCAAGGCAGATTTATTTATAGAGCACATATTCATACAAATTAATATAAACTCAAAGTGCTTTACCAAACATGCAATAAAATAACAAGTAAAAAGTAAAAAAGAAATAAAATAAAAACGGCCATCATATTAATTAAAAGCTGAACAAAAGAAATGAGGTACAATAACAATTTAAAATGTTCAGGTTTAAAATCAATAAATAAAAACAAATCAATCAGTTAACCTATCCTAACTCAAATACACTCAATTAAAAGCCGAACAGAACATAAAAGTCTTCAACTTATTTAAAACAATTGATACAGATGGGGCTGAGCTAATGTTTTGTGACAGCTTGTTCCAGTGTTTTGCTGCATAGTGAGCGAATGCTGCCTCTCCACTTTTGGTGCTCACTCTAGGAACAGTTAAAAGGTCAGCCTCAGATGATCTTAGGGATTTAGCAGGTTCATAAGGCACTAATATGATTCAGATGTATTTTGGCCCTACACCATTCAGAGATTTATAGACCACGAGAATGATTTTAAAATCTATCCTGTGAGATACAGGGAGAGTGTAATGATCTAAGTATGGGAGGAATGTGATCACACTTGCTAGTTTTAGTCAGGGCTCTTGCAGCAGCATTTTGTATAAGTTGTAATTGTCTAAGTGCCTGTTTGGAGAGTCCTGAAAAAAGACCATTGCAGTACTTTAACCTTCTAGATATAAAAGCGTGGATAAACAGCGTGGCCTACAGTGTGTGGCCTACACTGCACACACATGCTCATGGTGGCATGGGTTCAAATCAATCACCTTACATACTCTGTCTTTCTCTACTATCTATATTCAAGGAAGGAGTAGAGCATGGAGTAGACGCTCTCCAGGAACCCACCAGGTGTCTTCAGAAGAGAGAGAGGAGGGAGAAGAGTCACACACACACACACACACACACACACACACACACACACCATCTCTTACCCTCTCATTGCCCCCTTTAAGCACTTTTTGTCTGAGAAATACACTACAACTATTGTATTGTATTGTTATTTGCACTAACTTTACCCATCACCCCCTTTCTTGCTTTCTCTGTCTCTCTCTTATCCACAGGAGATTCACATAGCCGGGGTGACTGCCTCAAGAGCCCAACCCCCCCCCCCCCCCCCATCTGTCCCATGCAAGGACACCCCCCACTCCCCATTTCTCCATAGCAATCCCCCCACCTGCACCCCGATTACCGTACTCTCTCAAAGCCATCTCTCATAATAAACCTACTATTAGCTATAGTATTTCAAATGATACACTGACTCTTTGTTTTCTCTTCATTGTATCTCATGTATAAAACATATGTTTTTAATTAATAGTGGGTAGTATTCACCATTTCCTGTCGGTAAAGAAGGTAGAAAGTGCCATTAGGTGCCATTTAGCCACTAAACTGCATACATGTGCAACAAGGGTGAAAATGTCAGATGACTATGCAGTCTGAGGCTACAGGCATATCAAGTCAGCTCTTGGTATCATTAAATGAATGAAGCAAAACTTGTAAGCCAACTGGAATTGGACTGCACATCTGTGGATGAATAGTCCTGACATTGAGTGAAAGATCAGCCAGAGAATATGAAACATTTCAAAACATCTCAGCGGGTTCCACTCCGCAGGAATGGGATACACATAGTGTACTGGTTGAGGAGTGGACATGTGTGGAAGATAGAAAGCAGTTGTTCTTCTAGTAACCTCCCTGTGTGCCAATTCATGAATGACTCAAACCTCAAATCCTGAGTGCTGCAATTTTGAAAGCCAAGATGATTTACAGGCTACCTCCATGCAAAAACACAGATACAACAAGATTTACACATATTTATTCAGCTTTTTTCAGTGTAGGAACAGAATAATAAAAAAAATCACATTGATAGTCAGGCAGAAACATTTGACTCAAATGAATAGATCATATTCTAGACAACATTAGAAGCTTTTACTTCTTAAATGCCATTTTCCGTCTGACAGTAAGGACAACATTAGTCCAGAAAGACTTCACAGAGCTCAGCAAACCATTTTTTAAAGTATTGTTTCATGAAAGCAGACAATAAAAGAGTATAGAGAGAATAAAAAAACTATCTTGGATGAATAACCAACAATTATTTTATAAAATTCATACAGCTTTCTACTAAGAGAAGCATGGACTGAGGAAAATAAAATGGTGTAAAAATTGTACACAAATAGAGACAGACATACCCTCAGAAGGAAACTCAGTGTTGCACCGTCATGGTAAATAGTAAATGGACTGCACTTATATAGAGCCTTATTCCAAAGCGCTTTACAATGGCCTCTCATTCACCCATTCACATTCACATTCACACACCAATGGCGGCATGCTACCATGCAAGGCGCTGGCCCGCTCATTGGGAATAATTTGTGGTTCAGTGTCTTGCCCATGGACACCTCGACATGTGGACAGGAGGAGCCGATCGAACCGCCGACCTTGCTATCATTAGACACCAGCTCTACCTCCTGAGGCCACAGCCGCCCTGTCATGTCTGGCTTGGTCACTGGGGCATGGTTTGAAATCTGAGATGTTTGCGGAGAAAGTTAAAGGAACCAGGCATCTGTTTGTAGAGGCCTTTGGCAGAGTTCTGTGAGACTTCATTGTTGACCTGAACAAAAACACAAACAATGACGTTATGCTGTATATGAGTGAGTGTGATGACTTGTGTGAGTCGTCATTTTTGGCATCACCAAGAATCAGGATACAACGGACTTTAATCCATAGTGACAGCTACCCATAAAATATTTATTTATTTATTATAACCATCTCCTATTATTCAGAGCAATTAACATCCCCAAACAAAAGGCACATATCAAACATGCGCCATTAGGAAAACTCACCATCATTAACATGGTGGCAAGGTCATCATCGGCAGCATTCTCCTCCAAGATCTGATCCAGTGTCTCGACATACCAGGAGCCAGCCTTGGTATCTCTCCAAGAGACATAGCCTGTGCAAGTTACAAAGAACAGCCATTAGGAAGACATACTCCTGTCACTCTGTGTTTGACATGCACCCACGTGCACGCGCACACACACACACACACACACACACACACACACACACCTGGAAAGGTTGAGTAGGACACCAGAATGTCGCTGGGTGTGGGCAGTGTGGTCCTGGCGTCTGGCTCATCAGAAGACATGCTCAGAGAGTCACTGCTGGATGACACGGGCATGGCATCTACCTGGTCATCTGCCCCACCAACAGACGGCCTCACCTCGTCAGGAGACACCTCGAAGCCCATGTCTCTCTCACCTGCCACCGCACAAAGAAGCACAGAACATACTTCTGTTTCCTTCTCTTGTTATCCATGGTCAAGTACAGTGTGATTTTTTCCCTCCAGGTAGCATTACTTTGCCGGTTACATCAAGTTATTTACCTCCCCCGCAGGCCTGGATGAAAAATAGCTTGGGTTTTCCCTGTAGAGACGGGCAGTTCTGGCCATTGAGGTAGTTGGTAATGATCTGAACTGGGACAGAGGGTCCATCCACACCATGCACTGCACCAGGAAAGCGATTGTGATTAACCTGAAAACATTCATTGATTAATAGCACGTAATGCACGTAAATGCTGATTAAAAAACACCATGGGCTTATCTAAAAAAAGATAAATATGTCTTACTTCAGTCCCATGGGATAGCATGATCACCACGCAGCAGTCATATTGTGAATGGTCCTTCTTGGATAAAGCCGATAGCTCCTGCCTTATTTGCTGAAATGTTGAGTAATGAAAGCATTAGATCTACTGGCCAGTATCAAAGTTATACATGAAGAGATATCATACAGTATAGGCTGAACTGAGAGGCTAACCAAGAGGGTAGCAGCAGGGGGAAGGCATCCTAACCTTATATTTCAGGTTTCTCTTGACAACAACAACAAAGTTGAGGGACTTGAATCTGTTCTCCAATTTGTCAGAGTCAATGTCGGACCCGTTGCGATTACTCAGCTCAGACTGGGGTTCAAACTCGACGTTGTTTATGATCAGGCAGTGTCCACATGGGCTTGCATCCATCTTGTATTCCTGAGAAAAAAATCATTAATGGAGTCCACAACACTGTATATAATACTTTATACTGGATGTAATGTCATAGGCCTACTTGATGTGATTGTAACTAGTCAAATGCAATCATATTTATTTTCTGGAGATATATTAAATGATGTGAGATTAAATTGAACAGAACTGAAATACAATAACACTTTTAGTGTAGGTTGTACTGCCGCCACATTGAGGAACTTTAATTCTTTGTGTTTCTCCTGGTGGCATTTAAGAGGTAGAATAATGAACAGCCAGAAAGGCTGGATGCATTACCTGAATACTGTCACGCCTTGTTCTCCCAGCTCTGGGTTTTCTATACTCCTTTTCAGGGGCTGTTGCAAATGCATTACAACAGTTTTACATGAATATTCAGAGACATATCAAACAATCCAAACAGACATCTAATTCTATCACTTACAGGGGCTTGGAGTGGTGTCTGGAGTTGGATAGACAGGGGCTTCTTCTCTTGCATGCCTGTCCATAGTATCCATAGGGGAGCCTGTAGAAATAGATCGAAATGATCAGCATACATGACAATGAACTAGAATAGATTAAATTAGAGTGGATCCATTTTCACCACATTTACAGTAATGATACCACTACCAGATAGCCTACTCACGGACTGGCAAAGGCCTAACGACTGGGCGAACATGGACTGGCAGAGGGAGAGGCTGGCTTGGTGGTCCTCCACTTTGTAGGAGCTCTGCCAAACTATGCTGCTCAGTCTCACGAAGGCACTCAAGGAAAGATGGGAACGCCAGACTTCCTCGTGTCTCCAGGTCCCTAACCAACTGCCTGGCTTGATCTCTTCTGGTCCCCGAGCTCTGAAACAGAGGAACAAGGTGTGAACTTGTGAGAACTTGACAAACTGAATGCATGATATCAGTGAGGTCCATTGAAAGAACGCTGTTCAAGGATTCCTGCAATTAGACAAGTTAGACGCCTATCATTACATTAGTCCTTACCTTTATCTCATCGATCATGTCTTGAGAGAAGATCCCTTTCGACAGAAGTCCATCATAAACATCCGATGGGTCCAAGTCTCTCACGAGATTGACCCTATTCTGTTGGAGAATCTTTTTATGCCTTCCCTCCATCGTGACACATGAAACAGGGGATCAGCAAAGGTTCTGCAGGAGCAAAGAAGAGCAAGATCAGGAGAAAAAACGACTTGAGCAGAACAATCCGGTTTGCCAAACCGGTTAGCAAATCAATCCAACTGCCTATAATGGACAACGTATCGCGTTAGGTAATGATGTGCTGCACTGTGCCTTCGACGATCATTAGTAGAGGCAGCCATACCAGTCAACAGATAATAACAGGTAGCTAACTTCAAATCTTCAAATTAAAGTCTACATGGCTAGCGTTTCAAACATAAGCCAGAAAGTGTCGTGGCCGAATTCTGATTGACAGAAAGAAAACGATAGCGTAGGGATATAGAGGTGAACATGTATATTTACCATTATGAGTTCCGCCTTTTGTGTGCTAGTTTCCCTAGTTTCACTTGCAAATTGCATGTTTACACCAGTCTACACATCACTGATTGGTTGGTGGAAACTACAATCTGGAAATCACAATGCGCGTTCGGTTTAATTCTCACGGCGCACCGTGTGTAAACAAGGGGTGTGTTCGTAAATACGCTCCGAGAGCGCCGGAGCACACACTGGGTTCAACGTCACAAAGGTACCGAGTCATTTAATTGGTCAAGAGGCACTCCATGAGTGCGGATCAGATTTCCAGAGCGTATTTACGAACGCCTCCTTTGCCTAAGGGAAACACGCTCAGACGGCGCGACTGGGACCTACAAAACAAGTACACCCGTGTCGTGTTTCGTCTTCGTCGAGGAACAACACTCCAACTCCCAGAATGCTTGACGTCAAATGACTGGATGCAGTCCTAGCAGGTTGTGTAAAACATTTACAATGCCGATCTAGGGGATGCTGCAGCTTTCAGTGTTCTCTCTGCACAGATCAGTACTCACAGTAATCATCTGGAGGATGCACCGATGTATGGCATAGAAGTGGTTGATTCAACACCATTTTCTTGAGGTAGCTACGTGCGAGCTGGCTGTGCATTAATTTGTATGTGTTGCTACTACTAGCCTGTCTAGCCATATTGCTTGGAAAGCTTTGAATGGTTTGTTTTTATCATCATCATCATCATCATCATCACCATCATCATCATCACCATCACCATCACCATCACCATCATCATCATCACCATCATCATCATCATCATCTTCTTCTTCTTCTTCTTCTTCTCCAAGCACGTCTCAGCTCGGCAAGGGTGCACTATTCTAGCTAGTTAAAAATGAGCAGATGAAGAATAGACGTATGTCAATAATTGTTATAATAATAATCTAATACGTCTGTTAGATGGTTAATTTAAGTGTTGCAGGACCTTATTCTCCCAGTGAAGACAACATGGTTTACTAAGGATCAGACGTGTTAAGCTCTGTTTTTGACTTTCTTACAGAGAATATGTCAAGACCAAGTATGTCTCTGACACTGCCTGGTTTGGTGGTTCTCTGTGTGCTGCTGGCTGGCTCTGTGGAGACAGCTTCTGAGGTAGTCGATCCATACAAAATCCTCGGAGTGACCAAAAGTGCAAACCAAGCTGAAATCAAGAAAGTGTACAAGCGCCTTGCTAAAGAATGGTAAGTAAGCATGTGCATTTCTGTCAACATAAATGAACAGAAACATACCCAACACCTCCTTTTTGATCCAGGTGTTTGAGATGGTCCATTTATACATTTCTTCTTTATTTCTGTAAGGCATCCTGACAAAAACAAAAACCCAGAGGCTGAGGACATGTTCATCAAGATAACCAAATCGTATGAGGTTAGTGTTTAAAATATTTGCAACTTTATCAGAGTAAATAAATATGCAACTCGGGAGGGAAATTCATCACACTGTGGTTAATGTATGCATTTTTTCCTGCTATGACTGGTGGATAGATGATTCACTTACTTAGTTAAATGTACAGTATTTGTTGTAAGTCGCTTTGGATAAAGACATCTGCTAAATGTAAAATGTAATACAGAATAGAGTATTACCCAACGCACTTCAGCCCAGCTTGAAAAATGGAAAGGGGAAAAAAGGTGCTTAGCTAGGATGATAGGCTTTGATCAACTTTCAGGTTACTGTATCCATTGTCTTTCTGTCCATACTCATTAGATCCTATCCAGTGAGGAGAAGAGGTTGAACTATGATCGGTACGGGCAGACGGACGACACCCAACCATATGGCCACAGTCACTATGGTCACCGTAATGACCACTTCCACTTTGACGAGTCCTTCTTCCACTTTCCCTTTAACAACAAGGGTAGCAGAGAATTTGCTGACAGCAAGTATGCACTGCACTTTAACCAGTACGTCAACGACGTGGTGGCTGACAGCTTCAAGCGACCGTACCTGATAAAGATCACCTCTGACTGGTGCTTCAGCTGCATCGTCATTGAGCCCGTCTGGAAGGAGGCTGTGCAGGAGCTGGAGGCCTTGGGTATGAAGGGATGAAATCCATAGATGTAGAATTGTTTACAGGACTTAACCTTCTACATGATATAACTACAAATTACACATTCATTTTGGACTGAAATCTTATGGCTTTTGTACCAAACGTGTATGTCTTTTCTTGGCAGGTGTTGGAATTGGCGTGGTGGATGTTGGCTACGAGAGACGTCTGGCCAATCACCTTGGAGCACACCGCACACCATCCATACTTGGGGTCATCAATGGCAAAGTGACATTCTTCCACTATGCTGTGGTGAAGGAACATTTGAGGCAGTTTGTAGAGGACCTTCTCCCTCAGAGACTGGTTGAGAAGGTAAACATATTGTTATTAGTCAAGGTAATTGTTGCGCTCAATTCAGAGGAGTTACTGCAGGTGCGTGGAGCCAGGAATACAGGAGCCTGTACACAGTCCGCACACTGCAAAACAAGGTCTCAGGACTCAAAACTAAAATACATATTTATGTTGTTATTGTTTACATGCCAAAGGTAACAAAGTGCATCGTGCCATAAGTGAAGTTAAACTAGCGTCTGAGAGATTGTGGTTTTGCTAACATCAACCTATGTTCCAGGTCACAGACAGGAATGATCTCCAATTCTTGAACAGTTGGCATGAGCTCAACAAGCCCCATGTGCTTCTTTTTGACCAAGTGCCTGTAGTCCCTCTGTTGTACAAGGTAGGACATAATCTAGTCTGTCTGGCATTGATTTCAACAACCACTGAGAGTTACTACTGAGCCTTACTAACACTTCATTCTTTGTTGGTTTCCTCTCCTCTCCTATAGCTGACTGCATTCGCCTATAAGGATTACGTACAGTTTGGATATGTGGACCAGGGCCTCTCAGAGACAGCAAATCTGTTGAAGCAGTTCAATATAAACACTTATGCCCCCACCATGCTGGTCTTCAAGGAGAGCATGGACAAGCCAGCCGACATTATACAGGTCCAGACAGGCAGCCCTTTGATTAGCGCTGTGGATCCTCTTTCTTTTCCACCACTTGGTTGAATAATTAACTGGCATGTGAACACTTGAACGGTGTCTGAGGCAGATATCTGTTTTACAGTACCTTCATGTTATTGATGTATTCAGAGATGCTTTTTCTATGTACTATGTACAATATCAGTGGCGTCACACTTCTTTTAATATACGGTACATTTATTTTCAACAACAGCAAATCATTTGTTTTTATTATGGATATGCTGTTGTAATATCTTATATATTAATTGATATACTCTTGTTGTTGTTCTCTTCAGGCTAAAGGAATGAAGAAACACATTATTGATGAGTTTATATCGAACAACAAGTTTCTCCTTGTCCCTCGGCTGGTCAACCAGAAGCTCTTTGATGAGCTTTGTCCTGTCAAACAGTTCCACCGACGAAGGAAGTAAGAATGATGCGTTACTTTACACTCTCCATGCTAATGTATGACCAGGCTGTATACCCCATGTAGCCATCATTTCTCAACAGCAATGAGACTACTTTTAAAAGATAATCGGCATGTTGTGCCAGATTTGTGCTGTATACACATTTAATAGTCATGAGGCACTGCAATAATTGTATACCTTTTTTCATGGATTCATGCTGCAGTGTGATTCTCTGTGATGTTCTAAAAAATCGGTGCTCTCAGGTACTGTGTTCTTCTGATCACGAGTGAGGAGGAGTTCTTCGCCATAGGAAATCAGGCCTTCCTCTCATTTGCCTCCACCAACACAAAGGAGGTGGTGAGATTTGCCTACATCTACCAAAGGCTGCAGCAACCGCTGTGTGATGTCCTACTGAAGAACAAGGAGAAAGACAGCACACCACCACAAGTTCGTTGAAGCCTGTACAGTAGAGCTGAAGCTCCATATGAAATATTATTTATGCAAATATGCTCTCCTTGCATCTGAAGAGATATGCAGTTGAGATTTTGAGAGCTTCTGTCATACCTTCGACGAGTCATGAGCCCCAGACACACCATGTCTTTGTGTGTGTGTGTGTGTGTGTGTGTGTGCGTGTGTGTGTGTGTGTGTGTGCGTGTGCAGGTGGTGATCCTGGAGAGGCGTAATGCAGCAGGGAAGGCCCTGTATTTGCCCATGGTGGGAGGCTGGAATGGCACTGAAGAGGATAAACAGAGACTAGTGGAGGAGTTGGAGCGTCTGCAGAAGGACCCCTCCATCCTCAGTTACGACGCCATGCTGCCTGAGCTAAACAACGAGTTTGCTTCTGTGAGTTGAATTCTTCCTTTTGTAAAAGAGGAGGGCTGGCCTACCTTACTAGGGCTGGGACGACGCGTCGACGTAATCGACTACGTCAATACGTCGACTTGCGTAATGTGCGTCGGTGCGTCGCAAACAGGGCTGCCAAGTCTCACGCAATCACCGTGACGTGAGACTCACGCATTTCAACCAGTTCTCACGCTCTCACGCCGCATCTCTATTTATCACGGCGAGAAATAACTTTTCTCTTCTTCTTTTTTTTTTTTTCGGGACTTTTATTTGTGAAATTCCTTGAAAGAAAGCTACCGGACATGAGTTTCGTGGCATCTTTCTGCACGCGCGTTAACTTGAGTCTGCAATCGAAGCGGCAGGCGAGCGCTGATGGAAGAACCTGTGTTCACACGAGCTGCAAGAACGTAGCAAGCAGGGTTGCCAGATTGGGCTACTTTTGGTCACACTGGACGGGTGGATTCGGCAGCTTTTAGACCGGTTGGGCTGGACATTGTCAATTCCATCTGGCAACCGTGGTAGCAAAATATGTGCATACATTACAACATCGTATCTGGTAGCCTACTGGACTGGGTTGCACCAATATGGCGTAAGTCATTACTAAATGCAGGCATTTAGTAGTTACTAAACCCCTAGTTCAGGGGTGCCCAATACGTCGATCGCAAAGGTAGTATGGGTAGATCGCATGGCATTGAACAAAACGGAAAAAAAAAAAAAAAAAAAAAAAAAGTTCGCCTATCATCCATCCTCACTATGGCTTTTGCCACTTGATTGACATACAGGTAAGCCAGTCTGAGATCTGATCTTTTCACCTACACCTAACACGCGGTTCACCACGCATGCGCAGTCAACAGCACCAACTACAAAATACAAAATACCGGCGAGACTAATTACCTAGTTAGCCTTCCAATTTCTACTAATACTAATACTAAATAAAGGCTATACAAATGAGTGGGGAAGCTGGACCAAGTAAGAAACCAATAACGTATAACTTACATCCAGAATGGGAGGAGGACTTTTTTACACGATGTGATATTGGAAATGCGTCTGTCTGATCAGCAAATCTACGATGGCTGTTTCGAAGAAGGGAAATGTGGCAAAAGAGCGAAAACGTACGGCTGCAACGATAGCTTCTTATCGCGTCAGTCACGTTCTTGTTAAACACAAGAAGTCATTCAAAGACGGCGAAATTGTGAAAAAAGTTTCTCGAGGCTGCAGATTGCCTTTTCGATGACAGATCCACAGTGGCTGATGACACCTTGCAACCAGCTCCTACAGCCCTGACTATTAGAAACTAGCTGCCTCCTCCCAGTGCCAGGTCTCCCACTAAGGTAGAGAAATGCATTTATTTCCTCCTTTCAAACTAGGGAACTACCTGTTTTGTATCTGGTTTACTTTTCTGTTTGTTGGATCAGTAGTTGGCTATGGTACTGCAGACTGGCTGTCAGTGTGTGAGTGAGAGAAAGTGAGTGTGTGTGTGTGTGTGTGTGTGTGTGTGTGTGTGTGTGTGTGTGTGAATGTGTGTGAGCGAGAATAGCAAAGAGGGAGGGTTTGTGATGGTCTTCTCCTATGGCTGTGTGACAGAGAGAGGGAAAGTGTATTGTGAGTTTACTATGCAGGCTGGGAACTGTGTGTGTGTGTGTGTGTGTGTGTGTGTGTGTGTGTGTGTGTGTGTTTGTAGTAGTGCATGTACGTTTGCGATGTTGAAACTAGACTGGTAGATCTTGGCAGACTGGCTACTTGAAAAGTAGATCGTGGTTCCAAAAAGTGTGAGCACCCCTGCCCTAGTTGTTACTAGCTAGTTTCAAACTAGTTGTTTACTAATTTCGGTTGCACCACGCCAATCTTTTGCCAATCTTAGCTAGTAAATACTCAGTTTTGGTAACTGTTTTTTGTTTCTCTACTGTAACATAACCAGGTACATTAATAATAATAATTATTAATAATTACAATTTACAATACAAATACAACAATTGGGGGTCCCTCCAAAAAAATGTGGGCGCGCTGCGCGCGCACAAAATCACCCACCAAGCCCTCATTCTGACCCAGGAAAAACCCTGGTATGTAGCCTACTGTATAACATGATAGCCATCTATGAGCAATGCACTGTATATAAGATGATGACCACGGGTCTTTCTGCTGCTGACCAAGGGGCTGAGTCCTGTTGATGGGGCCAATTTTACTTTCAGAGTCTGTAGGCTACTGTATTTGTTTATTAAGATTTCATAAATATGATATTGTCTGAATTGTTTTCTTGTTTTATAAAATGTTATTATTTATTATTTTCATTTCTTGTGCTGGTTTATTATAAACAACATGTAAAATTGCAGGAAACTAGCATAAATAATTGGGTGGGAGAGAGGGGCCGCCGCTGCCAAAACGTGCACAGTTTTGGGTCGCTCCACCGCCAAAAAATCTCACTCCAAACTTTTGGTGAAACTTGGCAGCCCTGGTCGCAAATAAACAACATGGCTGCGACCAGTGGAAACATGGAGGAGGCTACTAGCTAATGTTACACAAGCAATGTAGCTCACCACAGTTTGTATGTCTTGTCTTCTGGTTTTTCCTGCATAGAGAATTATGAGGCGGCCGCCTCCGTCATATTTCTAGCCACCTCCAGCTCTCAACAAAACTCTGACGGTCGTATTTTCTACAAGCGTTGAACTACAAGCGTTACATTATATTTTGAATGGTCATCTGGTGCCTGAATATTGTGTTTTCCTTTACATAAATAATGACATTTCCACCATAAATTGATGCAGAAAGGGCACAAATTGGTGCATATCAATTCACCAGAATGCAAGAAATTAATTGTTTGATGTTTAAGGACCCCCAGACAGCCCTGCTTCATGGGTCCCCCCGATGTCAAACACCACTGGTACCACCTCCGCCTCATTTTGAGCCAGGAAAAACCCTGATGGCCAGCTATTACCCAGAGTGCTTTATAAAGACACTGTTAAACAGAGAGAGACAATACAGCCATTATTTTGGGGAAAATTAAGTGATACATTAATCGAACAGTAAAAAAAAATATCGTTAGACTAATCGTTAAATTAGTCGTTAGAGTAATCGACTAATCGGAAAAATAATCGCTAGATTAATCGTTAGAAAAATAGCCGTTTGGGAGCCCTACTACAGAGACACAGTAATTATGTTGTAGTGATTACTTATTTACAGTGGTGGAAATAATTAATAAACGTTTGGAATTAAACATATTTCCATTGCTGCTATTCACATGGAATTTAGACCAGACATTGGTGTTAACTCATTAAAACTACACAGCTAAAGAAATGTTGATCAAGATATGTACTTACCCCCATTGTATGTCCAGATGCTAGAATTATGTGCCACCTTCCTGCAGTTAATGCATTTGTTTCTATTTTAATTCCAGATGTTTCTTATTCGATGGATTTACACGGCTTATGATTACCTCTCTGAAGTCATTGATGATATTCTTCATAATAATTGGTACGTATTTATTTGTTTCATTACTACATTGTACTCAATATAATGGCAGTCCCTCATATGATTGGCTGAATAGTATAATCAAGAGAAGTATTACCTAAGTGTGTACTGGAACTGGAACGGCTCTGTTTTTTTTGCAGGCGTGATATGATGCCCCTCCTGTCTCTGATATTTTCTGCCTTGTTCATCTTGTTCGGTACTGTGGTCATCCAAGCATTCAGGTAAAGTAGGATATGAGATCATAGTCATTCTTATACACGTGTGCAGGGGTGAAACAGTTTATTCAGTCAGAGTTCTGACTTGTGTGATTTCAGTGATTCAAGTGAAGATAAGCAATCTAAACCAAAGACGAAAGACACAACAAAGGGAGAAAATGGGTCCCCCAGCAGCACGTCAAGGTAAAATCTGCATTTCTAATTCAAGTAAAAATGTCCTCAGTGACTGTGCAGTCGTTTGGGTTAGTTTTAACTAGAGACATCTTTTAGCGATTGTGTTTTCAGTGAACGTTATTTAACGGTAAATCTTTGTGGTTTACAGTCGACCACCCAAGAAGAACTTTGTGGAGGTGACAGAGCTGACAGACATCACCTACACCAGTAACCTGGTGAAACTGAGGCCAGGCCACATGAATGTGGTGCTGGTACTTACTGATGCTTCCAAGAACATCCTCCTCAGCAAGTTTGCAAAAGAGGTCTATTCCTTCACAGGGTGGGTTGCTCAAGCTGCTATGCACATACTGTAAATGGTATAATGTTGCCTAAAAATTATATTGCCTACTGAGATGTATGAGATATGTATTCAGAAGTGAGGGGCATGACAAATGTCCTGTAGCAGACCTTTTGTAGGGTGGACAGAATCAATCATCATATCATGTTCATAAAAGCATATCGTATTGTCTTTTTGCCCCCTAGGAGCCTGACTCTGCACTTCTCCTTCCTGAATGTGGACAAGCACAGCGAGTGGATGGAAACGCTGCTGGAGTTTGCCCAGGATGCCATGCAGCTAGACACGGACGACGACGACGGAGGCCGCCGCAAGATGGACTACACAGGCTACGTGCTAGCGCTCAACGGCCACAAGAAGTACCTCTGCCTCTTCAAGCCCGTCTACACTGGGGAAGACCTGGACAGTAAGTCCTCTGAGGAAGAAGGGGGCACCACAGGGGGAAGGTCTAGGTCTGGCTCCCGTGAAGACCACCCACCACGCAGGTCTGCTACCCGCTCCCGCTCCACCTCCACCCTGCAGATCCACCACAAACTGGACCGGCTGGGGCTGTGGATGGAGCGGCTCATGGAGGGGACCCTGCCTCGCTACTATATACCTGCCTGGCCTGGCCTAGACAAGATCACTGCCAACAAATAATTTTAAAAAAGGACTTCTGTTGCTAAACACTGAAATTAAGACCCATAAATGTACATTCTGACTTTGGATATTCATGTATATTATACTGTATGAGGCATGTCAATAGATTTGCTTGAATATTCTATTTGCATACACATATCCTGAGAGTCAGGATTAAGCAATCAATGGACAGGTACTAAAGGTGTATAGTTATGTTCTAGACCCCAAGGTGTCCTCATGTTTGAGCTTATTTGGGGGTTGTATGTTTGAGTGCATGCACTGGGACATTTTTTTAAGATAGCAATAGCAATGTTGCTATTGTGGAGTGGACAATGGCTTTTTCTTTGTCTGCCTACAAAGCTGTTTGCCTCATGTGCTTCTGGAGTTAGAGCTGCCTTTTTCTGCACTGAGATATGTATTAGTTACAGAAAGACGTTAAAACAAAGTCAAGGATATATAGTGGATCTCGATGCAACAAGTGTTGACCAATCCTCAGATCATATTCCCTTCTAGATAGCTTTCTCTGCTTGCTTTCCACTTCTTTGGAATAATTGCTGCTGTTACTTGCTTGAGATGAGCAAACTGAATCACTGTGTTCACCAGTGGACTTCTGCCTTTACAACCATCCATCTTGTTCACATACTGTATCTAATCCATCCAGTTCACATACTGTATCTAATCCATCCAGTTCACATACTGTATCTAATCCATCGGATCTTGTTCTGATACTGTATTCACTATCTTTATGGTGACTGATTAATACTGTGAATAGAGATGCATGTCTCTAGACCTGTTTTCTAAACCTTTTTAACCCCATCCATTTGGATCTCATTCAGAAAAAAACACTTTCATGCCTGTGCAATATACTGTAAGTGCAATGCCTTCCCTTTGCCCTCGGTGTCTATAATTGTGTTCTTCCTTATTCGTGCTGACATATTATTGCAAAAAGAAACAATATGGAGACTATTTTATTTTGTTTTACTAGTTACATGAGCAATTACAGGCCTGTTTGTTTTTGTTTACCATGTATGACGACCTTTGACAGTCCTTTATGACCTCACTTAGCCAGTAGCTTCATGTAGCAATGATGCCTATATATGTTGGAAGAACAGGCCCCATTTCATGATTCCATTTGTCAATATTTTCCAATTGGTTTCAGTTATTTTATGTACAATATAATTCGATTTTGGAAAAGATAAAGGCACAATCAAGAGTCAAAACTGTTATTTATTTATTCATCATGTATCAGTTTCTAACATAAAACTCTGATCTCATCATGAAAACAATTTTATTAAGAATTGGACATGTACATATTGTACATAATCTGCTTTATTGTCCATACAGTACATGTATATATATATATTATTTGTATTTAACAATATGTACCGTACTGTAATATATCAAACCTTATTAGAGTTACTGTTTTTTTACATGGATTTATCATGACAATGTGGTCATATCATACCAATAACATAGTTTGTTCCATTACAAACATGTTTTTGTATTCATTATAAGATATAGATATTACAGATTTTGCTGTACAAATAACTGTACTAATAAAATTGTTACAACATAGACATAAGAGATGTGCATATCCTCTTGCTGTGTGTAATAAATGCTTTATGTTGGTAATCTGATGTGTAGTTTTATGTGTCTGCGTATATATTTGCTTATACAGCCAATTTGAAGAAAAGTACCATACTGATTATTTAACCGTTGATTGCTTTTGCCTTTTTGTAAAGTAAAGTATATTGAATCAGTTCAGGGGTCTTATTCTCCCCCAAAGTGCTATTCATGTGCAAGCGCCCTTCAATTCATGTGCAAAAACATATCCAAATAGTTAGTAGTATTTTGTCTTTGGAAGGACACACATCATTTCAAAGAGCAGGTTGGCACCAGTCAGTGCTGTATTGCCTGTGGAAAAAAGAACATGTGGTTGAAAGAAAAGAAAGAAGTTGAAATGAGCTGAAAAAAAGAAGAAAGGACCGAAAATACACAGTTGATGTTTTCCTTAAAGCAAGTGTGTCACCAACACAAGTTTCAAGTAAGTACCTGTGGTGTCATAAGGCGGAGACACCTCAACCAGATCACATCCAACGAGGTTTAGACCACGACAGCCCCGGATGATTTCTAGTCCCTGGGTACAATCACACACACGCACACAAAACATGAAGACTACATGTTCAAGCATAACATACATAAAGACTACACTGTTAGCTGCAGCCTCCACCCAATATCTGAATGATAACAGAAAAACAAATGAACTAATAAGTTCAGAAGAAAATAAATAACAGAATTGTTAATGCAGAATTGTCCAATGCTTCCCGGGCAAGTGATGGACCTTTCCATCCTAAGCCATAGAAATGACAAACCAGGTGAAGTCAAAGCTTCCCTATAGGAGAGCTTACCTGTATGGTTGTGAGCCCTGCTATCTCTGGTGTGCCTGTGCCAGGGGCAAAGGCTGGGTCTAAAGCATCAATGTCAAAGCTGAGGTAGACTGGACCTGCACCCATCTGGTTCCTGACCTCGGCCATGAGAGGAGAGAGGGACTTGAACCAGCACTCCTCCACTTGAACAACACGGAAGCCCTAGAGACCAAACACACCCTCGACATGTGATCACGAGACATAATAGTTTATTTTTCTCATTTGCTTTTTTCCCTCTTCTATTCTATTCTTAACTCAAGCCTATAGCTATGGTAGCTACCACAGCTATTCAAGTCTCAGGCAAGGTTACTCATTCACCACTCCTCCTCCAGCGGACAGCACAGTACCTGTGCCCTGCTCCACTCGTAGGCGTCTGGGGAGTAGCCTGTGCCACGCAGGCCAATCTGGACCACCCTCTTGCAGTCCAGTAATCCCTCGTCCACGCAGCGTCTGAAGGGGGTCCCATGGCCGATCTTTTCCCCCAGGACCAAATCACTGGTGTCAGCATGAGCATCCACATGGATCAGGCCTACAGGGCCGTGTCTGATGAATATGACACAGACATGACATGCTTCATGAGTAGCTTGTATAAAGCACTGACATTTTATATCAAATTGTTCTTCTGGTATTGGATACTATGTGCTTACTTCTCAGCTACTGCTTGGAGAATGGGGTATGCTATTGTGTGGTCTCCTCCTGCAAAGACCAGAATACAATGTAAAGTCCATATGTCATCAAACTGCTGTACCAGGAGACACGTCACTTTTGGAGACTGATAGATCTGGACTTAACTATGTGGAGTATTTCGCCCCAAAGTATATGGTCATAGCGTATTTCATATGAGTACATTTCTGGAATAATTTTCACACATAATAATGGCACTGACACGGTGTTTATGAGCACAGTGCTGACATTTCATCTACAGTACAATGTCTTTGATGGGGCTATCAAATGTGGTTAATAATTGTAGGAGACTGTGGCAATGAATCATTAAAGTTCAGAGGATAAACCCAACTCTTCACACAACTGTAGAATAAAAGTGTTGCTCAATCTAACCCATGGTCAGAGGGATACAGCCTGTGGCCATGATTGTGCGGTAGGCTTCCCGGATCCGTCTGCAGGTGTCCTTCAGGTCATACACGTTCACGTTGACATCCCCAATATCGGCCACCATCAGAGACTCATAGGGGGCTGCTCTGGTGGCACTGTTGTAAGCCCTCAACAGGAAAGACTCTGCTCTGATCTGGCGGGGGCCAAATCTGTGGAGAATAATTGCCCCATTCTTAAATAATCACCAGTTTGCAGAGGACAAGAGCATGCTGGATGTAATTATTGAATGTGAAAGTTCCTAGGTAGATATTTGACCAGTTAGTGTGTTATGGATATGTAAGACCATAACAATGTCATGTCCTTATTGTAAGCAGTGAAGAAACAGTGTGATACTGTGCAATAAACTGTTCACGCAAATTGTAATTGACATCTGACAATACTAGACATTGATTGACTGAATCCTGGCTGTGAGTTTCTATAGTTTTATAACATGGAGGGCTAACCTACAGAGTAAGCTCCTAGTATAAATGCATGTTGCCTGTGCTTGTAAGGTTAATACGTAAAGGCTTACAGTACAGTAGCTTTTCACCACATTAGAGTTGATACAGTAACGAAATACCTTGTACCAGGTCGGTTGGAAGTTCCAGTATCGATTGGGACGCCAACAAAAGCTGCATCAAGTCCATCTGCGGTCTCTTGGTAAGGTAATTTCCCCATTGTAGCAATTCCAGAGACCCTCGCAACAAATTCGGCGCTCGGGGGAACATTGTATCGCTTGCCCGAGTACTTTCTATGAGGAGTAATACACAGACTTTGCCTGTCAAATAACTTGGTGCACGGTGCTGTGGTTTTCCCTGACAGTCCAGAAAAGATCTCTGCACGTGTAATGTATCTTCTTAACGTTCCGTATTTCCGACTTGGATTGAAGTTTTTCACAAGAGACTGCATGTTCACTATGTTATTATGTTAACGACAGACAAGTGTATACTCGGATCAAACTTCAGAGCTTATAATCATAATGGATTGCGCTAGTTTCACAGACATTGTCATTATATGGATAGACTTGGCAGGACGTTACGCTGACTTTCAGTCCATCCAGATGATTTGACGTCCGTGAACAGTCGCATCGGTGTTCCTGAACAGTGGAACTCCGCCCACCTACCTCGGGTGTATGTACATTCTTCAAAATAAAAGCGCCCACTTGTCTAGAGTCTAATCAACCATGAGCAGTGTTTACTGTGGCCCAACAGTTCAAAGTGCCCCATTTGGACCGCATATGGCACATATCATGGACTGTACACATATATTTTCCAAGCCTAAGGTAGATTTAGTACCAATCTACTCAGCACCACTTGATTAACTTGATGTTAATCAAGTGAGTTCCAACCATGAGCTGTGTCATAGAAAGTGTTAATGGATTTTTACTATGGCTCAACAGTTCAAAGTGCCCCATTTGGACTGAAGAGGGCACAGTGTCTGCAGGGCTGGACTGGGAAAATCATTCAGGCCGGGAAATATAGCGCAAAATATAGCCCCAGTCAAGCCACCCGTTAAGCGGTGGGGTCTGGGGGTCCCCCACAAGGAAATGTGAATAACAAACTAATGAGCCAACAACTGCTTAGTACAACGTACACTTATGAACCTCAAATAGAACCAAAGGTATATATCATTAAGGAGGGAGACGACACAAGCACTAACATTTAACCAATATTTATTATTGGGGGGTTGTAGTGGGTGGTAAATAATTCAAAATATTTGGATAGAGGACAGGAAACATATTAAAATGGCTGTTCTCTTCTTTCACTGTCACTTTCCCCTGTCATCGTTGCGTTGGGTTCTAGACCCATCTCTCTCTCCAAATGCTCCTGTCTAACTAGCTCTACACTTGCACTGCTACTCTCTCCACCTATTCAAAGAACAGAGCAAGAGCACAATAACCTATTCAGTTTACTGATGTACACTATCCATCAAAGGTTTGAGTACACCTGTTAATTTGTCTTCCATGATTAAAAACACCCTAAACTGTATACATCTTTCTAATATAAATGTAAAATAAATGTCTTGTACCTGCAAGTTGCTCTGAACTAGTGACCTCTCGTTCATTTCTCACTACTACTGTGGCATGATGCAACGATGCCTTTATATGTTGGAAGAACAGGTCCCACTTCATGCATCCAGTTATACATGTTTTCCAATTGATTTCAGTTATTTTGTGTATAATATAATCAGATTTGGAAAAGATAAGGGCACAATCAAGTCAAAACTATTATTTATGTATCCTTTATCAGTTTCTAAACATAAAACTCTATTGTCATGAAAACAATTTAGTTATTTGTATTTTGACTAGGACATATTGTGCATAATCTGCTTTGTTGTCTATACAGTAATATATACTGTACCTACAGTTGAACTCGGAAGCCACCGTAGCCAAATACATTTAAACATTTAATCTTAGTCAACATTCACTGTCTTAGGTCAGTTAGGATCACTACTTTATTTTGTAAAGCGTCTTTGAGTGTCTAGAAAAGCGCTATATAAGTCTAATGTATTAATACATACATATTCATTATTATTATTTAAAAAAATGAATAATGTGAAATGTCAGCACAATAGTAGAGAGAATGATTTATTTCAGCTTTTATTTCTTTTATCACATTCCCAGTGGGTCATAAGTTTATATACACTTAATAACTATTTGTATTTGGTAGTCATTGCCTTTAAATTGTTTAACTCGGGTCAAACATTTCCGGTAGCCTTCCATAAGCTTCCCATAATAAGTTGGTGGAATTTTGGCCCATTCCTCCTGACAGAACTGGTGTGTCAGGTTTGTAGACATCCTTGCTCCCACACAAGCTTTTTCAATTCTGCCCACACATTTTCTATAAGATTGAGGTCAGGGCTTTGTAATAGCCACTCCAATACCTTGACTTTGTTGTCCTTAAACCACTTAACCATAACACATTTTCCTCCCACATGATGCCATCTATTTTGTGAAGTCCCTCCTGCAGCAAAGCACCCCCACAACATGATGCTGCCATCCCCGTGCTGCACGGTTGGGATGGTGTTCTTCGGCTTACAAGTCTCCCCCTTTTTCCTCCAAATATAACAATGGTCATTATGGCCAAACAGTTAAAAATAATGTTCTTTTTGTTATGGTGGTTTTGGAGCGGTGGCTTCTTCCTTTCTGAGCACCCTTTCAGGTTATGTCGGTATATATGACTAATTTTTACTATGGATATAGAGTGGGGGAAATAAGTATTGAACACATCAATATTTTGTCCAGTAAATGTATTTCCAATTAGCCTATTCAAGTGAAATTTGCACCAGACGTTGGTATTAACTCAAACAATCAAGACAGAAAATCTAAACATTAAAGTCCATATGTAAATAAAGTTATGTGTAATAAAGTGGAATGAAACAGAAAAAAGTATTGAACACTATTAATTTATTGAAAGTATTGAACACTATAAAAAATATAGTTTGTTAACATGAAATCTGTGGTGTGGTTAAAAATGAGTTTTTCAAGACATCAACCTAAGTGTATGTAAACTTCTGACTTCAACTGTATACAATTATTTGTATTTAACAGAATGTACTGTAATATATCAAACCTGAGTTACTTTTTAATTAACGTACATTAATTTATAACAATAAGATCCTATGAATAACAGTTTGTTCCATTAAAAACATGTTTCTGTCCAAATAACTGTACTAATAACATAAAATAGACTTAAGAGAAGAGTCTGCTATTTGCAGATGTCTCAGTAGGACCGTACATATTCCCCTGTGCATATATCCCCTTTGCTTATAGGGTACAGCCAATTTGAGCAAAAATGATATTGAATATTGAATTTTTCAATGATATTGATTTTTTTTTTTTTTTTGATTGCTTTTGCTTTTTTACATGTTAAGTATATTGAATCAGTTCAGGGGTCTTATTCTCCCCCCCAAAGTGGTATCCCTTCAATTCATGTGCAAAAACATATCCAAATAGTTAGTAGTATTTTGTCTTTGGAAGGACACACATCATTTCAAAGAGCAGATTGGCACCAGTCAGTGCTGTATTGCCTGTGGAAAAGAAAAGATAAAGGACAGAAAATACACAGTTGATGGTTCCTTAAAACAAATGTGTACAATGTGTCACCAACACTGTTGTTTCAATTAAGTACCTGTGGTGTCATAAGGCGGAGACACCTCAACCAGATCACATCCCACGAGGTTTAGACCACGACAGCCCCGGATGATTTCTAGTCCCTGGGTACAATCAATCAATCAATCAATCAAAAACACACACACACACACACACACACACACACAAAATATGAAGACTACACTGTCAGCTGCAGCCTCCATCCAATGCCCGAATGATAACACAGAAAAACAAATGAACTAATAAAAGGTGAAGAGAAGAAAATAGTGTTATTGCAGTTATCCAGTGCTGACCGGGGGCCAATCCATAGAAATGACAAACCAGGTGAAGTCAAAGCTTACCTATAGGAGAGCTTACCTGTATGGTTGTGAGCCCTGCTATCTCTGGTGTGCCTGTGCCAGTTGCAAAGGCTGGGTCTAAAGCATCAATGTCAAAGCTGAGGTAGACTGGACCTGCACCCATCTGGTTCCTGACCTCGGCCATGAGAGGAGAGAGGGACTTGAACCAGCACTCCTCCACTTGAACAACACGGAAGCCCTAGAGACCAAACACACCCAGATGTAATTGTTTATTTAAAAAAATAAAAAAATAATGTTCTATTCTATTCTTAACTCAGGGTTATGCATTTGCTCTGATAGCTAACACAGGTATTCAAGTCTCAGACAAAGTTTCTCAGCAAGTCCAAATACTGTTCTTCAACATACTTATTAGGTGGGGTTGCTTACCCAAAAAATATTCATTAACCCTGATGAACGCTATGTGATACCTTCCAGTTCACCCTACTGGACAGCACAGTACCTGTGCCCTGCTCCACTCATAGGCGTCTGGGGAGTAGCCCGTGCCACGCAAGCCAATCTGGACCACCCTCTTGCAGTCCAGTAATCCCTCCTCCACGCAGCGTCTGAAGGGGGTCCCATGGCCGATCTTTTCCCCCAGGACCACATCACTGGTGTCAGCATGAGCATCCACATGGATCAGGCCTACAGGGCCGTGTCTGATGAATATGACACAGACATGACATGCTTCATGAGTAGCTTCTAGCTTGTATAAAGCACTGACATTTTATATCAAATTGTTCTTCTGGTATTGGATACTATGTGCTTACTTCTCAGCTACTGCTTGGAGAATGGGGTATGCTATTGTGTGGTCTCCTCCTGCAAAGACCAGAACATTATGTGAAAGTCCATATGTCATCAAACTGCAGAATGTTAGTTGTACCAGGAGACATCACGTTTGGAGACAGACTGGACTGGTAGGTCTGGACTTAATGATTCATTGCCACGGCCTACAATTATTAACCACATTTGATAGCCCCATCAAAGACATACAAGTACTGTAGATGGAATGTCAGCACTGTGCTCATAACCACTGTGTCAGTGCCATTATTATGTAGGGAAATTATTCTAGGAATGTACTCGTATGAAATACGCTATGACCACATACTTTGAGGTGAAATAGACTGCATAGTTAAAGTGCAGAGGATAAACCCAACTCTTCACACAACTGTAGAATAAAAGTGTTGCTCAATCTAACCCATGGTCAGAGGGATACAGCCTGTGGCCAGGATTGTGCGGTAGGCTTCCCGGATCCGTCTGCAGGTGTCCTTCAGGTCATACACGTTCACGTTGACATCCCCAATATCGGCCACCATCAGAGACTCATAGGGGGCTGCTCTGGTGGCACTGTTGTAAGGCCACAACATGCAAGACTCTGCTCTGATGTGGCGGGGGCCAAATCTGTTGAGTATCATTGCCTCATGCTTAAATCATCATCAGTTTGCAGAGACCAAGCTTATGCTGCATGTGATTATTGAATGTGAAAGAAGTTCCTGGGCAGATATTTGACCAGTCAGTGTGTTGTGGACAGTGGCGGACTGGCCACCGGGCATGCCTGGCAAATGCCAGGAGGGCCGCGAGACTCTGGGCCGCTCAGAATGTATTATCTTTTTCTTTTTATACTGTATATATATATATTATTTGTAATTTTGTCTCTGGTGATTTTCATTGAAAATAACTTATTTCAGCAGACCGCGGCCCAAAACTTATTATATCGGCCCGGGTCGCGGATTTGTGGAGCCTAGGGTGGTAGGGGATGGTAGAGCAATACCGCTACCTGATTGGTTGGCGAAGCACTCGTGAAGAGCCCCCTCATTGGCTGGCGAGTCTACCATCTAATTAGCCAGACTCCTTGCTATAAGCTAGCAATATTGGGCTAACGTAAACGTTATCCAATAATGCGTTGTCCATGTGTTGAATAGAAGTGATGATAGTTGAGTATGGTTGAAGTCTGCAGACTAGTTACTGCTCCTAAATAGTGTTACTTTATTAGATGACTCAGTGTTGCTTCTGAAGAGTCCGGAGGGAGCATGACTATGGGAAAGTGAAAGAGGGGAGCGGTGCACAGCAGAAAATGAACACACTCCCCTGAAGTTGCGTCAACACAGTAATATGGTTTGTGGGTATACAATGTGACAAATTGAATGTTAACAAGCTGGTTAATATCAGAATAAAACGTGCAGACTGCAGAATGAGTGTTTCTGGTTTATTTTATGAAGCTGGTTCACATGACCAAGGTCAGGATAGTACTGTATTTACACTGTGTTGCCCAGTCAATAAACATGTTTCCTTATTACTTCTAACCTTTCTTGGTGTAGGTAGGGGCCCGAACAATGACTCAAGCCCAGGGGCCCCCACTAGGTAGGGGCTATGCTTGGGAAATGGAGTTCAATATAAGATCTAAAGAATTAGCCTACTTGTTGTGAGTTTGATTTCAGAATTTAGCAGTTGGCATTGTTTCTCATGTTTTGGTCTGGCCTATTTGTCCTGAATGTGCCTTATAGCATACTACTGGTTATACTATGCTCTCAATAACGTTGTGTGGATTGTTGTCGGCACTCTGAATTCATCAGCGATTGTAGTGTGTCAGTTGCGTGTGCGTGTGTGTGTTACATTTGTGTTCCAAATGTCTACATTCGATTCTAGTCAGTCTGGTTATCTCAAGCTTTTTATGTTAACAATCCGTGTTGATGTTGCGTTTGGAAATAGGGCTGTTGTGTCGCAAATGCCAGGGCTGTTTTTTGATCCCAGTCCGCCCCTGGTTGTGGACATGCAAGACCATAACAATATAACAATCATTACTGTAAGCAGTGGCGGCAAAAAAAAGCTGTAGACAATAGACATTGTTTGAGTGAATCCTGTCTGTCAATGTCTATTGTCTCTACACCATCCTACAACATGGAGGCCTGGCCAAGAGTAAGGTGTGTGCTCCTAGTGTAAATGCTTGTTGCTGTAGCTTATTGCATGTTCTTGTAAGGTTAATGCCTAAAGGCTTGCAGTACAGTAGCTTTTCACCACATTAGAGTTGATACAGTAACGAAATACCTTGTACCAGGTCGGTTGGAAGTTCCAGTATCGATTGGGACGCCAACAAAAGCTGCATCAAGTCCCTCTGCGGTCTCTTGATAAGGTAATTTCCCCATTGTAGCAATTCCAGAGACCTCCGCTATGTCGTCGCTCGGGGGAACATTGTATCGCTTGTCTGAGTACTTTCTATTAGAAGTAATACACGGACATTGCCTGTCAAATAACTTGCTGCACGCTTCTCTAGATTGCCCTGACACTCCAGAAAAGATCGTTGTCGCATGTCTAATGTATTTAATTAATGTTCCCCTTTTTTGACTTATATTGACGTTTTTCACAAGAGACTGCATGTTCACTATGTTGTATTCAAACGGCTATCAAACCTCGACTTGACCTTTAGAACTTGTTTGGATTGAACTGGTTTCATATCCTACATGTAGTTTGACAGGACATCGCAATGTCTTTCGTTACGTCCATATGATTTGACGTCTGAGGACAATCGTGGCCAGTCAAACATGCGGGGCAACGTTACAATACAATGTTTGTATTCTGGGTAAATTGGTAGTGATTGCAAATATATTTCAATATAGCGTTAAATTATAGTGCTGGACCGCAGGGACCCTGTAATATGGACTCAGGATTCAGGAACAGTCAAGGCAAATATCATGTCAAACACTGGGAATGACTTTATTGCAACAGGTGAATAATACGCAATTGAATACTCCATTGCTTTCGAGGGTTTGGTGACAGCCCACGTAACTGCTAAAAACCTTTATACATGTTTAATATTGGTTGTCGGTGTAAAAATACATTTGATGCATTTTTATTTGCCTGCATCTTCAGAATCTTCAGAATTAATCAACAGAAATTATGATTAATTAACTGTGTGAATGTACAGGCAGGTGCTTTGTGACAATAATATAACTACAATATGATCAAGGCTCATACCGGTATTATAGGATTGCCAAGTATTGTCTTCAAAAAAGAGAATAAAAGAGAATTGACTGATCCTAGTGGAGAAGTTCAGGTAGAATGTAACTCCAACAAAAAATACAATAACCAACCACAGGGTAAACCTCAAGCATGGCACTGAGCAAGTGCAAACTGAACATAAAGTTTATATAATTATAATGATTGTAGCACTTTGAGCTGCAACATTTGCAGGAAAAGCACTATACAAACAAGTTATTATTATTATTATTATAAAGTGCAAACCACACCAGAATAAAATTCACCTCCTTATGTGTGGAGTTAACCACAAAAGTGCTTCACTTTTGAAAAGCTTTGTAGATCGTTTCAAGAGTCACCTAACACGATGTTAACCTATGAGCCTATGAGTAGCCACAGAGAGACAGTCACAAGATGGAGGCTATGCGTTGTTCACGTCCGTACATCAGGAACAACGCAGCAGTGCGGAGGTCCTCCAGGTCCAGGTTGGACAGGAAGCTCCTCTGTAGCTCTGCCTCCACAGAACTTCCGCTGGGGCCGCTGCAGCCCCTCAGGAGCACCACGGCAGACTGACACAGCAGCCAATCAGCCATCTTCTTCATGCCAAAGCTGTCCTGATTGGCTAGAGCTCTCCGTCCCCAGAGGCTGAGATGCAGCATGTTCGCAGCCACACGGGCACTGGGACGCTGCCGGGACACAATGAAAGTGTGTATGACATCAGGGGGAATTGTGCACATCTCTGATATATATATTGACACAGTATATCCACTGGCATGGCAATTTTAATAACTGCATTAAACTGGATTATACATAGGGCCCAAGTATGTAAAGTGTATTCATATTGGAACTGGTGGACATTAAAAAGGGTTTCCACATATCTAATGTGCACTTATAAGTAGTGGACTTGAATGGAATTCTCTTTGGCGAAGGATCATATAAGAAAGCTAATTAAATCCCAATTGGACTCATTCCTACGTTGTTGGGGTTCCGGGATAGAAGCGACCGGACCACCAGCTGCACGTCACCAGGCACACCGGCAGGCAGCGGAGGGAGCTGCTTCTCCTGGAAACTCCGGCTCTCCAGTCCACCTGCTCCATAGAATGGGTTGGGCTGGCCGAATATCTCATAGGAGATGGCACCCAAAGCCCATGCATCTGCCTTGCTGTAATCAATTACCACACCCTCGCCTGGAACTGCAGTGGACACCTTTGGGTAGAGACAATAGAAGTGTATTTTCACTTATAACACCAGCCCAACATAGTTTGATGTCTCGGTTGTTCAGGGTTGCTTTAGCTGACAAATCCAGTGAGCATTCTGGTGTAAAAATCACCACGTGGGTGCTAACCCTAACCCTTATGGTTGAGTTTCTCCCCCATGCAATGTACTATAAAATGCACCACACAATATATGATATATACATATCAAATAACCCATTATCAAAATGTGTGTTTTGTCAGAGATGGTTTGACCCACCTCAGGTGCCATCAGGCAGGCGTTCCCTCCTCTGTTCACCCATCGACTATTGAAGGGCAGCTGGAGACTACAGTCACTCAAGCAGCAGCCAAAATCAGTGATCACCAAGCGGGGACAGTCGTCTACAGTACAAGACAAACATATTTCTATTTGATAACAGTAAGAGTATTAGTAGCTATTAGGCTTGACGACACCTGAATAACTTGAATATAAATCGCATTGATGATGTTTGAGTCTACTTTACTGTCTGGAAGGCGTTTTTTTTTTTTTTTTTTTAGCAAACTTGAAATTAAGTTGATTTACGTCTCTGACCTGTGTCGAATTCCAGGAGCACATTGTCTGATTTGAGATCTCTGTGTGCAATGCCTTGTCTGCACAGATGATCCACCCCCTCCAGAAGTTGCAGAACCATGAGAGAGGCTTCCCTACTGCCTGGCACCGAACCCTCTAGGTACTGTCGCAGGGTGCAGGGGTAACTACAGAACAGGAGAAAAGGAGGTACGCAGGGGGTGGGTTATGTTTACAGGAATAATATCATCAAATATAAAATGGCAGGATATATCAAGAGGTGGTGGCACATCATGTGATTTTTCAATAATGTCACTGAGATCCAGACGGAGAACAAGGACAGTCCTTACTTCTTCATGACCAGGAACAGAGTGCGGTTGTTGCCCAGGCCTGCAGGGTTGAGCCTGGCTGGTAGTACATCAGGGTACTCCTCATGGGCGCCGGGTAGATCTGGCCACTCCGCTGTGAATGCCCGGTGCACTCGGATCACGTTAGGGTGAGCAGACACCCTCTTGGGCATGACCCCAAAATGTCTGCGTAAATGGAACAGGAATGCCCACCTGTTTGCATCAATCTTTCAGAGCCACTCTCAATACTGTGCTATTGAACTACTGTGTCTATTGAAGAAGATGCTGTGCTATGATGGCAGGTTGCTACAGCATTGCTTACCCATTCAGGGCTATCTGGTGTTTTTCCTGTTTCATGGCGAGTGGGCCTGCTGGGACCAGCTCCTGGGACATGGATGTCAGAATGGCCTCGCACGATGAGCCTGCCTGCAGTACAACAGGGGGAACATCACATCTCACCACCATACTACTTCATGTCAACAATCAAGGAGGATTGCATTAAGGCAAAACACATAATTTATTATTATTCAAATGATGTCAATTGATTGTCTTGTGTCATGAAGACATGTAACTGATTCATTGATGCATGTATTCAAGCTAAAATATAGCAAGCACACTTTGCACACTACAGCCCATGTAGGCTTAACCCTTCAAATCCAAAAGGAACTCTAGACACCCACCCCAAGGTTCCACATAATCTTGACAGCCAAGGGGTAGATGCCCAAGGAGAGACACTTTGGAGACTCAGTGATTTGTCCTTTATCTCCACCTGGCCTCAGCTCCACCAGGGAACACTTGTCACTCTCCCTGGGGACTGCGAACGGCGCTGCAGCCTCATACACAGCCGAATTGCTGCCAATCCCGACCTTCTTCCCTATAACATAGTCCTCCAGCTTGTATCCGGAAGCAGACAACTTGAGAGGGCTCTGGAACTTCTTCTTCTTCTTCTTCTTAAACAGGGTCTTCAGAGAGAGTAAAACAAAATACATTACATTTTTTACTATTTGAAATATGGCAGACCAAAACAAGAAATTGTTATGGCAAGGTGTGGTTGCTTGAACTACATTAGTGTATGTGTGTGGGGTCCGAGGCACCTCTACCCGATGTGGGCGGAATTATCGGTCCATGGGTACAGGTCAGGACTACTTCCAGTAAGAGTGAATCCCCTCGCCAGCCAACAACTGGGAGCCTCGGACCTCGGGCTAGAACTACATCTACTGGCCTAGATACAACATGTGTTATTCGGTTGAAAGAATGGTGTCCACCTAGGCTATTGGGTGAATGATGTAGGTCGAATACATCTGTAAATAAAGTGTTTAGTTGCTGTACTATTTTGTTTACCTGAATTTCCTGACATGTCGCAGCACAACTCCTGTCATCTTCCATCTGTTGTTCGATCAGACCCACTCCAAGACCGAAGGCCAAGTACACTGCCCTGTTCCGTGGCGACCCGACCCCAAACCTCCTGACACCACCGGACTGCAGCTGAGCGGCCAGACCTCTCAGCGACATGCGGTAATATCGGTACCGAGCTGGCAGGAAAGTCTGAGGCTGAGCGGTGCGGGCCGGTTGGCCTACACGGAGACGCTCACTTCGGAACTTCGCTGCGAACCGGCCGACCGGTTTCAGCAGACCGAGCTGGAGAGCCGACCGACCTAACTCAAACCCCCGGCTGATCGCATGTTTTACGGACATGTCTTTACCAGCTAAATGGTAAATTTTCCCGATGTTTTCAAACAGTCTCTGTCAGTCCTCGGCGCATTGTGTACAAGGACGAATGTTATTAAACACAACAACAAGGACGGTAGAGCATGCTCGTCGGTTCTGACGTGACTGGGTGCATTCGTAAATTCGCTCTGATAGCGCCGGAGCGCACACTGGGTTCAACGTGATAAAGGGACCAAGTAATTTGATTGGACAAGAGACATTCCATGAGTGCTGATCAGATTTCAAGAGCGTGTTTACGAACGCACCCCACTGTCTGTTTTTAACTTGACCCGTTTTGGAATTAAAGGGACAGTACTAAAAAAAAGATGTTGCCGAGTATAGCACGCGACCATAAGTCTATGGGCACAATACATAATGACAATCATTATAGACTCGGACAACACGATACTTTAATTCAGTATTCATGACCGTGATACAAGATAGGCTGCAGTATTTTCAACATTCAAACAAACCTGTAGCCTAGTAATCAGACAGTGTCATTCAACTAAGATTTTATGACATGTGGAATGTGTTATATTTTGACTTTTTCTGTACGTATTTAATGTGATGCAGTTGTCAGGTACCAACGTGTTGTACCTTGTTCATTTGCTTTAAGCAGTTATTATTATTGGTATTATTATTATACAATACGTCGCTTTGGATAAGAGCATCTGCTAAATTACTCAAATGTGTAAATGTTTAGAGTTGGCTACACATCATGATGACCCATTCTGTGTGGTGAACACTCTCTTCTTCTTCAGGTCCTCAGGTCCAAAGGACACAGGGAGCAGGTCCTCCACAGTCATCTCCACATAAGACCCATCAGGCTTGGACAAATAGACAGACCACTGGTCACCAAACTGCAAGGGAAAGGTGAGTTTGGTAAATGACCAGTGAATGGTCAAATTCAGTAACAGCACTACAAATTAGATGGGATTGCCATGGTCCACATGCAAAGCGTGACAGCAAAATCAGTCCAAATATAAAGGCTGTATTACAAGGACAATAATATTGTATTATATAATATGATACTGCCTATTATGGATAAGCCTGCTACTTGTTATATCACAGTAGGAAGGGGTAGGGAAGTTCCATTGATTGTAAGATCCATACACTTAACTGGGGCCAATAGGGCGGCAATGCTGGTGTCGACCAACACAGATAGATGTATAGGCTGTAGAAGGCCCTATGTACAGGCCCTACGTACCTCTCTCATGAACTGCCGACAACCACCACAGGGAGAGATGAACTGATCATCTAGGTCACTGCAAAATGAATCTAATGATTAACAAGAATGAATGTGTATGTATGTACAGTATGTATATGTACGCTCTGAAAGTCGGAATGTCATAAACTGCAGAATGTAAAGATGTAGACACTTTTGGTTAAAATCAACAGGATAACATAACATTAAATCAATAGTGTTCTGGATTCAGAGGCAGACACATTGCTCAATCATCATTACTCAGATTAATGTTTACTCTGAAGCAAAATTCAAGAATACTGTACCTGGAAATGGCAATTGCCTTGAAACTCTTGAAGCCCTCAGACACAGCCTTTGCAATAGCAGTTCTCTCTGCGCAGAGACCTAGATTGTAGCTTGCATTTTCTATATTGCACCCTTGTTAGAAATAGAAAGAAAGAGGATATGTTTTAGGATATGTATGTTTTCTGCAACCTGTGGACTCCACACATCAACATGTGCTGTTATGTTTTCAGTAATCAATCATCTATTTATTCTTGGATGAGCGACTTCATTTGTAGTGGTTGCTGTCTTGAATACCTCTACCTGTCTGTGGAACAGAGGAACAAATTTCACTTATGGATTTTTTATCAAATGTGAAATAATAAATTTACTAAAGAAATCACTAGTCAATTACAATGCAATTATCAAATTGATATGTAACTTTGTCTGCAGTTACCAAACTAAGCAATAACAACATTACTACATGGTGTAAAAGCAACTTGATGTTTTACCTAAAACATCCTCACCTGTGAAAACTGTTCCATCATGTGCCAAAAGAGCTGCTCCCACCCGGAACTTGCTGTAGGGACAGTAGGCGAATTCCTTCGCTCCCTGGGATTTGTAAATAAGTGGTTTGATCCAGTCGTCCGCCTCACTGGAGGGGTCCCCGGCTTCTGTGTCTGCTCCAGCTACCATCCTGTAATCACCAATCTTGAGGTCTGCCATTCCAATCCTTTGTTAGTGTCTGTGTGTCTGTGTACAATTATGTGCCGGTGGCTGTGTGTATGTGTGTGTGTGTGTGTGTGTGTGTGTGTGTGTGTGTGTGTGTGTGTGTGTGTGTGTGAATGAGAGAGAGAGAGGGAGAGAGCGAGAGTGTAGGAGAGAGAGAGAGAGAAATACAAATAGAGAGAGACAGAGAGAGAAAGAAAGAGAGAGAGTAATAAAGACAAAGAGAGACAGAGAGATAGAGAAACAGAGAGAAGGAGGAGTGTATGTTTTCACAGTTGGACATAACAAGCAGGCTTTTAGGAAACACAAGTGCTGTTTGGTGCCTGCCCCCCGCCCCCCCCCCCCAGCTGTGTTACACGTGGTCTGGGTGGGAGGGGAACTGGCTCTTTAGGGGAAGCCTAGCGTGTGTAATGATTTTTATAGGTTCACTCCAGCCAAATCGCTGGAGTTTGGATCGCTGGAGAAATGATTTCAGTTCTAAACTATCCCTAAGTCACAAACTGAGATATGTGATGCAATATTATTTCTTGTGAAAATCATCACAACCCTCTGCTGACCCACTGAGAGACTGTAGGCCCCTCACACAGTCACATTGCACACAAAAACAGATTACTTTTATGCCTACATTTCTTTGGGGAAAAAAGCTGGCTAGCTGGGTGTGGTAATGTAATTCATGTCTTTGTTGAATATTTGGCTAGAGTGTAACATTGCTGAACACATATACCGTGAGCTAAAGCAGTGACAACTACTACTAGACTTCTGCATATTAACCACCTAAAACAAAGTAGGCAGAGTATTCCACAATTCATCTCTAGGTCTGTTGTGAACTATATATAGCCTGCTAGCTTATACCTAACACTAGATGGTGCCATTTCTCTCTCTCTCTCTCTCTCTCTCTCTCTCTCTCTCTCTCTCTCTCTCTCTCTCTCTCTCTCTCTCTCTCTCTCTCTCTCTCTCTCTCTCTCTCTCTCTCTCTCTCTCTCTCTCTCTCTCTCTCTCTCTCTGTCTGTCTGATATAGGTAATGGTACTTCATTCTTACGATTCTTCACTTCTTAGTAGTCCTGCTAATTTTATACAAAGTTAATTACCACCATCAGGTCCGATCTATGGCATAGATCTCACCCAGGCTGTAATGATGTATTCTGATATTGAAGTATAAAAACCATGTGGGTATAGAATAAAGTTGCTGCTCAATGGAAAGTTGAATCAAGACAATTTATGCAGATCGATCTGGTCTCATACAAGGTGTACACATTAGTGGTCAAACCTGAATGAGCTGATGATAAGCTTTTATCGTAGTGGCCACAGAGAAAATACATGACTCCTGTGGGTGGTAAACTCCTTTTAGACTTTAATAGTCTTGTCCTGTCTCCTGACATTCTGGCTGGTCAGGTGCTACTTCTGCACTCAAGCCAACTTAAGGTACACAGGAGGATTTAGCTGACGTAGAAGAAATACATTGTCACTTGGAAACAACATAATAGGATGACCATTTGCCAACAAAATATATCATGTCATGTGGGAACTAAAAGAGGCTGAGCAGCTGACATGGAAAGAAATTCCTCATATCACACACTCTTCAGTTACATTTGGCTGAGCATGTGACAACGTTTAAATGTGATGTCTGTGAAGACTTCAATAAGATCCAAATGTAATGTCTCTGGTCTATTTTACCCGGTTGTTGATCAGTCTATATTAGAGTCAATGCAGAACTACAATTGTCTCCCCTGGCTGCAAGCTACCTTAGCAGGACATTGACTCTTGCAGGATGTTGATTTAGTGTTGTCGTTGTTAATCATCCAGTCGATCCAGGAGGCATACTGTCTGACCTTTGTGTAGACCCCAGGGAAGAATGGGTTTGCACACACTGCAAAGATTAAAATCAAAGTAAGATGAAATATCTTAAATCAAGGCAATATGTGCTTGTTTTTTTGTCTGACAAGACATTTCTTCTTACCAGGCCGTTGTTATGATTTTCTGTCCTTAATTATCTTGTAACTTGTTATTGAGATTTTATTACTGGTTCTGAGTAATTGAATACTTGAAACTATCCAAACTAGTCCAAACTATCCCTAAATAACAAACTGAGATGTGATTATTTCTTGTCAAAATCATCACAACCCTCTGTTGAACCACTGAGAGACCGTAGGCCCCTCATACAGTCACAATGTACACGAAAACAGATTTATCCTATGCCTACATTTCTGGCTCGCTGGGTGTGGTAATATCATTAATGTCTTCATTATATTTAGCTAGAGCGTAATATTACGGAACACAATACTGTAGGATTAACCAGTGACAACTACTGTGAGACTTCTGCATATTAACCGCCTAAAACAAAGTAGGCATTCCACAATACATCTCTAGGACTGTGTGAACAATAGCCTGCTAGCTTATAACTAATGTTAGATGGTGCCATTTCTCTCTCTCTCTCTATCTGATATACAGTAATGGTACTTAATTCTTACCTATTCGTAGGCCTACTACTTAGATAAGATCAACAACAGACTTTCTCTGAAACAAAGGGCATTGAAACATTTCCTGGTTTTACACACTGGAATTCAACTGGAATTCAGATGGGGGATTGTACACTTTGCCCTTTCAGAAGTGTGTTTGATATGCACAACATTGTGTCCTGGTTGAATGAATGAATGGTCTTTATTGTCATTAATACAGTACAGGTACCATACAACGAAATTTAGGAGGGGGGGCTCCCCTGGTGCTTGGAAAAAATACTAAAAACAAGAGGGCCAAGGGTAAAATAAAAAAGGGAAAAGAGCTGGTTTACATAAATAAAGGCTATGTACACTATCTACTATACTATACTACTATACTATACAATAAAACACTGTGCTGTACTCTATGCTATGCTATAAATATCCTAACTTTTTCCTATATCTGAACCTTATGTACACAAGGGTTGTCATATTGCACATTCATTAAAGTGTCGCAGTTAGCAGGTTTGAAATGTTCACAGTTGTATTTCAATATTGCACTTATGTTTACAATCTAGTAGCTGCCATCAAATTGTCTAGATTGTCCAGGGCCTAGAACCTAGGTCTTTGCTGTGTTCAGGGCCTGAATGGCCCTAGGGTAGAAGCTGAGCTTCAGTCTATTTGTCCGTGCGAACATGGTCCTGAACCGCCTGCCTGAGCGCAGCCGAACAAAGTGTTCGTTCCCAGGGTGGGATGGGTCTCTGGAGATCTTGGAGGCCTTCCTGAGGCAGCGTGTGTTGTACAGCTCTTCCAGAGAGGGGAGGGGGGCACCGATGATCTTCTGGGCCGATCTCACGACTCTCTGTAGCGCTTTCCTCTCTGCGGCTGTGCAGCTGGAGAACCACACGCAAATGCAGTAGGTGAGGATGCTCTCCACTGTGCAGCGGTAGAAGGTCACAAGCAGCTCCTGTCTGAGGTGGTATTTCCTGAGGACTCTCAGGAAGTAGAGCCGCTGTTGTGCCTTCTTGATGATGGCTGCTGTGTTGGTCCTCCAGGACAGGTCCTCCTGTATGTGCACCCCCAGGAATCTGAGAGTTGAGACTCTCTCCACGCTCCCTCCATCGACGAGCAGGGGCTGGACCTCAGATTTTTTCCTCCTGAAGTCCACGATGATTTCCTGGGTCTTTAACTGGTTCAGCAGCAGGTTGTTGACCTTGCACAGCTTGCCCAGCTGCTCCACCTCATCCCTGTACGCCGCCTCGTCCCCCCCCGAGATGCAGCCCACCACGGTGGTGTCGTCTGCAAACTTCATGATGGAGTTGCTGGGGTGGACGAGGGTGAAGTTGTGGGTGTAGAGGTTGTAGAGGATGGGGCTCAGCACGCAGCCCTGGGGGGACCCAGTGCTGAGTCTGAGGGCTGTGGAGGTGTGGGAGCCCACCCGCACTCTCTGGGGGCGGTCAGACAGGAAGTCCTTGATCCATGCGCAGATGGAGTGTGATAGTCCCAGGTTGGTTGGTTGGAGGGAGACATGTTGCCTCCCCGATGAATTTTCAGCCATGTTACGTCAGAACTTAACAAACTATGCCACTGGACAGCCAGTTTCAAAAACACAATAGCCAACTACCTAGATCTAGGACATTGTATTGTGCCAAAACCCCAAAAAAAACACTTGTGAAAGTGCAGTGTGGAAAACCCCCTATATCTGCAATAATATAATTGCACAAAATGCCATTTGGATTAGACTTTATTTTATTAGGATCCACATTGGTTGATGCAAGAACATCAGCTACTCTTCCTGGGGTCCACTCAAAACATATACAAAGAAGAAACCATCAACACACAAAACAACAAATAACAATAATACAATTTAAATAATAAGTCAGCAATGCGCACTAGGAACTAACTAACTTTTTTTTTTTACTTTCAATTTAAGCTTTAATCAGACTTTTAGAGATATGGCCTTGAAGGGAGTTCCATTCAACCATAGCTATAATACAGCACTGCACACTATTATAAACTTGTTTTGGTTTTTGGAATTGTGTAGTTACCACTGGTGGGGTATGTGTGTGCATTAGAGCTAAGTGTGAGCTGCCTATACAAACAGTCAGGGATTTTCAGTACATTCATATTTTTTTTTACAAACGAAAGAAGTGATGCTTTTAACCTCTCATCAACTTTTAGCCAGAAGAGTTAGTCATGCATGCCGTTTATATTAGCTCTCATTGTGCACTGAAGGGCAAGCCGAGCTGGGGGCCGTTCCACTAACGTTGATTAGTATATCGCCGATTAAAATAAATCAGGCGATCAGGCAACTCGGGATTGGAATTCAAGCCTCAGGTGATTCCTCGAACGAGGATCAGGCTTGTATCATGAGTGTTCACAGAACACCGGCTTAGAAATCCATGATATTGGCGCGTGCACGCAGACATAAAGAGCCCAGAAGAGTCGATCTGTCGAAATGAAGATACTCCACTCTGCAGGGGTCCTACATTTGCGCAGCATTCCGAATTATTGATCTTTATGAAGACAGAAAAATAAGATGTAAAATAGTGCAATACTGCCGCAATTAACAAGGCGAGGGAAATGGTTTGGCAAGAAATTGCTGACCGATTAAATGCATAGGTCATACTAGCCCCAGTTATTGTTATATGTTCATATTTTAATAAATTAATATTTACTACTGTGGTGATATCAGCAGCAGGCTACAAGCTGTCATATCGTCACAATGGCCTAGTGGTATCGACCGCTGCCATAGTATTTATTCATCATTTTAAATCGGTGGTTCAAATCCCTCTTCAGACACACTTTTTACTGCATTTCGTTGTCTGAATCTAATCTAAAATCTCATCTAAAAAAGTATGTAGGCTATAAAATTATGGTGCAGGCTAATTTACAAGAACTGACACGATTACAATGGTGTTTGAAGCCTTTGCATGAAAGTTAAATGTAAAAAAATAAAAATCACTAAAATCAAGTCTCGAACTCGCAAATTTCGGAACTCTAGCTGGTTGCCTTAACCACTGCGCCAGCCAGACCGCTGTGACAAAAGCAATGCAAGTTAATAGACATACCCAGGGCTTAAAGTGGGAAAAAATCCTGTGCCTGAAACTTTTTCTTGGGGAGGGGGGTCACAGTTTGAGATATTGGGAGAGCGGGTACAGAAGACAGCTTCTTGTCTCAATGTTTAAATGCATTAATACTATTTTATAGTCAATACAAAATATATGTCTCAATGTTAAAACGCATTAATACTTTAAATGAATGTGCAACAATACTATGTGCAGTATGACAACCCTTGTGTACATAAAGTTCAGATATAGGAAAAGTCAGGATATTTATAGCATAGCATAGAGAACAGCACAGTGTTTTATTGTATAGTATAGTAGTATAGTAGATAGTGTACATAGCCTTTATTTATGTAAACCAGCTCTTTTCCCTTTTTTATTTTACCCTTGGACCTCGTGTTTTTAGTCTTTTTCCAAGCACCAGGGGAGCCCCCCCTCCTAAATTTCGTTGTATGGTACCTGTACTGTATTACAGTTTTTCTCAATTGCTAAAACACATTTCACAAAACTTTCCTCCATTTTCCCAAAACTCTAAACACAACACACTTTTCTAAAGCTACATAAGCAAAATCACACCTTCTCTCTTCAAAACTCAAACCCTACCCCTAATCCTAACCCTAACCTTACTGTAACCCTAGCACCTAACCCTAACCCTAGTTTTCCCACATGTATGATAGTCATGCATAAAAATAAATCTGCGCTCCCTGTCTAACGTTATATCTAACATTACATATTTTACATTACAGTAAGGCTGATTTTGCATGATAGTCATGCATTTTTAGATATCTATTTCCCCCCTTTAAATGGCATATGATGTCCGAAATTTTACTAAAGTTCAGCCGCGAAGTTGTTGCACTGTTGTCCTATCGAGTTTTACGTAAATAAAGGTTTGAAAAATGTTACCGTATTCCCACATGTACCGTAACATGTACAATACTGTACTGTATCACAACTCAATGCAAACACTACAGAGGATCCATTACACACAACAATACTCACTGAAAACAATGTTCAGAGTGTGATGTTTTTTTATTTATTTATGGAACTATACCACACACACACACACACACACACACACACACACACACACACACACACACACACACACACACACACACCACAATCATTTGCAACAAGTGTCTTACATTTTGAGTCGTTATGTTTAATGAATGAAGCCAGGTGTGTTCATTGTGTTAACATTTTGCTGACTATGGCAAGCATTTTGCATCACATGAGCTTTAATTTGAGAATTTGACATTTTGAGCAGAGTTTTTTGCAACTTGTGTTTTAGCAAGACAAAATGTGTTTAGATTTATGAGAAAAGGAGGATTGTGTTTTGTGAACTGTGTCTTCATGTGAAATGTGTTTATGGTTTTGGCAAATGGGAGCTAGTTTTATTAAATGTGTTTAGAGAACTGGTCATTTGGTTTAGAGAATTGGCTTTTGTGTTTTAGCAATTGGGAAAAACTGTAATGACAATAAAGACCATTCATTCATTCATTCATAATACTGTTTTATACTTAATAAAAATAAAAAAACATTAGATGTCTTTAAAATGCCAAACTGATTGCATCACTTATTAAGCCACTATCACTATAACAATACAGAATAAAATATATACATGTCTTTAAAAGAACAAACTGATTACTTATTAAGCCACTATCACTTATATTCTCCTTCTTGGCACCACGTCCCATAAGGCTTCCCGTCACTACTCAGGGGTTTTCCTGGCTCAAAATGAGGCGGAGGTGGTACCAGTGGTGTTTGACATCGGGGGGGACCCATGAAGCAGGGCTGTCTGGGGGTCCTTAAACGAGCATCAAACACTTAATTTCTTGCATTCTGGTGAATTGATATGCACCAATTTGTGCCCTTTCGCCATCAATTTATGGTGGAAATGTCATTATATATGTAAAGGAAAAAACAATATTCAGGCACCAGATGGCCATTCAAAATATAATGTAATATAATGCAATATAAGGCTCTCAGGCATTCTGTACTTTCAAATATGTATTCTCCTTGAGCAGTCAACATCAACTATCAGCTGTTTCGCTAGCAAACACGAAAGCTAAGTTATTTGTGAAACAGCGCCCCCGCCACCACGTCGGCGCAATGCCGCAATTGCATTTAAAAAAAAAAAAATGTATTCTCTCGCGCCGGAAATCCGGCACTGTGCCGGAGTACTTTAAGCCCTGCATACCTATTTATTTTATTTTATTTTTTACACTTTTTAATTTATTTATCTATCGATCTATCTATCTATCACACTTTCAAAATATCAGGTTATCTATCACACAATCAAACTATCTATCTATCGATCGATCACACTTTCAAATTATCAAATTATCTATCTATCACAGTCAAACTATCTATCTATCTATCTCGTGTGAAGTGGGAACTAATATTTCCTAAAAGACACTTGAGGAACTGTCGTTCGGGATGTAGTTTCCGCCTGTGAGCCTTTTTTGACGCACGCATTACCTTAGCCAGCCTCTTAGCCTGCTCGCGACCAGAATAACTCGGGAGGCTGTGTTGCATAGCAACCAAACAGCGAATTATTTGAGCCACATTGATGGAACCGAACGCAAGATAAAATTATCGCCGATTAGAACTTTATCGCGGATTAGAAGATAATCTAGCTTCGTGGAATAGGCCCCTGCTCTGTTCTGAACCTGTTGTAGCTTCCCTAGATTTGTTTTTGTAGTACCTGACCAGACCACCGGGCAATAATCTAAATGTGATAATACTAGGGTCAAATTATTGCACCCTCAAAATAATTGAGGGTGCAGACTCAATTAGATAGTATTAAAAGGAAATGGAAGTTGATCCTCAAAATAGAAACTAAATAGAAACAAAAGCAGGGATAAAACCTATTTGCAATTAAACATAATGTTTGTTATTTGTTCTTTCAGAATTTATCTCATTCTGTTTAAGGTCTTGCGATTCATGTATTTGCAGTGAGAGTAGCAAAACAACAGAAAAACTTGATAGAAATATTTTCAAAATCATCTTTATTGTAATTTGATAGAAACATAATGCATGATAACGATTACACATTTCCACATCTTAGCAGTCTTGCTAGTTTTATACAAAGTTAATTGCAACCATCAGGTCCTTATGACATAGATCTCATCCACACTCTTCAGTTACTTTTGGCTGAGCATGTCAATGTTTACTTATGATATAGATCTGTAAAGACTTCAATAAGATCTAAATGTAATGTCTCTGGTCTATTTTACATGATTTCTGTTGATCAGTCTATTAGATTCAAAGCAGAACTACAATTGTCTCCCCTGGCTGCAAGCTACCGTAGCAGGATGTTGACTCATTGTATCTTGTCGTTCCTAATCATCCAGTCGATCCATGGGGCAAACTGTCTGACCTTTGTATAGACCCCAGGGAAGTATGGGTTGGCACAGCTGATACCCCAGGAGACAATGCCCTCGAAAAAGCCATTGCAGACCAGTGGACCGCCCGAGTCACCCTGTAGATAAGAACATAGACACAAAAAATACCTGATGAACAAAGGCCTCGTCCTTTTGTTACAACTGTGTACACACCCTCCTCAGTCTCTGGACACTCAGACATCGATTTGAGAAAGATAACCTTGTGGTTTTGTCTTCGGCTAGAATGCTACATCAGGTTTTCTTTTCTTTCTTTCGTTACATTCTTATGCGGCTTACTTGAATGAATGAATGAATGGTCTTTATTGTCATTGATATAGTACAGGTACCAAACAACGACATTTGGGAGGGGGGGATCCCCTGGTGCTTGGAAAGAAAACTAAAAACAAGAAGGGAAAAGAGCTGGTTTACATAAATAAAGGCTATGTACACTGTCCACTATACTATACTATACAAATAAACACTGTGCTGTACTCTATGCTATGCTATACCTATTCTAACATTTCCTATCTCTGAACCTTATGTACCAGAGGGTTGTCATATTGCACATAGTGTTATTGCACATTCATTTAAAGTGTCGCAGTTTGCAGGTTTGAAATGTTCACAGTTATTTTTTCAGTATTGCACTTGATTTCAATCTAGTAGCTGCCATCAAATGTCTAGACTGTCCAGGGCCCAGAACCTAGGTCTTTGCTGTGTTCAGGGCCTGAATGGCCCTGGGGTAGAAGCTGAGCTTCAGTCTGTTTGTCCTTGCGAACATGGTCCTGAGATGCTTGAGATGCTAGTCTAAAGTTTTGCTCTGCTATTCTAATGTTAGAGGATAAGTGTCCGGGATAAGGATGCCATGTAAAAGAATATCATATGCTCTGCCCACTTTTCCCCTGTAAAGGAGCATCTTTTGTGTTTTGGGAGCATGTCTCTAGACTTCGGTACACTATTCAGACAACAGTGGCCCTGGGGATGTTTTCAGGACTACACCCAATTCACAGCAGCCCTTACCTGACAGGAGTCCTTGCCACCGAACTGGGAGCCAGCACACATCATGTTATTTGTGATTCTCCAGTAGTAGTAGTAGTGGCAGTTATTAATGACTTGCACATCCACAGCACGCAGCACGGGGGAGAGGTAGTAACTGTAGATACGAGTGATACCCCATCCGCTCACTGTGCAAATATCGCCCCTTCTGAGGTGAGGGGTATAATTATCGGCGATACGTACAGGCTCCACGTTTTGATTAAGTTTAGCTGGTTTACTGAGCTGGAACACAACCACAACAGATGGACACAATCAGACACTGACCAGATCATGGAACAGGAATCAAAGGGGAAGAATGTTACTGTATGGCTACATTTATGTAGTTATGCTGTAACTGGGCTATATTTGTACGATATATTGTTTTCATTCTGCCAATCACAATTCAGCTATTACAAATCCTCTCTATTTCAAGACAATATCTCAGCTCCATGGTCATGTCTTAGCAGCACTACTCTGCTTACCTTCATGAGCATGATGTCATTGTCGAATGACTTGTAGTTATAGTTGTAGTGAACATGGATCTTGGAGATGTTGAACGCCTGCTCGAAGCCCTCCACTGTGATCAGACTGTGTTCACTCAACACCACTGTGATCAGAGTTGACCTGAGGGACAGACATGATACAATCAAGTAAGCCTCGCATAAGCAGAGATCAAATCAGAGAGGAACTCTATTTATCCCCATACGTCTGTCTATTCATAGAAAAGACCTGAATACTCTCCTTATACATGCCCTCTTATTTTTCCTCATCACATGAATCCTGACCAATAACTGCAAGGCTTTACCCTTGCTCAAAATGTGATAGGTTATCCAAAAATATATCAGAAACGACTACAGGTGGAGTGGTAGTCTTTTACATACCCT
Organism: Nansenia antarctica; assembly: GCF_963989245.1. NCBI lineage: Eukaryota > Metazoa > Chordata > Actinopteri > Argentiniformes > Microstomatidae > Nansenia > Nansenia antarctica. Next base: position 40,280,037 of record NC_137676.1, read on the forward strand.
GTCCTACTAGATCCACAAAAGCAATTGAACAAGAACAGAGTGGAGGACCTTCTGGGATGAAGTGTTGTCCAGGCCCTTTTTGCTTTGTAGGCTACGTTACTTACATTCACCCATAATTAAAGTCAGTACTCACGGTCTCCAGCAGTGAGCAGCAGACACCACCCACTGGGGTCTGATCAGCGTAGCGCCACAGTAGTGTTTACCCTTGTACTGGATGGAAGCCTGGTATTTGATGGAGTATGGAGGTACTTCTTGGCCTCCAATAATCCGGTCCGGATTAATCTCAACTGTCTCTGTGAATTACAATGAGTGTACAGTTATACATCTGAATTAGTTTAGGTTTTACACAGATTTAAACAGGTTTCTACAAAAAACTGTACACTTTATCATTAACATTTACATTTTAGTAATTCATAATTTGAACAGATTGTTCAAAAACTATTCTGTAGGGAATAAGAATGATTAGAATGTTTATGGCTCTGAGGCCTTGTTAGGCCACTGCCCAATTTGCTCTTTTGAGGTGGTGTGTCTGAGGAGGCGGGGCCATGGATGTGCCGCTCCTGCTGAATCGGCTAATGGGATGCACCTGTGGCTGATGTCCTCCAAGCCCTACAAAAGACTGCAGCCTGGGGAAATGTTTGGTTGCCCTCTTCACAATGCCTACCTTTTTGCTTTGTGTTTGAGCACTGATTTTTGGTTGAATTTGTTTGACTTGGGGTCACTTGGGTGTTGGGGGGTGGGTTTTTGGTTTGTTGTTTTTTCTCCCTGGCAGTTGTGTTTGTCCTTTAGTTCTTTGCTTGGCAGGGCGGTGAGTATTGGTTTACTTTTTTGGTTTTTCTGATCTGCCCTGCCATAGACTAAGGTAGTGGGAGATGCCTATTTTGTTTGTCCTTATTAGTGGAGGTTTATGTTACATGCCTTGTGTAGGTATGAGGGCTGTCCATTAAAACATTACCCTGTTATACACCATTTCAGTGACTGATTTTATTATGTTGTCACTGCCTTTATGTGTATGGCTTTTTGAGCAGCACCTTGGTTTAGTCGCTTTTGTTTTCTTAGGACACTTTCAGACGTAACAGGCCTACATTAGAAATATTATGTAAATGATAAAATGTGTAAACTGTGTTAATTACACTAATTTGAAAAACTGAAAACATATCATTATGAGACTTAATTCGGTACTATGTTTACCAGGATCGATGTTATGGTGATAGTGATATTTGAGACCTTATGAGCGCTAATAAGAAATACTGAAAGACGGTCAAATGAAAATCCCAGACAAATGCTACTGCTCTCACAGTACATACTTTCTCATCAAACTTAGCAATTGATATGTTCTTATCAGAAATTAACAGATCAATAGATAATTAAAAGACCTACCTGCAATTGTGAGAGCCACAAGGAGCAGCACTGCAGATCTGACCAACTGACCCATGTTCACGTCACCTGAAGCAAGGAAGAAAAAAATCACATTTTAACACAGACAACTGGCAAAGTCAGTGGATTGTAATATTTAATCCTTGTTGCTGTTGTAGTCGAGACATTATCATTACATTTTTTGAGAGCAACAGTATGTTCGGTTGATTCTAATGCATTGAATATACTTTTCTTTGTAGGTACAGTAGGCTATTGTACATCTCAATGCAAGAAGGCCACATCTCAACACTTGCCTCAACACCATAGTGTGGACCACTGGTTGAGATGGTTGAGGAAAGCACCTCCTCGACAAGCTCTACCAGGCTAGTACTCAACAGAGAACTTGTTTGTTCTACCATAGCAATAAGAACAACATTTAAACTAATGCAAATTCCAGATTTTAAGTAAAATAATGTTTACTGTTAGCTGAAACAACACTGTCAATTCAATCCAATGCAACTACCTCAAAATGTTACCGATGTAAGAAGCTCTTGGTTTGGTGTAAAACCATGTACATTTATAGATAGAAGAATAAAATATGTTTTGATACTCACCAACAGCTTCAAGTCCTCACAACCTTCAGGCTATCTCCAAAACAGCTGATGCCTTTATATAATGAAACCATATCCTTGTCTACTGCTTTTGTATTACACGTCATGCAGTCTCAGTATGAACTGAGGCTATCCCAGAGACTGACCTAGTACATGACAAAGAATAGTGTATTATCTCTTTCTAAACCCTATCCATTGTTGACTGAAGATAACTGGGAATTCAACACCTCTCCACAGTCATGACGAAGACGTGCACAGAATAAGAGTCCATTGGTTTATTGTGTTGATGAAATAGGCTTGAATGGTGAAGGTGTGAGATTAATTACATGTGAAAAAAAATGTATTGTGGTATTAAAAACACAATTACTACAGTACCGGTAAAAAGGAACAGTGTTTTCTTATCTTTTTGCTTATCGATACATCCAAATATTGATATCATATTTTCTTATGTTTGTGTGTTGAAGGGAGCCTATAGTTTTTTTATTTGTTGAACTGAACTAACAATAATTTCTGCATGATTCATTGAAAGGGAAAAGTACTTATATAAATACACCTAGTGGTGAATTATGGTAAAGACAATATAGACATAACATATTTTGTTATTATAATATTTTGAAATGACCTTTCCTTGTCTTGACTATAATTAATTCACAACTAGGTGTATTTATATAACGACTTTCCCTTTTAAGTTCCCCTGTATTCACACAACACCAGTGTTGTATTGTGCTGTTAGTTGCTTGAATATATTTGTTGCAAACCAGGACTGAGCTCCTTAATGATGAAGCCAAAAGAAAACACTGACTATTAACCTGTAGATACCCAGACCCAGTTTTTCTGCATGGAAATTAAGCAGTGATTATTACTGTCCAAAGAGACCCCAAATAGCACATTTCTGTGTAATGGGGTCGGTGTGTGTTGCAGACTCATGTGCGGTACAGGACAAAGTGACGACAGCAGGCAGTGGTTGGCACGATTAAGGACACTTTACTTGGACACTATAACAAAAAGCTGCAGGAGCAAATCCTCTTCCTGTACTAACACAAGACAGAACACCAAAGGGAGAATGCTGCGCAAAATCAGTGCCAATTCTGTAGACCAGACCAACAGGTGAGATAACGCTCCACTCCTGTGCAAAGGTCTACCCAGAACCACCGGGTGGAGCAGCTCCCAACTCTCTGTGCAAGGCAGACAAAGAACAAAGCTGGAGCACACAATCGACGGCGTAGGCTACGGCGTAGGTTGCGTTGGCCCGCGTAGCCTTACGTAGCCTACGCCGTCGATTTTACGCAGAAGCATAAACTGGCCTTTACACAGAACAAGGGAGATCGACCAGCAGGGAGTGCCGGGAAGTGAGGACATAAATACCCAAGTGCCAAACAGACACAGGTGACTGGGAGAGTAGTAGTGTCCCAGGCCACCAGGGGCTGCCAGAGGGAGGCATCAAGGAGTAACCGTAACATTTCTGCATTTATACATGTCTCTCTGGCTTTTTCTAATGTTTATTATTATTATTATTATTATTATTATTATTATTATTATATTTATTTTTTTAAACGTCCACAATTGTATTCATACCAATCCTTGGTCCTAAAGCCAATGAATCCCACCAACCCAATATTAAGGATTAAAGACCCCCTCTAGAGGGGTGAACATTGTTGTTTGTTATGTGGATTAACTGGCCATCAGAATTTTTCAGGTTAGGGTTTCTCTCACTTATTTTCAGGGTAAAGTTGAGGTTTGAGGTAAAGCAAAATGAGTTGGGGCTGGAGCCTGGCATCTATGAACACTTCACTTCCACTGCATTTTACCTTTGTTTTCAAAAGTAGCCAAGTGAGCAAACAATGAACAAACAATGTTACCTGTTTCCAAAAGGGTGCACAGGGTGGGCTGATGACTGATGAGCCCTGGAGTAGGGAAGGGAATCAAGAACCGGTTCCAGTTGAGAAACCGGTAACAAATTGTTCGATACATCAGAATCGTATGCCTCCGAGTTTATCGATTCCTCTTATCGATGCCGGCATGTTTTGCGCATGCGCTGACAGTTGTCCGAGCATCTGAACATTCCAATCTAAAAATGTAGGAGCAAGTCCTGGCAAAATGTTATGGTTGTGGCTTGATTGGTACTCTAGAGGGTATTATTCAATGACAGGTAATAATTAAGCGTTATGGAACGAGAAGCCGTGGTATATTGTGGATATCGGCACGACTAGCGGGGTGGTTTGGCGCGACGCGAAGCGAAGCGGAGTGCCGTTACACCCCCTAGCTGTGCCGATATCCAATATACCACGGCTTCGAGTGAATAACGGTAATAACGGTTACCACATTTATCTATCAATATTTCACAAAAGAAAGACAAGACAAACGTTTAATTAATGTATTTTAATGGAACTATGTTTTATTGTAAGTGTATTCATCCGCTGAACAGTTGTTTATCTGTTGCTACGCAACGGTAACTTCGGTAGCGGTAATATATAAAAACACGGAGTAATATGAAATGATGTGTCACCATTCGATTTAGCAGTGCGTATATCATGGATATCAGCACGGCTGGAACGCAAACTGACCAATAGAGACAATGGACCGGATCTATCCGTTAATCATGTTTATACATGGGATGAATTAATGTTAATTTGAATGAAATTTAAAAGATGAAAGAAAGCTAGCTAACATCTGCGTTAATGTTAACTTGATAATGTCGTATATTTCTGTAGTATGTATGATCTATGTATGAATATGTAGTATATTTTAAACACACACACATACCAGGGCATGCAAGGACATGATGCCCTCTAACAATGAGGGTTCTATGGCAACCAGATGACCAACAGGGACCTCTGGGGGTTGGGCAAAGACACACATACACGCTGGCCCCTCCCCTCTGGAACGAGAGAGGGAGAGAGCGTTCTCTTTCCAGCCCAGGTCCACGGGGAACAGACGTAATGTATATATCTGCCTGTAACTGATTAAATTGTCTTAAACTCAATATCTGTTCGTTGATTCATAACCAAAGAGAAATAAGCAACAATAACGTAAAATTGTTGGCCGTCAGCGAAATGATGGTAATGTTATCGCTGGTGACCACCATGTTTACAGTTTGTAAAGACATTTAACTGACCGTTCGTAAATTAACTGAATTTCAGAGCGCTCTATGACGTTGAAACCAGGGAGCTCTGAAACCAGAGCAGATTTCCAGAGCGTATATACGAAAATAGTTATGAATATGTTTTCAATATTATTAAGCTTTGTCTTTTGATGTGCTTGTCAACAGATGCTAACTGCATATACGCTATTGTTTCTAAGAAGAAAACACTAACAGTTTTCAGCAGTAAGTGTAATGATAACATGAATTAGCATTAGCAGGTAAATTAGTTCACTATTTCGCATTATTTGGGATATTTTGAACAGTTTAAAAAGTCCTGATATGACTATTTTGCCTGACAGTGGACTTTGAACTCATTTCCATAGAGATAGTATTGCGGCTAGGATATTTGACCACGCTACCATTATCCCATGCAAATAATATTAGTGCCATGCAGACAGGCTTAGCAGATTTTTTATTTGACTAAGAAACCCTAAATGAAAACGAATGCAGTACAAATATTCCCCCATTTGATCCATTTTAGATGATGACAGACAGACTGTTGCTACAGAGCTCTGAAGCTATACAGCCAGCTGCTCGAGCTCATTTTATTTATGTTCAAATGGTATGTTCAGATATTATACGCTGTGTTCAAAATAAGACTCAAAATAATAAAACAGCTGTATTGACGCTGAAAAGTAGGCCTACTTTTTTTCCACACAGAAAATGTATCAGGAATCAATAAGGGAACCGATAAAGAATCAAACAGATAAGCAGAATCGACAATGGAATGATTGATTGATTGATTGAAAACTTTATTAGAAGATTTGCAGAAGTAGGTACATGAAAGTACATATTACATACAAGGTCAACTAAAAGGATAAAAAACCCAAGAAAGCCACTGGCTTATTTCAATTGGGGTCCTTGATTCTCAATTCATCGTTACATGTAAGACAGACAAAAAAACTAGTACTATCTACAAGATAATACAGACAAATAACTATTACTATCTACAAGATAAACATACATCCATCATGGGAAGAACAATACAACAAAACATAAGGTATGTACAGCGGGTAGGACAGGTGGGGACATACACCACAGGTGGGGGCGGGGGACAAAACACAAAGTATGTACAGTGGGTAGTTCGGGTCTTTTAATCAGATTTTTGATTTAGAGGGTCCAGTTACGGATTGCAGCCTCCTGTAAATGTTTTTTGAGAGTGGTTTTGAAGGTGGGCAGTGTTTTGCACTCCTTTAAGATTATAGGAAGGGCGTTCCACATTTTTACTGCATAGTTTGCAAACGAGTTTAACCCCTTGTTTGTGGTGCAACGCGGTTGAACGTGGTTCGTGGAGCTTCCTCTGGTGTTGTATGTGTGGACGTTGTTCACTTTTTGGAAGTATGTTGACAGGTACTTGGGTGTCTTTGTGGTGTAGCGTATCTTGAAGACCAGGCCCAGTGTAAGCTGCTGCACTCTGTCAACTACTCGTAGCCAATCAGGTCGCAATAACATCTTTGTGGTATATTTTCACACACACACACACACACACACACACACACACACACATAGACCTGTGTATAGGACCTGTCTTATTGCACACACATTCATAGACCTATACTTGTTCTGTAAAGGTTCTCACTGCTCAGGCCGAGGGCCAAAGGGACATTTTGTCAGGCTACCTTCCCCCGCTGCACCCCTCCCATTTCATTGTCCTAAGCACATGGTCAAGATGGCTTCCTGTGACCTGCCCCCTGCCCTTTAACCTGAGTGATACTGTCCGTAACCTAACCAACCTTTCCACACCTTGGTCATTGGGGGTATACATGTGTGAACAAAAGACAAAGAGCCCTCTTTCCCACCGGCTGCCCATCTATTTGCATCAGAGAGGAGTGCTGTAACCTGTAATGATTGAATAAATAGTCTATAACTCGTGTCGAAGTTTTACTCGAGATCTATTTCAATAAAACATTCTTAATCAATTCCCATCCCTACCCTGGAGTGTACAGTGCCTATTGAAAGACATCATACCCCTTCACGTTTTCCACATTTTGTTGTGTTATAGACTCAATTCAAAATATTAAATAAATACAAAATATCAATCCAAACACAATACCCCATAATCTGACAAGGTAAAAACAAGTTTTTAGACATTTCTGCAAATGTATTAAAATTAGAGCACAGAATGCCACAGAACATGCCCTTTGCTATGACACTCGATATGAAATCGCTCAATAATTTGAATTGAGTTCATCTTAATGCAAGGATAATAGTTTATGTAATTTTGGAATTAATATCTTAGTTTTTATAGTGGCTCTGATTTGCATAGGAATCAATTACACACTGAGTAGATTAGGATGTCACTACCAACTATCAAGTAACTATCTGTCACTATCAAGTAAATGGTATAATTTTCTCTTGTCCCTGACAAACTCTTCAATCTCTGCCAGTGACAAATATACCCATAACGTGATGCAGCTACCACTATTCTTCACACGAGAGATGGTGCAGAAACTGCATTGCAGGTGCTCGATTTGCACTAAACATAATGCTTTGTAGTAAAACCAAATAAACACATTTCCAGCCACATTCTTTGCTGTATCACTTGAATTCATTGTTGCAAACAGAATTATGGATATGAGATAGATCATTTTTCCATTAAGGGATTATTTTTGGCCACTTGGTTATAGACCAATTTTCTAGAGTGACTGAGATGATGTCGTCCCATCGACTCTGCTTTTTCCTCTCCACCATTCAACTTTGTAGATTTGTGTAAGTCTCCCCAGGCCTCAGGGTTGCATTCCTCAGCAGTTTTGTTCCTCTCCATTTGCTCAATTTATAATGACAACCTGATCCACAAAGTGTGTAATTGATTCCTATGCAAATCAGAGACCCAATAAAAACAAAGATATTGATTCCAAAATTACATAAACTTTTATCCTTACATTAAGATGGACTCAATTCAACTTATTGGGTGATTTGTTGATGACATTTGAGCTTTTTAGGTCATTTTAAGGGTGTTATTGCAAAGGGCATGAATACTTATGCACATTCCCATTCTTGAGATGCACCAACATTCAAATACTCCTGTCGTCTTGATTTTTCTTTCCGATTTCAATGTATGACACATCATTTGAAAGCTTAATCTGTAGTGTCATACTATGTAAAAAAAACGAAAGATTACTTCATTTATGATGGTTTATGATTTCACCAGCTGGTGTCACCAGTGTCAGCTGTTGATTTCTGTGTTTCAATTGTAATACATTTGCAGAAATCTCTAACTTGTTTTCACTTTGTTTTCACTTTGTCATCATGGGGTATTGTGTGTGGATTGATGACATTCTTTTTATTTTATTTAATCAATGTTAAATTGAGTCTATAACACAACAAAATGTGGTAAAAGTGAAGGGGTATGATGACTTTCTATAGGCACTGTAGATGTGGCGGAAGGAAGTGACTCAGTTTTACATCTGGACCTATGTGTCACTGCTGCTGTAGAGTTGGGTAGATTCAAGTCAATTTGTTATCTTCCTTAATGGAAAAGCAGAAAGTGCTAGGTCTCACATTACGAGGTCTCACATTTTGATTAAACACTATTGACAGTAACATGAAGTTGTATCCCAGTTATCCTGTCTTGTTCTATGTATATAAGTTGTGTATGATTGTATGAGTTATAGTGTGTTGTTATGTATAATATACGTTCTGTATGATTGTATGAGTTATAGTGTGTTGGTATGTATAATATAAGTTCTGTATGATTGTATGAGTTATACTGTGTTGTTCTATGTACTGTATATAAGTGATGTATGATTGTATGAGTTATACTGTGTTGTTCTATGTATATAAGTGATGTATGATTGTATGAGTTACAGTGTGTTGTTAACCTTCCAGGATTTATTTATAGTAAATGTTCACATTTTAGATTAAAATAAATACCAGTAATGAACCGGTAACATAACTACAGTACAGATCATGTTTGAACTGGACTCTCTACATTGGACCATTCAGTAAGAGTGCATGAGGGAAATGACAGGTTGTAAATGTGATTTTGTGATCTTTATTTGGCTCAAAAACAGTCATGACATGGAGTGTAGTGAGCAGAAGTACAGTACCACTAATCTAAATAACACATAAGCTGTGACTTACATAGTGATCACGTGCATTTCGCTGTAAATCAATCTCTCTGCCAGGTGAGTGCAGTTCAATGGTCAGGACACTGAGGTTGTGATATATTGATTATTTATGCAGATAATGGCTGGATGGTGTGGGGAAGATAATAGTGCAGTGTGGTGTCGGTGTGATGACACCATTGGAGAGGAGGAGCGGGTCATGTGGAAAAAAGGCTGTGGTCAGCACCCAGGGGATGAGCTGCAGAGCTGCAGAGAGGAGCTAGTGAGCAGTGTTACTGGAATCAGGCACAGAGAGGGCCAATTGGCAGCGCAGTTCAGGAAGTCCACCCTGGGAGGCTGGCACTGATCAGACCTGTCACCGGTGGGCTCCATGATGCCCTGGGACAGTTGTGAGCCTGAGACAGTCAGTCAAACTCACTGGGGACATCAATGAGGAAGTACAATCATGTGAATACCTGAGGAGACTCACAGTCTCACACCATCTTTTTTCTAAAGTATGAAGTCTGTCCATTTATTAGACACATTGGTAGCACTATATAGCTGAGCCATAAACTCAATGATACCCAGTGGTGATCATATAGGGAGGTCAGACATTGCATTAGGTACAATAAGATCATAAAGTCTGTACATTCACTGGTCAATAACATTGATCAATTACAGGCATTGTGCATTCTTTTTTGTTGTTTGAATCACGTGGGCTTATAAACCATAGAGTATGGTATTACAGTTAATAAGGCCAGCAAAGAATCAGAAGGTCACAAGAGAGGTTAGGGAAGGGACTTCAATTATATATTGTTCCAGGGAAGGCATGGTGGCCATGGATACGGAAATAGGAACTAAGAAACCTGAGAATGCTGGTGCGATCTCTGCCTTCCCCTTAAGATAAGAGTAAGTACTGTAGCACAGGTAAAGTCTTACTCATTTGTAAAGTCATACTCATTGTCTCACCATGGACCTGCCTTCTGTTTTACTGTGTATACTGCTGGAACTCTTAACTGTATGCTGTAAGTAAATGTTTTTGTTGGTGGTTCATTGAGTCATGTACAGTGCTATGGCTCTGTGTGCAGGAGCAGTCCATGGAATTCTGATTTTAGTTTTGAATTTGTAAAATTGACAAAGAGACAGAGATGATTTTCAGTAGAATGCTCTTTATTATCAACATAACACTAAGGCAGATACCTAGCATATTTATACTTGACTCTACTACATGACTCTCACTAGGTTGTATGCCTGTGTGCTGTAACTGTTTCAACCCTCTTGAGACTCATTTTCTGCTCTTTCATTTTCTTCTAGAGATGAGTCTTGTTGTGTTTGATAAGTTTGAATAAGGAGTAATATAACATCTGATCTTTTGAGGATTAAGAAATATAATCACTCAGACAGTTAGAGCTGAGGTCCAAAGTGGGTAAACTAACTTACTGATAATGTCAGACTTGCCTTCACCTGAAAAGTTATGATGTTTGAGAAAGCAATTAATGACATATATATTAATATATATAATTAATAATATATTAATGACATGTAGCTCTCAAAATAGTATAACTAACTTCTAACTTCTCTTATTACTTCTTTAACACTCAATGATTAGTTTAACTATACAGTATCCAATGACACCTATTGATGATATAATGAAACTGCTGTGCTCTCCGTTCCGTACAAGTGTAAGGTGCTTTTCAACTATATTTTGGCATTATAAGAAAGCTAAGCGGAACCAACTGATCACATTGCTCATCATGCAGTGAAACTTACGAATGTTTTATTTATATATGTATTTATTGTGCTTAAAACATAGATTGTGATATGTTTGATTGACTGGAGGTAGTGTTTAAGGATGTTACTACCTGTCATTCTTGTGCTTATTGCATATCACTTTTACTTACTTAAAAAAAAAAAAAGTTCAGATCAAATCAAGTTTCAAGTTTCAAGTTTCAGGTTTCAAGTTTCAAGTTTATTGTTAAATCCCGTTATACAAGTATAAGCGAGTAAGATTCTTAGGCTTCAGTTCCTCGTCATTGCAGCAACAAGAGAAATAAAGTGGCGGTAGATATAAAAGACAAATAAGGCAATAAGGCAGAATAAATAAAGTGGAGATAGTTATAAGAGACAAGTGAGACAATTAGGACAAGTGACAACAGTTGTAAATCAGTTTGAAGAAAGGTGTTTCAGTTATTTTTTATTATTATTAATATTATTGTCCATTACATAACATCAAATACCATATCACAATAAGCCTTTGATAAGCATCTTGGATGGGTGATTCTTAGTCTGTACTCAGCCACTGACTTTCAACATAGAGCACAGTTGATGGGACAATATAATAATAATAATAATATCATAATTATTAAATTATTATTAAATAAACCTTTATTTGTATAGCACTTTTCCTGCAAACGTTGAAAACTATCATCCTAATCACTCTACAAAATTGATCTGAGTGGCCAAAAAGGCTCCCTTAATGCTAATAATAATTTTTTTAAATCACATCCATTATTGTGTTTGACAACAATGAATTCAAGTGATAGAGCAAAGAAAGTGGCTGGAAATGTGTTTATTTGGTTTTGCTACAAAACATTACGTAAGTGCAATTCCAACACATGCAATGCAGCTTCTGCACAATCCCTCGTGTGAAGAATAGTGGTAGCTGCATCATGTTATGGGTGTGCTTGTCACCAGCAGGGGCTGAGGAGTTTGTCAAGATCAAGAGAAAATAATGCAATTTGCTGAGTTGGTAGTGACAGCCTAATCCACACAGTGTGGAATTGATTCCTATGCAAATCAGAGACCCTATACAAACAAAAACTTTCGTTCCGAAATCACATGAACTGTTATCCTTACACACAGGTGGACTCTATTTAACTTATTGAGTAGCTTGTTGAAGAATGTTTATATTTGAGCAAATTTTTGTGTCATATGGGGTGGTGAATACTTATTGGCTGTGTTCCAAAATGTGTTCTTGCCTCTCTATCTACAGTAGAGCGTGTACCATACTTGACTCAAGACATTTCACCTTTTCATTTTAAATTAATTTGTAAACATTTCCCAAAAATCTGTCACATTGACATTACAAGGTATTTTGTGTAGATCAGTGACAAAGAACTGTCAATTACATCTATTTTAGAGTCTGGTTGCAACACAGCAACGTTTTCATACACATGAATACATACTGAAGGCACTTTTCCTTTGTTTATTGAAGATTTGCCTTTTTTATACAGAAGTACATCAAGATACAATTTAAACGTGCGATACACCCACAAAAACCCCCACCCATTCACCCACCCCTTTCCCTTTACTGGTTAAGAGCAAAGTAAGATAGTAGTAACAACAACAAAAATATATATACAAAATAAATAAATAAAATACTGAACGCAGTTATCTTCGAAAACATACAGATATGAATGCAATGATAATATGCTATGTGCCAAAGGATATGCTTACAGGACACATCCCAAAACATAGACACATAAGAAATGTATTAGAAAGAAAAAAATATAAATAAAGGGTACAATATTCAACAACATACAGTATAACAACCATTCAACATAGTTTGAACTGCAACCACTATAGATCAAACTGCAACCACTTCTTGTCCAGATATAATCCCTACAACCATTTCTTGTCTAGGTATGATTCCTCAATCATCTAAGTCAGATGTTTCCATAAAATCAATCAAGTTACGCCATATTCCCTCAAATATGTCAGGTCTCTGCTTCAGATTGTACATGATTTTCTCACTGGGAATACAAATAGAAGTTAGTTTGTTGAGCCAAAGAGAGGGTGGTGGCGGGTGCTCATTTTTCCACTTAAGGGCTATGCATTTATTGGCATGTTGTCAGAGCTATTCTTATGAATCTATATTCATAGTCTTATTGTCTTATTGTTATATAGTCTTATTGTTACACTGTTCTGGTAATAGTGATGTATCGCCTAATAGTGCTAACCTTGGTTCTGCTGGGATGTTTATTTTAGTTATCGTGGACATCTTTCTCAATATTTCCCAGAAGTATGAACAAGACCAGAACATGTGGAGAAGTGAGCCCACTTCAGATTTACACCTTGGGCAATATTGAGAGATCGTTTACTGTTGATGGTCACCTCAAAGAACCCCTGGTTTTGTCCCCCTAAGGTCCTGGGAGATCCAGTGCACCTGGGAGATCCAGTGCACCTGGGAGATCCAGTGCACTTGCATAATGCTTTCAGTTCCACCAGTGTGTGTTTCACATACTAGAAAGAGGTACAGTCAGTAGCAGGTGATATTGTATACGGTTACCTTTTCGCACGAACCAAGTGTCTAATTATAGCGTGGGATCAATATCTGAGAATGTAATAGAGCATTGGCTTTCATCCCTCAGGTCCTCAGGAGAGTCTGCGAGAGCTCTCAATCCCTTTCGGCCCAAGTCTGAGTTTTGTCTATGCCAGCAGTTCTCAACCCTAGGGTCAAGACCCCATGTGGGGCAGCGTGATTTAAATTGGGGCCCCCTGAGATCAAATCAAATCAAATGTGTATTTGGTATGAAGGCAAACAATGCCTGTGTATAGCACTTGTAGTCTATCTTGCAGTGTTTTGCAATCAAGTTGTTGGCGTTACAGGAAATTATTGATGTCAATAATGAGTCATGAGACCAAAAGGTTTGGGAAGCCATGGTCTACACAAACTGCATACAATACATGACTAAACATACAGGCAGCATAACATAATATGAGATGATTGAAGCTGCTGATGGAGCATTTAATGGAGATGGAATCTACAGAGATCAATCAATCAATCAATCGTACTTTATTAATAGCACATTTTGTACAAAAAGCTCAGTTCAATGCACTTTAGTAAAAGAATGGATAAAACAGGGGTAGTTATAGAAAAAAAAGGTACAAAAACAAGGAAACAACACAAGGGAAACAGAGAATGCCAGAGAAACTAAATTGAGGCCATGTCTCATCCAAAAGCCTGTGTTAACACTCACAGAGCATATGGTCCTTTACGATGAAATGTGATTGATACGGACCGTTATGCTGCACACTCCTGAGATTGGATTTGATTGGTCTGTAAAACATGGCAGAGCATCTGTGTCATCAAACCTGTTGATGGTGTCTTTCTTTATGAGTTGTGTGCCGCTGCAGTAATTGTTATCGCACTGTTGTTTTATGAGCCCTGTACAATATAGTGTAACATCCTTATGTGTTCTGTTGTTTCTCTACCACAGGTCTGGAGCTACCGTCCAATTTACGTAGAGTACGTATAGTGGGAGGATATCCTCCTCTGCCCTACTCCATAAAGTATATTGTCTCAATACAGAGCAGCAGAGGACAGCACTTATGTGGAGGCTCCTTGATAAACAAAAACTGGGTGCTTACAGCGGCACACTGTGATAAAGGGTAAGCTGACTACTGTTTATTGTAATATTGATGGGAAATTGTCTGGCTACATTGGCCTTGAAACTAAAAAGAATAGGGGTCAACATCATGACGTAGGGCGACCTCAACTTGATATGCATAATATGCGTGTGTATGTTGGAAGTTCAGCAGGTTCAAAAGAGACTGTGGAGGGATATCAGATCGTCAATTCGGAGGCTTATCAAGGCTGAGAGCAAGTGCAGGAAAGTGATACAGGCACCAGGCTCACAATAAAGGGCATTGTGCCCTTTTTTGTGATTCTATGGCACAGGAATCCAACAAAAACATTTGAGGGCCTGGAGGCTAATTGATGTGCGTACAGTATACAGACACCAAAACACAGATGCTGTGGTCGGAGAGGAAGGGAACTCACACTCAGTACTGACCCAAATGTCAAGATTCATGGCCTTTTCGAGAGGAAGTTGTGCAACACTTGAAGTGATTTTGATGAAAGGAATCTACGACAGACTATTGATATACAGTATATACTGTATATATATAATTTTCACGATTATTGAGAGACTAGTGTGGAACTTTTTTGTTGTTGTTGTTGTATTAGACCACATGTACAGTATGATACAGTTTGTGTTGAGGATGACCAGTGTACAGTATGTAGCTGCATCCAATGTTGTTGGATTTGTATGCCTTTGGTAGTATAATAAGTTAGCCTCTCTTGTGCACAGGGTGGAACACATGATGATAGTGGCAGGAGACTACAACCTCAGTATGTACGAGTGGTCAGAAACGTTCCTAATACCCCAGCTCTTGATACCCCACCCACAGTACAACAGCATCACTAACGACGCAGACATAATGCTCATCAAGGTAGGCCTACTGTTGGTAGAGTGGCAGCTGTACTGTATGCTTGTCCTGTACTGTAGTATACTGTACACGCAATGACGATGATAAGCACTACCGTTTATTCAGGTATGTCATTTCCACTTGAGGTTGAGGAGCTCAGTATGTTTCTCCTTGAGGCCAAATCTCATCCAGATGTCCTGTGTCTCACCTTCTCCAGTTGAAAGCCCCAGCGTACCTGAACAACTATGTATCCATCGTCCCAATGCCCCGCCAGGGAGCCTCAGTGGTTGAGGGGAGGATGTGTCGGGTATCTGGGTGGGGGTTCACCAGCCCAAGTGGCGGGCCCGCCTCCACACTAAGGACTGTCAAAGTGCCCATAGTCTCATCAGCCAATTGCAACAGTAGTAACTCCTTCAATGGCAACATCACATCCAACATGCTCTGTGCAGGCTACAGTGCAGGGGGAAAGGATGCGTGTAAGGTAAGATACTGACTAGTAATTTGTGTTAAGACGGGCCATGACATTTTCCTGACCAAATAACCTGACTAGGAATTACTCTAGGTCCTAGTTATTCATATCACTATAGCAAAGAGTTTTTTCCTGTTCAGGTTACATTGTTCAGAATAACTGAATGCCCTGTTGACAGTCTACAGTCTTGAAGGATTGCGTACCCCTAACATTGTGACCTAATTGTTTCAGGGGGATTCTGGGGGACCACTGGTGTGTGAAGGGCGGGTCTATGGTATTGTCTCTTGGGGGAGAGGTTGTGCTGATGGCAAGTATCCGGGAGTCTACACAGCCGTGTCAAAGTTCCGTAGTTGGATAGACCGGACCATAATCAGCTACTATGGAAGGTGCAACAAGCATTAGTGCAACATTGTTCTGGAAACACACGATTGATGTGGAACTTGAAACACTTCTGCAATCCTAACACTCGTCAGTTCGGGTCTCTCAGTTTCACGTGGCTTTTTTTTATTGCTCTAATGTACTGTATTCCCGGTCATTTGTGCACTTACAATATTTTATAATATTTATTAATATCCGTGATAATTTAAACCTTTTGGAGACACCAGATCATTTAACACATTTTCTGACAGCATGGAAGCTACTGTGTACATGTTTATTCCCAGATGATCCAACACAGGCCATATTGCTGCTCCCAATCAATGACATACCACAATAACACAAAAGCAAGATGGAGGACAATTAAAACATATTTTGCCTAATTAGCACAAAAAAACATTAATTTTGTTACAAGTCTACAAGACATGAAATGCCAAGCCAACATGGTCTGATTTGAATGAAGACCAGTGTTATAAAACAAAGCACTTTTGAGAGTTGAGTGAATGCATTGAGTATGACTGAATAGACTGAAATTGTGAGTCTGTTGTTATAAAATTATGAAGTGAACTGTGTGTTTTCTTTTTTATATATAATAAATGCCTACCAATGCAATTCAACTGTCATTGTCATCTTTCAAAAATGTGTATAAACATGGTGTCCTTGATTGCTGGGTAGTAAGCTTGTTTTAGAGGAATTTGAACCATGTGAATGACATCATTACAGAAATAGAATTCAGTGAAACATGCGAGTGCAGGCAGCTCATTAGCAGATGGGGCATCCATCCATCCATCCATCCATCCATCCATCTATTAAAATGTTTTAATGAACACTTTCACTGATGCCGTACCGGTGGCATCCTTGATACGATCCCTATCCTAATAATAAAAAATGACGTTGCTAATTTCAAACCCATACATTTGCATTATGTCAACACAAATTCCTACTAGATCCAGATAAAAGAGCCATTCTCGCTGTGTCTTTTCAACCTTTGCAAAAGCTGATGAATTAGCCCAAGACTGGAGTACCCTTATGAAATACGCAACAGCCAGCCCTCTCGAAAGCCACGTCTGTAATGACTTGGAGTCCCTAACATATCCTTTCCTATAGTACTCTATGGCGGAAGTGTTTTCAGTTTACCACAGCTGTGATTCCAGTAAGGCACAGCCGTTCACTGGAGACAGTCACCACCCTGGAGAAATCAGTACAGACTGTCGCCAGCACACCTGATAGGGCTAGGCGTATCACAACAGAATGAATAGTTGATGGCCTACTTTAGAGACCTCTCCTGTTACACCCACCCAACCTCCTCCTATGTTATGATGGGTGTGTCAGGAGCTGTGTGATTGATGTGTTGCTTGGTCTTCACAGCTCTCCAGTAATGGGTACATAAAGAATGCAACCCATTGTTCCATCGTTAGAACCCGTCTCAAGGGGATGTGGAAAAACATATCACCTGACATAGCTGACCAGAGTTGATCCATATACTGTATGAGGAACATCAAAGGAAACTGGAAAAAGGTTTTAGTTTTAGTGAGTTAGATGTAGTGCAGTATCGATTTTGACAAGGACGTGCATGTTTCCTGGACAATGTTTCCCATGGTAATTTCCTTTGTGTTCGGGAACACAAAGCTTGTTGCATAGCTTTGAAATTAGAAAGGATTCATCTGTCCCAGAAGGTAGGCCATGCTACAACATCCATATTTCCAGAACTGATCTGTGGGGATGAACAATGTTTACATTTGACCTTTTGGAAGAGATCTGCTATAGTGGGGTCAGGATGATGTTCATAAAGCAAATGGAGAATTAAACATGATCATAGAAATTGGCCACGCGTACAGGATCAACTTAAATCACAGTTTGTTGTTTGTTTGATGACAAATCATTATTCTTAGGTAAGGTGATTGGAAGGACTCTGATATTTCATCTAATTTTAATTATGCTGGGAGTTGAACAAGAGTTGTGATTTTGCCATGATCATCATCTCACATCTTATGCAATCATTCCGTGTCCCACCCTTAATTTTCCCAGCCTGCACCCTTTAAAGTTCACCACATGGGGGCATCTGATCATCAAAACATACAGACTCATACGAACTCTTATTCGGATCTGTTAATGAGTAAATCATGAATCGCTAGTTGTTGGCGAGACTGTAAAGGTAAGTCAAGCAAACATGTATGTTCACACCTCTCAGAGAGAGAGCAGAAAACCAGCAGGAAACCAGCAGAAAACCTGCTCCTTTGCCATGCCACTCACAAAGCGCCCTCCTGTATGGTGTTTTTTTGTGTTTCTTTCGTTGTCCTTGAGAGTAAGTAAATAAGTAAATGTCCTTTCAAAGGTCTGTGCAGATCCCAGAGAGAGAGAGAGAGAGAGAGAGAGAGAGAGAGAGAGAGAGAGAGAGAGAGAGAGAGAGAGAGAGAGAGAGAGAGAACAATCATTGAGAAAGCCTATGTTTTTATCACTCTATTCTGCCTGTCTCTCCTCACAGTTGAGGTACTGACATCCCCCTGCTGTCAGGTGACTCAGTGTTTCAGTTGAGTGGAGCACCTGATACCTCACAGGCATGATAGGAGAGAGAGAGAGGGAGAGAGAGAGGTAGAGAGAGAAGGAGAGAGAGAGAGAGAGAGAGAGGGAGAGAGAGAGAGAGAGAGAGAGAGAGAGAGAGAGAGGGAGAGAGAGAGAGAGGGAGAGAGAGAGAGGGAGCAAGAGGGGGGGAGAGAGAGGGAGAGGCTGACCACCATCTCAAGCTCAATCTTAACAAGACCGAGCTCCTCTTCATCCCCGGGAAAGCCTGCCCTCTCCAAAACTTCTCCATCACAGTGGAGAGCTCTACTGTAACCCCCTCCCTGACAGCCAAGAATCTTGGAGTGATCCTGGATAACCGACTATCCTGTGCGGATAACATTGCAGCAACGGCTCGCTCCTGCAGATTCTTCCTCTATAACATCAGAAGGATACGACCATTCCTTACTAGAGAGGCAGCGCAACTCTTGACCCAGGCACTGGTCATCTCCCGCCTGGATTACTGCAACGTACTCCTGGCTGGTCTCCCCGCCTCCGCCATTAGACCTCTGCAGCTCATCCAGAACACTGCTGCACGTCTGGTATTCAACCTCCCCAAATACTCTCATGTCACCCCTCTCCTTCGCACCCTGCACTGGCTCCCGATAGCAGCTCGCATCAGATTCAAGACCCTGGTGCTTGCATATCAGGCAGCTAAAGGGACAGCCCCTGCCTACCTGAAGGAAATGGTAACCCCCCAAACTCCAGCCCGCTCACTCCGCTCCTCCACCTCGGCTGGCCGACTGGCCCCACCACCTCTGCACAGCAGTCGTGCTGCCCGATCACGTCTCTTCACAACACTGGCTCCCCGCTGGTGGAATGAGCTCCCCACGGCTGTCAGAATGACAGAGTCACTACCCATCTTCCGTCGTAGACTGAAGACCCACCTCTTCAGGTTACACCTTAACTGCTCCTCCTGAGACATCTTCTGCCCTCAGCACTACGTCTCCTAAAGACGTCCGCTTTCCCCTCTACTGTGTCCCTAAGAACTTCTATCGCCCCCTTGTACTGTTTCTCTGTTCCTCCAGTATTATTATTTTTTTTTTTTAGAAGAAGGTGGTAGAAGAAGGTTTCTCCTTCTATCAATGGCCTCGGGCCTGAGCTAGATTACTCTTCCTGCCACGAATGGTGGACTGATGATTCACATGCTTAGTATTCAAATGTATTGATTGTAAGTCGCTTTGGAATAAGGCGTCTGCTAAATGGCAAAAATGTAAATGTAAATGTGAGAGGGATATATATATATATCTATATATATATATATATATATATAGAGAGAGAGAGAGAGAGAGAGAGAGAGAGAGAGAGAGAGAGAGAGAGAGAGAGAGAGAGGAGCAAGGGGGGGGGGAGAGAGAGAGCGGGAGAGAGAGAGAGAGAGAGAGAGAGACTGCATTTTTTAGTTGAGTGAAAGTTGAGGCAGTGAAAGTTGAGGCAGTGGAAACGTGACTGGCAATCTTGTGCCCCTCTCTCCACGGAACCAAAAGACCATTCTGACACTCTAATGGACTCTTTATTCTGCTTCTCTTCTCTTTCCAAGCCTTGCGGTGCTAGTGTGCACTTTATTTTCCTTTCTTTCTTTCTTTTAGTTTAATTCTTTGATACTGTGCTAGCCTGGAGGCTCTCTTGAATCTGGGACAGAGCTGTTCAACATATGCCCACAGTAACTGGTCTTCAGAGCAGGCAGAGAACCAGAGCTTCACCAATGAAATTAAGAGAAACATTATCATTATTTTACCGTAGTCTATTCTAATGACAGTGTACTGTATGAGGCCACTACTGTGTCAACCATTCTAGAAATATTCAAAAATAAACCATATTTCTGATTTGTATTACATATTTATCTATTGCATCTATTTATGCCATAAAGTTGAAGCTCCCAGCCATTTGTGTCCAAGAGAGTGTTAGTGCTGTCACATAGTTCAAAACATTTGTGAAGGATTTATTTATTTATTTAGCTTTTTCATCTTAAAGCATAATTGACGACAGCAATTGATGCAGCTGAGCACCTACATCTCGTATCTGCTACTTGCAGATGTGTAGGAGGTTAGATACACCAGATAATGGATAAATTGACTGATTGAATTAAGTCTCCATTATACAAGCCATACCACTCAGAGTCAGTTCTCCTGCCAAGTTACAAACTGAGAGAAAGTGAACCATTAATGCAAGACACAGGTCATAGCTCCTGGTTGAAAAGAACAACATCCTCTGTTAAATACTGTTGTTGTCTCATCTCATAATTTGGGCAGCAGTCTCAAATGTTTACAGCCAGTCAGCACTGAAACCCATTACCACTAAAACGGCCCATTAGTTACCCCTGTTCATTGAGCAAGCTAGCAACATGGCTAAATTGAGATGAATAGCACCAACGCTAAGTCCTGTCAGATCTGGCAGTGAGCACCTGCGAGTGTGCAGATGTACATTAAAGCTCACTGACATTTATAAGAGCTGTAAAACGCTGCAGGATGACAGGGAGTGGAAATGATATGTCCTTTCCAGGGGCAGGAACAGGAGGGACACAGATTTGCACATGATGTAATACAGCTCCACTCTATGTAATTGAGCCGAACCAACAATAAATGTGTTGCCCCTTCACCTCCAAATCAGAAATGGACTATTTTGAAGTTTTATGTGAGGGAACATTTGTCTGTGTGTGTGTGTGTGTGTGTGTGTGTGTGTGTGTGTGTGTGTGTGTGTGTGTGTGTGCGTGTGCGTGTGCGTGTGTGTGTGTGCGTGTGCGTGCGTGCGTGTGCGTGTGCGTGTGCGTGTAAAGGCACACAATCTAAAAGTGGTAAATTATCATCCATTGTAAAATATTATGCAACCTGCTCACCTGGAACTAAAGGCATTTGCAACATCACAGCTAATTAAACTTGCCAAAAAAGAAAGGAAGGAAATGATAGAGGTTCGCTGAAGAAGGGTTACAACTGTATGGAAGATGTCAGGCTCAAACATTTCTTATAGAGGGAGATGAGAGTGAATAGTGTGGAGAAGCAGGATGACAATGATAATTACTCCACAATGTCAATTCTCTTTGGGCATACTTTTGAAATCCCAAGTCACCTCCTCTCTTCTTCTCTCACCCCCAGACAGGGCGGAGACCAGGAAGTGATTAAAGGAGTCATTTGAGGGTGAGTTGCTTAAAACATTCTACTGAAATCATCCTCTTATTACTGTAGGTTTCTGTTGTATCACTCTAAATATAATGAACATGCAATTAGACGATATTAGACGAAGTCACATTTAAAGCCATTCTTTTCCTTTCTTTTGCCTCTCTCATGTCCTGTTCAGAGCTGGGCAGATCTATCAAGTGTCCCCTCAGAGGATTAGCAGAAACTAGAGCACTTTAATCATGTTTCCGTACTTAGGGGCTGCCATCAAAGGGATGAGCTGCTTTGTTCTCTGGTGGAGATATTGCTATTAACAACCCCTTCTCACTGCAGAACTGGTAGGAGCCTGTACCTACACACACTGACCCCACCCCCACAACCAACAACAACACAAAACATCAACACATTTCAGAGAACCCTCTCACTCACAATAGTACATTTCCATTCATAGCTTTCAGAATATACAGGATGTATATTGTGTTTGCTTCTTCCACAAGAAAACAATAACATACACCCTCCTTAAACCCCCAGTAAATGGAAATATACACCCTCCTCTATTGTCAACATCAATATGACACATTCACTATAGAATTTCAAAGATATTAATTTATAATAATTTTAATTATAGATATTGATCTGGAGACCAGAGGTCTATAGTAATGCAGATATCTATAGTAATGCATGCTTCCATTCATAGACTTCAGAATGAACCAAATAACTACTTTACAAATACCCTACTTTTACAGGAAATGATGACGTACATGCTACTCAAACCCTCACTACAGCACACGCTCAGCACACACTCCTCTATTGTCAGCATCAATATGATACATATTCACTGTGGAAAAAGATATTTATCTGGAAACCAGAGGTCTAGTATGCTTCCATTCATAGCCTTCAGAATGACCAGTTCTATAGTTGTCCTACTTCTAGAGGAAATGATGCATGTACCCTCCTCAAACCCAGCAGAGCCCGCAGAGTTCTGCAGGAAATCTCACACAAAATCTTGTCTATTTAATCTAATGCAGTGTGATGAGTTGTTGGGAGTGTTAATTTACCACTTGATAGAATTAAAGCGTCACTCACAACTGAATGTGGGATGGTTGGAGTGACGTGTGTGTGTGTGTGTGTGTGTGTGTGTGTGTGTGTGTGTGTGTGTGTGTGTGTGTGTGTGTGTGTGTGTGCGTGAGTGTAAGTGTGAGGGGGAGAGAGAGTCAGCTAACACCCAAAACAACAAAATGATGTTTTTAACTACTCATGACATAATGACACGCTTGTCATGTTTGGATTCGAATGGCTGTCATTCCAGTGCCTCATATATATATATACACACATCACCTCTCTCCTGTCTATCTACATTTATATTTGAGGAACTCATGCAGTCATGTGTGACAGATAATGTGTGATAGTGGCATACTAGGGCAACCTACTAGGGCAACCTACTAGGGCAACCTACTAGGGCAACCTACTAGGGCAGCATACTAGGGCAACATACTAGGGCAACATACTAGGGCAACATACTAGGGCAACATACTAGGGCAGCATACTAGGGCAGCATACTAGGGCAGCATACTAGGGCAACATACTAGGGCAGCATACTAGGGCAACATACTGGGGCAACATACTAGGGCAACATACTAGGGCAGCATACTAGGGCAGCATACTAGGGCAGCATACTAGGGCAACATACTAGGGCAGCATACTAGGGCAACATACTAGGGCAGCATACTAGGGCAACATACTAGGGCAACATACTAGGGCAACATACTAGGGCAACATACTAGGACAGCATACTAGGGCAACATACTAGGGCAACATACTAGGGCAGCATACTAGGGCAGCATACTAGGTCAGCATACTAGGGCAACATACTAGGGCAACAAACTAGGGCAACATACTAGGGCAACATACTAGGGCAACATACTAGGTCAGCATACTAGGGCAGCATACTAGGGCAACATACTAGGGCAACATACTAGGGCAGCATACTAGGGCAGCATACTAGGGCAGCATACTAGGGCAACATACTAGGGCAGCATACTAGGGCAGCATACTAGGGCAGCATACTAGGGCAACATACTAGGGCAACATACTAGGGCAACATAATATTCTGACCACTACTACTGACTGTCAGTGAGGCTCTTCACATGACTCTAGTGTAGGGGCCACATGACTAGTGTAGGGGCCACTGTATTACATGACTCTAGTGTAGGGGTCACTGTATTACATGACTCCAGTGTAGGGGTCACAGTATTACATGACTCTAGTGTAGGGGTCACTGTATTACATGACTCTAGTGTAGGGGTCACTGTATTACATGACTCTAGTGTAGGGGTCACAGTATTACATGACTCTAGTGTAGGGGTCACAGTATTACATGACTCTAGTGTAGGGGTCACAGTATTACATGACTCTAGTGTAGGGGTCACAGTATTACATGACTCTAGTGTAGGGGTCACAGTATTACATGACTCTAGTGTAGGGGTCACAGTATTACATGACTCTAGTGTAGGGGCCACTGTATTACATTACTCTAGTGTAGGGGTCACTGTATTACATGACTCTAGTGTAGGGGTCACAGTATTACATGACTCTAGTGTAGGGGCCACTGTATTACATTACTCTAGTGTAGGGGTCACTGTATTACATGACTCTAGTGTAGGGGTCACAGTATTACATGACTCTAGTGTAGGGGTCACAGTATTACATGACTCTAGTGTAGGGGTCACAGTATTACATGACTCTAGTGTAGGGGTCACAGTATTACATTACTCCAGTGTAGGGGTCACAGTATTACATGACTCTAGTGTAGGGGCCACTGTATTACATGACTCTAGTGTAGGGGTCACAGTATTACATGACTCTAGTGTAGGGGCCACTGTATTACATGACTCTAGTGTAGGGGTCACTGTATTACATGACTCTAGTGTAGGGGTCACAGTATTACATGACTCTAGTGTAGGGGCCACTGTATTACATTACTCTAGTGTAGGGGTCACTGTATTACATGACTCTAGTGTAGGGGTCACTGTATTACATGACTCTAGTGTAGGGGTCACTGTATTACATGACTCTAGTGTAGGGGTCACTGTATTACATGACTCTAGTGTAGGGGTCACTGTATTACATGACTCCAGTGTAGGGGTCACTGTATTACATGACTCTAGTGTAGGGGCCACTGTATTACATGACTCTAGTGTAGGGGTCACTGTATTACATGACTCTAGTGTAGGGGTCACTGTATTACATGACTCTAGTGTAGGGGTCACTGTATTACATGACTCTAGTGTAGGGGCCACTGTATTACATGACTCTAGTGTAGGGGTCACAGTATTACATGACTCTAGTGTAGGGGCCACTGTATTACATGACTCTAGTGTAGGGGTCACAGTATTACATGACTCTAGTGTAGGGGTCACTGTATTACATGACTCTGTATTACATCAGTTGACTATGCATTACATAGTCAACTGATTGAAGCAAGGAAGAACATTGTGCACACAATGTATCAAACTTAAAAAAAGAGCAATTTATCTCTATCCACTCTGAATCTTAACTGTTTAACATTAAAATAGTGTCCCTCAGGATAGGCCACAATCACACTTCCATCAAAAACTTGTTGTGAAAAGACAAACAAGAAACTCTTGAGACTGTCAAACACGACGGTGAGAGGTTTTGACACTGGCTGGTGGGTGTGCAGTGAATTGGCTCTCTATTGTTTTTGAACATGAGTCACTCAAACAGAATCTTCAATAGACACGGCAAACATGTCTGAATCTTCAATAGACATGGCAAACATGTCTGAATCTTCAATAGAGTTAAATAGACATGGCAAACATGTCTGAATCTTCAATAGAGCGCTCAAACGAAAGGCTACTGAAACACTATTTCTTCAAATGCCTGGCTAGGAAATACTGGCATCTGTTTTAGATCACACAGAGATTCTGTGGTATATTTTGACACACATACACACATATGAGTTGTCTTTTACACGCATTCATCCCTGTGGGGGTTACACCTTGTCGCATTCCTAGGGGGGTTTTACGATCCTTTGTCTTAAAGCTCGCATGGTCATTTCAAGATGGCTTCCTGTACCAGTGGCCTGCCCACTGACCCTTAACTTCAATGACATCATATGTGGGTCTGACCTTTTTCACACCTTGAAGTAATGTGATAGGCTGTATAGGACCTGGTCAGAAACTGGTATTTGCATACTATTGGGGTATTTCATGTGGGGACAAAGGAAAAAACGGTCTCTCTCCACTCTACACCAGCTGCCTTTCTCATTGATCAGCTCATCAGCACCAACGACCAGCTTTCTTCTACTGTAACTCTGTAAACTGTAACTTTGTTTAATAAATAGTCTTAGAATTCAGACGTTTTACTTGTGATCTATTCCAAACAAGTTATTTAAGTTAAGAAACAACAATTCACCACACTGTTTTAACTTGTTGTGAAATTCTTCTACTTTGACTATCTCAACATGCACTATAGATGACTCAAACTACTGAAGGAGTGAGATTTAGATGATCACTATTGTGTGATTGATTGATGGATTATTCAGATATAGATTCAAACCCATCTCCGCCTACTACGCAATACAATCTGTAAACGTTGTAAACCACAAAACCACAAAACAAATATAAAATAGCCGGATCTGCTTAACCTGCAGTCTGATTCGGCTGAACATGGAGTGGATACACTCATCCCAGTGACAGAGTCCTTCTGTGTGTGGAGTGGTAGAAGTTCAGCCTCTCAGCAGCTGTCCTACTGACTCTGTTCACAGTGCTAGTGATTGAACAGAACAGTTATTTCACCTCTGTGGCCTAAAGCAGACAGGGAACACTTCCAGCTGGAGATGGCTGACAGATTGCATCTCATCTCATCTGTATGCAGAAGGCAGCTGGGGATACTGCTGTCATTCCTTCTCACCACCAGCCAGTGATTACCAATAGGGAAGAGGAGGAGGGCCACGATCAATATGAAAGAAAAAACGACCAGGTATCGGGATGCACTGGTCTGATCTAAACAACTCGAGATTACCTCCCATCCAATTCCAAACCGACCTAGGGAGAGATGAGGCCGCAGGGCCCGGAGTGATGCCGAGCCGTTATTTGATGGAGTGTCAGTGGGAGGTGGAACAGGAAGAGAACAATCTCGTGAGGCAGACAGTGCACCTTGTGTGACCTGAGGAACCAAGACAGAGGATGCCTGCTGTCAGAGGAAGTTTTGTGAAGCTTCCGTTGTAAAAAATACACAGTTTACATAGCAGCTCTGATAGCTGGTTGTATTCACAACTGTACTGTAGCTATTTGAAGTGGCCAGACAGGTTGGACAATGAATTCCCTGCATTCACAGCATAAACATTTACTAAACAATCATCAAGTCATGTTTAGTTTTTTTAGAACATGATGTATACTGTAAGTGTTGTGAAACAGTTCTAGCTGAAACAATGGTAACAGAACTGTTTGATGAGATCCAATAATGAAATTCCTTGTTATGTTTTGGCTTTACATTGAACATGAACACACTTTGTAACCTCACGTGAAAGGTTGTTTGCCGAATATCCGGTGCAATGAGTTTCATAACCCTCCAACACGCCACGCCGTATGGACAGATCTATTGCCAAGCATAGCTAGCCAATCTTTTATTCATTCGTGGTTTGGGGCTCTCGTACATTAATCATTATTCAGCCATCAGCCCAACTGTCACCCTTATGTCCCCAGCGGCCAGCCGTACCACTACCAACCTAAATATTGCTATGCACATTTCTCTCAACCCATTAAATAGGTGGAATTTCATCACTAGTGCTGCATTGTTGTGTTTTGTCTGCAAGTCTTTGGTGGCGGGGGGTGGGGAGGGGGGGGGTGAGTTGAGGAATGTCATCAGACAAGTACAGTGGAGATAAACAATCAAACCAATACTCATGCAGAATCCCATTCCCGCCAGCTTCATAGAGGAGAATGACAGTGCTTGACATGGGTTGATATTCAGATATTGTCCAATAGAGACAATTGTTGGAGGGACATGATGAGGGTGACGACAAGTGCACTGGCAGCATGGCCGAGAGTGCCCCTACATCGCCGAGCTAATGACATCATTAGTGCCTGACACTAATTAGGATTAACGAGCTCTCTCAGGGGGACAGGACATCCGCTACTCTTAAATCTGCAACACTCTCTGACTGCCTACATTATTCAAAGTGTGATACCTGAGAAACAGATATCTGGCGGGTGGGGAGTTTACTACACTGTGGTCCGAGTCACTTCAGTTTCAATTGAGTAAATTCAGGGTGAATTTGAAGGCCAATTAAAAGAAAAACTGTCAATTTTCGATTCAGGAATTGAATTTCAATTCTTCCCCCAAGTTTGAGACTAAACCTGAATTGACCCCAAACCTGGTCCGCACAGATACAAACTAGTGTATTCCTAGGTGTCTGTTCACTCAGACATCTGGTGTCAATACTCTATGTGACAGCTACTATTGTATCCACCCATCCTACAGTAAGGACCTTCTAGCGAGCTGGCGGGGATGAGGAGCAAGTTCAGCCACAGATTTGTTCTCCCCCGTCAAAGTACAAAAAGATTTGGACAGTCCTTTGTTCCAGCTGCACTCCGACTCTACAACCAGGCCCTGCAGGGTGGGGGAGACCTGGAGCTGGAACTTTGGAACTTGGAACCTTTTACTTATTGAGCCTGCACTGTTTTATTTATTTATTTATTGAATGTTTTCTGTCTGCCCTAACCAAGCTGTTTGACAACCAAATTTCCCCATTGGGGACAATAAAGGTTTTCATCATCGTAAGCTATGGAGTCCTATTCAGAAAAGCTTCAAGAATCTCTTATATGCTTATATGTGGTGGCCAAGAACAAACGATGCACACTCCATGGCTCATTTAACCTGAAACAGTCAGCGTTAGTGACTCCCAGTACTAGGAAATATATTTCTGAGAACCAACAAGTGGTCAGCAAACCAGTGAATCATCCAGTGTGACCAATGACAGGTTGATTTATCCCGGGCTCTAGTCACCGAGCGGTACTTTCTCTCTCATTTTTTAATCTGAAAAGCTGTCGGTAGGCAGAGGCAAGGTTCTTTAAAAGTGTGCTGACTAATATAAACTAGGTGGAACTCTGCTGGTTCAGCTCAAAGTCTCTGGTGAATAGACTTGAAAGCAAGGCTGATGCCAACAATCAAGATATTCTCTCTTACAATCTAAATGTGTGGAAAAGAAGAGCAGAATATCATGTGAATTGCTTAAATATAAAACATTCTGTAAGCCTGAGGGTCTCTATTAACGATAGAGAGTAAGGTAAAATAAAGATAATGTAGTGGTTTTATATCATGTTATACTGAGAAATGTAAGTCTCTCTACAGTTTGGTGAATCTAGCACTCAAGGAAGGCCCATTTCCTTCCTGTAAGGGATGGTCCAAGATCTATGGCGCAGTGAATAATTCTGACTATGGACAGGGCCCATAACTAAAATATTTGTATAATATGATTGGTTCCCAAGAATAGTGACCTCATGATCAGGGACAGGTCTATAAATATGAGGCGCACCCATCGTTGGGGGCTTCCTACTTGCTTCTTGCTTTGGGCTATTGCTTCTTGCTTATTGGTCTGCTCATTTCTCTCTGTGCTCATGTAACTTGGCTTAATAAAAGGCCTCTTTGGAGACAATTGATCTAAGCTCTTTGTGCTTTGTAAGTTCTACTAAATCTATTAAGAATCAATTATATCCACGACAATAACATAAATGCACATTATATAAAGGTAGTTTGCTGACAAACCTTAGACCTATTGAAAGGTCTGTTTTAGCTTGCACCCCCATTGTAATCTGCATTTTGCAAATTGACTGCAAGGTTATTGGTTAATTCATCCCCCATCACATTAACCCATTCAGACAGCTACCGTTCTCTCACACTATTCCCAGTTGTAGAGGCTGTCCTCAGAAACCTTTATATTCTACCCACACTGGTGCATGGTACACCGCCTCCATATTAACACAGATAATTATCCACGAAATAGGTCTATTGTGTCAGTCTGAAACGCCTGTGGCACTGGATCGATATGTTGCATTTCATCCGTTGCGTTTGATCTTGCAGGGTAGGCCTATAGAATCCCACCACGCACGCCACATTAAAGGCAATTGAAGGCAATATTAATTCATTTATTTAATGAATCTCTCTATCACGTTCTCTCTCTCTCCCCCTCTCTTTCTCCCCCCCCCCCTCTCTCTCTCTCTCTCTCTCTCTCTCTCTCTCTCTCTCTCTCTCTCTCTCACTGCTTCCCATTCAATGGTTCTCTGTTTTATGACCTTTATTTCAGACATACCCGTAGAAAAACTACCCTCAAAAAGATAAAGCAACAATGTTCCTCTGGCCATGTTCCCATTTTCTATTATAATTACGCTTTATCATCTGGACGGGAGAGACCATACATCATCACAACAAGACAAAGTCCATTTCAAAGACCTATAACTTTGCTCAAACTTCTCAGCCTTGGTATACACTTGGGCTGGTAGGGTTGACTATTTGCCTGAGTAGGCCAGGCACAGCTACTGTATCATACTGGGGGGAATAGCAACCAACAGGGACTAGATAAAACAGTGACATTGGGGTATATTTTCACACACACACACACACACACACACACACACACACACACACACACACATAAACCTGTGTATAGACCTGTGGATACCTGTCTTATTGCACACACATTCATAGACCTATACTTGTTCTGTAAAGGTTCTCACTGCTCAGGCCTAGGGCCAAAGGGACATTTTGGCAGGCTACCTTCCCCCGCTGCACCCCTCCCATTTCATTGTCCTAAGCACATGGTCAAGATGGCTTCCTGTGACCTGCCCCCTGCCCTTTGACCTGAGTGATACTGTCTGTAACCTATCCCTCTTTTCACACCTTAACCTAGTCTAAGTAATGTAAATATACTACAACATCCTTCCAGTTGATTCAAGTTTAATGTTAATCTATGTAGTTCAGATGTTGCCTTTGCACTGGGAAGTGAACAAACTTGCTGTAGCGAATGTAGTTGCCAGCTCACTTGCTTCTGTATGTATAAATGTGAACCTTTTCTCCAGATATACACCTATGTAATAACCAGAACCTTTAACCATTGTTCTGGTATTTTCCCGTGGTTTTTGAAGCTTGGATAGGAAGATTGTGTTACAGTTTTTCCTGATTGCTAAAACACAATTTTGCTAATGTTGTGTATTTATCTTATTAGTTATGAATCAAAGAACAGTTATTGAGTTTAAGACGATTTAATTAAAGTACAAAAACAGGGTATACATATACCAACAGCTGGAGCCTTGTGTCTGTCCTCCGCTGGGCTGGGCTGGTAAAGAGACCCCCCCTTGGGTGGTAAAGAGACCCCCCCTCACCCCTATTCATCAACAATATGCAAATACAGTCACAGGCCACAGCCTATCACCCTATCTAGATGGTCATGAGGGCCGTCCCCTGTGATGTCACCATGGCCCCAAGTCCGAGGGCTGGTCAGATTACAAGAGCCATTGCACAACACTCAGGGGGCTATTTGCACAACATTGCACAACACTCCCCTTCAGCATATATATGGGCCCCTATCATACTATCTATGCATGTGTGTGTTTAAGTAGAAAATATACGACACATCCCCCCTCGGACCACCCAGAGGGTGTTCCGAAACTAAACGACCACAAAACAAAAACAAAAACACAAAACCCCACATACTGCAGCTAAGAAACCAAAGAAATAAAACAACAATAAATAAACAACAACAAACAGAAAAACTACACCAACACACAACACAAGAAGCACAATAACACAGACCAACCCAGGACCAGTATTAGGAACCAAGGATATCATAACCAAAAAATAGAAAACAACCAATAATAAAAAGAATCTTGAAAATAACAATACAAATTAATCTAACCACAGTACATCATGCACAAATCAATACAGAAACTTCCAACGACCGATGTTTTCTCTGTCCTTGAAGCGTCAGGGTCAGAGGTTACTAGCACGTGAACCCAGTTGGAGAACAGCCTTTACCGCTGTCTCAGATTGATAACACTTTCATAGTCAGGAGCTTCCATTTTCGTTGCGCTAGGAACAGAACCTCTCTCCTAGCTTCGCGTAACCATTACATCACTCCACAACCGACATCAATCACATGATATAGAAATAAACAAACAATACACAAATAATGACATTCAGTTATCATAACACATAATTCCCCAACAGTAAGCACAGGACAAAGGGAATGCATTAATGCATAGATCTTCACCTCAGGTGAGGACTAGTCTTCTGAAAAGTTCATTAACGTGGACTGAGTGACTGATTTTCCAAAAACAGTCAATGAGGCCCTGCCTCCTAAGAAAGTCAAAAATCATGTCTGCTATAATAGGTGCTCCTATCTTAGCAAAATAAGTTTCCCATGCCCCTAAGACCGTTTCCAGCCATGCTATCATCTGCTGTCCATTCCCGTCGTTCCCTTTGATCTGCTGCTTCACTACCCTATTCATAGTCTTTAATCTTTTCCTAACTGGTCGTCGTCCGTCAGTGTCATTGAGGTTCAGGCAGCCGCCTGGTCCCCTCCCACGCTGATCAAGGTCTGGGGAGTCGCCCTCAGCATCATCTGAAGCATGATGCAGGCACTCGCCAGCATCCGCAGTAGCACAGGTGTCCAGGCTTTGGACACCCCCAGGCTGGACCTCCAGACTGTCAACACTCTCTGCTTCGTTGGTTTCTGGTTTATTGGCATCCGGACAGCTTTCCACTGTCCCCTCGGCTTCAGGCATTGCCGGTAATATCACTGGCTGTAACGCTGGCATTGCCACTGGCTCAGGCAACACCACAGCATCTCGTCGTAGCTCCTCCTTCTCAGGTTCTCTGGGGACCTCGGCACCTGTTGGCACAACATCCTGCCTACTCTGTACATCCACCCCCCTGTCCACCACCCGTGGCCCTATTGGGGTAGGGATATGCCCAGACACCACTGGTGTACCCACTCTGATGTTGTTTCTCCAACAGACCCCACATTGACCCAAAGCATGGTCAATCTGTTCCATCAAATATGGACTCCAAAACCCATATTCCTTGGTGATCTTGCGTCTTACCTCCCCCCTAGCCACATGTGCTAATCCATGAGCTTCCCGTATTAACATGCCTATTAAATCTGAGGGTGCTACAACCAACCCCTCATGATTCCTCCATAGACCTGTGTCATCCTGACTTGCCCCCCTTGCTAGCCAAACGTTCTTGTCTAACGTAGTTACTCTACTCTGTAACATCAATAAATCCTCAAGTGTGACCATGCCCTGTAATTGCTTTTCATGTGTGACCAGAAGACCTTTACCTGCCTTGTCTGCTCCTGTAATGGCTTTGGCTGCATCTTCTGCAGCCCTGTTACCTTGTGTGACATGTGATGAGTCAGACCTGTGTGTGGCACACTTCACTATGGCTAATTCCTTTGGCTTCATCATGGCTTGTAACAGCTTCATGATCTGTGCGTGATGCTGTATAGGCGTACCATCAGTTCTCTTAAAACCCCGCCCCCTCCATACAGCTCCATTAAAATGACAAACATTATGTGCATAGGCAGAGTCGGTGTACACTGTCACTCTCCGTCCGGTTCCCAAGTTGCATGCTTCTGTGAGGGCAATCAATTCAGCCAACTGAGCTGAGCAAGGCTGAGGAACTGCCTCAGCCTGTTCTACAATAAACTTTGAATTCTGTGCTTTAACTAAGGAATACCCAGCGCACAAAGTTTCTCCTACCCCGTAACAAGACCCATCAACCCAATATTCTATATCAGCTCCCTTTAAAGGCAAAGCTTGTAGGTCTGTTCTATGCTTAATCACTCTGGCTGTCGATGGAATCTGAACACCGGATGGCACCGTCACCTGACAGCCGTCAGGTGTGCATTTTACTGTACAGTTCAATTGGCATAGAGCATCTCTCCCTAGCAGCCCTGTTGGCGTGTGTTCTGACACAAATGTTGACAGAGTTGCTCTCTGTCCCTTGTACTCTAAGTCTACAAGCTCAGTTGTAGGAATCAGCTGTTTAATTCCCTCAAATCCGATTGTCTTCACATATTCTCTAGACATAGGAAGGTGCGTGGCGTCTTCAGGCTTCTGTGTCACCACCAGCTGGCACCTCCCACTCGGATCTTCCGGGCACCCCTATAGGCCAGCTGCTGGGCCTCCGTAAGGGTTCATCACTCCTGGAGCAGGTGTAGCAGGAGGCCAATATCCTCCTCCTTGGCTCCCCCCTGCGCCCCCCTGGGGCCTGTTGTAGCAGGTACAGGCTAGATGTCCATTCTGGTCGCATTGGTAACACGGTTCTAGCATCTTCTTCCCTGCTGCTGTCCATCCCCCTGGTGGTGGTCCTTGGCCAGCCTGTGTGTACATCTGGTATGGAACCGCTTGCACCCCTGGTGGCCCTTGTGGGTATGGATACCCCCCTTGTGGCCCCTGTGGGTAGGACTGGTAAGTAGCAGGATACCCCCCTTGTGGCCCCTGTGAGTAGGACTGGTAAGTAGCAGTCTGCACTCCAGGTGGCTGTTGCTGTGGGGCTAAAGCCTGCACTCCCTCTATGTTCCTCTCGCTTTCAGTCAATTGCACATGAGTCAATATTCTGAGTGATTCTTCGTCTCGTGTCTTCTGTATCTGAATATTCTTTCGATATAACTCAACTTGATGAGCTACGTGGTCTATATAAACATCTTTGTTCATGTGTCGTAGCCCCACCACTTCTGCTAGCTTATCCTTAACTGGGGTAGGAAGCCCTTCTTGTATTTTTTCCCTGATTATGGATTTTTCTAAGGGGTTATCTTCAGCGTCTTTCCCTGTCACACTTCTCCATTGAGAGTGCACACGGGCAACAAAACCCCTGGGATTCTCATCTCCCCCAGTGGCTTCACAATGATATTGTCTGGGTGAATGTGAGTAGGGTAGATCTCCCTGATTGCTTTCCACAGTTTGCCTCTGTTTGCTGCGAAGAGCTCTGGATCATAAACTGATGTATTGATATATCTATGAAGTCCTGCCTTCATCAATATTTCCTGCATTGTATCCAATCCTGCAATAAAAGCTAAGAGTCTTTTCAGGTCTCCCATTGCGGCCTGCGTTCCTGTCAGTCTCACGTCCATCTCAGTAGTCCACGGGTATCCACCATCTTGAAGAACGGGGAGTTTCTCTATAACTTCAGACAGATCTGTATGATGCCACGGATGATATTCCATCTTGTTACCCCGAATCAGCACTGGACAGTTCTTTAATGTATTTGATGTCATTCGATGACAATCTTCCTCTTTCTCCCTTTCTCGTTGCTCCTTCAGCCATCTGTGGTGTCTTTCTTCCTCTCTTTCCGCTTTCTCCCGGCGTCTTCTCCCACCTTTCCTTTCGGCTGTGGCTATCATCTTCCTGACCTGAGCGTTGTAGCCTCCATCTGCACTGTCGTCATCTCTTGAGTCTTCACTGCCATCTTTGCTGTCATCTTCCTCGTCACTCCTGTCGTCCCCTTTTCCCCTTGGCTCCTTCTTCTTCTTCTTCTTCTTCTTCTGGGAATGGTCCTCCAGTGCCTTAGCATATGGAGGGGGACTGGAGACTGGACACATGTTTGTGAATGGAATGTTCAATTTCTGTTCCAGTGTTCTGGCCAATTCATTTTTCTTTTCCGTTTCCATTTTTGCTGTTGTCTCATTCCAAGCTGCTGCTATTTTCTGCCCCTCTACCTTAAATAGCTCTAAAATGGCTAATTCTAACTTGCGTTTCTCTGATCTATTCTTTGCCTTTTTCTGGTTTGCTTTATAGGTTTTAATAAGTACCTCTAAAGTTGCAATAACTCGTAAGTTGAAGGTGCCCTCTTTCGGCCACGGCTGTTCAATGTCTGCCCAACGGCTATTCCATTTCGTAGACATTTTGCTAATTTCCCTAACAAGAGGATTCATTTTTTCCACTACAGCCATAGGGGATAAAGTAGCCAATATTCCACTAATATCTTTTAACACCTTTGTTGAATTTGCTCCCATCTTAAGCTGTTTGATTTATACTGCTCAATATGCTGAAAATATTCTATATTAGATAAGGTGTACGCTTCTTACAACCCACCTTATTTTGCCTTATTTGCTAAACAAATGCTAGTCCAATATAACTGTATTAACCGTCCACACAAAACCACTACAACCCAGAACAACAGATTTGCCTCTTGTGTATGTCAGTGCAGTATTAACTTAAATCTAATATCTGTGTAAGTACTTTATACTTAAATGTGTTTCCTAATTGTTTATGAATATGTGTCACTTAATTACTCATTCAATACTAATTACAGTTCTGGTCAACACAATTATCAAATCACAAAGGCTGGTCAACACCTAAGTATTCACTGATTTACAAAAACCCTTTTACTGCTTAATTATCAATACAAACTATTCTGCTATTCCTAATCAAAAGCTGTGGACATGACCTTGAAATAAAAGATGTAAATTACAAATATTAATTATAACCTGTAAAGAAATCGACTTGTTATTTGGAAAATGATTAATTATTAATTACAATCTGTAAAGAAATCAACTTGTTAGTGAAAGGAATGAATGATTAGTTAGAATTATTCATTATATAATCATATACATTGATTTAATACCTGTGGCGTCAATTAGCTGTTATCAAAATATTAAACAAAAGGAATGGTTATTCAGAATGGTTTTCATTAGACAGTCACAGACATTTGACCAAACCTGTGGAATCAATCAATTGTGTTGTGAAACAGACAAATATTCAACAGTCATTTACAAACATCATTCTATGAATGTTCTCTACAGATCTCTCATCAACATTCTATGCAAGCAGGCAGGGCCGTTTTATTGGGGTCATAAATATCTATGCTGTGACCCTGCTGTGATTCTGCTCAGGGAAAGCAGCCCTGTCTAGGCTCACGCACAAGTTGCCTCATATGCTTTGAATCTAACCTAAAGTCACAATCTATTCTTTTACTTTTAACAAACTATGCTTCACTTTCGTGATCCAACGATCACAACTTTATCACAGAGAGAAAAATGAAAGAAAGGGTTCGAAAGTGAGCTCCGCGCTCACTGCTGTGTGTGAAAATGAATTGAGTCTCCGTGTGTGTAAGGTTTGCGCATGCGCGCGTTCCCCGTGTAAACTCCTCTGTTTTCCGAGTAACCGTACCTTTAAACTATTTAAAATACCCCGAGATCAATTCACTATATCTCTATCTTTATCAATACTAGTCTATGTGAATGAATGTATCTTTATCTGTAAGAGATAAGTAATGCAACAATCACACGCAGCCCCCTAGGGCGTTTCTGCCGCGTGAATGAAGGAATGTATTTGTGTACGAGCGCGGACGCTCGTGCATGTGTGAGCGCGCGTCTATCCACAGGAGAGAAAGGGAGGGGGAGGGGCAAGTCTTTGTCCTTCCTTCTGGGGGAAAAACCGCTCCTGTGAAAAGATTAGTCTCACAACATATACTTTGCTTTCCACAATAATGTTATTTTCTACGACACAACAATTTCAAGATTATCTCTCAATGCAGTTAATCTATTAGTTTCCAACACTTATTCAAATACTCATATGCTTTTCACTGTTCCTTCACAGATATCTGAAGGCCTCTGTGTGTCCGCGTCTCTGCGCGTGTTTTTTCTCCGGACCCAGAACAATGGCGTCTAATAATGGATTCTATGACACAGTTCTGAAGAATCGATTTCTTAATCTATAACAATAATGCTCTTTCTTACAAAACAGACTTCACAGTCTACTTACACTTTATCAAATTAGATAGGAATACTCATTCCATAAACACAATTTTACCGAATTTTACACAGACACACACGATATTCCAATACCATACAAACAAATCACATACCTTACCATCAAACACTATATTTTACAAAAAACGGGCTTCAAAGTCCGGCTCTCACCAACCCCACTTATTAAAGATTATGAAAGGTTTGTTTCTATTCCAACAAGATACTTTACTTTAAGGTTGTTTTAGTCTCAAAGAAAATGTTTGAAAAACACAGCTGTTCCACACAATCATACCTTTCTTGCAGCTTCAGTTTTCAAACGTAGATTTCCCCTTATAGACTCCTGGGTTTTTGGCTCGCCACTAATGTTGTGTATTTATCTTATTAGTTATGAATCAAAGAACAGTTATTGAGTTTAAGACGATTTAATTAAAGTACAAAAACAGGGTATACATATACCAACAGCTGGAGCCTTGTGTCTGTCCTCCGCTGGGCTGGGCTGGTAAAGAGACCCCCCCTTGGGTCTCACCCCTATTCATCAACAATATGCAAATACAGTCACAGGCCACAGCCTATCACCCTATCTAGATGGTCATGAGGGCCGTCCCCTGTGATGTCACCATGGCCCCAAGTCCGAGGGCTGGTCAGATTACAAGAGCCATTGCACAACACTCAGGGGGCTATTTGCACAACATTGCACAACACTCCCCTTCAGCATATATATGGGCCCCTATCATACTATCTATGCATGTGTGTGTTTAAGTAGAAAATATACGACACTAACTAGGCTGGTTTTATCAAAATACTTAATTCACAAAACCACACACCCAAACTGCAAAATACCTCATATATCCTGCAAAATGAAGCACTGCAACCAAAACTACATAGCATTATCAAAATCAAACTTTTGCACCAAATGGCACACACTTCATTCATAGTACCAGATTTTTGTCGAACCAACTACACACTGTTGGGCATAATGAAAAGCACTCTCATCTTTAATATGCTTTGCCATACTACTAAAATAGTTCAAATTGTAGAGACTTCTTCAGATTGTTCACATGCACAGAAATATTTGCAGATACACACACATGCTGTTGAGACATGTGTATTTGTATTTTTCACCAAACAAGTCAGTGCAACATATGCACAGCAGATATATTTACATTGGAGTGAACAATATGCTCACAAAAAACAGTAAAGTGAAAAAGAAGCCCATGGTTGATGACATGATCAACTAAGGTTGGTCTGATTTCATTTGAAAGTTGTTGTCTTCTTTGGCCATGACCTCCTCTACCAGCTCTACCCCTACCTCTCACTCCTCCTCCCCTCTTATTCTCACCCTCCCTCTTCCTCTCTCTACAACGTCTTCCATTGTTGTTGTAAAAAGAAAGGTGCTCATCTGTGGTCTTCTTACAGTATAGTGCTTACTTCCTGATTGAATTGGTAACAATTAAGCATTGAGGTGTTTGACCAGGTGGCATATGTATTGGCCAATAAGCTCATGTAGTGTAATTTTGAATGGCAGTGTTTTGAAGACTTAATGTCAGATTGTTGTGTCTTAGGCAGAGAACCGTGTTCAGTTCATTTAAAAAATTCCATTTTTAATAGCAAAATGTGTGTAAAGCAGAACATGTGTTTAGTTTTGGAGACTTGAGAAGAGGTTTTGCTCTCTGTGTGTCAGTTTAAATAATTGTGCTATGCATGTAATTTTATTGTGTTAGCAATTGGAAAAAACTGTAATAGTTTCTAATGCAACACCATAATATGGACTTCCTGGATTGGCCTTTATTGGTGGTTGCAGTGTATTTATGTAATGTCTCTAGGTCAATTAAACTAAAACACAAGTTATGGGTGTGTTGTGTGTGAGGCAGAGAGTGAGCAGAGTAGTGTGTGTGTGTGTGTGTGTGTGTGTGTGTGTGTGAGTGTGTGTTTGAGAAAGTGTGAGTGTGTTTATGTGTGTGTGTGTGTGTGTGTGTGTGTGTGTGTGTGAGTGATTGTGTTTATGTATGTGTGTGTGTGTGTGTGTGTGTGTGTGTGAGTGATTGTGTTTATGTATGTGTGTGTGTGTGTGTGTGTGTGTGTGTGTGTGTGTGTGTGTGCGTGCGTGCGTGTGAGTGTGTGCGTGTCTGTGGGGGAGAAGAAAATTGCAAACCATTTCTCTTTCCCCCGTCCAACAGTAATGTCTCACTTGGGCTCCTCCATTCAGATTCCTCATTTTCCAGCTGCTGGCTTTTAATGGGGAGGCTGTCCTGTGAGATTGGACAATTGGTGAAATGCCATAGAGTACCATTAAAAGACAGGATCAGTGCTCTATTTGAGCTAGTAGATCACAAAAGCGAAGGGGCATAACATATCACTGCAGTGGTTTCTGCACAGGAAAACTTAAATATGTTTTGATCAGCCAAGCAAGTTTTTATGCATTTACTGTAGTTTACTTTCACTTCCTATCCTTTTTTCTTTAGACCTAAAACACATTGTAGTTTAATAATCAGCATGTTTTGGAAGATTGGATCTGTTTTACTGAATATTTCCAAACAAGGAGAGTTCGGGCAAAATGGTTATCCCCTGCTGGTCTTTAGTCACACTGAATAAGGAGAAAATACTTGGCTTGTCCAACAATGTGTTTTGGCCTTGACAAACAAACTTTTAGGGTCAGTACATTGATTAATGGGGCTATATATATTTAAAGCAACACCAGTACTGTCATAGCAGTCAGTTATTGTGTGTAAGGAATGAGTGGTATGAATTTTTTTCTTTTTATTTGATCTGTGACCTCAACTGTCATCATGAAGAAGTGATGTATGGCAAGACATCAAACTGTGCCTGGCTGTATAGAGCAATTATGTAAATGTGATACACAATCCATCAATTACCATCCTGTGTGTCTTGAAAACCGGCTCATAGAGATCTTTCTATCCAAACATTTTAATTAACTGATAGTGTGGATCTCACTTGATTTCTTAGAACCACTGCTGACCAAAATAGATGTGTATTTTGGTATGGACCAAAATAGATGTGTATTTTGGTATGGACCATATAATAATAATAATAATAATAATAATAATAATAATAATAATACCTTTATTTCTATAGCGCTTTTAAGCCTACATCTTGAGTTACTTAGCTGAAGTTACTACCTTTAAGGTTACAAAACGCAAAGCTAAGCTGTAAGCTATGATATTCTTATATTGATTGACATAGCCCAACAAACAATACAAATTACAATAACGACACAGTACATCTTGAAGGTTGTGTTGGACATATTTGGGAGTTAGCTGTTCTTCCAGTGAGTGGAATATTCAAAGGAGAGGAATGTTGGCTGCGATAGTGTGGGAGGGAGGCTTTATTTTTAATCTCTAATTAACTAGTGAGACCGTACAGACCTCCTCTGCTATGTATCCAAATTACTGGCTGCTAAACTCAAACGCACATTTGTTCCTTTTGCTCTTTGACAGTTTGCAGCACAAAGGATGACAAAGAGTGGGTAGAGAGGCTTGGATGATTTCATGAAAAGAACTTCAAATGAGGATATATTATTGCCTTATTCATAATACATACACATGGATATATAATCTATATACAAGAGTCAATGCAAATAGCAGGGAAGCTATAACATTCTGTTTCTTCTTGATATGGGCTGTACATCAGCTACAAAACCCATAACATGCTGTATACAAATCTAACCAATGGGGCTTGTTGTCAGTAGTATCCAATGAAAAAGCTGCCGCTGGTTGGCAGACATATGAAACATAAACTGGGTTACTTTGGGGTGAAGACTGTTGATGCATCCATTTGAATATTTCATGCAATTCAGGATTATTCCCTGCTCCCAGCTGTGCTCTTGTTATGCGTGCATATATTGGCTGTGTAAATGACATTAGTTAGGCACACAGGACGATTTGAAATCAGTCAACAAGAGTGGCTCCGTTCTCTCAAGTTATTTATTCTGCTTTGTGAAAACAAGCCAGGGTTCATGAATTCATTATTCTCCTTTGGGAATCATCTTTAATGTTGCTGTTTTAATGTATACAGTATATAATATCCCATTTCCATTTTCTAACTTTCCTCTGTATCTATCCCAGATTAAGTTATAGAGGAAATGTCTCAATAATTGATATCTGAATATGATGTTAGAATGACCTCTTCCACCTACAATAGAGATCCATTCAACATTACAGTAACCCTAATGATCACAACCCCAATTACGCTCAATCCAATCAAAGCCTTGATGACATGAAGGCGCTGTATCAACACCTGTGTGTATTTCACCTTGGGATCCAATCACCAAGACGAGCGTCTCCTTGTTATTTGTTGCTTCGTTGATATTTGCAAGCTCAGAATTTAATCATGGAACACAAATTGCGTATCTCTACCAGGACTGTGAACATGTTAATTCATCTCATTATATTTGTTCATTAGGTCGTTTTCACCATGAGCAACTCCCCCTGTGTGGTTGGTAACTATAATAAGCATTCTAATGATGAAATGTCCTGTTCTATACAGGGAGTACTATAGACTGATGAAACCAGCCTGGTTGCTACTACAGCACGATGAGGCCTTTTATGAGTCTTGTGGGATGTTTAACATAAGCATTCTGGATGTTTCAATGGTATGGTCGGGTTACAGTAACAGATACTGTCCAACCGTTGTTCACCCCATACCAATAACATCATATGTATTAATATTATTACTTATTATTATTTATATTATTTTGAACACTTATTCACTTGTCACTACTTGTCAAACACGGTTAGTGCAGCTAACCTGCAGCGGTTAAAACAAGCATTTACGAACACAAGCATTAATAAATGTTAAGTAGTATGAATGTGAGAAACAGCATCTATTATACATCGAATAGCACTTTAAAAAATTTGTGAAATAGATCGGGTACTGAGTTGACTACTGTGTGCAAGAACAGAGACTACATAGACATGTATCTTGACTTAATTAAAGAACTGTGCAAAGCCAGTCAGGAGTCTGAGAGGTGCTGAGGTGAGGTGAGTACTGGGTACACCTCCCAGTTATTGGGAGAGAGAACAGCTACTAGAACTCTTTGTTCTTAGCTTTGACAGCCAATCATTACTGTAACTAGCTGGCCTTTGAAAATAAACTCTCCATAGCCTAGCCTACATCTCAAAGCACTGACCTCTCCTCAGCTCTGAAATCTCCTCAGAATTGAGATGTAGGTAGTCTAGTAGGTTGTTATGCTTCCGAGGAGAAACAATTGTATCTCTCTCCTGGAGCTCTCCAGTGCAGAGTAGTCCATATTGAAACGATACATATACCGTACTGTATGTTGGGTGTACAGTCTTTATGAAACTGCCACTGAATACAATACTGTGCATGCAGCATGCATAACCACAAGACACTGTGAAACCTCTCCCAGAGGACTGGAGAA
Source organism: Nansenia antarctica (assembly GCF_963989245.1). Lineage (NCBI taxonomy): Eukaryota > Metazoa > Chordata > Actinopteri > Argentiniformes > Microstomatidae > Nansenia > Nansenia antarctica. The sequence continues at coordinate 40,323,085 of NC_137676.1, forward strand.
CTAGAACACTGGCCCACATCCTCTGAGTGAATGCAGTAACTCTCTACGATGGCTGGTGGTTATATAGAATGGAGAATAATTGCGAAATGGAGAATACTAACCAGACATCCATGTAAGGAGCCTGCCTTTTACGATAATGTATGACCTCATCCATTCCCCCACACACTAGCCTCACTATCCCATTAATATTGTTGCCAAGTCCACAGTGTGTCATCTGAAGCTACACATGTCTATTGAATAATGCAGAGGGAGAGTGGGGAAGGTAAATATGACACAATGTGTTGGTACTGATGAGATACTGCATGATGAACTGTAGCAAGGCTGGGGGGAGAGCCAGAGCATGTGTGCTAATGTACACCATCCCTTGCCTCTTAACCAGCATCGTCCATGACACACTGCCCATTTTGATTTATCTGATGGTCTCACATATCCAATTCAATATGTGATGGATGAAATATGTCAGACTCCACAAGGTACTGTAGAAATATATATGCTTTATGTTTAAGGAGGACCACCTTCAGAGCTTTGTGGGTCAAACATTCCCAGACTGACTTATGATGCGTTGATGCTTTTCAATTCCAACACTAAAATAGGTTCTGGAGTGGAGTGGAGCGCAGCAGAGCAGAGCTGGACCGGGTCGGGTAGGGCAGGGCTAAGGATCATTTTGCTGCTGGCAGAGAGAGAGAGAGTGTGAGAGAGAGACAGAGAGAGAGAGAGAGAGAGTGTGAGAGAGAGAGAGAGTGTGTGTGAGAGAGAGAGACAGAGTGAGAGAGAGAGAGAGAGAGTGTGTGTGAGAGAGAGAGACAGAGTGAGAGAGAGAGAGAGAGAGAGAGAGAGAGAGAGAGAGAGAGAGAGAGAGTGGGGCTTATAGCTTGTAGCTCTTAAGGGGCTTGGCGGCCCGGCCCCTGGCAGCCACATTGTTTAGAGCTCCGGGAGATTAGCCCTGCCATAGCTGCCGTGCTGGGAGCCTCTGATATGACTGAACGCTAGGCTAGCTGCTGCTGGATTTGCAGCTGGTTGGCTGACCTGAAGTGGCTCTGAGTCTGACTACCTCTCAAGAGGCCAGTTCTCCTGCACTTGACAGACAGGTGTGTTTATACCCAGCCGAGCAGCATAGGGAATATGACTCCGGGAAAGTAGTGTTTACTCCTATTGAGAATGTCTGCAGGGCAATTAAAGTGGAGTGGGGGCGATGGCAGGGGTGAGGGCCCTGCGGTGATACCTCCTCCAGCAGGCAATCTCAGTTTTAAAAGGCTCTCATTACACCAAGGCCAATGCAATCAGCTATGTTGTAAATGCTACTGGTTCGATTTGTTTGGAGTGGCCCGACATAGAAATCCAACATTTTGTGTTTCATCCAACAATGTATTTATCCTATATTTGTGCAGGTAAGTCCTATTGAGATAATCAGAATCAGAATCAGAATTCTTTTTATTGCCAAGTATATACACAATATCGCACGTACACAAAATGTACGTGGTGTGGTTGGTGCATAGGACATAAAGATACAAACAACAATGTAATAAACAACACTATATAAGCAATTGACAATGACAGAAAGGGGCAGTAGAACAATAATTATGTAAGCTGTAAATTAGAGTATGTAAAACTAATAGAGATTACATTGTCAGCGTTTATGTGTGTGTGAAGGGGGGGGTGGGGGGTGGGAGAGGAAGTCCCAGAGTCAATGAGAGGCAGGGGGCTTGTTTGTGAGGCCCACTGCCTTGGGTAAGAAAATGAATATATTATTCAAGATGGAGCCTTGTACAAGATGCACAATTGCACATTCAGTTTCGAGGCATACATAGAACAACATCCTTTCTACAATACGGTAAGGACATTTGTGTCAGACTCAGTACTGTAGAAAGCTGCTGAGGCAGGTTCATGGGTTGATATTTACAGCTGCCTCCATTCCTGGCTCTATTTACATATTTTACAACATATCAGGTGGATAGAGGGGCTTCCATTTCAGTTCCATTTCAGGAGGAGAGGCAGACCTCTAACTGAAGATAGAAACCTGCCCACTGATTTAAAAAGCTGGAGGAGCCATAGGCATCATGGAACCCATCTTACAGCATTTGGTTGGAAATCTGGTTTCTCTTCTCCAGGAAAACAAATGGGCCGGTAATGAAGATGTGTGGGTGTGTTGTTGTGAGAAGCAGTTATTTTCCACTGGGTAATATCTTGTTAGTGACACATCTCACGAAGCTCGTCCTCCCCAAGGTGATTTGAGGTGATTGTTTTCTTTATGAATCATGAACAAATGCTTCCTCCGAAAGGAAAAATAAAAATAAAAAATAAATAATAACAACACTATGACAGGAGAGGACAATGTCTCAGTCTACTCCTCACAATTGGACAGTAGACCGTTTTTCATAGGAATTGTCTTAGGGTGATTTCAGAGTTTTCTAATTAAATTATGATTAGAAGTTTTAGAAATAGTGTTGTGTCTGCATATCATTTGTTATATTGTTTATTATTATTATTGTAGGAGGCTAGTGGTGAGGTTTAGTCTCATTAAACAACTCATTACAACCACTGTATAATTTCAACTTTCACCCTTAAAATGAACGTGTGGGCCATGGAGAAGTTACCCTGTCAACTACAGACACTGAGGTGGAAGAGTGACCGGTCCAATACCCAGTGTCAGACAAGGAGGAAGTCTAGTCAACAAGGCTAGTACAGGCCTCACAGCTACACTCAGGTTAATAAAGGTAGCAGATGAATATGTGTACTATGTGTCTGTGTGACATGGCTACATCAATGAGCAGAGATGAATGCTGCAGTCAGTAGTACAGTAACTATCTATTTCATAGACACATGATGGATGATGATGGAGAGTGATGGTGGTCAACACATCACAGCAGGTCAACACATTCAATGATGTATCACAACCAGACCATGTCAGAAACACAACCAGACCATGTCAGAAACACAACCAGACCATGTCAGAAACACAACCAGACCATGTCTGTAACACAACCAGACCATGACTGTAACACAACCAGACCATGTCTGTAACACAACCAGACCATGTCTGTAACACAACCAGACCATGTCAGAAACACAACCAGACCATGTCTGTAACACAACCAGACCATGTCTGTAACACAACCAGACCATGTCAGAAACACAACCAGACCATGTCTGTAACACAACCAGACCATGTCAAAAACACAACCAGACCATGTCAGAAACACAACAATGCATCAGCTGAGTTAAAGAAAACCAACTCTTACCTTTGATGACAGAACATGAGCCGTGTTTACCCGTACCTCCGCCTTGCCCCGCGCATATTGCTATGAATAGTTCGAAGATAGGTGCTTGCACGTTAGGTGCAAGGCTGCTTGGTTAACCCATTAGCGGGAACATTATTAGTTGCACAAAATAGGCTGATTTAATTGACCATGAACATCAGAGACAGACATTACGAATGTTCATTTAAAATACTCCGGAAGCCCGAAGTCCGGAAAACCGGAAGTCGGGAGTCCTCAGCATTATGCATTGTCTGCAATACAACCGGAGATTTCTTGGCCAGGGCGCACAAATGTGCGTCCTGGCCAAGAAATAGAGACAGCCAATTGGAGCGCTGCTACAGCTCACGTGTAAGGGAAAAGTATTCGTCCTGGCATAGACTTGCATTGACACGGCGCCCCGCGTTCTCTCCCTATGTATTTTAACAGTGAGTTTTACACACACACACACACACACACACACACACACACACACACACAGATAAAAAATGTTTATTGTATTGGAGGATTTTTAATGAATGCTGATAGGCGCCGACAGAATATCAGCCACATTTTGTGAATAAACAATGTTTATTTAAAAAAAAAACTTTTACAAATCGCAACAAGGAAGTGAAGGTGGGGGCGGCGCCCCAGCGCCCTCTATCGGCCAGCCGCCACTGGTCTAGGTGCTCCAGGTCACGGCTCCCTGGTTGCTGAGCAGGGACTGCCACCATCTGCCTCCCGCTGGGTCCCTGAAGCTCTGCCAGGGTACGGCAGAGCACAGCCTGGCTCACAGCGACGGAGATGCTCCGGTCTCCAACGTTATCTGCACCACGCACGCCGTGCCTACAGTCTCTACCTCATCTCTGAAAAATGGCATTTCAGATTAAAATGTGTTTTTTTATGAGATCAGAGGGAAAGAACAGGGTAGAGATGTGTGTGATGTTATGTAAAACACACAACATCAATCTAAAGGTTTAGACTTTCACCACGACTGTCTAGATGAACTGTGAAATACTGTTCAGGGTTTAGAACAGATTGCTAGTGTTTTACAGGTGCTGATGAAATACCGATTGTTACAACTGATACTGCCAGATGCACTAAAAACCCTCCACACATACTGTCAACAATGGTATCACAACATACTTGCATTCCAGTAGAGGCTGGTGGAGGTAGAATTCAGAGGACGGATTATTTATGCACGGTGTAGGAGCCAGATATGGTCCTGTGATACATGTTGTAATTCACTGTGTGGGCATGGGGTGGCGCTGTCACAATACCTGAGGCAGGTGTATATAAGGTAGCACATTTGTTGTTGTCGTCAGGTGTTGACCCTGGAAGGGCAAATAGGTTTGACCGCAAGGGCGCTGAGTTTGTTATTGTTATTGTTTTTGTACCAGTGATTAAGCCATAGATGGCACTTAGTAACGCAATAAATGTTTATTATGCAGCAAACCAATGACTACGGATCTTGTATAACCAACAGCAAACACATCAAACTAGAACGCACGGCGCGTCAACCAGAGTCCGCGGGTTAGCATCTCAGTAGCTAGTAGTAGACTATGCTCCTTTAACACACGGAATGGAATGACCAATGGTATCCAACACCGCCGATTTCTCCATCCACCAGTCTCCCCAGGCACACACACACACACACACACACACACACACACACACACACACACACACACACACACTAGAAACCAGGATAGTACACGGAACACACAGACATACATATTCACCATTCATGGACATTATATAAGTGTCCCAGTATTTTCTTTGATTTCTTTGAAGCCGTGATAAATCAGTCTGAAATCTCTTCGGTCAAGCTGTTTAGTGTCTGGAGACTGTGCCTGTGAGAGGGCTGATATTGCACAGCTACATGGCTGTACATTCTTAACAGTGGGAGATCAAAGGCCTGGGATGGCTCTAGCTGCTAGCAGATCCTGCTGCAAGCTCTCAAACTCTGAGGAGACAGACAACATCCATCGCTGGGGGACTATGAGATGACTATGAGTCTTTGAATGGGGGTAAAGAAACTGATAATGAATGAGTGTATCTCTGAGTGTTCAAGTTTCAAGTTTATGAAGGTTAACATCAGATAAAACATATACATGAGATCAAAGCTCTCTCTCTCTCGTTCTCTCTCTCACACACACACATACACACACACTCACACACGCACACACATACACACGCACGCACGCACACACACACACACACACACACACACACACATACACACACACACACACACACACACACACACACACACACACACACACACTATCCTCTTGGCTCTCCTCACCACTTTTGAAAGAGAATATTAAATGCTCACACTGACCAAACAGAAATCTATCTAAAGTTGTTCCTCCTCCTCCTCTTTTGTCCTATCTGTCTCAAGCTGATAAAAAAGACAAGTCTGGTCTTCATTCATCATGGCAAAATGACCGAGACGTACATTTTTCAAAGCAGCGGAGACACGGAAAGGTGAGGAGGGCCACTGAACAGACACGAAGAGAATATTCCAGCTTTGTAATCACCATAACAACCCACGCCGCTCATTAATCATTTACACAGCAAAACGGTGGGTTTTGACGTCAATTGTTTTCCCCTCCTAAGAAAGGCTACCTGGTAAAGTAGATGAAAGTTCTCCTCTGGGTTTTTTTTCCTTTGAATTGTGTTTACTGAGGAGATGGTGAGATTGACAGTCAGAATCCTTTTGAGTTTCCTCTTTACTAGTCATACCACGATGCTGCCGCTCCATTCATGTCTATATCTAATTACTCCACTACAGCTGTGTTGGATGATGACTGCCCTCATCAGATTCCTATTCTTTGAGATCAACGTTATTGCCCTGGTTTAAGAAGAGCACTGGCAGTAATGCTTTCTAATATTAGCCTGGGTTAAGTTGTTGGGTTTATCTGAATGAAAAGTTGATTAAAAGGAGTTCAGAGTTCTAATCTAATCGCGTTGGCACGTCAACATTTTGTCAACCGTAAAAGGCCAGATCATATGTTGTGAAAGAGTTGCAGTAATTGACTGATGGTGGTTAACATTTAAAAAGTCAGACTCATTCAGAAGTGTTGACAGTGGCCCTCATGCTATCAGAGATGTGTGTGTCGATATGTTACCTATGTTATCTCTTCATACTGCAGTGTAATACTCTGAGTCTTCCAAGGGGCCACATCAGTATTCGCCTCCTGTTCCAGTCAACCTTCTCAAATCCGACACATCACCCGGGCTGGCAAAAAGGATATTAAGAGGATCAGCAGCGCCTCATTCACAGTCAGTGGGAGAATCTGTGAATGGATGGATGGATGAGTGGGAGGATGGATGGATGGATGGATGGGGGGATGAAATAATAAATGAATGTGGTCAAGGGGGTGAAGGGGTAAGTTTGTGATTGAGTCCCAGCAGATCTTTGACAATGGGGTTATTTTTGGGTTAAACCTTCGTGCGTTGTAATGTTTTGTATCTTTACAGTAATCCATCTTATTCTTTATAAAGCACGTGTCCATGACGCTTCTCTTAACAACAGTGCCTGCAGGGGTTTCATCCTGTTAGATTGACAGGTTTGATTATGATTCCCTGCTGATCCCAACATGAATGTGGTTGCTGTTATGGAGCATAGATCACATATTATGTGAATTTCCAACGAGTAAGACAAACCAAGCAGAACACCACATCCCAAGTCAGGCCATCATCAGCACGCTAAAGGATCTAAGAGGAATATGGAAAGTCAGCCCCAAAACAGTTTTGTATTTAATATCACTTTTCTCTGATGTCTGACATAAGAAAACATTGGCATATCAGTGTATGATGATGAATACATGTTATCAAATGTCTTGATTTCTATTCCTGGATTTGTTGACTGAGCAAAAATGCGTTCTATTATGGTGCAAAGACCATTACATTAGACTGTGTCGTTTCTACTCGAAGGTGGGCAAGCTCCGCCCAGGAAAAAGCTATTAGTAATAGGGTCAGTGCATTAAATGATGAGAACATAATATGTTATATATACCATATCGCACTAAAAGGCCTTAAAACTCTCCTAAACATTTGATGGTTTGCAGGGATCCACTCTCTTGCTTGATATTTGTAGATGCTAGTTCACTGTATTCACTGTACGGTATTCACTGCAGCCATGGCTATGGTCCACACACGACTCTCTCACAGCCAAATCCACCCACTGCACTGCCCCCTTAAACCACCTGTCACTCGCTGTAGCTCATCAAATGAAAGAGGAGATGCCTAATCTTGCCCTGGATAACACTTCAAAAGAAAATGTTTTCAATTCTGTTTCAGTGCGTGCGTGAGTGCTTGCGTGCGTGTGTTTGTCCCTTAGTCTAAGTGATTGCTCTCCGGTTCCTCATCTCATTGTTCTCTGGGTAAAAGGGCCTTGGGAACAAACGGATGCAGGACTGATTGCCTCTTTGCTGTCCAGAATGCTCTGGGGGTAAATGGAGATTTGCGATAGTGGGTTGGTTTTCTTGTGCTTCAAAGACATTTGCACACAAAACTTTTTTCAAAATGCCCTTGTCCTTTGAGAATACGGCCTAATCATGAGTACAAAGATGCTGCCTCAGAGAATGAACGCAGGCCTCCTCCTCCTGGTTTGAGTGTCCCAAAGTGACCCTGCAATATTATGACTTCTGAATTATTACAATTGTCGTCATACTAAGTGTGTCTAATATGCAGTCTGCTGTCTTCATATTTTATTTATTCGTATTTGTATTAAGTAAAAATGTAATACAGCATGCATGGCCTTGAACTGGGTTATTTCTCTTCTGTCTGCAGGACAGAGGGCAGTTGTTAAATCATTGATATCAGACATTATTCTCTGTAAGGGTGCATTATCTTTATTACAGCCGACTGGTGATTTTAATCTGAGATAGGAGTGCTGGGGAGGGTACAATAGGCCAAGGTGAGAAGCCTGATACTCCAACAGAGCAGAGAAATATCCATACTTCATGTGTTCAGTTTGGCATCGCTACTCTGGTTTGATATTATTTGACAACACCACCAATTAGCAGATGAAATGACCATTTCAGTGCTTGGTTATTCAGGTAGGATAGTAATGTTGGTAAAGGTGGTCCTCTTGCTGAAATGCATTGTGATGTCCCGGCTCTAGGCCATAACAAAGAGAGGAGCAACACAAATAACTATGAGCCCAAAGGCCTCATGGGCTTTTATAGGCCTGCCCACAGGCGTGCCTGAATGGACAGCCAATCAAGGTTCCTGCTGCCACTCCCCACCTTGCACTGCAACATAGAACTAGACAGAACAGAACACAAGCAGAGAGAAACTATAAACATGATATAACATAGCAGGGCCGTGACACCCTGCCCCTTAAAAAGGACGCTATAAGCGGCCAAAGAATACAAAATACAGAAAAAATGTCATACAATAATTAACCTAGCTTAACCTTAACATTTGCTGTCCCACTTCATGCCTACCAGACACTCCTTCACTTAGCAACCTTGACATCTAGGAGCAAATGAAGGATGGAGTAGAGTCCAAGTTAGAGACAGGGTGTTACGTCCGTAGTGTGTGTTCTTATGTGTGTTTTGTTTGTTTCTTGCGTTTTCTCCCAGGTGATTGTCCTTCCCTCCTGCCCATCGCCATGGTGACGGCCTGATCACTCACTTAAGGGTGGAGGGAGGATAAAAGGCTGGGATTACGTACTCGAGAGACACTTCGACGGTGCAACTCTCGGATTGTTTTTATGTTGGTTTATATGTTTTAGTTACAGCAGTGGTGTGGTACCTCAGGTCTGTAGGGTGTGTCTATGAATTTGACTGTGTTTAAGTGTGTTTGTTAGTCTTGTAGTCTTGGTTTTGGATCACTTCAGGCTTATTTGCATTGCTCACTGTTAATTGTTTACCACATGGCCAGTTAGTTCATTTACTTTACATTGCTGATTAATACCTAATTCGCTCTCCTTTTTTACAGAGAGTAGTTTTAAGAGTTTCCTGTTTTTGTTACCCGTATACACTAAATCTTGTTTTATTTGTATTCTCCCGTCGCCTCTGGTTCTTGTCCCCCGGTTTATCGTTACTCCCCATGTCCCCTAGATTCTATATGGGGTTGTAACACAGGGTATCTACCAACACATTTTCAGTCCCCTTGATGTGGTGGATATCCAGCCTATAAGCCTGAAGGAACAGGCACCAGCACATCAGGCGTTGGTTGGGGTTCTGCAAGGAATGCAAGAAAGTCAGTGGGTTATGGTCAGTAAAGACAACTAATGGTTCTGCAGATGAGCCAATGTAGACTTCAAAGTGTTGCAATCAATGCCCATATCAAGGCGAGAGCCTCTTTTTCAATCAGAGTAGTTTAGCTGATGGGAGTTGAACTGACAGGTGATCTATCCCCTTTTCACCTGCCTGCAGTAAGGCTCCCGCCCCCACATTACTAGCATCCGTCTGCAGTTTGAAAGGTTGGTCTAGGCGTCAGCCAGCACTGGAGCAACTGAGAGAAGTACTTTGGCATCCTCAAAGGCTTTTTGACAGACAGGTGACCAGATGGCCTTTCCCTTTAGTAAATCTGTCAATGGGGCAACTACTGTGGAAAAGTTATTGCAAAAGATTCGGTAGTATCCCACCATACCAAGAAACCGCATGAGATTTTGAGTTGTTGTTGTTGGCGCAGGATGTACTTTACCCTGACCAACGACCTTCCCAAGATGTCGCTGTTGCTTTGCCAAAAAACTCACACTTAACCAAGTTTACAGTGAGAGAAGCCTCTGACAGACATTGCACGTATCCGAGACAGGTGTTGTTCCCATGTGTCACTATAGATGACCATGACATCCAAGGATACAGTACATCCCTCAAGACCTGAAACAACGTGATTCATTAAGCGCTGAAAAGTCCCTGGAGCATTTCGTAGCCCAAAACCCATAACCTGGTATGAGTACTAACCTGAAGGTGTCACAAAAGCAGAGCTTTCTTTTTGCCCTTCTAGTCAATGGAATTTGCCAATATAATATATATAATTTATTAACAAACTTTGTAACAGGTCTGACTTGATCTATACAATCTTCCTTCCGGAGAAGAGGATACGAGTCTGGTTTAGTGATTGCATTAAATTCCCTTAGTATTCCCTCAGTACAAAATCTGAAAGTGGTGTCTGGTTTGTTTACTAACAAACTAGGAGAGGACCAACTGGAAAAGGCTCTGCAATATCATTATCAAGCATGTATTTTACTTCAGCCTCCAGATAACTTTGTTAATCTAAAGATAGTAGAAGAAATGCTGCTTAATTGGTTAAACATCACCTAAATCAATGTCATGTTCAATCCAAGTAGTACGAGAATGTACATCAGGAAACAAGACAGTGTAATGCTTAATCAGATTGATCAGGTCACAGATCCCAAAATAAATGACTCTGAAGCCCCTGTGTCTCTTAGGATTTTAACTGGACATTTGTTGTCTTATCCTACAAGTGACACATAACCCTCAGTAATAAAACAGGATAATCAAGTTCACCGACAAACTTTTGCTCCTGACATAATAAAGAGGAGGACGTGTGGCTGAGTGTTTGCTTAACTGATGCTGACAAGGCTATGGATTTTACATTACCTCTACTTTTACCTCTAAGAGAAGGACACATTATTCCAATGTCCCTTGGCTTGACTATAGTAACACATTTGGTTGGCATCATGAATTTCTGTCGGTACACTTCTGGGACTAACTCATAAGCTCTCAGGACTGCAGTTTTAACTGTTGCATAAACTTGACATTCTGCAGGACTAAGGGAAGAATAGACTTCCTGGGCTTTGCCACTCAACACACACTGTAGCAACAGAGTTTGTTCAGTCAAGCCAGTTCCTAGAGTCAGCAACACATTCGAACAATGCAAAGAATGTATGGGGATCATATTTTGGTAGTAAACGCAAGTTGACAGACACATCAAATCGTGGTGCATCAGAGACATTTGACAAGGCTTGACTTTCCTCTGAAAGTTTAACTTATTTTATCAGACAATTTGGAGTGCTGCAACTCTATCCTCAATTGATCAATTTGTTGTTTCTCGCACTTCACACATTTTAGAGAAATGAAATTGGAGTTGACACTAGACAATTCCAATTTCATTTGATCTTTTTCCTCGCTCTGCATCACATTTTAGTTTTTCCTTTTCTAAAGCCAATTGCAACCTCATCTTCTCTTGTTCCGTTTGCAACAACATAGCTCCTTCTGTTACTCAAAAGTCAAACCTTATGGGCTAACGTTAACCTCCACAGGCCGACTGGGTTTTTTCTTCCAGATTATGAAAGTGCAGATGCTTTCAAATGATGTGTCATACATTGAAATGTGAAAATAGTTGAAGAACGCTCTGAATCTTGTTTGCTACCATCACTTTGATAGATAGGTAGGAGCTAAAAAAATAACATTGCTATGAACATCTAACTGCATGTTTAGCACAACATGCTGAGAGAACATCAACATTAAAAAAAACACATAACTACACATTAGACGATCACACAGTCCTTAAGTTTGTTTACAAGCCATGTATCATTTAACCAGTAACTAGACTATACAGTGAATCCAATTCACAAGTATTTAGTGATCCTAACTGTTGTTTATTATATTTTGTGGGCTCTTCAACACTTTCGTAATATGTAAAAAAAAAAAACTGAAAACACATTTTAAAATAAAGAGAAAAAAATGAGCTTTTTGCGCGACTTAAGAATTGCCGACGTCCAGACCTTTTCACCAGACCGTGTCATATTCCGCTAGAGAGGACTTCCATTTCAACTTATTTGGCCTTCAAAATGACTGACTGTCTTTTAGATGTTTATCACCACTAGATACTACAACTTCATAATGGTCTTCAACTTTTAACTTGCTCCTTAGGATATACGTCTAGCAACATTTCACATGGGGCCTGAATTAAATCTTCCACTCTTGAAGCCATTTTCCATCTTTGTCTAATGGCCTCCTCCTAAACACTAAAGACAAACCTTTACAGAGACACCCAGATCTACAATGTGCCCTTCATGTAGTGCATTATCCAAAGTAAGGAATAAGAAGATTTTCCCCCTATACTGCCTAACCACATCTATCTAACTGTACCCTAGTCTTCATGTACAGTATATAGTGGTACTTATACACCCAAAACCAGCTTGCAAGGATCAGAGCAAACTGCCCAACCCAATCTTCAGAGGTGTTCCCGAGTCAACTGCTCTCAACCACGTAGATACACACAAAAACAACAAAGCAAAAGAAAATCCATAACAACCACCTGACCCCCCCCAATGAGACATGACTCTACAGCCTGCTGAGGAATGTGTAGCTTTTAGCTCCAAGTCGACTTTAATCTTTTAGGAAATTCACTGCATGAAAACACCTGCAGAACAAAGATAGCACAATGTAACCTGACCTAGTAAGCAACACTTTGGCATCAATACCCAAAGTCAAAACCGGTATTTGACCAAACTGTCATCACAAATCACAAAATTGACCATGAAAAACTATACTTAATCAAATGTTTGTTACCCGAGACTTAAAAAGTGATACCAAAACACGGTAGAGAATGGTTCACCCATATTTATTCCAAATAACTCTAATACATACTTAGATAAGAGTATAAAGTGTGACAGTCAGTAGCATCAGTGTGGTGGGGTGTTGGATGAGTGAACCATGTACATGAAAGATGTTGAAAATGCCAAAACAAACAACAAAAACAAAGCCAAACTAAAACTAAGAGGGACTTATGTTCATGGGTTGTCAGAGAGCGAGAGGGAGCCCAAAGACCTCATAGGCTTTTATAGGCCTGCCCACAGGCGTGCCTGAATGGACAGCCAATCAAGGTTCCTGCTGCCACTCCCCACCTTGCACTGCAACATAGAAACAGACAGAACAGAACTCCTGCAACATAGAACTAGACAGAACAGAACACAAGCAGAGAGCAACTACAAACATATATATAACATATATGACATAGCAGGGCTGTGACAGCATCAACACCATGATAATAATAATGTAGTTACAACAGTAATCATAGTGTTTATAAAAGGTATAAGAGCAACTTACAGAGATAGTTTACCATTTTACACCTTCTCCTCAGATGGTTGCTTACCCTGATGGTAGTCTGTGGACCAGGGGGAACTACCGTACATGGTCCAGATTTGTTTAAGACTATTCCTTTAATGTAACATTACTACTGTAGCATTTCTATCAGAGGCCCACGGATGAGCATTATCCCAGAGTTAAAGCTACCACAAAATACCTTGCAGCACAAGACAACAAGAACACCTGTGTCAATTTGGAGACATCAAGAACACTTTTGAAACCCAACCAGCCTCGTTCCACTCTATTGATTTCATAATGAGACCCTCTATTGGCGGTGGCGAGGGCGGTGGCGAAGGCTTCGCCAGCGGCGTTAATGAATGTGTGTGTCACCTTCCTATGTCCCCTCCTCCTACTGCCTTGAGGCCACGTTACTTAAGGTCACACTCTGGAGCCCATCAGGCTGTAGCACCTCGGAACAAGAACCCGTTCACTGGAACATGACTTGTTCATTCTCACCATCAATCTACTCCTCTCATCTGCACAGCAATTTCTCTGGGCATCTTTTATTTAACGTTTCTACATTGTGGAGAGTTTGAATTGGAGTTTAACAGTGGATCTGTAGGGAAAGCGCAGTCAATGTCCTAAAGGAGAGTTTTGAATAAAATGAGCCCCACTAAGACAGAGGGAATGATTCCAGTCACGGGGAGGAAGATCGACTTCAAAGCGATTCATGGCTGTTGTATTTAGTGTGTTAGTATTATGACTGCAATATCTCCCTGTTGAATATTATCACATACAGTGCATACCGTTTATCAATCAATGCAACACTACCTAGGCATTGGTTTTCCATCTCTGAGATCTTCTCAGACTATATTTGGTGTTACCACTGTGTTATGGAAAAATGGAAAATAAAGGTTTCAGGGCAGTAACTTATCCCTGGTTCTCATGAATTAGTTATTAGCATAGACATGTTTACTGGTGTTTGAGGCCAGAGGTTTTTTAGGAGGTTTGGCCGCTGTGTTGCGTAAAACTCACAGAACTCACAGAGATGGTGGGCCCTGGGAGAATATCTGACAGCATAGCATAGCACAATGAGTTCTTCAGACTACAGTATGTGGAAGTATTGTTCCTGAAGGGGGTCATACAATATTCAACACAAAATACTCTTTATTTGTAGGCAGTGTCAGCGAGCCAAGGACTCGTGGGGTAGTCTGCTTCCAGAGAATGGTGCTTTATGATGTTAATCATAGAAATGTCTGAGACTGTTGAGTGTGATATACTCCCTAGTTTTCTAAGGGGATGGCTTCTTATTATCCGTGCTGTTGTTTTGACATTGTTGCATAACTGTAATACAGGGCTAGCTCATTTGCAACTTGCCAGGTATGCAAGTCTGTTTTTAGGAACATAATTCTATGAGAGAGAAAGCTTGCCAATAATGCTTTATAGTTAGTTTGAGCTTTAGTTGCACAACTGTACTTTTACACTGATAGATAACTATTTATTGGAGAGAAAAATAATAATAGAAATTGCAATTTCAGTTTATGTTAGAAGGATGAACACACACACACACACACACACACCCACTCACACACACACACACACACACACACACACACACACACACACACACACACACTTACACAACCATTTGAACGAGATCTCATTACTCTCAGGTCTCTTCTTGCTCCCTCTCTCTCTCCTGAGCGATGGGTCATTGATCCACAATGTCCTGCCCCCGGCACACCTTGTTCCTTCTCACTGGCGTTCAGTGGAGCTGATTAACACATTCTCCAAAGGCTCCCTGTAACAGAGAGACGTGGAATTGCTGTGGAACGCAACATTTTGTTCCCCTTTGTAGCAGCAGGTTATGGGTAAGAGCCTGTGGTCTCACACACTTGTGAGTGTTCCCGATAGAGAGGAGGGTTTGTGTGTGTGTGTGTGTGTGGGGGGGGGGGGGGGGGGGGGGGTTTGGGGGGAGGAATATGAACAGCTGTGCAGGAAGAGTACCCCTCCATGTCCCCATGACACTCAGCTCTGCACTGCAGCCTGTGGGCTACATGTAATACATCATGTGACAGAGCAATGTTTAATTAGATTGTGTGTTTGATGAGATTTCATGTTCATTAAATAACATCTCCTGTGGCCGATACAGTGCCAACAACGCCTTTGGAATAGGAGATCACGTTTTCTGGAAGACATCCATCCATGTAGCCGTGCACCTCTCTAGCTACCATCTGTTCCATCTCCTCTGCTTGGCTGTGAATGCATGTTTACACAAACAGAGTGTGGCTCTTCTCCTCTCTGCCCTGTGTTAACATATAGAACTTTATCAGACATAACACATTCAGGGATGAATGCCCTACTACAAACAATGTTGCTTGATCCTCATGGGATAGCTCTCATGCTTTCAACTGTGTATAAAAGGGAAAATAGGTCAGGGAATGCGTTTTCACACACTGAACACAGGTACATAAACTCATGATATTCTTGGTCCCCAGCAGAGAGTAGAGAGCTCCCTAAAGAGCCTCATCCTATGCTTTTTCAGAGACAGTCGTTTATTTGAGGAACATATCGACTACAAAAGATCCAGAAATTCTCCCAGAAGACCATCCATCTAAATAATTAAAAGATCAGTAAATTGAGCTCACTCTTTGTTCTGCTAGATCTGCAAACTAGCAAAGACACAATTCTTTATGGAGGTTCAACACTGTCAAAACAGATAAGTATTATTTTTTTTTTGAGAAAAGATTCAATGGTGCTTTGAAATAAATGCTTGTCTTAACCATGAATAATATGCATTATTATATTTAGTTAAAGCTGAGGGACAATATAACACTATCCGAATAATGATTAATCAACTCTGATTCTACTCGAAACTATTACCATAGCAATATGATGAACATTTGCATGTTAATTTGCATTTCTTATATCCCGAATAATTTCTGCAATTGATTTAGTCTGATATCCAGACAGCAGTAAAATGGATGCTGGGTGTGTCAACATCCTGGTGCCCGTCTCAGATCAGTTGGGTGTGTAACAGCCTGACACCACTCTTGCCTTGGCAGGTATTTTATGTTCATTTCCCGGACAATTCAATCCTCTGATTAATTGCTTCACTCAGAGTAAAGGGCTGAGTGGCCAATACCGGCCCAGGAGAGATTTGTCCATCCTGTCAACATCAACATCTAACAGACTAGGTGCCATTTCAGATTAAGTTTACTGTGCCATGAATCATTCATCTCTTGTGGTGGATACTATTCAGGACACGATTGATAATAGTAATTGTGGCCATATTTTAGCTTACTGTTTGATTACTTTTTCTTGTTTTTGTTTTCTAAATCCTCTTTGTTTTGACTGATATCAAAACATGCAACGCTGCACTGGCGATATGGGAAATTAAAAAGACAAACATCTAGCCTTGAAAACCACTGATAATATCTATGGCAGTTATTGCATTTGTTCAAGCTAATGAAAAATTAAATAGTCTTGTAGACTGTAGGTAAAAGTTAGGTAATATTTTATTCAACATATTTAGAAAATAAATTACTTTATGTCATCTCTAACAAGATGACAATTACTTTTTAAAGAATACAGATAACATTTTGATCAAATCAGCTAAAACAAAGCCAAAATATTTAGTTTGATCAGTGTGGCACTGTATCTCTGGCAGACAGTGTGTCCTAGAAAAAAGGAAATATAGCTGTTTTGTTCACTGGAGAAAGAGAAATGTACGAAAACACACCCAAATACACTAAATACTGTTACATGATTACTCCTGGTCACAAATTCATCACAGTGTGGAGCAATGACAGTCAAAGGTGGGATCGAAGGTGTCACATTTAAAAAGACAAAAGCTCAGCATTAAATGTCACAGCTGACTTGTCATGCATAAATGATACACAGGGTCTTTAACAAATGGCAGCAATAAACATGTCCACTCAATGGCTTGATTCCTAAATAATAGCCTATTTCATTAGTTCATCACCATGACAGTAACATTTTATTAAACTTCCCCTCAAGGGTTCAATGCACTCAGAAAGGTCAACAGTGGAAAATTACACTACGCATTGTCTTATTAAAAGGTATACATCATTCTTTACAAACAAACTTGCTGAAAAAAATTACAAGTCGATTGAAAACACTCTTGCAAAGAAATACTGTAATATTTTACAGTGTGATACTCACAAAAGATTCAAGGAACAGGGAGTTAAACACATCCTGGGTCTGGGGTGCATTATGAGAGCTGCATGGCAACAATCAGTGCCAGTTCTCTCAATAGTCTCAGACATAATTATTATCTTTATTGTGCTATTCTCTCTCCACCTTTGTAAATGCTCTTTCTCACTAAATTGCCACCATCCTCTGACAAACTAGTGGTTGAGCCATCTGGAAAAATGTAATCCCTCCTCTCTTCTTCCTGGACCCATCAGAGCTTTGAGAGAAGTTTCTGGTAAACAGGCACCTCACCTTGTGGAGGGCATCAGTGAGAGGAGGAGAAGGGGAATGTGGTTCTGTGGTGTAGTACTGTAATGTGATATCCACTTATTCTCACACTAGAGAGCTGATAAATGTCAGTGTGTTGTTGTTGCTGTCGCTGATGTTGAAAGTGCACCCGTCCATCTCCCCTAGGTCTATGTCAGATAACTGAACTAGGACAGGGTCTGTTAAAACCTCCTGATTCGCCTCTTCCTCGTCCTCTTCTTCATCATATTCCACCTCTTCTTCCTCTCCCTCATATTCCTCCTCCTCCTCTTCCTCCTCCTCCACAGCCTCCACCTTCTCTTCTTCCTCCTCTGTGATGGAGCAGAGGTGGGTGGCACTGCCAGGGTTGTAGGCAGGTGGTCGGTAGTGGCACTGCCCGTTAAGCAGCCTCCTCAGAGGCATGAGGGGCACCATCTCCTCCCCCAGCAGCTCCTGCTGGCAATGCCTGAAATCGCTCTGCCTCTTCAGCCTCTTGAACTCGCTGAAGGCAGACGTGGAGGTCTGGTAGAGGCTGTGGGCTATGGCCCGGGCCTTCTCCGACTTGGTGACGAGGACCGCGTGGCACCGCAGTACCACTGCCTTGTTCTTCACCTGGTGCCTGTAGATCCAGGCTAGGATCTTGGGCCGGCAGGGGTCCGCTGTGCAGTAGGTGATCCGGTTCAGAGAGTACAAATGGGTGGGCTTCTTCTTACCGGACTTGTCAGTTCCCATCCGGATGCCCTGGGGTCCCACTGTGAGCCGCATTTTGAGGCTCTGCTCTCCGTAGCCGCTCTTGCTCCAGATCTTGGCCACAGCGTCCTGTGTGCAGCCGTTTCCCTTGGCTGTGATGGTCACCACGCTGCCCAGGTAGCGCACACTGTAGACGGGCTCCTCCTTGTTGAGCTCCACCTTCTGCCGTTTGGTCTGGAAGACGCCGGCGAGCCAGTCGGAGGGCCAGTCAGGCAGCAGGTCAGGGCAGGAGCGCAGCAGAGAGGAGAGGAGGGAGTAGTAGGTCAGCCCGGCCCCCAGGCTCTTAGGCTTGCTCTTGGCCTCGTCCTCCACCAGGACAAACTTACTCCTTCTCCAGGGCAGCATGGCGCAGGATAGAGTTTGAGGGAACGAGCCCCCCTGCCTGTGTGTGTGTGTGTGTCTGTGTGTGTTTGTCAGAGAGATAGAGTAAGAGAGCGAGAGAGAGTAGGAGTGCGAGAGAGAGAGAGAGAGAGAGAGAGAGAGAGAGAGAGAGAGAGAGAGAGACAGAGAGAGAGAAATAGAGAGCAGCAGCTCTGCCAAGCACAGAGGAGAGACTGAGAGCTGCGAGTCTCAGCCAGTCTGGTCCACTGCTCGCTCCTCCTTCCTCTCCTCCTCCTCCTTCCTCTCCTCCTCCTCCTCCTTCTCCTCATCTGTTTGCATCATGCAGCGCTGATCAGTGCAGGGCAGGCCCATGCTCCAGCACCATCAGCCCCCCCCAGCCCCCTCCCTCCTTCACTGATTTCATTCCAAATGGCTCACCACCAAAACCTTTATTTATCTGGCAAGGTTTGCAGTGACAGTTCCCTGTATTTATATTGCTCTTAACCCAGAGGCTTAGAGAGTTCATCCCCGTGTCGCTGTGTCCCTGGAGACTGATTTGTCCTGATGTGGAGGTTAGCAGTTGGGACTGTGTTCTAACTTGTTTTACTTGTTTGGAGGGTAGAGGTGACATGGAAACAAATGTGTCAATGACAACAAAATCAATATCAGTCAAAATCAGCAGATCAATTCAGGAAAGGGTTCCGGGTTCCCAAAAGAATGACCATATGGTACACAGCTGAAGACATTTTGCAATATAAACATATTTCTGCAAGAAGCTCAGTAGATGTTTGTGCTGAATCATGCATTTTCACCTATAGTATACCCTAGGGATTCTCAGTATGAATATCTGCAAATTATGATAATTTCATCAGTCTACAACATCAGCAGCACTACTCCAATCATGTTATGGATTAGGATTAGGGTTAGTTTATATGATATGGAGGCACCCTATCAAAGGGGAGCCTTTCCAGTCGACAGCTCTGCAGCAATGAATCATTGTGAGTATCATTTATATCTGCCACGAAGGGTGCCAGAGGCTGGGGCAGGACTTGTCATCTGTAGATGAAGTCCTCTTGAAGAGATTGACTCAAGTGGAGAGGAAGCATATGTGGCTACACTGGTCAAAAGTTGCCCTTTTATCATATGGTGTGCATCTGTAAATTAAGAT
This sequence comes from Nansenia antarctica, assembly GCF_963989245.1. Taxonomy (NCBI): domain Eukaryota; kingdom Metazoa; phylum Chordata; class Actinopteri; order Argentiniformes; family Microstomatidae; genus Nansenia; species Nansenia antarctica. The sequence goes on from NC_137676.1 coordinate 40,343,037, forward strand.
TCATGAATAAGGAGAATGCAAACTCACTAAAGTAAGTGCATTATTTTGAATGAAACGAAAGTGATCATCTAATGCGCAGTAATAAACGAGAGAGTGAGTTTACAGCACGATTATGGGATTCACAAGCCCTCTTCACAAATTTTTTTTCATCCAGTCTTACCCAGTGACCCAAGAAACACTCATTGAATAGAGCCTTTTACAACTCAAATGAAACTTATCGCCACAAGCTACGGCCAAGTTTTAGTGCTATTTTCTACTTAAGAAGAGATTTGGAATGATGAACCTAATGGTGAGAGAGGGGGAAGAGGGGGGCTGTATGGGTCCATTAAAAGACCGTTTTCTCTCTGGAGCAGCTCAAGAGACTTTTACCCTGAAAATAGTTGGAAGTAAATACACAGAGCGCTGCTGCAGAGATCTGACCTATATGAGATGGTATCTTCGGTCATGACTGGACTGTCTGAAGGAATAAGATGGAGAGGTTTTTAGATGAGGTTCTCTAAATTACATGTTGAGGTTTGCGGGGAGCTCCTCTATCAGCACAGAAGATTAACACGAACGTGCAGCACTGACGCCGTCCATGACTAGATGGCCTTTACAGAGACGGATGATCCTGTAAAATATTGACTTATCTGCCATCCAGGTTATCAGAGTATTGGAGGGTGGGTGAATGAAATTAGGAAGCGTCTGAGGGGAGATCCACTACAAACCGTGTTAAATTTCCATTTCAATCCATATCAGTCGCTCCCTTTGTTATCTGAACTGTGCTCACTCTGTGCCTCATTTTATAAAATGTATTTCCTTCTCATCAGTGAGGGAAAGATTTGAATGCTGTAATGTATCTACCATCAAACAGGTGAAATTGGATTCTAGTTTTATGATCCAACCACATACATTTTATACTGTTTGCAGCCTATACCTACTGTATACTGTGCTCATACAGTACAGTAGAACATTTTCATTGGTGGGTGAAGATGCAGGGAGTATAATTTGTGCAATAATGGCAGGCCATTTGCCTCTGTGATTTGTGTTGTTTTCTGTCCTATAAAATTAAAAGCAATTAGGACAGAATTGAATACATCTTTTTTGATTGAGATGAACATTATAATTGAGACAAAATGAGCAATCCAATTTCCGTTGCACACACTTGTCAACAATGGTCATCTTCTAAAATAGGCTTAATTTGTGATGTGTCAGTGGCGTGGTAAAAACAGTCATTAAGCTGTGTAATGTAGTGAATGTTGTGTCTCCAGTTCATTAGACTATTCCAGTGGAACAAATGGCAATTGAGAAAACTGGGCAACTACATCAATGCTTTATTATTAACCCGACTGTAACAGGGAGGAGTGTTGAGCATCCACTTATCTGAATGAACTGCACTTTGGCTTTCTTACAGTCTATCTAGCTGGAGGTTTTGGCCCCAGCCCCAGCCCCACAGCCCCACAGCCCCCCAGCCTAGCCCCAGCCCCAGCCCCACAGCCCCAGCCCCACAGCCCCACAGCCCCCCAGCCCAGCCCCAGCCCCACAACCCCAAAGCCCAGCCCCAGCCCTAGCCCCAGTCCCAGTCCCAGCCCCAGACCTAGCCCCAACCCTAGCCCCAACCCTAGCCCCAGCCCAGCCCCAGCCCCAGCCCCACAGTCCAAGCCCTATCTGGCACCCTCACCCATGGCCATTTCTTTACAACTCTCACATGTGCAACCCAGGGTGTAGAACTCTATTGAAGCAATCCAATTACTCTTATCTGAGACACCCCCCCCCCCCCACCCCCAACACACACACACATACACACACACACACACACACACACACTCACACACACGCACACACACACACACACACACACACACACACACACACACACACACACACACACATACACACACACCAAACAAGAACCCATTCTTCTTTCTTATTACTTTTCTTTCCTTTGTTCTAGAAGCCCTTCCCCTTGTCCATGGCAGTATATGCTATATATTTCTGTCTAGCGGGGCAGGCTAATTGAATTGAGCTCCCATATCCAATGTACTGTAATCAATGAGAGGAGGCTGGCAGAGAGAGAGAGACGGAGAGAGAGAGAGAGAGACAGAGAGAGAGAGAGAGAGAGAGAGAAAGAGAGAAAGAGAGAAAGAGAGAGAGAGAGAGAGAGAGAGAGAGAGAGAGAGGGAGGGAGAGAGAGAGAGAGAGAGAGAGAGAGAGAGAGAGAGAGAGAGAGAGAGAGAGAGAGAGAGAGAGAGAGAGAGAGAGAGAGGGAGGGCCTGGCTCTTAGATGGCTGATTTATGGCTGTACATGAGGGCAGCGGAGAGGCACCGCTCACTGTAAAGAACGAGACGGGGGAGAGATGACAGAGCGAGCTGCTGTGTTGTTCCTCCATCAGGCTGCTGCCACCGCCAACTAGCCTGCATGCACAGAAGCAAGACAATAAATACAAATCAGGCAGGGACGGACGACCGAGGAACTAACCACAGAGCCTAACTCTTAGTATTTCCTTTGTCGACCAGAAAAAAAAGGTATACTAAGCAGCGGAGGAAATCAATACAGCCTTGTTTCTTTGTACTGTGGATTCCCCATGGGCCTAGGCAATACATAACAACGTATAGGCAGATCATAGTTTAATGAACAGGGGAATAGCAAGAGCTAGGACCAGTGGCGGACTCAGGCTGTTTGAAGGACAGGGGCGAAAAGAAAAAAGGGCACCTACTGCACAACATGGGACCCCATCAGTGCACATGGTCAAGGTTAGACCATTGGAAGGGCAGCCAATAGGGCACATCCTCTAATTTCGCCACTCAAAAGGGCACTTTAGTGCAACGTTTTTCAACTGTGGGGGCACATGGTCAAGTTTAGACCATTGGAGGGGCACCAATAGGGCACGTCCTCTAATTTAGAAAAATGTCACAAATTTGAGTGTTCTGTGAGGCCAATTCTACCAAACTTCTACCATCTATATACTAACAACAGGGTATGCTTCTATGTTTGTGTATTGAGAGAATTTTTCTACAGTATACCCCCTTCCTCAAACACCTGACACTGGAAGATTAATGGCATCTCTGTAGAAATGATTCAGCATCATTAGCATTATGCATTATGTAATGTACTGCATATGCGCCACACATTTGAGGTTTCTAAGGACAGGATATGAAAAGCACCCTGTGCCAAATAGCTTCATTATTAATCTTGTGCTTTTGTTTGGTAATCCTCACAGGCAATTCGCCAGGCTTTTGACACACTCGCTCAAAATGCTCTTTGATTTTTGCACAATATCTTTTAGAACTGAGATAGGTACTCTAATCACATGCTTTTAATAAATAAATGTAAATAAATAACATCTATTTAAGTGCTTTTTTAAGGGTGTTTACAAGGACAAACCTCATTTGTACACCATTATCAAATATGACATTTTTCAAATGTTATTATCAGAAATGTCTGTAAAACAGTCTATAACAAACGTCCATACTTTGACTGTTCCTTTGATATAGCTTAAAAGCATTAAAGTATTCACAAAGTATACAGTAGAGCATGTTTCTTAGAGCAACATGGTGGTGATGTGTGCTGTTCTATTTCTAAAGCTTAATCTATGTCATAAACATTCAAAGAGTATTTCAAGCGTCTTAATCACTATATAAGACTTAGTTTGCATTTTTGAAGAGGAAGTACAAAGTATACAGTACAGTATCATGCTGGCTAAAATGTGTAAGTTGCATCTACTCTTTTCAATTATGATTTAGACTCCATCCATTACATCCATAATGTAATTATTATGTAATTCACATAGACACAAACTCTCCCATCATGTCATGATCTATATGGTTCACCTTTTCCAAATTCCAAGACTAGAAATCCATATTTTTACTCTCTTTAACGAGACAAAGGTGGATATTAAGTGCACTGACTATGTTTGTGTATAACTTGGCTAGGGGCATGTGGAGTTGGGGGCTAGTTTGAATCTTGCAGAAGTAGTTAGGCTAGGTGTTACTGTTGGTACATGTGCATTAGTCATATCCATGCCTCCAGCACTCTGCTCCACAGCATTGAGACAGACACATCTGGCACCTTGCACTCCTGCTCTCCTCCCCTCCCTCAAAGACACTCCTTCCATCTGCCGCGGCTATTTCTGTCTGTACATCCACGTGGATGGATGCTTGGCAGGCATAAGAACAACAGTGTCTTGAGGAAGAGAGGTTAGCAGTGAGGGGTCTATCCACACAGTAGGATACATTATTTCACTGTCACCACAGCAAGGTGACCAATGTTGAAGAGAAGCCTTGAGGCCAGTTACGTTCCCTTATTGAGCTAAGGGAGGCCGAAATGTTACACCTCTCCTTTATTTGGAGTTAACTCCAAACTCTCATCACATCTTTCATCTGTCAGTTGAATGATATCACATTTGTATTCAGTTGGGACTAATGGTAACTTGGAGTTGCAACCGTTGTTATTGTTACCATTTGAGTTATAAACATTGTTATTCTTGTCTCATTATAAAAGTCTTCAAAATGTTTGTTTGTATTTGAATAAACCCCTTTCTTTTGAGTTTGAGTTCTACTCTCGTCACGTTTCATCTGTCAGTTGAATGACATTACATTCTGATTCAGTTGACACTAATTAGAACTTTGACTCGTACCCATTGTTATCCTCGTCTCATTATAAAGATCTTCAAAAGTTTTTGAAGCGCACCTTAGAGATGTGTCCATCCATTGCTAATCCTGTTTCCAGATCGCTGTGCTGCACTGCACCATAATTAAAACTGACATAGAGTGAAGGAAGGGAGGAAAGAATGGGGGGAAAGCAGGAAGTAAAGGAAGGAAGGAAAGAAGGAAGGATGAAAGGGAGGGAGGGAGGAAGGAAGGAAGCAATATGCTTTATTGTGCATCCCTTGTCACGTATTGTGTCTCTTCAGTATACAGTAACCAAAATTCATTCTATGAATCCAGTTGCTAGCATGATTTATTTGCCAGGTTGTTCCATAAAACTTGAAAAACAACTCGGCTATTGTGGAACTAAAAGAGCAAATTGGCTGTGACTGTTCAGTGTGGAAATGAGCTGACAACGCAGGCAGATATTATGCTAATCCTCCTTTAGTTGTGAATTGGCTAAAGAATGGCTCCTGTCAAACAGCGAACAAAGCATAGAGTGAGTGTATAGATTTATGGGAGGGAGATTGCAATGGCTCAATTGAATGTTTCTGAAGCCTTTCCCTTGGCAAGGATCATGCCTCAGTTAACCCAGAACTGACAAGTCACATATTTTCCACTGAATAATTTAATGCTCCTCAAGTTTATTGCCACTCTGCACCTCACTATTGCATCATTGTAGTTCATATGTAAGTCTATACATCACCACAACTAAAAGGATAATGTTGTCAGGTTGTTGTTTTTCTCTGTCAAAATCCCTTCACTCCATTTCAAATGTCTTTCTCTAAGCCTTGTTAAAATGAATGAATGAATGAATGAATGAATGGTCTTTATTGTCATTGATATAGTACAGGTACCATACAACGAAATTTGGGAGGTGGGGCTCCCCTGGTGCTAGGAAAAAAATACTAAAAACAAGAAGGGAAAAAGAGCTGGTTTACATAAATAAAGGCTATGTACACTATCCACTATACTATACTACGTATACAAATAAAACACTGTGCTGTACTCTATGCTATGCTATGCTATAAATATCCTAACATTTCCTATCTCTGAACTTTATGTACCCGAGGGTTGTCATAACAAAACAGTAATATAGTGTAAAATGGAATGGAATAAAACAAGAATACTGTACAAATCTCTGTGTGAAACATAATGAACACCGATAGTACACCCCTCCAATAATACAGAATGACATACTGCCATCTGCTGGCAAAGAGGCGTTGTACACTTGTCTGATGTGTCTTGACTTTTATTTTGAAATTAGAGGAAAAAAACCGGAAGTATGTTTTACTTACTGTAACTAAGGAAGGAAGCCTACATTTATGTGGAGGGTAAGTGCCCCATTACCCCCATATAATCAATTATGTATCACAAATAAGTAGACAATTAATCCGTTAGTTAGCTGGTTGCGTGTACATAGCAGCTACCAATGCCATAAGAGCCTTTACAATGCTAGAGGGACTTTTATGCTAGCTAGGCTAATTTTTGCAGCTAAGCACCACAACACTACCCTGAATCTACCAAACGTTTCCATGTTTGGTAAACTGTTTCTAAAGCCAACTGCATGGTATCATACTTTTAAACAGGTTGTCATTTGATGTACTAGCAATAATATTTGGAATGGTCACTCATAACTGTCGAAGGTCACCTAAAGTTAACCTCCAAAATTGGACTAAATATCCAAACAGAAGTTGTCAAGCCTATTTTGTTATGGTGTACTTATGAGCCTCACATGTGACTCGAATGATATTCATAGTATGCGCATATGATACAACATCCAACAGATGTCTGTCTAAATTAGGAATTTGAATAACAAGAGTTAATAGGCAATACGTTAGTTTATCCACTATTAATCTACTACTGTCAGTTGTGTGACATCCAGGTGGGACCAACACACCTGCTCCTCTTTACGATGTGTGCTGTTTTCTATTTTATCATGTCAGATCAAAACCAAACAAAAGATTACAGGATGGATCCCAGTGGGAAACCCTCCACAGCCCAGGTCCTGTTGTTAGCCAGCAGCTCAGCACTGACTGCTCTCTTCTACTCTGTGTACAAAGGGAGGGCGACAACAGTTGCCAGGTTAAAGGTAACATAACATCACAGACTCATCACATCTGTCCCATGGTGTTGATGTACAGTACAGTACAGTATGTATTTAGAGTTTCCATTAACAACAACCGTGTCATTTTCCAATAGTTCATTTCAAATTTCTTTATAGGAAGCCAAAAAAGTGACTATTGATCAGCATCTGAAAAACATCCTGTCAGAAGCTCCAGGAAAATGTGTCCCATATGCTGTGATTGAAGGTGTGGAATGTGTTGGAATTATATATTCCAAGATTCATTTAGCCTAGTCTAATGAATACCATAGCTGAACTGTTCTGTGTATTCCATAAGTATTGGAAAGAGGAAACATGTTCTTTTAGCTCTATGTTGCAACAGTTTGGATTTGAAATCAAAACATACAGGTGAAGCGACATCCAATGAATTTGTAGTTTGTCTGGTTACGTATGCTGCAAATGATAGTCTCTGATACATTCATGCCCACTTCTTTGAGTATGTTCTTGATCTGTGGGAAAGTTGTTTTGTATCTATTCTTAATTATGGTGAGCATTTTTCGGTCATTCACTGTTGAAGTCTTCCATGGCCTACTACCAATCAACCAAAAGAAAACATTGAATTTAAGCTGAGAATCTCTAGAATTACCTCATAGTAATTATTTGATTTCAAATCCAAACTGAGTATGAAGCGAAAAGTAGACAAAACGCTTCCTATTTCCAATACTTATGATGGGTACTGTAGGTTAAACATTTACTACAGTGTGGACATAGCCCAGGGTTAAGTGATGGAAAAGTGAAAAGTGATTGTGAGCGATGAATTTATCATAACATTTATCATAACTGTTATCAATGTTTTTACCATGAAAGGTTTAATTGCTTGACAAAGCATCTATTTTGATCCATAGGTGTTGTGACATCTGTTAAGGAAACACTGAACAGCCAGTTTGTTGACAATTGTAAAGGGGTCATCGAGAGGTTGATTCTGAAGGAGAAGAAGATGGTGTGGAATCGTACAACCCATCTTTGGTAAGTGCTACAATGAAGTCATGCCCTCAGTTCAGGCAGCTGTGAGATATTCAATCTGTGACTTTCATTTTCTCAGTGGCCACTGGAGGTACTACAAATAGGTACCTACAGTTAGGTCCATATATATTTGGACACCGACATAATATGTGTTATTTTAACTGTTTACCAAAACATCTTCAAGTTACAGTTATATAATGAATATGGGCTTAAAGTGCAGACTCTCAGCTTTAGGGTAAGGGTATTCACATCCAAATTGAAGGAAGGGTTTAGGAATTACAGCTCTTTAATATGTAGCTCCCTCTTTTTCAAGGGACCAAAAGTAATTGGACAATTGACTCAAAAGCTGTTTCATGGGCCAGTGTGGGCTCTTCCTTCATTATTTCTTTATCAATTAAGCAGGTAAAAGGTCTGAGTTGATTCCAAGTGTGGCATTTGCATTTGGAAGCTGTTGCTGTATACGCACAACATGCAGTCAACGGAGCTCTCAATGCAAGTGAAAAAGGCCATCCTTAGGCTGCAAAAACAAAAACAAAATCCATCAGAGAGATAGCAGTAACATTAATAGTGGCCAAATTAACTGTTTGGTAAATTCTGAGAAAGAAAGAACGCAATGGTGAGCTCGGCACCACAAAAAGGTCTGGATGTCCATGGAAGACAAGAGTGGTGGATGATCACAGGATCCTTTACATGGTAAAGAAAAACCCCTTCACAACATCCAGCCAAGTGAAGAACAGTCTCCAGGAGGTAGGCATATCATTATCCAAGTGTACCATAAAAGAAAGACTTCACACAAGCAAATACAGAGGGTTCACCACAAGGTGCAAGCCATTCATAAGCCTCAAGAATAGAAAGGCCAGATTAGACTTTGACAAAAAACAAATAAAAAAGGCAGCCCTGTTCTGGAACAGCATTCTTTGGACCTGTACCAGACTGATGGGAAGAAAAAAGTATGGAGAAGGCTTGGAACGGCTCATGATCCGACGCATACCGCATCATCTGTAAAAAAAAACGTGGAGGCCATGTGATGACATGGGCAGGCACTGGGTCACTAGTGTTTATTGATGATGTGACAGAAGACAGAAGAAGACAGATGAATTCTGAAGTGTTTAGGGATATTCTGTCTGCTCAGATTCAGACAAATTCAGCAAAGTTGATTGGATGGTGCTTCAAATACAGCTGGACAATGACCCAAAACATACTGCTTAAGCAACCCAGGAGTTTTTTTAAGGCAAATAAGTGGAATATTCTGCAATGGCCAAAGGCAATCACCTGATCTCAACCCGATCAAGCATGCATTTCACTTGCTGAAAACAAAACTAAAGCCACAAAGACCCACAAAAACAACAACTGAAGACTGCTGCAGTAAAGGCCTGGCAAAGCATCACAAAGGAGGAAACCCAGCATTTGGTGATGTCCATGTGTTCCAGACTTCAGGCAGTCATTGCCTGCAAAGGATTCTCGACAAAGTATTAAAAATGAACATTTTATTTATGATTATGTTAATTTGTCCAATTACTTTTGAGCTCTTGAAAATAGGGGACTGTGTATAAAAATGGTTGCAATTCCTAAACGTTTCATACAATATTTTTGTTCAACCCCTTGAATTAAAGCTGAAAGTCTGCACTTCAATTACGTACATCTCAATTGTTTCATTTCAAATCCATTGTGGTGGCATACAGAGCCAAAATTATGGTGTTATTGTGTCACTGTCCAAATACTTCCGGACCTAACTGTACATTAAATGCCAAAAGTCATGACAAAAAACTATGATTTAACAGTTTTCTAACTCAGCCAGCACTTTTTCCCCAGATATAAAAATTCACAAAAAGTGAAATGAAAAAGCATCAAAAGAATGTGCATGGACATAGGCATCTTCTACACATCTCTCTTTCTATATCTAATATAACATTGGGTGATTTGTTCACGACAGGAATGAAAGTGAAAAGATCATCCACCAGCGCACCAACACTGTGCCGTTCGACCTGGCGTCCCACGATGAGGCTGTGGCAGCGACCATACGGGTTGTACGTCCACTGGACTCGTATGAGCTGGACCTGGAGACCACCTACGAGAAATTCCACCCTACAGTCCAGTCCCTGACCAACGTCATCGGCCATTTCATCAGCGGGGAGCGTCCCAAGGGCATCCACGAAATGGAGGAGATGCTGCGTCTGGGAGAGAACCTCACCGGGGTGGGAGAGCTGGTCCTGGACAATAACCTGGTCAAGCTCCAGCCACCCAAACAGGGCTTCCGTTACTTCCTAAGTCGGCTGGACTACGATGCCCTGCTGGGGAAGCAGGAGAGCAACGTCAGGGTGTGGAGGGTCCTGACCGTGGTGTTCGGAGTGACTGCATGCACCACACTCCTCTTCATCCTGTGGAAGCAGTATGTTTACCAGAAGCAGCGACGGAAGAAGAGGAGTGTCCTGGAGGAGTTCAAGGATCGTCAGCAGAGACGAATGCGTGACTTGAACGTGGACGAAGGTGCTGTGTCACCTACCGCCTGCACCGTGTGTCTGACCCAGGAGCGCTCCTGTGTGTTCCTGGAGTGTGGTCATGTCTGTGCCTGTAGCCAGTGCTACCTAGCCCTACCAGAGCCAAAGAAATGCCCTATCTGCAGGGGGACTATAGAGAGGGTTGTGCCACTCTACAACAGCTAATGGACAACATTGCAAACATGGAATTTGATCATTTTGATCATTTTGTTTAGCTGCCTTATATTAATTCTGTTCACTTTGTTTGTTTGTCTGTGCTATTTAGGGGACGTTTTTCTGTGGTCAAATTTAGAATTGTGTGTTAAGGTACAGTCTGTTCAACCACAGTTGTTTCAGTACTGTAATGCCATACTATAGCTATCTGACGGTTTGTTTGAAAAACCAAACTTGTACATTTGTCTCATTATCTGAATATGTATTTTTTATTATTTCCTTTGAGAAAATAATGTGAATAATTCATGTTTTTTTCCAATGATAATTGTATATCATCAGAGAAATGGAATGTCTTATTTTATCAAAATACATCAAAGACATTTTGAATAAATAAAGAGGTAAAAAGCATACTCGGTCATGTAAAGAGGTTATTCAGAAAGACTTCAAAGATAGAATTCAACAATATCAGTGATTACATTGTTGGGTCGTCATACAGTTGTTCACAGTTGCCAGGAGAGGGCGGTGTCTGCCTTCAGCCAGATGAGGCAGTGTAGTTTTCAGAATTTAGACATATTGCATGATATGAGGAGCATAAAAGCATATGATCACAATTGTACATGATCTTTTTTTTTTTACTAACTACAAATGCTGGGTTCGCAAAGTAGGATACCTGCAGTATAGGTTATGTCCCATAATGAAATTAAGGCATTTTATTTAATACCTAATAATTAAGTATATAAACAGTAACTGCATAGGGTTCACAATTAGTGGATACCCATTGAACCAGGAAATAAATTTGGCAACAAAAAAGCATCGAGTGAGTCAGGGCTGTTGTACAAGGAAAAATCTACCTCCGTGACGTACCTTTTCTGTAAGGGCTCGCAGGGAATAGGGACAGTGTTTTGCATTGCTCTCTGTATTTGCATTTCTCTCTTCTTCACCGTGTTATTTTTTTTATTAATGTACTGTTTTCCATCGCTAAATTCCGTTTATCCGTTAAGAAACATGGACAATATAGAATACTGTTGGCTGGGAAATCATAGGCAATAGGAAGGTATAGCAGTGTATTTGGATCTATTTTGTTTACCAGCTCGGTAATGGTTCACTTATCCTCCTATTATTGCCGACTCATATAACATGTCGGAGGTGTTGCCTTTCAATGAGGAGAACAGATCTCATCATGGAGGGGACGGGGACGAGGGGCAGATCTCCTTCACCTGTCGCCTGCAGGAAACGGACAACTTCATTGGTACTGCTCAGAACAAGAGAGCACCGAAACTCGGGCAGATTGGGAGGAGTAAAAGAGGTGAGAGACTACTGCGTGTAACTATTAGGAAAAAGGGGAACAATATATGTAACACTATAGTGGTTAGTTAATCCTGCAATGTAGAAACATTAGAATAGGTACACTAAAGAGACAGAGACAGAGAGAGTGCGTGTGCGTGTGCGTCTGTGACATATAGAGCTTCATCTTCAAGAAGTTTCCATGAATAGACTTTTTACTAATCTATATACAGAGAATATACATCTTATATGTCTTTATATATTATATATATAATGTTTATATATATATATATATATATATATATATATATATATATATATATTATAGATCACCTGAACATATACTATATAAACTTTTCCTTTAAAAGATTATAGTGATTAGTCTTACTAAATCAGACACAAAAGATTCTGTGTTCCGTGATTATATACATTTTCTATACATAATTTGAACATGTGTATTCTCACTGTTTTGTATTGGTTTTCTTCTCCGCAGTTGTTGTTGAAGATGACAAAATAGATGAAGTGCTGAAAAGCCCAACAGAAAAAGACCCTGCATGAACGTAAACATGGTTGGATGATCCTTGCTAAGAGATGATTGGATGATCCCTGCTAAGAGACGATTGGATAATCACTGCTTAGACAGGCTACCCTCACTCAACAAATAATCATGTTGACATCATAATGGGTTGTACTTACAGAAGTATAATCATTTTAATATGATATTTGTGGCATTATTAAGAATGTTATTATAAACTCTGATATCTCTGTAGTCAATGATTCCCACTAAACGTTAAGGATTTCATTCATTTATCTAATCCAATTGATTGATTATTGATCAGAAATAATCCCTAATGCATAGGCTACTGTATGGAAATACAGATCCCAAAACGTTCTCCTCTTTTTACTGTATTGTGGCTCAGCCTTGGTAATATTCTGTCTTGCAATGTTTACTGTAAATAATTTTGCACACAATTGATGGTTAAAGTTGTATTCATTATTTGTTATCACTTGTTGTACAAATTCCTGTATTCAAAAAATATACATTTTACGGTTTTGCAGTGATGAAAGTTTGAACAAGCTGTTTTTATAAAATGACAAATTGAAGGACTACCTTTTTTTAAATAATGAACTTTTTGGTGTAATTCATGTTGTACTGATGTTGTTGATACAATATGCCTGCTCAATCTAATGTAAAAGTAATAACACTCTAGTACAATACTGTCCTGAGGAATATGATCACATTTGTGCCAAATATTTGCGAGATGCCAGTACAACTATTTACATGTAGGCCCACATTCAATCTATTATGCTGTACCTATGGACAGTTGTGCTTTTGCGTCAATAGCCATTGAAAATGTCATTGAGAAGAAATGCTTACAATATGTAATCCTCAATATGGCTGTCTTAATACGGCTTTAAAAAATCTGCATAAACGTACAATGTTTTTTGCAATACTCTCAGTAATTCCCAATGTGCAATTCTGAATGTCTTATTGGTTTCAGGGCTATTTTGTGAACATCTGCATGGATCAGGGAGATGTGCCTCTTTAACAAACAACTAATTGATATACAGTAGTCAAAATAGTTTGGATCTTTTAATGACGTGTGAAAATATGTCTTCATTTTGTACAATATATGTAATTAAAAAGGGCTTCATTTCAAGCATCAAATGTGAAAATGTGTTGTTTTCCTTTTCTATGACTGGTTTCATGTATGAACATGAAAGATAGTGATTGATTCACATTGTGAGACAGTAACAGGATACCCTTTTAGAGGACCTTGAGTGCAGTAAGAGCTGGAGAGAGTGGGAAATGGGCTATTAGATCTCAGAGGGATCGCACCTTGGTATCCACTGTCAGTCACTGAGCAGTCCACACACACACACACACACACACACACACACACACACACACACACACACACACAGTGTCCACACACTGGGAATCTCAGATGAACTGGTAATAAAGCTAGAGGGACCTCATGGCTTACTGTAATCTTGTTATGACCTTAGAAAGCCACATCATACACTAGCCATATGGACAACTTCCTTTGATTCTCCAAGCTCCTCTAATTATTATACAGTATATGATATACAGAACAGAACTGTTATGTTTTGGCTTTTACAAATCCAGAGAGCTGAGTTATAGATTAACAGTACGTATATGGCAAACAAAGAGACATCTCCTGTGGGGCCAACATGAATGAGCTTGAGAGTGGATTTATAACCAGGCTAACTAAAGACTCCCACATATGAACAGTCTGGTTTGCCACCATGGAAACCTTTATGCGCCCAATGACTTGACTGAGAGTCTTTTACTGAAGACAGATCATCAGATAGATGTCCTATTCATTATTCACCACTTTGGATTATTGAAATGGAATAGACCACAAGGACTATGTGGGCGGAATGTTTAGCCTTGTCAGGTCATATAGCCTGTTCATCACATGAAGGTCTTTTGCTCTATTACCGTAGTGCATGCATTTCTTGTTTTAACTTTATCTCTTTCCTACAGTATACTGTATATGCGTAGGTAGTATCCTCTCACTATAAAATAGCTAATTGGACTGCAACATCAGAGGGTATGCAATCTATGTTTGTTCCTCAGATTTCTAGCATAAACATGGCACAGCACAATATCCCAATTGCTTTATTAGGTTGTGAGGAGGCTTTTTCCCCCTTATTTGTTTTGGTCAAAATGTTTTTAATTCTAATTACTGTGTAGTTATTCAAGTGTTATTCACATTACATAGGGATGGTAGGAACAATCTGGATTACTATAAAAGCATTGTTAAAGCATTGGTCAACACATAATAACAATATCTGTACATCGATGGTCCACTGGTGAGCACTAGTGTGATTCTGTCCGTCAGCTATTAGGCTGTCAGTCAAATGTGACAGGAGGATGCACTTTTGCATTTCCCCCAGAAAACACATTATGTCCCTCTGGTGCAGCTGACAACCGTAAACTGGAAACCATAACACACAAACTGCCACGACTGTTTCCTTGGCAACTGCTCATGAGCCTCCCTCTCCCAACGCAGTTGCTGCAAAGTTGAGACAGGATTTATTTTTATAGTTGCACCATGAGACCTCTGTATCTGGACGCTGTATGAAATAGAGCCACCTACAGACTATCATTATTTGTTTTCGTTGTCTTTGTGGTGGCGGACATTATTTAGCTTGCTATACTGTATAATATATTGGGCTAGATTATGTTAGATCTGAAACCACCAGCATACAGTATTGAAGGAAGGAGCTATTATTAAACACACAGAACAACAAACTGTCAACAGATATGTGGCGTGTGCCCACACGGTTTTGAGAACTGGGTTGATACTGCACGATATGTATGGTGGAGGCGGAATAACCTTTCTTGCTAATCATTTTAAAAATGGCTAGAAAGCTTGATCCCCCTTTTAACTACTGTGTGTGTCTTCAATAAAGACAGCACGACAAACAAAGTATTGATTGAGTCTCTTTCAAATAAAACTGAACCACATGGCACATGCTGTAGGAAACCACGAACAGTACCGTGCCAGACCACAAACTGCCACCTAGCATCCTGGATACCTGACCCTGCATTCAGCCGTGGAGCCAAATTAAATCATTCATGATTAATTGAGAGCTGCTCCGTGTCGCATTTGACACTTGGGTCTTACCCCTCAAATCCACTTTATTCTGGGTTTGCATCTGAGGTATTGCAGTACCGTGGATATTCATGTTGGTCCTACTTTACGGAACTAAAGACCAAAGATGGTTGCTCAACCTGTTGTTGAGTTTTGGCCCTGACACGCAGCTCCCTGTATATAAAGACAGCTCTAGGTAGGCTAGTGCTCAAGTGAGAGGTGGACACCACCCCTAGGACGAGCCCCAGCCATAGCCTGGCCAGCACCCCTGGGTGGGGGGGAAATGAGCCACTGAGAGGTAGTGCAAACTGCTCAGGAATACCTGTTGTCACCAAACAAGAGGAGTCAATGGGTATCCTGCTCCCCCAACCAGTAGTAGAGGAGAGACTGACATCCTATCATGTTCATTTCCTCTCATTTGCAGCACAGTTGAACTGATTGCAACTCTCTTCTCTACAAACAGTCACAAACATCATGACGCAGAACCTGGAGACATCTGATTATCACGTGTGTGTGTGTGTGTGTGTGTGTGTGTGTGTGTGTGTGTGTGCGTGCCTTGCGTGCGTGCGTGCATGTGCGCGTGCATGTGTCCAGACGCATGTGTCCAGACCTGTGACCATCTCACGTCTATTACTGAACTGCAGAAAATTAAACTGAAACAGCTTTCCTGATTTCCTGCCTCCTACCTGGGTTGATGGTCTTCAAGATCCATGCAAGAGCATTATATACTATCTGGTGACACTACCACCTGCTGTCACTCAAATAGGTGGCTTCACCTCTCTGCTCTGTTTGTCACTCTCCTTTGAGCTGAAGTGATAATGAGCCTCAGTGTGGTAGATTGTATTGTGAACAACTGAGGAACTCACAGGCAATGAATGCCAATTCAACAGTTTTAAACCGAGAAAAGAAAGGTCTCCACATTTGGTCATGGTTCCATTTGAATTACAATCAAAGTACATTGTGCTGTCATTTTCTATAGTGCTACCATGGCAACCTCAATTCAGAGCTATCCCAGTAGGTATTCAATTCAAACTCAGATTTGAAACTGCTCCAGTGGGAGGCAGAGGGGGCGATGGACAGTCCAGTGAGATTTTCCCTGCATGTGCTGTCAGTGTCTGGTGGGAGGGAAAAACTCAAACTAAACCCAGAACAATGTCTAACTTCATCACTCCTTCACTATGGTAACCCATAGATGCTAAATGCACATCCACAGAGCATGGCAGAGTGACTTAATTGCTGTTAATTGCAGTGGAAAACAACTTCAGGCTTAGGAACGAAAAATAAGAGTTACCTATTAATGTTAGTATTCATACATTCCATTTCCCTTTTTTATCTATGCATTCCCTTACCTGAGGAGGGAGTGGCTGTCCGATCTCTTTGGGATCTTGTTCAGTATAGCAATAGTTAATGAACATTGTTCTCCTTGGCTACATAAATTACAACAATATACTAGTTTCAAGACTCAGAGTTTCCATGCTCACATATTCCGTGGTAGACCCATAGATCAGTATGTTCTTGGGACCAATGGATCAAGTTCATGTTATTTTCATTGGTCCAGGCACCCTATTTTATTCTTCATTGTCTTTTACAGAAATCCTTCTCACAACCAGGTACTCTACCATCTCTATAACAATAACAATTTTCTCTGAATATAGAAGCAGTAGCTATAGCAACAATTAAAACTCCTCATGAGATCCTAAAAACAGTGGGAGAATAAGTAGGGGGCCTACCTTCGTATTAAATGTAATGAAAACCATAGTGTCATTCAAAGTTTTGCCAGACTGTGTAACTTACTGTGTCTAGGAACTTCAGAGCATAAACTCTAATTTCAGGACAATCCCTGGAGCTATACTGTCACTGTGGCTTGGTGACAGTATAGTGGAATATGGTGGAACATAGTGGTTACACTTGATGACAGCATAGTGTGGGTTCTAGGGTCGCTGAGGTTGAGAATCAATCCTCTCTACTTAGGAGATTTGCTCTTCAAAGCTTCTTGTATCAACAGGTAGCTGTGTTTAATCTATGAAGCATGGGGCAAGATGGACTGTTGCTTTACCAGCCACTACCTAATGAGCTAATCCTCTTTTTTCCATCTCTCTCTCTCTCTCTGTTTCTCTCTCTCATTCTCATCTGTCTTCCTCTGTGTTAAAGATATGTGCTTCATCAGGTCTTGGTGTTGGTAGCATAAACCATTACCACAGCCTTATTATCCTAATTAGCTCTGTGATTTTCAAGGGGGCCATACTGCTCTTAGTCTCTTAGTCTTGCTGCTAATGAGCTAGAGTAGCCTCAGGTCTGGTCTGACTTAGTTGACATAGCTCACGTCATCTCAACGTCACAGGACTCACTTGACTAACAATCACTACTAATGGTGCTGTTAGGATATACTGTATGCCTTTTCATCTCAATGAGAAACTGGACTGTCGGGACAAATATTCTATCCAGTTCTAGATAGACTTCTAGACGACTTGGTCCTACAGTACATGATTTTTAAAGTGCGGTGCAACATCTGCTGGCTGTGAAAAGTATTGCCATTGAGTACAGCCATTTAGTTTAAAGCCTGAAAAACTGGAGAATATGGGATAATCTTGAAAACTGACTCTCCGGAGTGGAAATATTTTTATTACATGCAGTTTCACAGCTGGTCATAGCATTGACATTTGTAAACTGACAGTCAACAATCTTTTCAAAAATACACAGTCACTTTAAAATACAATTGACTTCATAACATGAGAAATACAACTTCTCACAAGTAAAGCCAGCCTCCACAATGACTATAAGCTTACAGTTCACAACTCTAATAATGGCATCTCTCAAGCTCATATCTGAGAGCCAAATGCAGCAGAATATGTTCCAAATGTGGGGGAATTGCTTTTTCCCCACATTGAATTATTACCACAAACACCTTTGTTCATGCAGGAGGATGGATACAAACCAGCCTGAGTGAAATAATAATACCTGAGTAAAACAACAATGTTAAAGAGTGAATAAGAAAGCAATAGGAGAGGAAAAAGGATGAAAGAAGAAAAAAACTATAATTCTACAGTCAAAACATTCAAAACTATTTTCTATTGAAACATCCATGATCAAACCATCTACTGGACATAACCACCTGTGCATGTTTGCTGCAAGGACATGCAATAGAAACATCACATCAAATAGTATTTTGTGGAAAAAAACATGACAGCACTGTCAGAAACATTATACTGTATAATTCCTCTTCAGATGAACTAATCTTTGTTTGTGTTTAACCACCGTTAGGCACTTATGGCTGATAAGTACAAACAGCAATACAAGAACAATCAATTCAACATGCGATCATGAAATGGTTCTGAAGAGCACTACAACAGAATTAAATTAAGAAATCATAAATGTTTGCAATTGTTACATGTCTGCCAGATTCCCTCATTATGTGACATCAATATGATGAAAATAATCTCTCTCTATATATATATATTAGTATTTTTATTTTATTTTATTTTTTACAGATATAGATTTTCAGATCAGTTTGACTTATTTCCCAGCATGCTGATACCTCTAACTCTACTAATTGCCTCGCCATGCGGCTAAAATAATTTTTGTGATTATCCTTCTTATCAGACCCAAATCAGTGGCTCTCAGAAGCTTGTGACATAGTTAGAAGTCATCACACAACAGAATAAAGCCAATTACACAATGCTCACAGGTAAACTGCACCAACAAAGCGACTCCAAACAGCAAAATGACAAAGAACATCAGTGCGTCAGTTAGTTAGCATAGTAGTATTGTTGGGTCCTGTCCTTTGACTGTCCTGTCCATGCGAAGCCATGTCAGACTGTGCTTGGGTTGTAGCAGAGCTTGTTGAGCTGCAGGTTCTCATCCCAGTGTCTGAGGATGATAAAGAGCTGGTTGGCAGCAGCCTTGATGGAGGCTAAGTCCCGGCCCTCAGGGATGCTCTGAGAGCTTAGCCACATGCTAGCCTTTGCTGCCACCAGCTCCCACTCTATGAAGTAGCTGGCTGAGCTGTGCTCCAGCCAGGCCAGGGCTACGGCTGTGGCCCACACCATACTCTCAGTATCCATCAGCCTCCTGTGCTGGAAGCCACCAGGGAGCACTGCCGGGGGGGTTTCCAGGCCCTCAGACTCAGAGCCCCGCCCGCTGTCAGTCTGGGAGTATGGGGAGACTGGGGGCTCCAAGGGGATGGAGGTGGACGGGCTGGCCAGGAAGGAAGGCCTAGCCTCAGTCCGAGGACTGCTGGCCAATTGGGAGGGGCTGTGGCTGCTGACTGACAGGTGGGAGGGGCTGTGGCTGCTGACTGACAGGTCTCCAGGCTGCTGGGCCGTCTCTGCCTCTCTAGGAGAGGACTCAAACGGAAAGGTGGACCTGCGCTGGCTTTCGTCTGTGCTGGTTGTGTCGCCTGCGCTGGTGCTATCTATGCGACGGCCGCCTGCGTGGGACAAGTGGCCCAGGCTGACTCTGTGACTGGTGAAGGGGGACGTCCACTTCAGCTTGTCCATGGGGACACTGATGGTCTCACACAGGGCACTATCCAGAAGAAACGCCCCACATGCCAACTGTAAAGACACCTGTGTGGGGGACAGGAGACAGAAAAAATACAAAGATATTAAAACAACAAAAAACATGATTTCCAAAAACATGCTATAGTTTCACTGCTAAATCAGTCTGACCACAATTATACACAACTATACAGCAATGGGTTGTTGTGACATACAGTGAACAGTCATCTAGAAGGGAACATTTTTGCACCATACAGTTCAAAACAAACTTAGCTTAAAATATTACAGCCGATTATGAGTTCATTACAGCCGTTCTGAGTTCTGAGCAGATACATTTGAATGGATTTTATAACTAGAGGGAGCACAGCAGTTGCCTGCATGTGGAGCGATAGTACCCACCAAAGGAATGTAGTCTTTGTTTTCGCTCTCTCCCACTGCGTCGTTTGTCTTGCTGTGCGAGCGACACATGAAGCCCCGGGCAGCTCGAGTCAGGAGTTTGGTCCTGCTGAGTGTCAGTCTTAAAGGAGAGAGACGCTGGGTACATGAGTCATTTAGCAGACGCTCTTATTAGAATTAGTATTTAATTGTACTGTCTTACCCCCATCTATCCCAGCACACAAAAACGTGTTGTTGTGACAAATCACAACAAGTGCAACCATCTAAACAAATAGGTGAAACAATCATTGCCAACATAAAAATAGGTCTTAGTAACAGCCACATATAGATAAACGGTCTCTGAAAAGGCAGTCTACTGCTACTATCCTGCCATTCCTCAGTCAGCTTACAGCCTTATGGATAAACATGATCAGAACTGAATAAACACCAACTGTCTCCATCACAGTTATTTTATGAAGAGAGAAAAATGTAGAGTTCAAGCCTTTCAGCACACTCAAGGATTGTGACGCATCTCAAAATCGGCTATCAATGGAGACCATACAAATGGAGGCCCTCAAGAGAAAGTGTTTTTTTTACTTCCATTTATCCATTCATCCAAGAGTGAGCAATGCACCATGGATGCCCAGACAAAAGCAACTTGAAGATTATGTATGAGACGAGATATCAAGGAGTCTATCCAGCTATATTATTAACTTCAAGCTGCGCTGACATAAGGGTCATCATATTCGCTGGGTCATGAAACCCACTTCAGGTGACTGAAAGGATGAAAACAAATAAGTATGAAGTACAGTTACAATCCAGTCTCCAGATCATGAAGTAGAGAGAATATTTGTCTCAAGCAAGTATTGAAAGTCTAGAGGTTATTTGATTATGAATTACAATAAATAAGAGAGTATATGAATCATACTACCTGCGATTGTGTGCATTATAATGTGAATTATTACAAAACCCTTTTGATTTGCCCTGGTTTGCTAGCTAGTGACACATAATATTGACACTAGTAGTAGAGTTGCTGTTCAAGCCTCCAGTGTGTCCCTGCCCCTCTCAATCACCCACCTGGCAGAAAAGAGGCTCTCCACCAATTTCTGTGACTGGTCAGAGGTTACAGACGGGCTCCTTTGAGAGGCTGGAAAAAAAAGATAAAGAGAGAGGGAGACAGCAGTGGCACGTAAGGTTTCTATTTAGCTCTCCCCAGAACCAATGAATGCACTCTGCTTGACACCTTAACGCATTACAGAGATAAAAGGCACCCACAGAGAGCTAGCAGCAGCAACAGGACAAGTTTCTAGTAGTCATCCACAAAGCGGACTTCACATAGCTTTTTTCCAACTGTGTGTGTGCGTGCGTGCGTGCATGTGTGTTGTTGAGATTATCAATACAGACGAAAACATTATTTTCCTCTCTTTTCCTCGCGGTTGCTAGGGCTTCAAATATCAATATCATCACCGGCTCATATGGGGGATTTTCCATTCCTTGACAACCAAATGGTCTAATTCGAACTCAAGCATCATACAGAGCATAATGGAGAGGAATTCATGGGATGTTTATGGGATATACTGTATGTTTATGGGTTGGATGCCATCTAAAACTCACGCTCTGTAAAGCTACATCTCTCCCAGCCAGCAGATGAAGGGGTGCTGCATGGAGAGGCACCATCTTCAGCATCTGAAAATACACCAACAAGATTTG
This sequence comes from Nansenia antarctica, assembly GCF_963989245.1. Lineage (NCBI taxonomy): Eukaryota > Metazoa > Chordata > Actinopteri > Argentiniformes > Microstomatidae > Nansenia > Nansenia antarctica. Next base: position 40,364,893 of record NC_137676.1, read on the forward strand.
TCAATCTTATTTGAAAGGTGTACAGTACCTTTGTCTTGTAGAACATGCAGGCTGCCAACACACATGCACCTCAGTGGAGGATGGTGGAGGTAGAATTGTAATGCATGGGATGCAATGAGGAATGGTGTCAAACACGTGTGTTTTATACTGTAGAGGGGTTTTGGGTGTCAGGCTCGATTTCATGTGTAGAACTATTTGCAGTTGAATGAGCCTGGTGGACATCCTGAAGAAGTCACATGCTCATCATCTGTCAATTCCTTTGCAATTGTAATGTGCCTGAGGAAATCACAGCCTGGCCATTTCTTTGCGATTGTAATTTGTGTCTCACACCTCGTCCTTTATTGGGAGAGGGACTGCAAGATATTCTTGGAGTTTTGTGGGCTGTTTTAAAATTGCTGCACTGGCTACCTGTTAGTCTTAGAATTGATTTTAAGATTATTTTATTGGTTTACAAGGCACTACATGGTCTCGCTCCCGACTACATGTCGGGCATGGTTTTAAAATAGGCTACGCACCCACTAGATCTCTCAGGTCCCCTGGTACTGGTCTCTTGATTGTTCCAGGGGTCCTGACAAAGACCCATGGCGAGGCCGCCTTTAGCTACTATGGCCTTAGACTTTGGAACGGCTGGCTTGCTGAAGGACTTGAGGATGGCAGAGAGTGTACTCGCTGTATCTCTTACCTCTTGTTTTATTGTATTGTGGTTTATTTACTATTGTTCAGCACTTGGAGTTGCATTCCATGCATGATTTATGCTATATAAATAAAGTTTGTTTGATTGATTGATTGATTGATTGATTGATTGATTGGGCACCATTTTCCGTGTTGCCCTTGATGCATGTTAACGTATGGTTAAAACTTACAGTCATATGTTGCTTTGGAACTGTTGCATTGGTTATTTTGTTGATACTCTATTCTCATTTTCTGTTAAAACAGTAAGACATAATCGTGATCAGGATATCACAGAGTTTACCATCAATGTCTAATGTTCACATGCATCGTTAGTGAGACGTAGAGAGAGTCATCAACTACAGCGTAAACTCCTCGCAAGTCGAGTTATCTTAACTTGAGGGCATGGTGAAATGGCATTTTGGGTATTCTTAATGGAATCTAGGATCCAATATGATCGATTGTCTGTCACACAGGGATGAGCAAAGCATTGTCAATCATTATTAACCAATGTCTTTTGGAATCAGATATAACGTAATATTAAGTTGTGTAAGTTGGTCATGTGACCACTTGTATGACTTTGTTCGATCATGTCCATGACTGTTAGAAATAATCATTGGGAATAAATGTCTTACATCTATTCTTCAGTGTTTTATTTTTATATGTTATACCATTCCTGATTCCATTCCATGCATTACAATGAGCCTGTCCTCTGATTTCTACCTCCACCAGCCTCCACTGAAGCAGAATATGGTCTACTGTAGTAATGGTCAAGGAGTAAATAACAACCCTTTTCCACTTACAGTATACTGTATTCTGTACTACTTTTGACCAGAGCTTGACTACAGTATATATGGGGAAGAGAGAGTGATTTGAGTCTAGAACAAGGTCTCACTGGGAGGAAGTACATCCTCAGCCTCCTCTGACATGCAGCAGGACTGGGAGCGCCCCAGGCCGATGGAGTAGCCACGGTTCTTCCTGCTGCCGGAACGGGAGTTGGAGTGAGAGCCTCGTTTCAGACCGTCACCTGGAACATGAAAAAGCTTTTAAACAGAAGCGTGTTGTACAGAGGGCTTCGATCTGAACCCTCTGTGCCAAACAGCAAAAAAGGGCATGTTATTAGAATACAAGCGTAATCTTAACTCCAAACTATAACAAACTCCATGTGAATTATACTATGACAAAGAATGACTCACCTGGATTGATGTACTCAATAGAGGTCTGTAGATATTCATTAGTGTCCAGATCAATAGGAACTAATGCAGTATATTTGCTGAGGATGTTGCAGGCCTTGCTCGTTTGAATAGCATACAACTGGTACCTCCTGCCTGACCCTGTGAAATAAAAACATGATTTCATGATGTCAACTTTGACACATCGTCTCTGATTTTGTCTGTTTATCGTCCAGTCTTTATTACTAAATGCCTTGTGTACCATCTCATTAAAAAACAGAAAAACATTAAAATGACATTGCCTTTCCTAAAAGAAAGTGAGATATCCATGGTTTGGCTCACCATGCTCAATCTCACACTCCTTCTCTGCCATGTGCTCGAAGTCTTGAATGATGGAATGACCAGCCAGGTGGTGGAAGGTTTCGTTCCACAGCTCCTCGTGTACCTTCTCCTCCCGCTCTCGACCCTTCAGGTAGGGCTCGATGTCAAAGACCACTTCCCACTTCACTGGCTTCCCGCACAGCAGCCCAGACACCACGGCTTTACAATCTCCCTTCGTCTTACTGGCTTCATTCAGGTCTGGGGTGTGAGCCTCCTGGGGTGTTTCTAGTTCACACAGCTGGTGGGAGTAGCCTTCTGATATCACAGCAACAGGGTCAAGTTAGAATGTTATAATAAGGGATTTGACTGATTATGAATGCGAGTATAGTTTGATTTGCACTGCTGTTAAGTTATTATTCCATGATTAACTATTACACCCACGCGCCAACACGCATATTCTTAAAAAACATGAAAGACGTTTCACTCATCAGTAACTAGGCCACAGAGGTTTCTCGTTTCCAGATTTCATACCACAAAACGATAAACCATACTCCCTATTTAGCACACCTGCATCTATGCTGCTGAGAGAGGGGCTGTCTGTGGAGGACCTGGAGCCTTCCTCCCCCGCAGTACCCCTGGTGGCAGCCTGCAGGCTTGCACTGGGCTGGGCCTGGGCAGACTCTGACTCAGCCTCCTGGGTGTGAGTCCCCTCCTGCTGAGGACAGGCCTTGTGACAGCTGGCAGGGCGCCCCCTGGAGGACGTGGCACACAGGGTCACCAGCTGTGGCTGAAAAGGATTGAGAGGATGAGATTAAAGGCAAGGCAAGGCAAGGGAAGTTTATTTGTATAGCACATTTCATACAACAGGGGCAATTCAAAGTGCTTTACATACATTATTTAAAAATACAGCAAGAGGAGCATAGTAAGAAAATAAAGTTACAATGAATAAAAGCGAATATAAGAAGTAAATAGATAAAACATTTAATAAGACAATTAGGAGGATTTTGAATTAAATTCTCTGAGAGACTGTGCAGGGATCTCAGGATTGGTGTAATATGTAAAGCTCCTTTAGATAGGCCTGTTAATAGACCATTACAATAATCAAGTCTACTCAAAACAAATGCATGGAAGAGTTTTTCAAGGTCTTGCTTGGACATGAAACCTCTCATTCTTGTTATGTTTTTTTAGGTGATAGTAGGCTGATTTAGTTATTGAGTTTATGTGGCTGTTGAAGTTTAGATCGGAGTCTAGAATTACACCAAGATTTCTGACCAGTTTTTTTGTTTGAAGAGAGAGAGAATCAAGTTTTGCACTTTCGATCTTTTGTCAAGTGCACCGAATACAATTATCTCTGTTTTGTCCTTGTTTAGTTGGAGGAAGTTGTGTGTCATCCAGGCGTTTATTTGCTCAATGCAATTACAGAGATTGTCAATGGGACTATAGTTGTTTGGTGAGAGGGCTATGTAGATTTGAGTGTCATCCGCATAGTTATGGTAGGCAATTTTTGTCTTTTTTGTGTGTCCCAATGGAAGCATGTACAGATTGAATAGAAGGGGGCCAAGGATTTTTCTGGAGTCTGTGTTTACGCAAATGTCATTAAGGACCTTAATAAGGGATGTTTCAGTGCTATGTAGGGGGCGAAAGCCTGATTTAAAGTAATCAAAGAGATAATTTAGGGTCAAGTAATTGAGTTGTTCGTGAGCAACCATTTCAATTATTTTTTCCTGTACAGGGAAGGTTTGATATGGGTCTGTAGTTGTTTAGTACAAATGGGTCTAGGCCGTTATTTTGTAGAGGCTTAATAACTGCAGTTTTTAGGGCTTCAGGGAAGATTCCTGATGAAAGGGAAGTGGTGATTATTTGTATTAGTTCACCTGCCATGCAGCTAAATATGTTTTTTAAAAAGCTTGTTGGCAGGATATCAAGGGCACAGCTGGATGGTTTAAGTCTAGACGTGACATGATTTTATCTAGGGTCTTGTAATCGATGGTGTTAAATTGTGACATGGTTGTTATGTCCGCCCTATTTGGGGTTGTTAATGGGGACATGTTTTTTATGCCTGACACAGAAGAGCTAATGCCTGGTCTAATGGTTTCTATTTTATTGTTAAAAAAGGATGCAAGCTCATTGCATTTACTAGTCGAGTGAAATTCCTGAGCAATGGGCGTTGGGGGATTTGTTAGTCTGTCAACAGTTCTGAAAAGGATGCGGGCATTATTGATGTTATTGTTTATGATCTTAGAGAAAAATGATTGTCTGGCGCTTCTTATTTCTAAGTTATAGTTTTGAAGATTCTCTTTAAAGATGCGCTCTGTTTACGACATTCTCTTTTTGGGGTCTTTACGGATGGGGCAGTTCTCCAGGGAGCTTTTTGCTTACCAGGGATACATTTGGATCTAATGGGTGCAATATCATCAATGGTTTTTGTGATATTTAAGTTTAAATCGTGTAGGAGGTCATTTACTGAGGTTGAAATATACGTTTTGGGGAAGGCTAGGGAAAATGCCTGTGTGAACAGTGCATTGGTGTTTTCATTGATATATCGTTTGGAAATAGTTTTAGACATAGTTTGAATAACCGGGAAGATAGATACGGCAATGAATATGCAACAGTGGTCAGATAGGGCAATGTCAGTTACAATAACATTTAAAATATCTAGGCCTTTGGTGATGATCCAGAGTGTGACCTTGATTATGAGTAGGGAGGTTCACATGTTGTTGAAGTTCAAAAACATCTAACAGAACAGAGAGTTCTTTGGCTTTGTTGTCCTCTGAGTTATCTACATGAATATTGAAATCACCAGCAATGATCAGACCATTAAATTCAGTAGTAATGATGGAGAGAAGCTCTGTATGTTCATTAAAGAAGATAGTAGAGTATTGGGGTGGTCTGTATACAATTATAACAAGAATTCGAGTGGAACATTTAAAAAACGCAAGATACAAGTTGAGCTAAATACCAGCAACAAACGTTAATTGTTGTATTGTTCATATATGCTCACAAAAAACATCAAACATGCTTGGACTCCCTTCTGTTGACAACTGTTAACTTGCACTAATTGCAGTCGTTGCCATCCAGCCACATTGCTTGCTCAAACTAATGACCATTCAAGTGATAGTAGTGTGCAAGCATAGCTATCATACTGTAGCAGAGTAATCATAGACTGAGTATTCACTACACACACACACACACACACACACACACACACACACACACACACACACACACACACACACACACACACACACACACACACACACACACACACACATGCACACCCACAGTGTGATAAGATATTTGATGATGATGATGTTTAAATTCATATGAAGTATCACAATTGAAATCATGCAATTTACGAGTTCCAACACTTGGAGGTTGTGATGTGTGACACACACATGTCTGTCCTGTGTGGTGTGGGTCTGAGTGTGGTAACTATAAAAATTACTTTCTTTAATTCAAACAAGGACTTTGTCCATCAGTTTCCATAATAACGTATCATTGACATGCATTGTGACAACGAGCCCAGAGGACATTTAGTCAATGTTAACGTTATATGGGGGCTCGTCCGGGAATTTAAATGGCTCATTATTTGTTATTTCAGAACACCACATATAATAGGAAAAATGTATGTATTTTATTCCAGTAGCTGCTGGAGGGGGTGTGGGGAGCAGGTTGGGAATTGTTGTCATACATGTTGGTCATGCCCAAAGTTGGGAGTGTATTGAGATGAAGTGTACAAAGGACTAGAGGAGGTGTTCAATGTAGGGGTCCCTCGGAACCCCCTGCTTGCACTGCTGGGTGAAACCAGAGAGACTAGAAGGAAGGACTCTCTCAGAATAACCTCTTGCAGACTTCACTGGTTGAAACCTAACCCACCAACATATGATACTTGTTTGCATAAAGTTGGGGAACTATACGGAATGGAGGAGATTACACACGCTTTACATAAATACATTTATTGTGCCCGGCGGTGAGAATATGAATGGCATGACTGACATTATAGGTGTATAACCCTTTCACAGTGCTGCACTACTGGATGTATTTATTTAAATGTAAATGTTATTTAGGGTTATTTATGTTTTATTTTATTCTGTGTCCCTTATGTGTTGTTGTCATTATTTTCTTATCTAGTTTTGTGGAGGGATTTGTGTCAACGTTAAGATGTAAATGATTGTGCGAAAATGGCAAAGAAACGTTTTTGACCACTTTGCTGGCTGTCGATAAGGGCTAAAACCCCCAATTAACATCTACTCACAATATTAATGAACAGCTTTAGGACATAAATCTATCATCTTTAGCCTGATGTGTCCGACTGTATAATCTAATCAGATCAATGTCAAATTGAAAGTATATCATTCTCACAAGGACAGGTTGATTACGCCAGTGGCAGTCTCTGTGCAATATTCTCCATTGTCATTCATGAAATGATTATGCCGCTCATTACTGACAAGTGCATTTTCCTCTTTTGTATTCTTGATTACACTCCAGCCCAGACGAAGGTCACATGGCTTCTTCTCACCATTATTTCTCTGCAGCCACTGCGATTTGGGCACTGATATTGTTATTTTGTGTGAGAAAAGTCAATGTCAGTTTCCCTGCCTGCATAACTGAAAAGGATTGCAGGTTATCGTGTGTGCGTGTGTGTATGCATAGAAAAATGAATTAGTGGTTGTGACAAAAAATAAATTGAACTGCTATTCTCGGAAGCCATTTGAGAATTGAGATTAATGTGCAGGTGGGTGTGGATCATCTTAAGACATGTGTAATGACTTCTGTAAAAATAAATTCTACTGTGGAATAATTCTACCTGGTAGTCATTCTTCCACTGGGCTCCGTAATCAGGACTGGTCTGACTGATTAGCTCCTGGACTTTAGCCCTCCTCAGTGGATTTTTCCCCACCATGGAGCTTGGGTCACTGGGGGTGTAGACCTTCTTCATGGGGTTGTAATCTACTATCTGGTTGGTGCTGTAGGCACGTCTTCTGTGTGAGCTGTTAGTATCGAATCCTATGGGTTTGTTTGTACACAATTAAAAACATTTGCATGGACAAATAACATGCTCTCATTACGCTGTGTAAATGTTTGACTGTGCTATGTTATCCTTAAATTTGCCATGTGAATACACATAACAGACATTTGAATCAGTGTCAATCGACACACTTCTCAAAACTCTGGGTTCTTACCCATGGCGTCTTGATCTGTGACACCAGGGCTGCTCTCTGACATGGTGTCCTGGTAGGAGTCAAACAGAGGGCTAGAGTGTGTGTCCCTCTGGGTCCCCTGGCTGTCTGGACCAGCCCTCCCAGTGTCATCCTCTTGAGAATGGAAGAACACTGAGCTGGTTGACTCATTGGAACGCATCATACTGTAACGCCGTCTCTTATCCTGTTGAGAGGTGAATAGGGAAATCTTCAAGCCCTGCACCTGCAGACCTTGAGTGCACTCTCATACACATCACTTGAAAGATAGTCATTCATATTTCTCATAGTGATATTCATCTGAACATATTTCCTTTTAACAACTATAGTAAGTATAGCCTTATAAAAACTATCTGCATCTTTGCCTGAACCCAGGAAACCAAGGGATTAGAGTAGAATGGATATAATAAGGCTCATTTATGAACTGAATATGTTAAACAGACTTCATCAAATGAAGATATATTACATAAGGTCAAGGTGTACTTACGGATTTGGGGTTGGGATGGTAGCGTGTGGTGTCACAGACCACGCTGTAGCCAATCAGACGATCACCAGGAAACAGGAAGGTGTTTCCTACTGGAGTGAGCAATACTTCCTTGGTCTCAGGGAACAGCCAATCGATGGCAATGTCACTCAACATGGGGGACATGGTCCTCTTCAGGGACTTGATCATCTGGGAGAATACAGGCAGAGATCCAGTTGAAACAGAAAAATATTGTCTGTTGAATTGATGGCATAGCCTACTCAGTGACAACAATAATACTCTGTCTTTGTGTCACATAGTGTCCTTTTAATGCCTTGGTTTTCTATCTTTTTTAATTGCATAACAAACAATCTTCAAGATTGGAACAAAGGTTGCCTTGAAACAACAGAGCATGCTATAGAGCAGACTGATTTGTAATAATTTGTATTTTGCTTGACAAAACTTAATTGTTAATTGAATTGTGGAGAGAGCTCAACCATTTGTATCCACCCCGTAATGGCTTTCCTATCACATTCATAATAGCAGGTTGTCACAGAGAAGCATAAACATGTCACTGCAGACAACCTTGGGCTGCAGTCTCTCTCCCTCTGCCAAGAACTCTGCAGTTCCTTTGGAAACGGCAGCGAGTCCCACTACCAGCCTCCTGCAAGCACTCTGGCCAATGCCAAAAGTGTAGCATCTGCCAACACAAGAAACACATCACCTGGCACATCAGAAGAATCTCAGAGAGGAGCTGAGATCTGTTAGATACTTCTGCCTAATAACCTTATCTCCCGGAGATATGTATTCCCTCACAAGTAAATCTTTTAGTGACCATATTCAATATATGTTTGTTACTCATTAAAGTACTGATGTTTATAGACTGCTCACAACCTGTCGCAGTCAGTAGACAATTGTGGGCCTGACCTGGTCTGAATGTGTGTGGGGGGGGGGGGGGCAGCCCTGGGTGAGAGTTGGCAATTTGCTGTGGGCCAGCTCTCGTATGAGGGCTACATTCCTATAGCTACTGTGCCATATTTGGTCTGAGTGTGGTTGGGAACTGGACCACATGCACATGCTGGCCAAGGTATGGCCTTTTCATGGCAAAGATAAGGCAGCCAGAGCCAGCCCACTTGTGGCCCGGGGAACAATGTTATATCTGGGCCACATCTGGATGCTGGTAGAAAACAGACACGGGCCAGGTCTGGGCCATCATTACTCTGCTGACAGGGGTTATTTGTATGTGCAAGGTTCTCATTTCTCCAAAATACAAAATAAAAGAGAATCAGAGCACATTGTTGACCATCACCAGTTTTTCAGTTGAGAGGAGTCACATGGGCAGTGCAGGCCAGTACAGTGCACTGACCACGTGTCTCGTGCCATATCCTTAACTCAAAGAAACTGGAGACTAATAGTGCTCAGATTCTCTTTTGGAGATATTGATACTGTTGCACTTATGAAGAACCTACTGTGAGAAGTCTACCATCATCAGTACTTTGGTGAGTAACAGACGTAATAGAAGATAGTCACTAAAGAATTGACCGATAGAAAAGAAGCTAACAATGTTTTGTATTGAATTAGCATGCCATACTGATACTACACCCTGGACCAGAGCTAGGTGTTGAGATGCTCTGGTGCATGGCTCTGTAATACAACACTGCCTCACACAGTATCAGCTATAACAGTAATACAATTTGTCACTGAGGCTAGCAGCGTAAAACCCAAAAGCCAAACAGGAAATTATCTTTCATTCCTGAAGATATGCCTGAAGCTTCTCAGAGTACCCAGGAGAGCCAATCTGATTGAGATGCAGCTCCCCTATCAGTTATCTCATTAGATTTGTCAATTACACTTTCTCAGAGAGGAATTAGATGGCTATCTCAATAACACCATCTGATGCACCAGCAATGGTTGCATATTTGATAAGGGCAAACAGTGGGGATTAAAAAGGAAAGACGACCTTTAGCATGGCTACATGTCTGACGTGGACCTCTGGAGAAGAGATTCATTTGTCTTTGCTTTGCAAATACCGGGCATGCTGATTGGTGATGGTTGGTGTGATAATCATTCAGGATGTGTGGGCCAATTTTGCCAGACTCTGTGTAGGCTACCTACAGTAATGCAATCATCTGGGGGTATTCATCCATTAAAAGAGAGAAGACTACAATTATATTATTCCCAGACTGGCTGTGGTATGAGACTACAGATGCAACCGCCTAAATGAAATGATATCCCCCTATGTCGTGCTATTGTGATATTTCTACTCAATGTCAATTAACAGCTTGTGTTTTAATCGTGCAGGGGCATTTTCAATATCTCCTCTGTTGCTGTGCCATAATCAGGCCTTGATCAGACATTGATTTGTAGAATACTGAATATTATCAATATAAGTAGTCTTACTGTAGACTGATGGGCATATTCACAAGCTTCATTGTAAAAAATAATACTGAACAAAATTGTTTTTCACTTAAACCCTTGCCAATCCTCGCCAACCCTGTAGCTGAGTCCAATGCCACTAACTCGAAAGGGCAGAGCTACTTCCACTGGCACCAATCCATATTCATTAGGGAGTCTATTGCAGTGCCTGCCTGAGGACATGATTCATATGGGGTATCAATTAAGGCTTTTAGAAATGGGTTGGAAGCCTTGGCAAGTGCATACCATTGTCAGTGTTGTTTAGATTAGATTAGATTAAACTTTATAGCACAGAGTACAACGAAATGTATTTTTTTGCTCTAGGCACAGGGTCAGTCATAGTCAGCGGCCCTGGAGCAAATAGGGGTTAAGTGCCTTGCTCGAGGGCACAATGGCAGTGGTAGGCACCTTAGATATGATGCCAGCAACCTTCAAGTCACCAGCTCACATCCAGTTCCCTCCTGAGGCGGGGATGGAACCAGCGACCTTCCGATTGCTGGCTGGCCTCACTAACCTCTAGGCTTCCTGCCGCTCCCGTTGTTACAATACCCATCACAAAATAAACCATATCACACCACTGTGAGGATGTTTAGCTTGCATACAGTAAGAATAGCAAGTCAGACAGGTAGGATAGTGACAGGTAGGTGTCAAGTCAGAGAGGGACAGTAGGAAAGGAAGGATAGGTAGGTTGATGGTATGTTTACCTGGTGAAACGGGCGTGGCTGCGCACAAGGTCTATAACCTTCCCTGTGTTGCTGACAGCCCCGTCAGTAAGTAGGAAGAGCAGCCGCGGATGCCCCTGGTGGATAGGCTGCCTCAGGATCCAGTTGAGCGGAGCTAGGAGGTTGGTGCCACCCATGTCGGCTCTGATCTTCTTGAGGTACTCACAAGCCATGGCTAGAGTTTCCTGAGCCCAAATTTAAAAGAGATATAACACTGGCATGTACCGGTACTGTATATTGCAGAAATGGTTTACTAAACGATATACTATATAGTATAGAACATGTACAACAGCAGAACTTAGTTTGGCTCATGATGAAATTTCACTAATGTAGACTCTAAAATGTGCTGCTGTCATAAAGGTTGTTGTCCTCCGAGAGACATTATCTCTATGGTTATCATTAAGAAGCAGTTGGACACTATTGAATCGCCTACCCCATCATAGATCTGGCTGGAGGTAAATAATGTTTTGAACGTGGAGCCGAAGCCGATGATATTGAAAAGGCAGGCAGGCACAAGGCTTTTCAGAATTACCACCATAGCATCCTGTGAAAAGACACACACAGTACAGTAATAATCTCATGGTCAACATGTGAAAGGGCAAGAAGAGGGAAGGAATATAACAGACAAGACAAGTCCAATCTTGTTATAACCAAACCAGCCAACAGCCAGCCTCTTCAACTGCACCTGTTATTTGACCTTTAACAGGGAATCTTTAAAACATCTTTTAGCTCTGCTATTACCAGTTGTACAGCCCTAACAGTACCTTCGCCTTCGGTGGAAATCACACACAAAAGAGACCATCTCTCTCTACAATATATTGCAGATTCCAGTCTATCATTCTAAAGAGTGGCTCCATAAATATCATTCATTTCTATGATGTTATTTTACTTATTTCCATGTTATGTGATTGTATTACAGTACATTTTGTTTTCCAAAGCTTCATACCCTTTGATGTTCATACTCAATATTTCATTTGAAAAGATCCTAGCAATTTAGCAATTTACAGAAACAGAATATCTCTCATGACATCTAATGCAGTATTATTTCCCCAATCTCATCATCACCCAAGATAGAGTTAAAAAATATTTTTCTCTCAAAAAGAAATGAAGTATTCATCATTCTGCGGCTTTTCTCCATATGTGCGATGGAATTTCATAAGCTGCAGTAATACAGCGGAACATGGGGCAATCTCCTTCCATGGATTATACTGATTATAGAGACAGCACATGTGCCAGACTGTGGAGCGTCAGCGGAGGCACCTTCCCAATCTAAAGCTGGCTGAGTCACTGCAGAGGGAGCCGATGTGCTGCGTCACAAAGGTCAGGGTGAGCAAAGAGACAGAGCCAGACCCCAATCAGTTACAGCTCCAATCAGGACAGAGCCAGTCTGAGCTACCTATGGTTCCTTAGTTCAAGGTGTGACAGCTTATGAGCTAGCTAGCACCTCAAATGCTTAATCAGTAGAATGATTCATAATTGTTATGTTTATTAAAGTGTCTTACATCTTTTCTGGTGTACAACCCATTAATACACATATAGTACAGATAAATGCATCATGGTTATGCCTCATTCCATATTTTCACTCATGTCCGTACTGCTGTAGACTGATTTGCTGTAGACTGATTTGGTGGCGCATTAAATGTAAATGTAGATTTTGGTTGATACAAAGACAGTGATCGTTTGATCTTCCATTGGGAATGGTGATCAATGCCCCCCTCTCTCAGCCCTGAACACCTATTTACAGTTGAATGAGCATACTTGGTGGACGTCTTGAGGATATTGCGCCTATTATCAATTCCTTTCCTATTGTAATGTATATATAGTATAGACCAACAAGCCTCTCCCATCGATGTCTTTGATGTCCTATTGTTGGGATGGTATTTAAGGACGAGGACAGCAAGATTTGATTATCCACAGTTTGTTTAAAACTATTAAATCAGTTAATTTGTTCATACTCTATTCTCATTCTTATTATGTGCATTAATGTTGGGTCCTAGATAAAGGTTCTGTTAAAACAGCACAGTACATACTGTAATCGTGACCAGGTTATCACATAGAATTCACTATTAATGTCTAACGTTCACATGCATAGTTAACAACACGTAGAGCCGAGTCATCAACTTCAGGTATTTGACGAAGCGTAAACTCCTCACAATTGATTCTAACTTAAGAGCATGGTAATAGCATATTGGGTACTCATAATAGAATGTAGGATCCGATATGTTCGAGTGTATGTCACACAGGGATGAGCAAATCATTTTCAATCATTATTAATCATAAAATATATTTTAGAGTCAGATAATAATGTAATGTTAACTTGTGTTATTTGGTCATGTTACCACTTGTGTGTAGAGTCCGCTTCATCATGTCCATAACCGTCTGAAGTTGTACTGGGGAATAAATGTATGTCTTTATTTTTAAACCGTCCAGTCCTTTCTCTATCCTTCAACGTTTTATCCCAACTCTTCATTGCCTTTTTTACTGTCTATATCCTTGAGTCTCGAGTAACAGTTGATTAGTGCAATCCAAAGTAATATCTTAAGCAACAAGCCAAGTGCCTTTTCAACAGAGGCCTCTTGACAGTAGCACTCTACCAACCTTCACACGGTTGATGTTGACTCCACTCATGCTGCCACTACGGTCGATTAGGAAGATGAACTCGCCATGCACCTTCCTCAAGTCTGAGGCCATTGACTTGAGGTCAGGACAGAAGTTGAGCATGACCACAGGGTTGTGGAGGATATCCTTGTGGAGACGTTTGTGAATGACATCCACCTACACACGGTCAGCGGTTAAGAATGGGTAAAGAAGAGGTAGATTGAGCAAGAAGTCAGAATCACATCATCCAGGCTTCGAATGAAAACAATATTCAAACCAGGGGCCCATGTACAACATTACTGAATGTTCAGATAGATATCTGCTGTGTACAACAGGTTTGATAGATTCACCTCACTGAATACACCACATGAAAAACATGGATTAGATAGGTCTACAGTGTCACAGTTAAACGTTTTTCATGTGTAATATAGCGTAGTACCATGATTTCCTTTTTTTAAATTCACATTTGCATTTCATATTTCTAGACATCTAATGGGGAGACAAAACATCAAAAGGAGCCCTGAGTGATTTGAGAGAGGGCACTCAACCCCTGAATGGGCAGGTACAGATTGAAGGCAGAATGCAGAGAACCTTTAGTGGTTTCCATAGAAACCCCTTTTTATCACACATCATTTTAGGGCTAAGTGTTCTCCCTCTCTCCCTCCTGGTGAGGTCCACTGCACACCGAAGGATCTAATTGTGCATGCCACTGTGCCCCTACGAAACGTGGAGAATGACATACAATCTGTACTAACAATTGAATTTCATTGAACATGTATTTATTGAACATTCTTCTTCTTTTTAAATTTATTTTAAATTTAAAAAACTATGCTGTTTAGCTAGTATATCTGGTAACACTTTCCATCACATTGTTCTGTATCTGTGCAGTAATTACTCTTGCCACAACACTGTACAAACATAAATCATAATAACAATCATTATCACATTATATTGTATCAATATCCCACACCACCAACCACGCTAAACCGGCATAAGGTGTGGATATTTACAAAAGGTTTGTGTTGCCACATATGATTGAAAATGACTTGAATGATAATGTAATCTAGTCAGCACCATCTTGCCATTCTACAAAGCCTCTTTAATTAACACGAGTGTCTTAAACATTCCACAGCTGGAGACTTGTCAAGGATGCAGCTGCTCCTCTGTCACTGTGTAACACACAGATGCACTCACTTTCTTCTCATTGCTGGAGTCCTTCTTGGTTGCCTTGATGAAATCACTCCTCCCTTGGAGGTGTTCATCATACTCCTCCTGTGTCATGTCTCCGTCCTCAATGAGCACATGTGGCTGATGAGGCTCTATAGAGACAGATGATAATGGCGGTGAGAATGATTGGATATCACCTTGACAACATATGTTGGCATTACATTATTTTGGTAAAGGAGCCATTGCTAAAAGTGTGCACTGAATTGCCTGAAGACAAAAAAGTATTACTTATGCTAGGGTGAAAGAATATATATTTTCAGACTCAAAATGTGCCCTTGTATTGAGGCCCATCCAGAAATCTTATTTGAGAGCTACGTACAGTAAGTGTCAAAATTACTTCCAAGAAGAAACACAAATGACCTGTGTTGCTCACAAGTGCAATTGAAAATATGTTGTTGTCTCCCGCTCCTTCTGATCTCCAGAACCATCATCTCTCTATAATGAGCTTCATGGTCCAAGCTCAGCTCATTTTATGGTGCATTACTTAAATCAGACTTTGGTTGAAAACTGCCAACCACTTTTCAAAAACATTTAAGTCAATCTCGCCACAAATACTGAGGAAAAACAGATACAAGCCGGCACTCCATCTCTCTATTTCCCTGCCCCTCTGATTGAGTTGAGTGTCCTTGATGAGATTGAAACCACAGCCCGACAGTGGGATGAATTGAATTGCACAGCATTCGCCCCGGGTCTGTTTGTAGGCAAAGCAGCCATCTTATGCCCTATTGGAGAAGCAATCTGGGGACTCATTCCTGCCTCTGGGAGACGTGACCCATGCAGAGGTCAGAGAGAGGGAGAGAGAGAGAGAGAGAATTAAGAGATAGTTAGGGGTGTGGAGAGAGAGAGAGAGAGAGAGAGAGAGAGAGAGAGAGAGAGAGAGAGAGAGAGAGAGAGAGAGAGAGAGAGAGAGAGAGAGAGAGAGAGAGTGAGAGACACTGGCACCTTGGCAACACCAGGAGATACAGTGGGGGCGAACACACCCACACAGGCCAAGCCGTGCTTACGGACTTGTCATACATTAACATGAGGCAGAGGGACTGAGGCTAAAAAGACATGCACACTGAGTGGGTGATGATTCACCTTTTCACTGATTTGATTAACTGTCCACATAATAACAGCCCCTTACTAAATGAGGCCTTTGCAGCACTGGCTGATGATCCGTGAGAGGAGAGGTAAACACTGTTGTCTTCTAGTCTCGATATATGATATTGGATTATGGAGAGGAAGAGCGAGGAGTGAGGAGGGAGAGAGTTCTTGCAGTGCCAAGCATGCACGAGACTATACCCACCACTGGGGTAGATGAGGATTTCCACAGGGCAGTCGTAAGTGTACTTGTCAGCCAGCGTGACGACGATGCTGCTTGCAGAGCGGGCCAGAGGGTCAGCGTCTGCACGGATGGCATGAGAGGGGCTCTCCACTCCTGCACAAAGACACCACTAAAGCATCTAGAATAAGCAGTGCCAACACCTGTGAATACATTGTCCAAATAGTACTCAAGAAAATATTATACAGTATGCCACGAAACGAAGACTGTCTGTTGCAAGTGAGGAGATAAGAAGATAAACGGAGCAGATACAGATACTGTGGAACGATGATGATGTGCAGAGAGGTTGTGTCTCTGACCTGCTAGGAGATAAGGTGCCCTGATCTCCAGCTGGAAGTTAAACTCGTAGTCTATGGAGTTGATGGTCTCCTCCTCCAGCAGCAGGGCCATACACAACTGCGTGGGCATTTGGTCATGTGGACCCGGGACACAGTCCTGCCTGTCCCTCCTGGGCCAGAGCAAACCACCAACCACAAATCAAAGATCATGGTCAATGGCTTATCATTGGTTCATGTGCATTCAGTCTTACCATCTGACTTTCATCACAGTAGATCAACTTGGCTGCTCATGATTGCAAATATTCCTGAACTTTCGATCTGAATACAGTACTTGATGGCACACAGTAATCAGCTTAACTACCAGGTTGACCTGCCTTTTAAGACCAGAATGGTAGTTCAGTGGTGGCACATTGATTGGAATGACACACTGCCAAAACACTCTTACACTCTGGGGAAGTTTGGCGAGAGGCCTTGCTCCTCGTTGATGGTCCTCTGTACCCTTGGGGTGCAGACTGGCGGTGATGTGACCCTGATGCCCCCGTTGGGCAGGGTGGGCAGCTCAGAGGAGGTGCTGACCAGCACATTGACCGTCTCCAAGGGAGGGATGAGCCCGAGGTTCACCACCAACACTGTCCTCTCCAAGTCCTCATCCAATAGAATGTGTCCTGCAACATCACAGCAGGGCAACCAGGGCATTTTTGTACAAAGAGAATTTGTTCTCAATGACTTACCTGGCTAAATCAAGGTTAAATAAATAAACACCAGACCTACTGATTTGAAGCAACTGTGTAAACTGTGATTACCATAGCAATACCATTCATCATGCACCCAAATTGTGGAATGCACTGCCAGTTTACATTAGGGATGCAACCTGAAATTATTGCAAGTCAAGACTAAAAACTCTTTTTAATATTGCATTTAAATGACTGCAGTATTTTCTAAATGTATTTTCTTTATGTTAGTTGATTAATCTATATATTTGTATATTGTATATATTTATATGTATTTACTTGTTCTTTTATCTTTGTTCTATGCCCCTTGGATTGTTTGGTTTATTCTTGTTATATTATGTAGTTTATATTATTGCTATTGTATGTTTTATTTTGTTTATATTGATTACTATTGTTCTATTATTGTTTTTATGCTGTGTGGATATGTTAAAGCACTTTGAGCTGCAACGTTTGCAGGAAAAGTGCTGTACAAATAAAGGTTGTTATTATTATTATTATTATCATTATTGAATAGGATTCTAGATCTGGATAATTGGATCCAGAACCACCCACCACTTGATAACAACAATTCCTGTTGCCTTATTATGTTATAGGTTATATGAGACACCTCCTTACCACTGCCACTCTGTAGAGCCCCATTAGCTCCACTGCAGCAGTCAAAATAACAGTCATCGATTTTGGCCTTGTCCTTTATTTGCACTGTTATTATTTGGCTGGATATCATAGCTTCAAATCCAACAACGGTAGTGTATTCTTCCAGTGGGTAAATGAATATACCTGTATGATAGAAAGAGAGAGATAACAGTAGCCAACGGCAGACAAGCAAGCAAAACAAACACCATTTTTTTTATCACATCTCCCCTGGACAGCGGTTCAAAAGATTACTGAGATAGTGACTATAGAAGCTCTGGTGGCTTAGGGACTGGAAAAGAAAATGAATGATTTGAGTCTTACACAGTTCAGCGGTGCTCCTGCAAACATGACCTTTGTTCAATACTTTGCGTATCATGAATTGGAAAATGAGACCTGAGTAGAACTCACCCTCAATAGGATGGTCCTCAAAATTGTTGTAGGTCATAGAGGCTGTCATGGCCAGGGTGTAACCCCTCACACAGGAAGTGATGTCAGAGACACTGAGTGGCAGCGCATTCCGTCTCCCCTTGTTGATCAGGCCGGGCATGGTGCTGGTTTTATTCTTGTTCTTCTTTATCCCCAATCATAGACAGGGCAGAGAACAAACTGTTCAGGGACTTTAAACGTAGAAAATAGATCACCACCAACAACAACAACAGCCTTATATGTTCCAAGCCTCTGATATCACCTCCCTTACATTGTTATCCAGCAATAACATCAAAGACAAAGGAAGAGGCCTCATCACTGCCTTTGAAGCATTAACACTGCAGCTGTCCAGCTGTCTATTCAATGCATCAACATCTTATAGCCATAGCAAGACCACAGGAATATTCAAACAATTTATCATATTGTTAAGCGATTGAAGATGAAAACCTACAATATTAAACATTAAATTACAACATACTATCTCCAATACACATAGAATAAGGCAAAAGCAATATCACAAATCTGTGCAGAGTCATATTTACAACACACCTTTCCTACATACTGTATTGAACTGTACATTTTGTTCATCCACTTTAAACAAACAGT
Source organism: Nansenia antarctica (assembly GCF_963989245.1). Classification (NCBI taxonomy): domain Eukaryota; kingdom Metazoa; phylum Chordata; class Actinopteri; order Argentiniformes; family Microstomatidae; genus Nansenia; species Nansenia antarctica. Next base: position 40,383,676 of record NC_137676.1, read on the forward strand.
GCCATCAAAGGCGAGAGATAAAATCCACTGATGTAATATTGCATGGGTCATTGTGTGAGCTTGGTTAATAGGGTTTGGTAATGGTTTATGGTCTGCATTTTCATGTAAATGTCATCTCATACGACAGGCTTTATTGTGTGGTGTCCTGAAAGTCTCTCTATGTCACAAGAGCAATTGCCTCTAATGCTGGCTTTATGAGATGTCTTGTGACGGAAGCAATTTCCATAGAGACAGACCTTCTTGCCTGCGGATCCAGTGATGTATCTCCGAAAAGGTATAAAGTATACCCAGAGTCTGTGTGAGTGAGATTTAAAGACCCAGGCAGAAAAATAAGTCTTCTGTGCAACCGTAAGCTCTTAATTATGTGCATAATCGAAGATCGCTGCTCTCCCCAGACAAGATAGAAAGAACACACTGAACATAACAACTGCTAACAATATGCTGCTACACTTTAGAAGATCCTTAATTAATTGTCAAATGTGAGCAGCCTTTTATTAATCAAAGAGAGGTTGGGCTGCTGCATTGTCATTTATGAAAAGAAAAAGGTCAGACAGATGCACCCACGGTGTTCATGCTCTGCTCTGCAGCCGACAGTGTCAACAGTGCCACCAAGTGTCCTCATGCGAGGTACTAACTGGTTATAAGAAACATAGACACAGACGCAGCTCCACCATATTACACATGTCTGATCTCTGAAAGCACAATGAAGCATGGGCTACTATTACTGTATGAGAGTGTTCGATCAAGATCCAAAAGAAGAACAGAATAAAAACTGCATATGAATTGGACTCAAAGCTATTTGGGCATTTTGACAGAGATGGGTTATGATATCAGATATCCTCTGCAATTGACAGTTATATAGAAGACAGTTTTTAGCCACTATGTTCAATCCACTTAACATGCCATTAAAGATTGATGCACAAAATCATATCATAAAATGTTCCCAACTAAGTTGACTTCATGCACAGAACTGTCTTTTCAATCATTCCAAATCCACAAATTGATGTTGTCACAAATGTACTGCATAAACGTAACTGTTTCCTCTTTTAATAGGAGTTTCTGCCCCAGTACTCCGACAGGTGATAATGACTGTACAAAGTGATCCAGGGAGCCCCTCTCTTTGTTGGTTCAGTTGTATGAATCATCATCACCTCTTCAGGCTAATAATACAAACCCTAATCCATCCAAACATCCAAACATCTACTATCTGCTCAGTTGCTACCATTCATACAGTCACTAACAGGGAAACAAAAATAGAAACAACCACCTGTTGAGATAATTGAATGGTTTGTATTTATGGATTTCACTGCAAAAATAATATTAGAATAATGTGAAATGTGAAATGACGAATACCATCATCATGTTGAATATGATATTTTGTGCAAAATGACAACAACCACATCAACAATTAAATATGTATATCATAGAGAGGATATAGAGAATGGCAGCAGCACCATTCTGATATCAACAAGCAAGTCTTACCTTTCATGGGTGTTCAACTGGAAGTGAGATGATGATTTCTGTCTTTTGGATACACACTTTTCATAAAAGATGATCCTTGTTTACCTCTATTTGTCTTTATCTCTTTTCTGCTGCCTGTCTATGGCGTAGAGGAAATGCCAGTGGCCACAGGTGGCAGAAACTATTAATCAAATGATTCTGGCTTCCACAGAGGGGCAAAAGAAAATGAGAAAGGACAGTGGGCAGCTTTTTAGTCAGCACAGCAACATGTGGTTATAAAAAGTATTTCTCAGTCTCTCCGCTCGCTGTGGCTGGAGTTGGAGGGCTTCACTGACGGAGAGACAGTCCTGTGCAACAGATTAGCATCCCCCCCTTTCTCCCCTCCTCCCCTCAGCATCAGCACCACCCACTCTCCGCTTCCCTGCAATCGATGACGAGAGACACCATTCATGTATCCTTTTTTATAGCTAGGGATCAGTCTAAATGAAATGCAACACCAGGCGTGGGGGGTGGGGGGGCGGTGGTTGGGGTTTGAGGAGGGGGGGGGGGCATAAAGCACATCTTCCCTCCATCAGACAACCTTCCCCCTCAGCTTGGCTCTGTCTTTTTCTCTCTTACTCTCTCCACCCCTCCCCCCTCTATTTCTCTCCCCCTCTCTCTCTCTCTCTCTCTCTCTCTCTCTCTCTCTCTCTCTCTCTCTCTCTCTCTCGTCTCTCTTTCTCTGGTTGATTGGAAAGCCCTCAATGTTTTGATTCGAATGTTTGACTGTCTGTGTGTTTTGTGACCACTGTTAGTCTGATCCATCTGTTTTTTTTTCCTGAGGAGGTAACCATGACAATATAGAGCTGGCATCTTCAAAGACATTTGGTTGGCGTGAAAGTGTGGGTGGGGGGTATTGGTTGGCTGAGCCTCAGCATCCACCTTACATATAAATGAACATGCTGCCAATAATGCTGTGCTGTCTCTCTCACATAGGGACTATAGACAGATGTTGCTTGACAGTGTGTGTGTGTGTGTGTGTGTGTGTGTGTGTGTGTGTGTGTGTGTGTGTGTGTGTGTGTGTGTGTGAGTGAGAGAGAGAGAGAGAGAGAGAGAGAGAGAGAGAGAGAGAGAGAGAGAGAGAGACAGACAGACAGACAGACAGACAGACAGACAGACAGACAGACAGACAGACAGACAGAGCAAGAGAGAAGGGGTTGGGGCGCTACTGTTTGTTATTAATAAAGTATGTGTTGACACATTAATGTGCTATGAAGTGGAGGTCTATAAACTAACAGCCATCTCTCTTATCACCTTCATCCAGAATTTGCTGTCAATGTCAATCTAGAAACCATAGTTTGAAAACATGTGTTGTAATTTATCTCATTATCTTGGCTGAAATCTATGAATGAGCTATTGATCAACAAGTGACAAGAGTTGTGAATTGTCATAAACTGTGTAAACCCTCCCACTCACCAAATTGATCAAAAATGATGCCGAATAATCTGGAATATGTCGTTAAAAATATAAAATAGCCAATTCTGCTACAACATGATGAGTTGTTCGATAAAAGGTTAGGGTCGGAACTCAATGTGCGCTTCCGAGTTTCTATCGGTGAGTTGATTTATGGCTGCGTTCGTAAAATCGCTCTGAGAGTGGCAGAGCGCACACTGGGTTCAACGTTACAAAGAGACCAAGTAATTTGATTGGACAAGAGGCATTCCATGCGTGCTTATCAGATTTCCAGAGCGAATTTACGAACGCAGCCGATGAGCATTATCTGTCCAGTGTCCAGTGGCCGGTGTGCATCAGCGGCTGCATCAAAACTTCTGAAACATTAGTCCCGTTAGACAAGAGTAACATACACTCCCAACAATACATTATGGCTACTGACTCTTGGGCGTTGGCAGTTGATGACCAGGAGGCTACGACTGAATCTGTAAGTTTAATTTAGTAGGTTGTTTTTGTAACTTTTAGCTTGCCTTGTTCCTCTCTGGTCGATTGACATGCATGGTGGCGAAAACCATCACACTTCATCTGCTAGCTTGCTAGTTAGCTAGCCACCTTGCTAAGCTACTATTGCTGCACTCAAACCGTTCCCATCATGGGCTGATGATCATGTGACTGATCCGATGTCCAACAACAGGTCTTTGCTGTTATACATGTCTACTGTTGGCTATTAGCTGTATTGACGCATGTCATGCCAAAACTGCATTTGCATTTTAGATACTGTTCCATTAGTAGATGTGGCACCTCAGTAACACGTGTATGGAGCTATTTTAGTGCCAGCAGAATTGAATTGTATTGACAGATTGAATTGAATATGAGCACAAATTGAATTGTATTTCACAGATCTGAATTGTATTTGACAGATTGAATTGAATCTGAGCACAAACTGAATTGTATTCGACAGATTGATTTGTATTCAATTCAGTTTTCATTATTTTCATTCAGTTTTCAAATTCAGTTTCTCTAATACAATTCAGTTCTCTAAATACAATTCAGTTTTACTCAAAATACAATTCAGTTTTTCTCTAAATACAATTCAGTTTTACTCAAAATACAATTCAGTTTTTCTCAAAATACGAGTTCAGTTTTAGAGGCACTCATCCGGGGACTCTGGAATAGGTAGAATAATAGAGCACCGATTCTAATCCCTCCCATCCGAATTCATAAGAGCAACGCATCCGGGTACTTTGCTCTCCCGTCATGTCCACGCCCCTTTTTGGGTGATAGAAGTGTAGAAGTTTGACTGGCGGTCAATGGAAATGTCTGGTCTTTGCTACTTTAATCCGATAAAATAAGAAAACCGTAGTGCTTTTTAGATATTAGGAGCCCAAATCCGATGGCCAGTTAGGCAAACTATTATATAGTGTCGTTGCCGATCAATGATCGGCGTCATTATATAGAGAAAATTGATGAAATAGGGGTTGATTCATCAGAGCAGTCATATGTCATCTCCCTGTCATCAGGGATGTGTAGTTCTTCATTTGATTTGCCGTGTAAATCCCCAGATGAGAGTGTTACATTCGTTTTCTTAAGATAGGATAATGAATAAATCTGTTCAATGGGCATTTGCCAAAGTAGGGTTAGGGTGATTACTGTTAATCAGTATTTAGCCTGTATGGTGTATATGAAGATGTTATAGCTAGCTAGCTAGGATTTATCATGAAAATAATGAACAGCAAGCTAGATCCAAAACTAGGGCCGGTGGAGGAGGGCAAGTGTCACATTGGACAGATGCGATCAGAGCGATTTTACGAACGCAGCCATAAATCAACTCTCCGATAGAAACTCGGAAGCGGACATTGAGTTCCGACCCTAACCTTTTATCGAACAACTCATGCCCAATGCGTGAGACTTGAGATCCCTGATCTTAACGACAGCAAAAGTGATGGATGGCAGAAATACATTACCTGGAGATTCAATAAGGTACTTTTATATGACAGGATATGGGTTAGGGTTATATGACACCTGTAGCGAGATCATTTATTGAATAGAACAATCAAACTTGGCGACGTACAAAAATAATCCATAACCAGAAAAATAACAAACAATGCGTAGCCTATAGAATATGCGTATAATGCGGTCAACAAAAATACATCGCTCCCCTCTCTCTCCACTACCGCCATGCAAGATGCGCAGGTGCTTAAATTACCTTGCAATATCACCCCCCATAACCATATGACTTCTCAATACGGTGATCAAGGCAATAAACAAACAATCAAAGTAAACTCACAATAAACCCATTAGCCTGTTATACTAAATACCCCCCTACAACACCTCAGGCAGACTGAAAGGACACACATTGCCTATTTCATTACTTTTCTCCATATAACGACGTCGGATGGGAGGGATGGGAGTTAGAATCGGTGCTCTATTATTCTACCTAGCCCAGAGTCCCCGGATGAGTGCCTCTAAAACTGAACTCGTATTTTGAGAAAAACTGAATTGTATTTTGAGAACTGAATTGTATTTTGAGTAAAACTGAATTGTATTTAGAGAACTGAATTGTATTTTGAGAAAAAACGAATTGTATTTAGAGAAACTGAATTTGAAAACTGAATGAAAATAATGAAAACTGAATTGAATACAATTCAATCTGTCGAATACAATTCAGTTTGTGCTCAGATTCAATTCAATCTGTCAAATACAATTCAGATCTGTGAAATACAATTCAATTTGTGCTCATATTCAATTCAATCTGTCCAAAACAATTCAATTTCTGCTGGCACTAAAATAGCTCCATACACGTGGTTGCAAAAGATTGATCAGTGAATAAGAACTGCCCACTCTCTGGGAACGATTACATATCTGTCAATACTTCTAATTCAAACAAAACATGTTTATTTCTTTGTTCAGTTTGGCTCCTTGGGGATAAGAGATAGAGGTGATGCTGCATCAAGGAAGGAAACAAATGGTAAAACCAGGGATTTTGTTATGAAGAACTAATAACAGTTAACATGGGTTTAAAAACTACTCCACTGCATTAATATGCCACTGTCATTGATGTGTTAGGTGACAGTTTTGTTGTTTTAGTTCCTCCAGGCACTGCAAAAGTAGGACAAGTGGAAAATGGTAACAAGGCAGACGACGAAGATAAAGGTGTGAATTCTCTGGGTTTATACAGTATCTAGTATATAGCTGCCTAGACAGGTTTGTCACGGTTTTCATCTTGTCTTACAGAGGATCGAGCAGCCCAGTCGTTGTTGAACAAGCTGATACGCAGCAATCTGGTGAACACCACCAACCAAGTAGAGGTTCTTCAGAGAGATCCTAACTCCCCTCTTTACTCGGTCAAGACATTTGAAGAGTTGAGACTGTAAGTCCTCCCATGGTATCAATTCAATTTAGACTTGTATGTTTGTTGTTGTTGTTGTTGTTGTTAATATTGTTGTTGTCGTTGTTGTTGTTGTTGTTGTTGTTGTTGTTGGTGGTGGTGTGTGTGTGAGATAGGAAACCTCAGCTGCTTCAGGGAGTGTATGCCATGGGCTTCAACAGACCCTCTAAAATCCAGGAGAATGCCTTGCCCATGATGCTGGCAGAGCCGTGAGTACCTCATTTATTTATAATTTTTTATTGTTAGTGTTTAGCCTCAATGTGATATTGATCAACAAAGTAATTCATCCGTACAAATGTCTCTTTGGGGACAATAAAGGTATTGATTTATTTATTGATACTGTTTATAAGCCCTAGAGCAATAGTTGAATAATCAAACCTTTGTTTAGCCTAATATTAATCTCAAATTAGTTCTACTCACGTATACCATCACTGGCTTGTTTGCTTTCACACTAAATTCAGTAAAATGATCTACTTTTGTCACATGCCGACCCGATAGTCCCCAATTATTCTCTCTTCAGCGTGTATGTTCCCTCTGGTTCCAGACCTCAGAACCTGATTGCGCAATCACAGTCCGGCACAGGTAAAACCGCTGCCTTCGTGCTGGCCATGCTCAGCCATGTTGACCCAGCTAAGAAATGGACTCAGGTAAGTGAACATCTCCACTCATATGGGGCTTAGCTTTAGCCGTTAGACCTCTGCATAGGTCACCCACAGGTCCAGACTTTGTTATACAGAGGATTTATGATGGGGGGATGTTGTTGTTGTTGTTGTTGTTGTTGTTGTTGTTGATTAGCTGCAGAGTATACGGTAAAGAGAAACATTAGGTACAGTAGCTTCTGGTTAAGTGAGCCAAACTGAAATACATATTTTGTTTCCCCCCCTTAGTGTCTTTGCATTTCCCCAACATACGAGCTAGCTTTGCAGACTGGTAAAGTCATTGAACAGATGGGGAAATTCTATCCTGAGGTCAAATTAGCATACGCCATTCGCGGCCATAAATGTAAGTGTCAAAGCTTTTTATTCCTTCACATTAAATGTTGATTTATAATTTTTCTGGCATATGCTTTCCAATGTTGCTGTAAGAAACTGCTTCAAAATCTGGGTAATGATTGTAATTAGTGCAGGTGCTCTTTAACCCAGAAAACATGACAATGACACAAATATGACAATTTTCACAACATGCTGTATTGTAGAATTTAAATGCTTGAAAGCTGCCTGTTATGTGGCTCCGTGTCCTACTCTACGCAGTGGAGCGGGGGACCAAGATTCAGGAGCAGATCATCATCGGAACACCTGGCACAGTCATGGACTGGTGCGTCAAGCTGAAGTTCATTGACCCCAAGAAGATCAAAATCTTTGTCTTGGATGAGGCAGATGTCATGATCGCCACACAGGGCCATCAGGACCACAGCATTCGGATCCAAAGGTGAGCTCCCCTTGAAATAAACATAATAAAAACTAAACTTTGTCATTACTCTTACCCAACTAGTAGGTTACATGAATCACATTCACTCTGATGACAGACACCTGCAGTTGGATTGTTCTTTTTACACTATAGGAGGGTGTTTACAGCTTTCTCTGTTGCTACCCAAACCCAGACAGTTAGCTATCTCTAGCTTTGTTTGTCCTCCTGTGTCCAAGTATGTCTATTACTCCATCCATGCAGAATGTTGCCAAAAGAATGTCAGATGCTGCTGTTCTCGGCCACATTCGAGGACTCAGTTTGGAAGTTTGCTGAGAGGGTTGTGCCAGACCCCAACATCATCAAGCTGAAGCGTGAGGAGGAGACCCTGGACACCATCAAGCAGTACTACATGCTATGCAACAATAAGGAGGAGAAGTTCTCAGCACTCTGTAATATATACGGAGTCATCACTATTGCACAGGCTATGATCTTCTGCCGTGTGAGTCCTCATCCTATCCTAAGTTACATGTATCTCTTGAAATTATTATGTTTATTTGATAGGTATAATGCACAATTAGGTTGAGTCTCATCTGTGTGGACTTTTTGATTGACTGTCAAAGACTTTTGCCTCCTCTTCAGACTCGAAAGACTGCTGGTTGGCTGTCAGCAGCACTGTCCAAAGAGGGCCACCAGGTGGCACTCCTGAGTGGGGAGATGACAGTGGAGCAGAGAGCTGCTGTCATCGAACGCTTCAGGGAGGGCAAGGAGAAAGTTCTGGTGACTACTAATGTATGCGCCAGAGGTAATTACAAAATGCTAACATTTGAAAGTCATATTAATGTAACCATTTCAGTTAGGAAGATTATTGTTTTGTGTTCACTTACTTAAACTTTGAAGAGTTTTCATGTTTTGTTTTATTTTTGCATTTATTTTATTTATAATGCAGGCATTGATGTGGAACAAGTGTCCATGGTGATCAACTTTGACCTTCCTGTGGACAAAGACGGGAACCCTGACAATGAGACATACCTTCACCGGATTGGTCGCACGGGACGTTTTGGCAAGAGGGGGCTTGCAGTCAATATGGTTGACAGCAAACACAGCATGAACATTCTCAACAGAATCGAAAAACATTTCAGTATGTTTGTTTCTTTGTCTAGATTGAGCACTCAAGATTTGACATATTGATGCATCCAAAAGACAGGGTTCACACTAACTGTTTACACTTTTCCCCCTCCATAGACAAGAAAATAGAGAAGCTTGACGCTGAGGATCTTGAGCAATTCGAGAAAAATCACAATTGAAGTGGCTCCAAACATGACACACTCATCATTTCATTATTTATGAGGATTATATGTTTGCTGTGTTGATTAATATCATATTTGATGAGAGGTTGTTTCTCACTCACAGTGAAAGTATGTTCAGTCACATTCAATAAGCTTGACACTGACAAGAAGGTTTGAGTCAAAATAGGAAAATCTTTCCAATCAACCATCTTATTCAGTTAACTGACAGAAGACACTTTTACCAAGTAAAAATAAGATTGTAAGAAATGTACCTAAATTGTTAGGAATAAGATATATTTGAGAAAAGCTTTATTGACCAAAATACTATATTGTTTTGTTGTACCACAGTGAATATGCAATATTTTGGACCGTGCTTGAACTAAACTAGTCGAAGGGAGTTATTGGCTATGAAACAAATAAATAGTAGCTCCTGAAACTATTCACTTACATTCTGCACTTTTTTGTTTGCTAATGGTACTTGTTATATTAAAGATTGACTACTATCTCTGCCTCTTGTATAGTTTTCTTTACCCTTTGTTGGTTTCAATAAAAAGAAATAACAGAGACAACAGGTTTAGTTATTATTTACCACAAAAAAGCGAAAAGAGAATGTAGACCTATTTGATACCAACCTATAGTACAGTACAGTACGGTATGTGGGAAATGCTTACAGAACAGTAATATTCAAGTAAAAAGCTTACAGTGATATTGGTGATCAAATGTCAACTAAACCCTGAGATACTGTGGTAGTACAGTTAAAAGGATTAATTAGGCAAAACACACATTCCCACTGTTGATTGAGTCAGATTTGTCTTGAACAATGAAAACATTGTTATTTTCTAGATTGCAAAAAAGAATAAATGTTTAATATACATGTTTTTTCAGCAAAATAGAATTTAGAATAAAATGTTTAATGTCAGACTGATTATGTCATCCATCTGAGTTTAAGTAGAATCCATTGAGCTGTCCTCTTGAGAGACGCACAGTAATGACCTGTTCAAGATATCACATTGGGCCAAAGTCAGGTTCAGGTCTTTGAAGGTCCTGCGGGGGACATCCATAGTTTCAATGATACCATGCTCATACAGTGTCCCAAATCTGGCCTCTGCAGTGGCTCTCACCGTCAGTAAGGTGTCTGTAGGTAGGAAGTCTTGCTGAAACCTCCTCCCACATGGGACTCGGATGGCAAGAAGCAAACCTGGCTGACCGCCAGGGGGGAACACAGAAGGGTTCTCTGTCTCTCTGATCGTCACACCTGGGTCTAGAGGTTTGGGGCAGACCGTGCAGTGGACCTCAGACACATTATCCATCTCAGGATTGCTACGGAACGCTGGCTGGAGACTCACGGAGGAGAGACAGTGTTCATGCCGAGCCTGAACAATGAGGTTGTCAGACAGACTGAGCTTGGAAGTCTTCTCCTCCATGCCTCTCGAGGAGTCATCCTTTGATGGCTTCTTCTCAATGGAGGGGAGGGGCTTGTACTTATTCAATGACAGTGAAGGTACTGCAGGAACAGACTGCAGGAGATCTGTGACTTGGTCTGCACTCAGCTGGCTGTTCTGTCTGAGGCGAGTGTGGGAGCGGAGACAGCGGTCTGACCTGTCATAACCCATCATCCTGGGAGGCATAGGGGTCACCGGTCTATTTTGGGAGGCATCCATATGCAGGTCGTGGGTGGGTTTACTACGGTTACGCCGTTTAGAGGATTTTGGCCTGGTCAAATGCATGCTTCTCCACTGAACTCTAATCTCGTAGGTCTTTAGCCGTTGTCAAGGCAGAGTCCAGATTATTCCTCTCAATCTAAAGATGGGGTATAAACATTTAGAGAAATAGAAATGGGTTTACCTGTGACATTATTTCAGACCTGGTCAGTGAGTCACACTTACTTCTTTAAATCAAATCAAACCTTATAATTCATCAAAAAGACCCAACTGTTTAGAAATTATTCTGGAATTCTGGATTCTGGATTCAGAAAAGCAGAAAAGCAAAATTCAGAAAAGCAAAAAGCATCTAATATAGTCAAGTTGCCACTAATGGCCAGCAATGATGCCCAAGATGTCCATGCTGACGTTACTTTACAGCTGTTGACAGAGTTGTTGGCTAAAGCCAAGGAATGTAATACGATGACATTATTATGAGTATCTTATTACATCCTTGGCTAGTCTAGAGCCATGCTAGCTAGTACAGTAGTTACCCCTCCGAGCCTCACTTGTTGTTGATTCGTGGTTAAAACAGCCAGCTAAACTGAACATTTTTGCCAATAAAAATACCAATCTTGCAAAATAAGAACTCTAACAAACTGAAACATCCCGCATACCTTGCTTGCATTTAGAGGAAAAACAGCAAATTATCAATTTTCCATTTCAGTTTCAATATTCAAGCGGAATGTATCTCAGCGTCTGTGAAGTGACGTAACCAACGCAGCTGCGTTCCCTTGACAACCAGGCTCGCGCGCCAAAAGGTGGAGACAGGGAGAGCGCGCCGCCTGCTGCAAGGTGCACGGAGGAGCCTGCAGCATCCATTACATTTCGAGCTGTTTATTTATTTATTTTATTTGTAGAGGGACAATGCATATTAATGAACATTACAAATGACATAATCAGTCTGACATTAAACATTTTATTCTAAATTCTATTTTGCTGAAAAAATATGTATATTAAACATTTATTCTTTTTTGCAATCTAGAATAGAAAATAACAATGTTTTCATTGTTCAAGACAAATCTGACTCAATCAACAGTGGGAATGTGTGTTTTGCCTAATTAATCCTTTAACTGTACTACAGGGTTTAGTTGACATTTGATCACCAATATCACTGTAAGCTTTTTACTTGAATATTACTGTTCTGTAAGCATTTCCCACATACCGTACTGTACTGTACTATAGGTTGGTATCAAATAGGTCTACATTCTCTTTTCGCTTTTTTTGTGGTAAATAATAACTAAACCTGTTGTCTCTGTTATTTCTTTTTATTGAAACCAACAAAGGGTAAAGAAAACTATACAAAAGGCAGAGATAGTAGTCAATCTTTATTATAACAAGTACCATTAGCAAAGAACTATAAAACAAAAAAGTGCAGAATGTAAGTGAATAGTTTCAGGAGCTACTATTTATTTGTTTCATAGCCAATAACTCCCTTCGACTAGTTTAGTTCAAGCACGGTCCAAAATATTGCATATTCACTGTGGTACAACAAAACAATATAGTATTTTGGTCAATAAAGCTTTTCTCAAATATATCTTATTCCTAACAATTTAGGTACATTTCTTACAATCTTATTTTTTATTCTTGGTAAAAGTGTCTTCTGTCAGTTAACAGAATAAGATGGTTGATTGGAAAGATTTTCCTATTTTGACTCAAACCTTCTTGTCAGTGTCAAGCTTATTGAATGTGACTGAACATACTTTCACTGTGAGTGAGAAACAACCTCTCATCAAATATGATATTAGCAAAGCACTAGCAGCGAAAACAAAAACAAAATTATAGAGCAACAGCTCTATCTTCACAGTATTCACACAATACAATTGGATTATCATTAAACATATCCAACTATCAAGAATGTATTTAGTGTTTTGTGATCCTGAAATTCTTTGGTTAATCACTTGAGGATTGTTAGTCTAGCGACTAGATAATGGTCAATTGCCTTATTGTTACTTAACATAAGACAATTCTCCAGTGTGGTTGACCATTTAAGTTACCCAATGTCGTCTTACATATCTTTCCATTCTTATCATTCTATATGATAAAGGGTTTTAAATCAACACAGCAAACATATAATCCTCATAAATAATGAAATGATGATGAGTGTTTAATGTTTGGAGCCACTTCAGTTGTGATTTTTCTCGAATTGCTCAAGATCCTCAGCATCAAGCTTCTCTATTTTCTTGTCTATGGAGGGGGAAAAGTGTAAACAGTTAGTGTGAACCCTCTCTTTTGGATGCATCAATATGTCAAATCTTGAGTGCTCAATCTAGACAAAGAAACAAACATACTGAAATGTTTTTCGATTCTGTTGAGAATGTTCATGCTGTGTTTGCTGAAATGTAGGAGAATTTCCTATTCGGTGTCAATGAATCACTCTGGTAATGTGGATGATTAAATCCAACTGTGGAATGACAAAAGACAAGGAATACAATAGGTTGAATGCAAGAAACACATTTAGTTAATTAGATAGATGCAGAGATAGATTCAGGTGTGGTCTTTCTTGAGGCCTTCTTGAAGGGCTTACACAGGCCCTTGCAGACGGCCGCTAGAGACAAGAGAGAGAGAGAGAGATAATGTGAGAGAGAGAGAGAGAGAGAAAACGTGAGAGAGAGAAAACGTGAGAGAGAGAGAGAGAGAGAGAGAGAGAGAGAGAGAAAGAGATAACGTGAGAGCGAAAGACAGAGAGAGAGAGAGAGAGAGAGAGAGAGAGAGAGAGAGAGAGAGAGACAAAGAGACAGACAGAGAGAGAGACAGAGAGACACAGAGAGAGAGACATTAACTTGTCACAGAATTCTTGGTTTTTCAAGGATTACATTTAGTCTCCTAGTGTATTGATGCTTGTAGTAATGTTGAGGATTAGCTGGTTCATGCAGTATCAACCCTACAGAAGAAGGGTCTTCCTGTCAGCAGACTTACAGAAGCAGCCTCCAGCCTTGGGCTCCTCTTCTTCCTCTGGGGCCGGGCTGTCCTCCGTCTGACTCTTCTTGGAGCTCTGTGAAAGAAACAAGCGTTACAAAACAAAGTAACACGTTTACATGATAAGCCTATCTTTAATCAATGGAATTGGTAAGACACCATGGGCCCTATTATGCACTTCTTAACTTGCCGTCTTAAGTCTTAATTAAGACGCACCGCCAGGTTAAGACCTACCGCCACCCTTATTATGCGCTTCATACGCGCTACTGCTATTATGCCGGTGTCGATAGGCGCCCACACATAAGACGTAATACTCCCGTGCATATATTACTCATTGTGGGAGTGTTCATATGTTAATGAAGTGCACTAGGCGCCCCTGCTATTATGCGATCTGACTTTGCTCCTAGCGCTAAGAAGTGGTTTGAAAAGTTCTTAAGTTTAGACTTCATGCACGTTTTGAAACACGAGCGCGCCTCCGCGGTTTGCGCATGCATGTGGGCACACATGAACACGCACGTGGCTCCACGGCAAGACGTCAATTACGGTCACAGTATAAATGCTTTATTTCAGAAGGGAGAGGCAGAGAAGCGCGCTGACCTCCTTCTTAGGACTTCCATAATAGCATAGCGCTAATGACTCAACGCAGCCGGTTCTTAAAGGGAATGGCACCTGGCACGCTGATTGGGTTGATTGAGAAGACGCCCAAAACACACCCATGACTAATTTCTTTGCTTAGCGCCGGGTTTTAGGCGCCCACTACCGCACGCATAATAGCAAAGTGGCCTTGACCACGCCTCCACGTCTTACGTTTAGATCTACCGCCTCGTCTTATTGCTTAAGACTTATGAAGTGCATAATAGGGCCCCATAACTCCTAAAACACTGTGTATGAGAGGAGAGATTGTGTATTTAGATGACAGATAACGTTGAACGGCCAATCTTTCATCTCATTAGTAACATAGACTAGGTCGATGCCAAAAAATAGCATCTTACGGCAAGAAAGTGAAAGAGAACACTAATACGTGTAAGTCCTCTGTGTGTCCAAAGTCCTATGTGTGTGTGTGTGTGTGTGTGTGTGTGTGTGTGTGTGTGTGTGTCTAAGTGACATCAATTAGGGCTGAAGGTCTTATCTCTTTAAAATATGACTGATGAGACCTGGGACCTCATTTATAAAGCTTGCGTACGCACACTAAGGTGCGTAAGCAAATTTCCCCGCAATTCTGGGATTCATAAAAACTGTGCGCACCTCTAGGCTACGCACACTGTGATCCATGCGTACGCATAGAAACTCGAGAAATGTCAACTGCGACTCCGCTGGCAGAAGGATGAAACAGGAGAAACGCTTTGAAATGGATACCATTTCCACCAACATAAATCGAAATATTACCTCACATATTATGTGAGTGCACACAAAGAATATATGTGCACACTGCACATATTGTATATTATTCTCCCTTGTCCTGTACCCATCACAATGTAACCTACATATATCTTTGTTCGTATATAGATCATGCAAATATATTAACTTTTTATATTCATATTCATTGCACATAGCGCGAGGCTGGACAAGTTGAGCACCGTTCCTGATTCACTGTTCCCGAGTGCTCAGTGGGTACACAGTAAATTTGAAAGTGTTAAATCAAATCAAATCAAATCAAATCAAATTTTATTTGTATAGCGCATTTCTTACAAGATGTAACTCAATGCGCTTCACACAATGAAAATGTTCAGTCAATCAGTCAATCAATCAATCAATACTGACAGAGCCGCGAGCAGGCAAAAGTAAAAAAAACCTGTATACTATGTAGCCAGGAAAAATTCCCTTGCAGCCCTCTACCAATAGAGCGACTACTAGCCAGTTTGCTTACCAGTACCCAGCGGTCCAGGGGAGGCCAGGACCACCGGCACAAAGCAAGCAAGCAAGGGCAAAAACCTGTACACCATGTATCCAGGAAAAATTCCTTGCATATTATCGGCGTACACACTGTCCATAAATTTTGTGTTGTATTTGCATCGTTCTGCATCCAGTATGGTCACAGGTCCTGCCAAAGGAGAAACTTAAGCACAGTTATGATGCAACAACACAATAGAGACAGTAAAGATGACAGCAATACAACCTGATGGTGGTCCTGGTACACCCTTGTACCGGTTCCAGTACTGCTCTAGGTGCTATTTGGAGCTGACAGTGCCTCATCAGCACCCGGGTCCATTTTCCTGTCAATACAAATCTCAAAAACACGAGTATGGTGTAATGGCCTAGTGATCCTAGTTCTATAATGTCCAATGTCTCCCTTAGTATCAAAAGGCGACATTGAATAAGTAGGTTTTGAGGTCACGCTTAAAAATGTCCTGAGTTTTAGACAACCTCAGGCCCTCAGGTAGGGTGTTCCACAATCTAGGAGCATATATGCTAAAAGCTGTTACATTTAACACTGACAGCGAGTACATATGGTCCCACCCTACACAGTGTAAAAAGTACACTGATCAAAGTGTTACATTTCTAGTGTTGATTTAACACCAAATAGTGCAAAAAAAAATACACTGCACTACACTGGCCGGTGTTGATCACATTTAACACTAAGGGGTAATCAACACTTTAGAGTGTTATATTGACACTCACTAGTGCTGATCTGAGGTGACTCTTACTAGAGTAAAATGGGTTTTAACTCTGTCCAGTGTTAATGTAATTACTCACTAGTGCTGATCTGGGGCGACTCTTATTAGTGTAAAAATGGGTTTTTAACTCTGTCCAGTGTTAATGTAATTACTCACTAGTGCTGATCTGGGGTGACTCTTATTAGTGTAAACATGTGTTTTAACTCTGTCCAGTGTAGTAAATTACAATGTAATTACTATCTCCCTTGTAAATGGATGAAATTGGCACTTGGAATTCACAATACATTCAAGAAAAATGTTTAAAACATTAACATATGTTCTTAAAATGTTTATTTAAGAACAAACAATTCAAACATAACATTTGACCTATACAAATCGCACCGACCAATTTAAAAGTAAATAAAATAACAATTTTGGTTTCTATGGACAGACAAAAAATAAAATAAAAGAAAGAATTTGTCCATAGTAGACCTACAGCTTTTAGCCAGGGCTGAAACACAGGATGTCTACCTTTTACTTGAACAAGACACATGCAGGAGACTGTTTAACCTTTATACTGTTATCAACTGACAGTAGGGGACAATGTAGTCAAAAGAATGCCTTGCTCCATATGACATGAGCAGATCAAAAGGTTTGTGGTACATGATGTCACTCACATGAAATACCTTGCATGGTGGACTTTGCTTCAAAACAACTTTAAATGCATGCATATGATCATCAAAACATATGGTTTCAAGAGCTGACCCAACCAAAAAAACAGTCTCCTCTTTCACAACAATATACTTAATTTTGTAAAATACTGGCATTTCACTGACAAATTCACCACATATGACCAAATCAAGACGATATTCTGTACCATGGTACTTCACCCATTTAACTGACAAAACATGTGTGTGCACATTCAGAGACATTCAACTTGACAGCAATCGGGTCATTGACCCTTGACATCTTTCCTGGACCTATAGTTAATCTATCCTGGCTGAATGTTTCCCAATTATATGCCATGTAATTTTGGTGTTTGTTGGCTAAGGTCATAGTGACATTCTTAAAACTCTTCAGTTGCTTTTTAAAGAAATAGTGTTTAGCCTCATAGTGCATACACCATGAGTGAAGAATGGGCCCAATATTCCGTATACAACGAGGATAATGTATCATGAAGTGGTGTTTCTGTAAGAGATTTCTATCAGGAAACAAATACTTGAAAAGCCTATGATGTTCAGCTATTAAGTGTTTAAGATAGATAGTCATACCCTCTGTTAGAACAGGAGAAAAATTGGACAGTCTCCTGCATGTGTCTTGTTCAAATGCTTCCTAAAGCCTGAAAAGGTACCAAATACACGACAACTATTCTGCTTGACCACATTTTAGTCTAAGAGTTCTACCAGGGCACATTCCATGTACCAACTTGAGATGCCTCACAAGCAAGTTGGTACTTCCATGAGTAGCATGGCAAATAAAACATATAACAGGCATCAGTGCAGTTTACCTCTAAGGCATTAGTGCAGGAGTTTGGCTCTAAGCTCAGCAACCCTTGGAGTTTCCTTCACCTTCCCTATGTCTATGTTGTACACAGTTGTCTGGATAAAGGTGTACATGCTGCGCAGAGATGTATTGTAAGCAGTACAAAAAACGAAGTGGGTCTTGAACAGCTCATCAAAGGCACCAAGAGCACTTGTTGACTTGCACGGTAAGGCTCGCTTGTCCAGGATGATGAAGTACGCATGGATGATGCTCCTCCTGGTCCCCACTGCTAGAAGATAATGGTTGTTGGCTCTGGTCAATCGCATCAAGGTGCTGCTGGATACTGGTTCCTGCCTGAAGATGACAAACATGAAGACCATCATTAGTTCATAATAACGGCAGCAGCACGACCTATCTATCTATCTATAAGAATGGCAACACAAACCTTTTGGAATTTTACAAGATGCTGCTCAGCTTGGGATGCAGACATCTTTCCTGGTCTTTTGCGGCCTTGTGATGCAGGAGGAATCAAATGGAGCAGGAGAAGGATAGAGGAAAGGTCACCGTCCCATCCTAAACAAAGAAGATATCCTGAGTAAAATGGTTCATTCCCATCATCAGTGACATTAACATTAACATTTCAGAGTCATTTTAAATAATAATATAAATGATAATTTTTTATCATCTAACCATCAGCATTTGTGTCAGCTCCCTCATCAACTGTAGATTCAGCCATCTCGTTCAGCTCCTGAAGTTCAGCTCCCTGACTGGCAAGGGTCTTGCTTAGCGTGATGATCTTTTGCTTGAATGTAGTTGGCCACCTCTCCAAAAACTTGGCTGATGTCTCCTCTCCAAACAGCAGCACAAAATCCTGTTCAATCTGAAAAAAATCAGGTGGTGAAGTAAGCAGTACAGGCTCTACTCGCCTTCTGCTGTTCTGCAACAGTATTGCCATGCTACGAACGGACAGAGATGGACACATGACACGTATAGAAGCAGCTGCACCGCATAAAAATAAGACAAGACAACAAACAAAACATTCGTTTTGAGTTTCAAGTCAATTTCTTTCTCACAAAATATTTTACTTTTTCTCAAACACCGTTTTGGAGGCCAATCACCAGGATACACATGAATCGAACAATTACTATTACTACTATTACAACTACTATTATTTTGTTTACATTTACTGGCCAACCTGAATTGGCATCTAGAGATTAAACGCAATGTATACAATTTAAAAAAGTCTTACCAAGCCCTTCACATCCAGAAAGCGTGGAAATTCGGTTAGGATGGTGGAGCATTTAATCGGGTCGTGGGTCATCTTCTTCCTGTACTCAAAGGTCGATTTCATCTTCTGTTTGACCGTTTCTTCATCAGAAGAATGCTTCATAAGAGAAATGGCCTCTCTGCACTGGTCTTCACTCAGGGTAACCGAAGTGGATGGACTGGACTCCCTTTCAGCAGTTGGCCCTCCAGAGTATGGTTGAGTGGGTCGTTTCTCAGATGAAGCCGATTTCCTCTGAATGGTTTTGATTCTATTTGCGAGGTATCCATCTCCACTCTTGGGGTCGAAATAATGTTCCTTAAGAAGATGAACGTGGTTACTAATCTTAAAGAAAAAGTTAACCAAGTCTCATTTGCTCAGATACCATACCAGACAAATTAAACACAGATGCTCTTTATCAGTTGTAATATATACTTACATATCCATTTTCGGTGTAGGGATCCTTCAAGTATGGGAACAAGGAGACGATGCCTCGTGCAAACGTTTCCCTCACACTGCGCGGTGGTGCTGTCCTGAAATGAATATACACAAGCAGCATTCCTACTCTGTCAGCTAAATATCAGGAGTGATTTTAGAAGCTGTATCATGCCAATCGAGTTTGATACAAGAGAAATCTTCTCCCAATAGCAGTGGATGGCCAGCAGTAGCCTAACCAATTATTTGACTGAGATACTGATACAGAAATCATTCTTAACAAACAGCAGAGCAAGTACTGCTCTACAATTTTCATTATGAATCTTTCCTTTAAACTTACCCATGAGTCTCTGTCATCTCTGAAACAAGAATGTTGATCATCCTTCGTCTTGTGCTGTCAGTGAGGCTTTTAGATTTGGAGTATTCCTTGATGACAACCTCTCCACCAGGTTTCTTATTGAGTATGCTCTCTATCAGCTGTAAGAAAACAGCAGTGTTGAAGGGTTAGTTTACTATTTTGAACGTTAGACCCCATTTGCGGTCCCTCTATGAACCTGAAACAAAGAGAGCTTTTCTGCAGGGCTACAATAGAAGTCAATGGTAGCAGTAGCAGCCATGTCAGGAAACTCACCGAGTGGTCACTGGTGTCCGTTGATGTTCTGACCAAAAAAGTATGCTTCTTATCAGGTTTTATGTATCATTTAGCATTCAGTCGCAGTACAGCCATATGCTTCCACTGAAAATAGTTCCATGCTAAATGATACATAAAACCTGATAAGAAGCATACTTTGCGGAGATCTTTTTTGTCAGGACATCAACGGACACCAGTGACCACTCTGAGTTTTGTGACTTTGAAAACGAGAGTTTAATTTTGAGTTTGGTAGTGGCTGCTACTGGTACCATTGTCTTCTATTGTAGCCCTGCAGAAAAGCTGTTGCTAGCTCAATAATGGAGCGATCAGTGAAATTATGGTCTCTATGTTTCAGGTTCATGGTAGAGGAACCGCAAATAGGGTCTAATGTTCAAAATAGTGAACTAACCCTTTAAAATCCATTTTCTGGCACATGAATTGCAGAATGAATTACAAACATACGTTTTTTGCTTCGACATCTTTTACCTTTTCTTGAAGGGCTTCCATCCTCGCTCAAAATGATTGTATCATCCGACTCAAGGCCTGAGGCATTCATCTCAGAACCGGCAGAGGAAGGACTCATCAGGGGAGATGCTAAAATACACAATACACACAAATGTTATATTGAAAGTAATGCCACAAGTGACCAAGACTTGAAAACATAGATGGTTCCCACCCTATAGTTCCAACCACTATATCCTGATTTTACAGTTCATACATTTATGCAGTTTGAACTTCACACACTACACTGAACCGGCATCACCCTGGACGTGATGCTGCAGAAGCTAGACAGGGAGAGGAAGGTGGGCATCGCTGCCTTCATACGCACGGTAAGACTGAGTCGTCCCCTGGTGGTTCAGACTGAGGTAAAGACTGACTCCAGACTTAACCCCTATCAGACTGATAAAGACTGACTCTAACCCCTACCAGACTGAGGTAAAGACTGACTCCAGACTTAACCCCTATCAGACTGATAAAGACTGACTCTAACCCCTACCAGACTGAGGTAAAGACTGACTCCAGACTAACCTCTATCAGACTGACTCTAACCCCTACCAGACTGAGGTAAAGACTGACTCCAGACTAACCCCTATCAGACTGGTAAAGACTGACTCCAGACTAACCCCTACCAGACTGAGGTAAAGACTG
This sequence comes from Nansenia antarctica, assembly GCF_963989245.1. Lineage (NCBI taxonomy): Eukaryota > Metazoa > Chordata > Actinopteri > Argentiniformes > Microstomatidae > Nansenia > Nansenia antarctica. Next base: position 40,404,823 of record NC_137676.1, read on the forward strand.
ACTCCAGACTAACCCCTATCAGACTGACTCTAACCCCTACCAGACTGAGGTAAAGACTGACTCCAGACTCACCTCTATCAGTATCAGACCAGCACATGCCTTCATTGCCCAGTGTGAGCTTGAACACACCAAGATCTGGCTCTTTCACCACCTCCTCAAACACATCCCCATCAACTTCAGTTCCAGATCCATCATACAGCTTTGCATCTGATAAACTGGTAACTGGGATTCCAAATTTCAGGAAAGCTGTGACAAACATTAAAGCCAACTCCCCACACGTGCACGTTGTTAACGTATTTTACTGGAATCGAGAGACATTACAAAAAAGACAACACAATCACCCCTCTACACTCTGTTAAGAACGTTAACTTTACCTCTACTGACATTGTCTAGTTAGACGTTAGCTAACTTGCCTTAATTATCTTAATGTGAACACTCGCACATGGTCGGTGACGTCAGCCTTTTGGAAACCAGTATTTTAAGATATAAGATCAGCTGGAGTGTATGGTGAACAACAATATAAAGTTATTCTAAAATGCGGCTTCTATTGAAATGCCAAAGTATCCGTTTAATTAATAGATGATTAGGAGACACTTACCGCAGTTGTTCGAAGTCACTCGAAAATGGCATTCAGTGAATTGGCGCTGTGAAAATTCTGCTCGGCTTGAAGAAACCACGTGGAACTGATTGAAAAATGATGGGCGGGGCTTTCCAGAGTACGTCTAACACCGTGTCAATTAACTCTTTGAATTATCACCAACACTGGAGGGAATATTACTCTAGCTGTTGTTGTAATATCTCGGAAAGAGTCAATGTATTTTTACACTGCATATTTAACACTGGGGAATTTACTGTGTAGTGTTAAGCATGCACAGTTACCTGAGATGCAGCCAAATATTATGTTTGGGTTGGTTTTTACCAGATTTTGGGGGGGGTTTTGTGGCTCTTGGGGATATTTTGGAAGGGTGTCCACTTCTAGGCCGAGTTGCTGTCATGTTAAATGCTCCCCATTTGTAAATGATTTGCCTCACAGTGGATTTGCCTCACAGATATGGAGTTCATATCTTATATAGCTTTCCGCAGACTGATGTGCTCGTTCTAACCTCTTCCTGATGTCCTCTCGGCATGGTGTGTTTGGCCTGTATGGATAACACAAAACTGACCAGGTTTCTTATCTCTATAAGAGTCCCACCCAAACTCTTTCCTAAAGATCTCTCCTTCAACTGGTTCATTTGGTACCCAATTATTTACCCACCAGATTCTACTTACCTACTTGATTTAACACTAGAACAGCCGTGCCTTTTTACCTGCTTAAAGAACCGCCTCTTTAAAATGCTATCCTGCTATTTACACACAACGACCACTAGTTGGCTGCTTGTAAATTAGCCTGCTTCCTACACAGAAAAACTGCAAAATAGCTAGCTTATCCTGAAGTGATATTGAAGTGATATTGAAAGTGATATTGAAAATGTAAGGATACTGGGTGGTAGAACTCACATATCTAGGGAAAGTCATGAAAGGAGGGTCCTGAAATATGATGGAGTGCAAAGATATAAACATTTATTTTACTCACAAGCTGATTAAGTGTTAACCAATGCAACCTGGGTATCACTTATTTTTGCACCTGCACTTATTTCTTTATAATTTAGTTTTTTTACTACTGTCACGACCCAACAGCAATGTGCGTACATTGATAGTCGTTCCCACACAGGGCCGAGGCCGGACACAGGTGTATAGCCAGGGGTGCACATAACTTTTTGGGGCCAGTGCTCAGAGGAGCACCTAGGGATGCTGCTTGGTGCTCCCCGAGCTCGCGAGTCACGACCCGTCCCACAGGATGGATAAAAAAGGGATACATGGATAACTTATATTAGCAAAACGACATTTATTAATAAATAAAGATGAACGAACAAATGATTGTGTGCAAAACAAAATAAACAAATGCAAAATCAAATGACTGCTCTTTAAGCATGAAAGTCTGTCAGACTCCTTTAAACACAATGAAATCAACTGACATCTCTTTAAGCACTAACTGCATGTCTGTTCTTTAAACACACTGAAATAAACGGACATCTCTTTAAGCACTGCTCTGTTCTGTAAACACTGACCTCAACTTTTCAACAAAAAGTTACAGCCTAAGCATTTATTTATGCTACAAGCTTAATCATCATCATCACTGCTCTCTTGACTGCTGTTATCACTGTCTCAATTTCAACCATGGTAGAGGATATTGTAGGCTATCACTTTAAATTATTATTAAGGTCATTATTTTGATTGTGCAACAAAGTATATATATTTTTTCTAATAGAATTCCCAACCATATTCCCTGGGTCAGGGGTCGAGGTGCGATAATGAAGCTGTAAAACAAACGTCTGAACGTTTGAAAGCTTCAGAGAAAAGAAACGTGTCCCTTGGTGTTGTTTTTCCTTTTAGCGACGAGTCGTTCGGGACTGAATTTTCACGTGGCGGTGTGATAACCGTGCGATACGCGATACGCGGAATGAAAGTACGAGTTACGATACTTTCCGAATGTTTTCGTGAGGGGAGTCGCTGTGGTCGTCGTAGGTCGACTGTTGTGATGGATTACTCGTCGGGCCTTCGGCTGAGGGAACGGCAAATAGTTACTTAGTGGGGCTTGCAGTGATGCAGCAGTCAGCAATCAGCAGTTGGATTTTGAGGAAGTAAATTCCTCTCCCAGCGGTTCCAGCTGTTGGTGCGCAAGAGCGCCTTTATGCGGCTGATCTACCGCGCAGCATGCATTTTGGCGACGCATGCGCACTGGCGCACCAGTTATGTGCACCCCTGTGTATAGCTTAGCTCAGGGTTAGCTGACAGCACCCAGGTAGATGTTAAGGGGAAATGGCTTACCTGGCTCCGATGTATCGTGGCGTGGTCCGCGGGGATACTGAACAGCCCGCACGTTCGTTCAGTCGGGTGTTCCTTCCCATTCAGTATTGACATATAACATAACAAACAAAACCGGACACGACACAACACGACCTCGGGGGTAATCCACTATTCCACACAGTAATAGTCTTGATAATAATTGTCCAAGGGGTTCTCTTCTAGGTAAGGTGTCTCAATCAGTATTTCTCTTCTCCGGTAACTCCACTCTCAACTCTCTCGACTCTCAGGTAACAAATGAGCACCTGTCATATACCTTTCGAGAGACCCGCCAACAGGCAAGCCACTCCCCCATGTACCCTGGGTAGCCAATCAACACCCCCTGAGCTTACCATGACAACTAGGAACAGTTGGATCGTGACTGTAATGATGCGTTTTTGTGTGACTACATGCCAAACTTGTGTGCCTATCGAATATTGCAATACTCATTGTTTAACCTTAAACATACTTTAAGTGTGCCCACTCTCAGTAGTAAACAACATTCTTAGGAGCAGGCATATACCATATCAAGTAACAGTGAGACCAGTTTAACTCTAAGGACATAGGAGCCTTACCCCAGTGGTCAGCAGAGCAGAACAGCATGAACACAGGATAGCCATGTATGGGAACTAATGTCAGTATTGTAAGTTACGAGGTAAAAGCTATTTCCCTCTCTGAGAACTGTATATAAGCTGTAACAAACATCAGTACTTTGCTTGGCATCTCTTTATGCCACAGCCAGGCTCGGCACCAGCCGTAGCCAAGCTCGACATCTCCTATGTCGTAGCCATGCTTGAAGCTTGGACTTAACAGAGCATGCTGCCTTGGAAACATCTGTACAAGAGAATGCAACCCAGATCTGCCTAATACAATGATTACAATTCAACCTTCTCTCTGAGTCATCAATATATCATTTCCGGCCACCTGACCAAGAAAGATCTCCATATATCAGTGACATTCCTCCCCCCATAAACAAAAACACATGTACACAATTAACTTTTTCTTCATTTTGTGTTTGTTTTCTCTTTTTTCTTGTTTTCTTATTTTCTTTACACACACACACACACACACACACACACACACACACACACACACACACACACACACACACACACACACACACACACACACACACACATATTATCTACTTCTAAAATAACACATAAGCTTTTATTCTAGTACTCTAGATTCTAAGCTTGCCATAAATCAGTATGTTTGTCTGTTCTTAAGTGAGGTAACGTTTACGCTAGCCTGGAACTAAGAACACAGAAAATGAGGAGTTCACAAATAATTAGAAAATCTGATCTAACTCCTGTAGGAAAATCCATTAATCTAACATATACTGTAATTTCAACCTCTAGAGAGAGCATCAGCGATGACATTGTCCTTGCCCGCTATGTTTAACCACCAGGTTGTACGGTTGTAACACTAGTCCCCAACGAAACACTCTGGCGTTAGCACTACGGAACTTGGCCAAGAATGCCAAGGGGTTATGGTCGGAGTACACAACCACTGACTGCTCATTTCCAGCTATATAGACCTCAAAATGTCTAACTGCCAAGACCAAAGCCAGAGCCTCTTTCTCAATAGTAGAATACACCCTTTGATGTTGATTGAGTTTCTTTGAGAAGTACGCCACCAGTCTCTCATAACCGTCATCTCCAGCCTGTAGAAGGACCGCTCCTTCTCCTGCATCACAGGCATCAACCGCGAGAGCAAATGGCCTCTCAAAGTCTGGCGCTTTGAGAACAGGGGCACTAGACAATATGGTCTTAACCTGAGACAATGCTTCCTGGCACCCATCTGTCCAGATCCATTTAATATCCTTCCTCAATAAGTTTGTTAGAGGAGCTGTGACTGCCGCAAAGTTAGGTACAAACCGGCGATAAAAGCCACACATCCCCAAAATCCTCCTCAACTGAGTGCGAGTGTGCGGTGCTGGAAAATCAACAATGGCCTGCACTTTAGCTGATCGAGGCTGCACTACACCACATCCCACTTGATGACCAAGGTATGTCACTGTTCCTTTCCCAAACTCACATTTGGACAGGTTAACAACAAGCCCCGCGTCAGACAACCGTTCAAACAAGGCCTTGACATGTCCTACATGTTCTTCCCACGTATCACTGAACACTACCACATCATCTAGATATGTGACTGTATTTCCCAAGCCGTGGGTAATAGTGTTCATCAGCCGTTGGAAGGTTGCTGGAGCATTCTTCATGCCAAAGGGCAATACTTTGAAGCGATAAAGCCCATTCGGTGTAACAAACGCCGACACTTCACTTGCTCTCTCTGTTAAGGGGACCTGAAAATAACCTTTCAGGAGGTACATTTTAGTCACAAACCTCTTCTGTCCAACCTGATCAATACAATCCTCTAACCAAGGAAGAGAGAAAGCATCTCCTTTCGTGACACAGTTAACACGTCGATAATCAATACAGAACCTATCTGCTCTGCCTTCCTGAGGGACCAAGACCACTGGGGAGCTCCATGCACTGTCTGAAGGCTCAATAACTCCGATATGGGTCATATAGTCTACCTCCTCTTGTACTACCAACTTCTTCGATGGGGGAAGCCTATATGGATGCTGCTTCACAGGGTCAGCGTTCCCTGTTTCCACATCATGTACAGCCTTAGTTGTTCTACCAGGAGTATCTCGTTTCAGTGATGGGAAAGAGTCAATGAGGTGTACTATATCCCCCCGTTGTGAGACAGTAAGGTACCCTAACTTCTCTTCCAACTCTGCACGAGCCTGGGTATTATACAGCCTAACATTAACAATGTCAGGGGGTGAGTCCCCAGCACTGGGCTCCTCTCCAATATCTGGTAGGTCACGTTGTACACAAGCTACCACCGTCTTAGGTATTTCTCCCTCATATGCTTTCATGGCATTTATGTGACATAAGCGGGTCTTAGACCGCCTCTCTGGGGTACTGACTACATAATTGAGGTTTCCAACCTTCCTCAAGACTCTGTAAGGCCCAGCAAACATAGGCTCCAACGGTCCGTGGGGTCCTGCACCTAAAACCAAGACTAAATCGCCTGGATCAAATAGGCGACACACTGCCTTCTGGTCATACTTGGCCTTCATTCGAGCTTTAGCCCCTGTTAAATTCTTCGAGGCAACCTCACACGCCAAGTGCAACCGGGCCTTCATCAATGACACATACTCTAGCACGTCACCAGGGGGTGCTGGTCTAACTATTTTCTCCTTCAAGAGCTGTAATGGCCCTCGAACCTCATGACCAAAGACTAATTCGAAAGGGCTAAAACCCAAGGACTCAGTAGGAGCATCCCTGATTGCAAACAGCAAAAACGGGATAGCCTCATCCCACTCTTTAGGCTGACCCTCAACAAAAGCACGAATCATGTTTTTCAATGTCCCATGAAACCTTTCTATGGCTCCCTGTGATTGAGGATGATACGGTGAGGAATGCTTTACTGCTACATTCAACCCAGACAAAACTTGATGATACAGTTTGGCTGTGAAGTTGGAACCGCGATCAGACTGAATAGAGCGTGGTAAACCTACAGAGGAAAAGAACTTCAACAAATGTTCAATTATAACCTTCGTTCTTATGCTACGAAGTGGAATGGCTTCCGGATACCGGGTGGCGATGTCTAAGATAGTCAATAAGTATTTATTTCCTTTCTTTGTTTTGGGTAAGGGGCCTACGCAATCTATCATGATTTCTGAGAACGGCTCTTGCACCACAGGTAAAGGTTGTAACGGAGAAACTGGCGGTTTACGGCCCTGTTTCCCCACCACCTGACAAGTGTGACAAGACCGACAAAACCCCTTTACGTCATTGCGTAGCCCTGGCCAATAGAATTGCCTGCTAATCTTAGCTAAGGTCTTTTTGAAACCCAAATGACCACCGTACACTGACCCATGTGCCAAACGGAGCACTTCTCCACGGTAACACTGAGGTAGCACTATCTGCTCATAACTAGACCAGTCCTCACTAGCTGGCCTACTGGCTGGTCTCCATTTTCTAAAGAGAATACCCCCTCTTACAAAGTATCCCATTGCCACTTCCTTACTCTCTCTAGCGGAGGTTGCCACTTTCACTGCATATCCCAAGGTAGGGTCCTGTTTCTGTTCTCTAACTAGATCAAGTTGATTCAGGACAGGAGCTCCAGACGCTTCAGAATGGCTAACAGCCTCACTCACGTCTAACTCTCCACCATTATCAACCCCACTCTCATCAAAGACAACCCCCTCTGTCTCTTCCGCTAGCTGTAAAGCCTGGGGTGGCACTACATCAGCAGCGGGGATGTCAGTAATAGACTCCCTCCTTTCCTCTACACTCCCAGTGGTCACCAACTGAGGGAAAATGGTATCACTAAGATCCACCATTGGCTCCTCTATGAACCCTTTCCTCCATTGCTTCTCTATGAACCCTTTCCTTTTCGTCGTTCTGCCGCTCAGTCTCTATAATCTGTCTTTGCTCAGACCACATGTCCTCCAAGTGCAAAACCTGAGTCAACAGTGCTACAATTGCCGGTTTACGGATATCTTTCGCTAGTTGTATATCCTCCACTCTAGCTAGTTCAATTAACTGCTCCTTGGTTAACCTCCTAAACTGATCACGCGTCAAACCCCCTACACCTTGTGATATATCAATCTGTGTATCTGCCATACTGATATAATACACAATGATACAATAACACAGAACACGCTTGCACCTACAGCGCAATACACAAGACTACTGTCTAATATCAACAACAACAACAAAGCTGAACCACTGAAACACAGTAATTAGCTACTGACGTTGTTCTTTGCATTCCTACCCTGTCTATTAGCTGCCGCTTTATCCTAACCGATAGATTCAAATGAATGATACCCGAAACTGTTGGTTTGCGTTAGCTACTTGACACAAACAGCTAACCTGTTTTTAATGACATACACCCCTCTACAGTGGCGGACTCAGGCTGTTTGAAGGGCAGGGGCGAGAAGAAAAAAAGGGCACCTACTGCACGACATGGGACCCCATCAGCGAGGAAAAAGCTATGATGCGTCATGTATGGATTAAGATTAACATTATGTAGTCTAGGCAATCCAGATTAAAAGTATACACCTCTATGATAAAAACACATAGGGAACAATACACCTTTAAAATGTTTATTTCACAAACACCTCCAAAGATTTTTTTTTTTGTTATTTTCATGCTATATGTTAACCTGTTTATATCCATTCTCTTTTTTGGGGGGGGGTTTCTGCTCACAAGGGCTTTCATAATGCTCTTGCTATCAAATGAAAGCTAACACCTGTGGGGTGGCAGAATCAAAGTGTCAAAATCAAAATATATCTACTGTGTCAGAGTAAATAGAGCTAGAACATTGTGAAACATCTCAAATTCACTCTCTGCCTAAAAAAACGACAGCTTTTAGAGTGAATATCGGCGTGGAAACCTGAGCTGGTAGCCCAAATCATCTAGGAATCAGTACTCCATGGTCTGATGAGTACTTACGCCAAATTAGATGCTAGTAATGTGAGCCAGTGCAACTTTGTACCTGTTTTAGTACAGGTATGTTTAGGCGGACAACCAAATTGTGCCATTTGGAGACATTTTGGCACCATCAGTGCCATTTGACCTTTCTCATCTTATTTTCTTTTGTAAAACTAATTATATTTCACTGACACATCACTATAGGTATAAATTCCATCCAAATTCAACAGTTCTCACTTGTTTTGAAAATTAACCCATTCACCTCTGTACATTTACCCACTCAAAGAAAAATATATAGAAAATGAAGTTTGACTCAGAGCTCAAACTGAGAGCATACAGAATTACAATAATAGCAAACTTTGAAATATTAGAACATTTAAAATGCAATCAAGCACACAATAAAACCAAACCTTGAAAATTGTCAAAACAAATCAGAACTAGAAAACCATATACAATGTCTGCCACTCAGTCATTTGCACCTGCATTTCAACTAATGCTTCACAAACAAAACAATGAACCGAGGCTCTCCCATCCCCCTAGCCTCCCACCATAATAAACAGCCCATCCCCCCAGCCTAGGCTCAAGTTACCTACCTATGGACAGGACTATCTTCAACAGATCAATAAATAAAGAAATATATGATAAAGACCATCTGCAATGAATGAATGAATGAATGAATGAATGAATGAATGAATGAATGAATGAATGGTCTTTATTGTCATTGCTACAGTACAGGTACCAAACAACGAAATTTAGGAGGGGTGGCTCCCCTGGTGTTAGGAAAGAAAAAGAAAAACACTTTTTAAAAAAAAACACAAGAAGGGAAGGAGCTGGTTTACATAAATAAAGGCTATGTACACTATTCACTATACTATACTGTACAGATAGACGACTAGGGTTGTCATATTGCACATAGTGTTATTGCACATTTATTTAAAGTGTCGCAGTTTGCAGGCTTGAAATGTACATATTTGTGCCTCAGCACTACACCTGCTTTTTTCAGTCCAGCAGCTGCCATCAATCTGTCCAGACTGTCCAGGGCCCAGAACCTAGGTCTTTGCTGTGTTCAGGGCCTGGACGGCCCTGTGGTAGAAGCTGTTCTTCAGTCTGTTTGTCCTTGCGGCCATGGTCCTGAACCGCCTTTTCGAGGGCAGCCGGGTAAAGTGTTCGTACCCAGGGTGGGTTGGGTCCCTGGAGATCTTGGAGGCCTTTCTGAGACAGTGTGTGTTGTACAGCTCTTCCAGAGAGGGGAGGGGGGCGCCGGTGATCTTCTGGGCTGTTCTCACGACTCTCTGTAGCGCATTTCTCTCCGCGGTTGTGCAGCTGGAGAACCAGTTGCAGATGCCGTAGGTGAGGATGCTCTCCACTGCGCCGCGGTAGAAGGTCACCAGTATCTCCTGCTTGCTGTGTTCCTTCCTGAGGACTCTCAGGATGTATAGCCGCTGTTGTGCCTTCTTGATGGTGGCTTTTGTGTTGTCCTTCCAGGTCAGGTCATCCTGCATGTGCACCCCCAGGAATCGGAGGGTTGATGTTCTATCTGTTACAAACTACACAAAAGAAACAAGACAATTCTATGAAAAAATATGATTTTAAGACCCAACATTAGATTACATGACTGTTACTGTAACTGGAAATAAAATATATTGTCATGAGTGTCTCATTTTGAAAATCACTCTGCATGTCCAAACAAAGGTGCATATTGGTTGGGCGCTTGCTGCAGGAGAAGCATGGACAGATGCCATTGCTGCAACGGAAGGGAGATGGTGGGTAGTGGAGTCATAGCAGAATTCTTCTTTGGGCCATGTGTTTATATATGTCTATGACTTCATTACGATCAATTGGGATATCCCTCTCAATTGAAAGCAGCATGAGATCAGAGAGCCTTTTTTCCCCACATCGGTTTCTGAGCTGGGTTTTGATCAGCTTCAGTTTTGAGAATGATCGCTCTACTGAAGCAGTTGTCACTGGGATAGTAGCATAAGTTTTGAGGAGCATAGTTAGATTTGGGAAAACTGATTCCACATTATTGTCTTTAAGGCACTTAAGCGCAGCTGTGACATTGTTGGAGGGGAGAGCATATGAAGAGTGGAATACCTTCAGTTCGCTGACAACATTCTCTTCTTCTGCATCATAAAACTGGCACACATCTCTGACAGATAGAGCAGCTCTGTCATTTGTCATGCCCTTCCAGTGACTTGAGATGGTAAGGCAGAGAAGACCTGTTAGGATTGACCTAGTAGGCGTGTCATCCATCCCCTTGAATCTACGGTGTAGCTCATGCGAGAGTATGTCAAGAAAGGTAAAGAACACCTTGCCCCGGTAGTGTTCCTCCAAGTCTTGGGCTTGGTACTCCTCCGTAACAGATTCAGAGCTATACCTGTACCTTTGAGGTACCTTGCTCCGTCTGGTTTGTCCAGGTATTTCTTCTGGCACCTCAATGCCTGCTGCCTCTGATTGCCCCTTTGCATTTGAAAAAAGCACCTTGAACTCTTCATCCTTCCTCATTGCTGTCACTCTTTGTATGACCCCCTCCACAATGGTGTATGATAATGACAAGTCGAGGTCTTTTCTCTGAAGCGAAGCAGATGCGATGGCAGTCTCATTGAAGACGGGTGTGGCAATCTCCATGCATAGAATACATTCAAAATCTATGCTACGCAAGAGCATCCGGGCATCACCTGCTGCAGAGTCTGGTGGATCACTATCAGCCATGTTCTGAAGCAGCTTCACCACAGCAGTAAGGACCTTCTTCAGGGATCTCAGAGCATCTTCTCTACATGCCCACCGTGTGTCAGACAGCCTTTTCAACTCACAGACTCTTTGGTCAGGGTACATGGTCTGTTGCATTTTCACGAACGCAGCGTGGCGTTTTGGAGATCTGGCTATGAAGGTGTACAGACTTTCAACTAAGTTGAAAAACCGAACAAAATGCTGGCTTGATTTGGCACTCTCCACCAAGACCAGGTTGAGACAGTGGGCATGGCAGTGCACGTATAAAGATTTCTTATTGTGGCTCTGAATTCGTGACTGCAGACCGTAGTAGCTTCCGCTCATATTTGCGGCTCCATCGTAGCCTTGGCCCCTGATGTCTTCCACTTTTAATCTATTCTCCTCAAGGACTGTCATCACAACATTTTCCAATTATTTTGCTGTTGTTCCGCTCACGTCACAAACTTGTAAAAATCTCTCCTTGATTTCCATCTGATGGACAAAGCGAACAACAAAGGACACTTGTTCGACATGAGAAGCATCAGTTGTCTCATCCAAGAGAATGGAGAATATTTTGGACTCATCCATTTCTTTGAGAATTACTCTTCTGACATAGGTGGCAAGGGCATTGATTATGTCATTCTGTGTCTTATAGGACAACAGTGATGTCTGTGGGTTTTTCTGTTGAGACTGGATGTGGTTGATGTTATCAAGGTGCATTTTGATGGTGGAGTCATATTTTGCAAGTAGCTGTACAAGTTCAAGGAAATTTCCTTTGTTCAAAGATGTACTACTTTCATCATGACCCCTGAACGCCCCATCTTGCCGTGCAAGATACAATGTGATGTCTACCAGTCTTGTCATTATCTCCCTGTTTCATTGTTGTTCCTGTTCTCTTTTGGCTTGGCCTTCTATGTCTGCCCTCCTGAAAGCCTCTTCCAGTGGTCTCTGTTTGAAGTTGCTCCATCATGCTTACCATATGTGCTTCTGTTTGTTTATGCTCCTTAATTTTGTCTGTGCCTTTTTTCCAATTGTTAACTCCCCCTGTACTCCAAGCTACTTTATTCTCATACTTTTCCTCTTTCAAGAAAAGTCGGCAACCAAAACAAAACATAGAATCACTTTCCATAGAATATTCTAGCCAGGGATTATCTTGATACCACTCCCTGTGGAATGAACGCCCCTCTGTTTTTGGATAACTTGCAACTGGTTGACTTGGTCCAATAGAGCAACAAAACTCTGTGATGACTGCCTACTGCCAAGTCATATAATTACAGCAAACATGTCGGCAGTTTAGCATTTCTGTTCTCTGAAAGACAACAAGAGGCACTATATGACATTATAGTCTTCTGTTTTCATTTTCGCAACTTCTAAATAAAAGCGCGAGCTAAACGTTGAAAATCAATGACACATCGCTAGTCAACCCACAGCTTGTTTTGTGAGCCTGCTAACAATGTAAAGTAGTGTTAGTTAACTAGGTAGCAGTGGGGATTACAAAGGGTGTCCTTTTTCCAGGTTAGAGCAGACTGCATTAAAAGCCCTCTCTGACATCATCTGAACATTTGAGAGGGGGTGTGTCTAAAACTGAAATGGATGGAATAGTATGTTTTCAACAATGGGATTGGGAATGAGTATTTTAAAGGTTATTGTTTCATCATTGGCAACAATTAATTTTGTCAGTGCAGAACAGTGCAGATCGAGAAACATCTAAATGTTAGCTAGATATTAGCCCATCGGCCCCATGCAAAAACGCAGAAAATATTTGCTGATGGCCATATAATGTGTTTTGAATGTAAGCAGGGTTTAACTGTCGGGTTTAACTGTCGTCACTTTGGGAAAGCCTGCCCTAGTAAGCTGCATCACATTGTATCCACTAACAGAGCACTCATTAAGACACGTTATTTAATTTTCTTGCTATGTTTTCCCATTGGAAGGGCAGCCAATAGGGCACGTCCTCTCAATTTCTCCACTCAAAAGGGCACTTTAGCGTGACGTTTTCAACTATGGGGGCACATGGTCAAGTTTAGACCATGTGAAGGGCAGCCAATAGGGCACGTCCTCTCAATTTCTGCACTCAAAAGGGCACTTTAGCGCGACGTTTTCAACTATGGGGGCACATGGTCAAGTTTAGACCATGTGAAGGGCAGCCAATAGGGCACGTCCTCTCAATTTCTCCACTCAAAAGGGCACTTTAGCGTGCCGTTTTCAACTATGGGGGCACATGGTCAAGTTTAGACCATTGGAAGGGCAGCCAATAGGGCACGTCCTCTCAATTTCTCCACTCAAAAGGGCACTTTAGCACGAATTTCTCCACTCAAAAGGGCACTTTAGCGCGAGGTTTTCATCCGTGGGCGCACCAGGGGGGGCGGTCGCCCCCTGCCCCCCCCCCCCTGAGTCCGCCTGTGCCCCTCTATCTAATTCCTGGCGGTGAATATCATTTACCAAGCCAAATGTGACTCCTGTGCTTTCACTTCACAAACCACACACTTCCGTAGCTAACCCTAACTAATAGGACTAGCATTGGTGTTTAGCTAGCCTATTGCTCCCTAGCCTAAAGCTAATGCGGTTAACTCAGTTATCAAACAAACACATTCACAAATCATTCAATCGTTCAAATCCCGGAGGAGCGCCCCAATTATGTCACGACCCAACAGCAATGTGCGTACATTGATAGTCAATGGGCTCGTTCCCACCAGGGTTTCCGTTAGAAAAATTTGCCGCCGGACACCGTGTCCGGGAAGATTTCGATTTACCGGACAAACGTGATATATTCCGGTCATCATATTAAAATATAATATAGCTGTTTGTCGCGGTGATTACTGTTGTGTAGCGGCCTATATATGCCATTTAATGTCTATTTCTCATCCGATACGATTAGATGCGAGCTATATAAAATATAATAATATAATATGATTCGCATGCGCGCTATGCCATTATGTCCAGCGCTGAACGGGCGCCTCACTGGGAACTGAACAGACAGCATCGATCAATGAACGGACTCCACATTACGTTAACTGAAGTTTGTTAAATTGTTTGGGATTAATGTGAGTTTTCTATTTTCTCTTTCCAGTTTTACCCTTTTTTTATCAATAAAACAACGTCATTTCTATAACCAGGGGGGTGTTCCATCAACGTCGCTAAAGGAAGATCTAGGCTTATTTCGTTAAGTCTCGCGAGACTCTTAAAAAGATCCAGGCATATGTTGATAGATCTCGCGAGACTTGTCAAAATAAGCCTAGATTTTCCTTTGGCGACGTTGATGGAATACCCCCTAGGTCTCGCTGGTTGGGAAGGCATTTCGTTTAGCTGCCTGTCAAATCATACTTAATCGGACTCGGGAGTATGACAATGAGGAGAACATAACTGTTTATTGAGAAACAATTGATAGGCAGGCTGGGATACGTATATAAAGAAATACCACGATGTATAACATTTTATTGAACAGTGCAAGCATGTAGGCTTCTGGCGTGACACGGCTAGCCTAATTTCCGTTCATATGCCTTTTATCAGATAAAATAAAATAGAATAAAACTCTTTGAAAATAAATAGGCTTTAAATTAACTTGCAATGCGTATAGGCTAATTTCCGTTCGATGTTACAGCCGGCCTATGCCTTTTCTCAGATAGATAGGGGATAGCCCTGTAAGCTCATACGGGTCTGTATGTCGTCCTGAAGACCGGCTGTTAGATCATATCGCTGAAGTTTGTCTCCATCTTAGTGTAAATGTTGTCCGTTTCGTTTGTTATCCTTGTTATTGTGCGATAAAGTTAAGGCGCTCCGCGCCACCATTTTCAGCTGAGCACCGAACACACACACACTCATGCGCGCGCAGCGCTGCCCGGGAGAGAGGGACCCGCCCCCTTTAGTTAGCCTATAGGCTAACTAGGGGGGGCGGGTCCTTCTCTCTCGGGCGGTGTTGTGTGTGTGTGGGTGTGTGTGTGTTTGGTGCTCAGCTGAAAATGGTGGCCCGAAGCCAATTTGAATACAAAATGTGAACTTTAGCGAATTGTATTCAAATTGTGCTTAGAGGGAATTATTTTCACCGGACATTATGTCCGACGAGTTTTCAATTTGTCGGACTTCAACAAATTGTACCGGACAAAGACCGGTAATTACCGGTTAACGGAAACCCTGGTTCCCACACAGGGCCGAGGCCGGACACAGGTGTATAGCTTAGCTCAGGGTTAGCTGACAGCACCCAGTTAGATGTTAAGGGGAAATGGCTTACCTGGCTCCGATGTATCGTGGCGTGGTCCGCGGGGATACTGAACAGCCCGCACGTTCGTTCAGTCGGGTGTTCCTTCCCATTCAGTATTGACATATAACATAACCAGGGTTCGAGTTATGTGGGAGCCAATGGGAGCTGAGCTCCCATAAGGAAGGTCTGAGCTCCCATGAAAGCAGTAAAATCTGTGGGGGTCGCTAATAATACATTACCACAACCATTATTTGATCATAAATGTCAATGTCATGAGTATTATTTATATTTATTTATATGATAAATATTCTAAAATAAACACGTTTTCCAAAAGAACTACGCGCACCAGCATTAATCTCCTGTGAATGACAGT
The DNA here is from genome assembly GCF_963989245.1 of Nansenia antarctica. NCBI lineage: Eukaryota > Metazoa > Chordata > Actinopteri > Argentiniformes > Microstomatidae > Nansenia > Nansenia antarctica. The sequence goes on from NC_137676.1 coordinate 40,420,442, forward strand.
ATGCCTTTGACTGCCTGCACTTTACCACCTAGACACTATGGGGCGCAGTAGAATATTGTGCAACAGCAGAATATGATCGTTGAGAGCTTGCGAACGTGAAAACATGATTATTGAGAAGAAAACATTCAGTAGCTAGCTATCATGCCGCCCCAAAAAAGGCTACTGCTGCCGACCGAGTCGACAAGCCTGGAAAGTTTCGGGTTTTCAACCAAGAAACCAAACTTGAATTCAGCTGCACCTGTTATGACACCCAACGTTGAAACTGTTGAAATAGCAGAGCTCAAACAAATCCAAGTGCTTCCGAAGAAAGTAGCAGAACTCACCTCCAGTATGTGGAGGTATATAAGGAGACAGCTAGCTAGTTCGTTCAGGGCAGCCTATACTGTCTAAAGAAAGGATGCCTTATACAAAACTGAATCCAATTATGAAACTTAATGAGATGAATGGCGCGACAGTTGGCCCCTGCTCACCGATCCGATCATTCATGTGCCCAGATTGTAGAGCACATTGCACTATATACATAAGCTTGGATGAGATAAGATGATGAGGCTAACAACAAGAGGCTAACAACATCAAACCAACAAATATAAACTCAACAATTAGAATCTATATTTTAGCTACATTAACCTTATTGTAACATGTAAATACTGATACTCACAGACAAATCCATCCCACGTTTTCAAACGAAGAAAAACAAACAACTTTTCAGTTGTACATTTGCTCTGAGAACGCCGGAGCGCACACTGGGTCAACGTCATAAAGGGACCAAGTCATTTGATTGGACAAGAGGCATGAGAGCCAGTGGCGGCTGGCCGATAGAGGGCGCTGGGGCGCCGCCCCCACCTTCACTTCCTAGTTGCGATTTGTAAAAGTTTTTTTTTTAAATAAACATTGTTTATTCACAAAATGCGGCTGATATTCTGTCGGCGCCTATCAGCATTCATTAAAAATTCTCCAATACAATAAACATTTTTATCTGTGTGTGTGTGTGTGTAAAACTCACTGTTAAAATACATAAATGCATTCTCCCCGAACGCGGGGCGCCGGTCAATGCAAGTCTATGCGAGGACGAATACTTTTCGCTTACACGTGAGCTGTAGCAGCGCTCCAATTGGCTGTCTCTATTTCTTGGCCTGGGCGCAAAAATGTGCGTCCTCCTGAAAGCTGGTTGTATTGCAGACAATGCATTGGTCCATCGAGATTCCGAGTGATAGATTTGCTGTCCGCAGCTGGGCAGCTGGTTGTTTACAATGTAAGGATCATATCCGGATGGAGGGGGAGGGATCTCCGCCATAGCCAATTGATCACCCAGATGGAGGAAGGGGAGGCAACTCCCCATAGCCAATTGTAGACCTCATTACTGTTACGTGACTTTGGCGCCTCACTTTGAGAGTGAAACAATGGAGTCTGCTGGATGTTCTACGGCAATAGTAAGGTATTATTCCACTCAAACTGACTTTTGGTCACAGCGATGGTGGATGATGATGATGACCTAACCCTAACCACTAACCACTAATAAGCTCATAATTCATTAATAATAATAAATACATATCGAAATGTATTTCGTTATACTGTGTGTATTCGTTCATTTATTTGTTCATACATTCATTTATGTACCTATATATTTATTGTTAATTCTGTCAATCTGTGTTTTAGTGGTGATAGACCATGATGATGGTGGATGTATTAGTGTAGGATGATGGTGGATGTATTAGTGTGTTAGTGTAGGATGATGGTGGATGTGTTAGTGTGTTAGTGTAGGATGATGGTGGATGTGTTAGTGTATTAGTGTAGGATGATGGTGGATGTGTTAGTGTATTAGTGTAGGATGATGGTGGATGTATTAGTGTATTAGTGTAGGATGATGGTGGATGTGTTAGTGTATTAGTGTAGGATGATGGTGGATGTGTTAGTGTGTTCGTGTAGGATGATGGTGGATGTGTTAGTGTGTTAGTGTAGGATGATGGTGGATGTGTTATAGTGTGTTAGTGTAGGATGATGGTGGATGTGTTAGTGTGTTAGTGTAGGATGATGGTGGATGTATTAGTGTGTTAGTGTAGGATGATGGTGGATGTGTTAGTGTATTAGTGTAGGATGATGGTGGATGTGTTATTGTATTAGTGTAGGATGATGGTGGATGTATTAGTGTATTAGTGTAGGATGATGGTGGATGTGTTAGTGTATTAGTGTAGGATGATGGTGGATGTGTTAGTGTGTTAGTGTAGGATGATGGTGGATGTGTTATAGTGTGTTAGTGTAGGATGATGGTGGATGTGTTAGTGTGTTAGTGTAGGATGATGGTGGATGTATTAGTGTGTTAGTGTAGGATGATGGTGGATGTGTTAGTGTATTAGTGTAGGATGATGGTGGATGTGTTAGTGTGTTAGTGTAGGATGATGGTGGATGTGTTAGTGTGTTAGTGTAGGATGATGGTGGATGTATTAGTGTGTTAGTGTAGGATGATGGTGGATGTGTTAGTGTATTAGTGTAGGATGATGGTGGATGTGTTAGTGTATTAGTGTAGGATGATGGTGGATGTGTTAGTGTAGGATGATGGTGGATGTGTTAGTGTGTTAGTGTAGGATGATGGTGGATGTGTTAGTGTATTAGTGTAGGATGATGGTGGATGTGTTAGTGTGTTAGTGTAGGATGATGGTGGATGTGTTAGTGTATTAGTGTAGGATGATGGTGGATGTGTTAGTGTATTAGTGTAGGATGATGGTGGATGTGTTAGTATGTTAGTGTAGGATGATGGTGGATGTGTTAGTGTGTTAGTGTAGTTACACATATACATACGTACACACTATGTGTGTATATATTCTGTCAATCTGTGTTCATGGAGAAGACACTGGTGATTGAAATGACAGACTTTAACCAGAAAGTCATTGAGAGATTTGCAGGCCTGAAGGAACGAAGGGCAAAATTAATGTTCAAGTAGTGTAACTGGGGGGGACACAGGGTTTGAAAGTAACAAAGAACACATTTATTATCACAATTGCATTGTGTTCAATGTCTTTCTCCATTGAATAAATAATGCCTAGTTGAATGGCTAAACAAGACAACTGTCTGGACAGTACAATCCATTTGAGCTGCTAGAATTATTCACCTTACCGCTGCACAGATAGACAAAGGGTTTAAGTCCATTCTGTTAACATTAGGTCTACTCTGCTAACAAAGACTATTCCAGTTGATTTGTCAGTTGTTGTACATTATATTTTTGTTGTGTTTGCAGTTTGCCCTTTAATACAAGTTATATATATATTCTCATGTTAAAATCCAGATTTTAAAGTTGATATTCTTCCCCGTGGAGCATGCCCCCATAACCCAGGCACGCGGGAAGGTATTTTGACTGGGGGTGCTGAGGTGCTGTCTATATACGCTACAGGGAAAAAAATTGCCAGGGGAAAAAGTATAACGATTTCTCTCCCTCCCTCCCTCCCTCCCTCTCGCTGATTGCTCGTTCGCTCACACGCACACAGTGGCATAACGACGGGCCCCAATGCACGGGCAATAATAGTTAAGCACGCACGCACCCGCACACTACAAAGACGTAACGTTAAATATTTTACCAACAATGTGTTGGAATTTACAGTAATTTCCACTCAGCTCACAGTGTCCCACAATGTCCACAAACATGCTGTTGACCATTATTACAGACAGCACTCCATGTCGATTGTTATTGCCTCTAAACGGAAGCCCTTCGCTGCTGAAGAATCGGATGGATCTGAATATCAGTTCTAATACGTTTCTGGCCGTCTGTTGCTTTTTCTCAACAACGTCCGACAGTAGAGCATTAATGGGAGTGTTGTTAAGCTCAGCATCTCCTTCCAACTCCACTTCAATTGTTCTGGCTGATTTAGCATTTTTGCTAAAGAACTCAGAGATTCCCTAGCAAGATATGACCATGTGATCACTAACATTAAAACGAACAAACACATTTTTACATTTATTACAAAAAACACATTTATTTGTATTCCCAAAAGCAACAATAGTTATTATATTGTTTTAAATTATTGTTTGAATAATATTTTTATTTTTTAAATTCAGGCAGGAGGAGCTCCTTCTGCCTGCCGCTAGGGGGTGCTGCAGCACCCTCAGCACCCCCCTTCCCGCGTCCCTGCCATAACCTGTGCCCCACCCAAAAATGTTATCCTTTATTAGCTACTAGCTAATGTTACACAAGCAATGTAGCTCACCACAGTTTGTATGTCTTGTCTTCTGGTGTTAGTAATAATATAAAACAAATAATCTATTGCCTCTAAAATCACCACGAACAGAACGGCGGAGGTACGGGAAAACGTGCGCGTGCACGCGAAAGAGGACCCCCCCCCCGCAAACACTGTGTGCCCCACAGTGGCGGCTGGTGCAAAACATTTTGGGTGGGGCACAGCAGTGTGGCGGGGGGGTCCTCTTTCGCGCGCGCAGCGCGCGCGAATTTTTTTCGCGTGCACGATTTTTTTCGCGTGCACGCGCATAAAACACGCACTGGCATTACAACCACTGTATAATTTCAACTTTCACCCTTAAAATGACCGTGTGGGCCATGGAGAAGTTACCCTGTCAACTACAGACACTGAGGTGGAAGAGTGACCGGTCTATGGACGTCGGTACGGTCCAATACCCAGTGTCAGACAAGGAGGAAGTCTAGTCAACAAGGCTAGTACAGGCCTCACAGCTACACTCAGGTTAATAAAGGTAGCAGATGAATATGTGTACTATGTGTCTGTGTGACATGGCTACATTAATGAGCAGAGATGAATGCTGCAGTCAGTAGTACAGTAACTATCTATTTCATAGACACATGATGGATGATGATGGAGAGTGATGGTGGTCAACACATCACAGCAGGTCAACACATTCAATGATGTATCACAACCAGACCATGTCAGAAACACAACCAGACCATGTCTGTAACACAACCAGACCATGTCAGAAACACAACCAGACCATGTCAGAAACACAACAATGCATCAGCTGAGTTAAAGAAAACCAACTCTTACCTTTGATGACAGAACATGAGCCGTGTTTACCCGTACCTCCGCCTTGCCCCGCGCATATTGCTATGAATAATTCGAAGATAGGTGCTTGCACGTTAGGTGCAAGGCTGCTTGGTTAACCCATTAGCGGGAACATTATTAGTTGCACAAAATAGGCTGATTTAATTGACCATGAACATCAGAGACAGACATTACGAATCTTCATTTAAAATACTCCGGAAGCCCGAAGTCCGGAAAACCGGAAGTCGGGAGTCCTCAGCATAATGCATTGTCTGCAATACAACCGGAGATTTCTTGGCCAGGGCGCACAAATGTGCGTCCTGGCCAAGAAATAGAGACAGCCAATTGGAGCGCTGCTACAGCTCACGTGTAAGCCAAAAGTATTCGTCCTGGCATAGACTTGCATTGACACGGCGCCCCGCGTTCTCTCCCTATGTATTTTAACAGTGAGTTTTACACACACACACACACACACACACACACACACAGATAAAAATGTTTATTGTATTGGAGGATTTTTAATGAATGCTGATAGGCGCCGACAGAATATCAGCCGCATTTTGTGAATAAACAATGTTTATTTAAAAAAAAAACTTTTACAAATCGCAACCAGGAAGTGAAGGTGGGGGCGGCGCCCCAGCGCCCTCTATCGGCCAGCCGCCACTGGTGCCCCACCAAAAATGTTGACCACCAGCCGCCACTGATGAGAGCTGATCAGATTCCAAAGCGATTTTACGAACGCAGCCAATGCAAACTGTAAATAGAGCATATAGGTTGCTAGGCAACGAATATGTGCATTATCTAAAATAACCGATAAAGCATGTCGCGTATTGCTAGGAAGGTTGTTTGTTGCTTGTTCATGGACGAGCATACATGATTATTTATGTCAGGTGCGATGTCACTGGAAATGGAGATGTGGACAATGTGTCGTGCTAACAGTGAAAGTGAATGGACTGTATAGCAAAAACATCAAAATTATTGGCCGAGATACCCGTGACTATCGCTTATAGCTGTTGTTTCATGTGGTGCTGTTGATGTGGCGAAATGAGTAGCCTATGGCTAATTAAAACTTGTAAGTCCCAACGCTGTGTGGGCATGATTCGCGCGCGTGCATGAGAACATTTCGCACTGTTATTTTGGAGACCCCCTCAAAGCTCAGCTTATAACTCGAACCCTGAACATAACAAACAAAACCGGACACGACACAACACGACCTCGGGGGTAATCCACTATTCCACACGGTAATAGTCTTGATAATAATTGTCCAAGGGGTTCTCTTCTAGGTAAGGCGTCTCAATCAGTATTTCTCTTCTCGGGTAACTCCACTCTCAACTCTCTCGACTCTCAGGTAACAAATGAGCACCTGTCATATACCTTTCGAGAGACCCGCCAACAGGCAAGCCACTCCCCCATGTACCCTGGGTAGCCAATCAACACCCCCTGAGCTTACCATGACAACTAGGAACAGCTGGATCGTGACACTACACACATGATCCCCTCTAAACCAACATATGGAATTGGTCAATATAAACCTGTTATGTCAGAAAAAATTTCGTTCTGATTAAATAAAGATTTCATAGTAAAAACAAACTGTGAGATTTGCCATTCTAGCTTGCGTTAATTAGGGCAGGAACACCGGCAACAGCTAACCATTTCACGGAGGAAAAACACACACACTGCTCACTTCAGTTTAGCTAACACCGGAAAGAGGCTTACTTTATTTGCACATGCTTATTTATAGATTAGTCGCACCTTGGTGACATCACACATGAGAACATATATGAGAACACATGACTTCACCATATATAATCATCAAAGAACGTATCCAAAGTCAAAGTCAAAGTCAAAGTCAATTTTATTTGTCACGTGCATATGTACAATGTACAGTGAAATGTTACTGCCGGCTCCTAAGATGTGCTACAAGAGTAAGAAGGTGGAATACAAAAATTCAATTTACAAATTACACGAGCAGGTTTCAAATCACACAAAATCCAACTCAAATCACACAGAAAAACAAAGGATATGTACAGTAGGGAGGAGGGGGGGGGGGGGGGGGTATGCACAGATGACATTTGCAGGTTCGGGTAAAACTATACTATTAGGTTGGACTATATAGAGATAAATAGAGATGCAACAGTGTGTACAGGTAAATTTACAAATCAATATATACAGTTTTATAAATAGCAATGATTTACAGGATATACGCATAGTGTATAGATGATGGGTTATGTACAGATTATGGGTATTCGCATAGTGAATATACTAACATCTATCATAAATATAAGGTGCTGTAGTTAGTCCATATTGCGGGGGCGAGGGGGGGGGGCATCCTGCTGGGGGCAGGGGCAGTTGCCTGGCTGTGGCCTAGGTGGTGTCATTCAGGTCACGGATGGCCTGGGGGAAGAAGAGTGGTACCTTTTCCCTGACCGCAGCAGAGAGAACAGTCCATTATCAGGGTGGCTTGGGTCCTTCAGGATTCTCTTGGCCTTGGTCTTGCACCGCCTGGTGTAGATGTCCTGAAGGCGAGGGAGTGGTCCCCCTGTGGTGCGTTCGGCTGCCCGTACCACTCTGAAGGGCCTTGCGGTCCTGCATGGTGCTGTTCCCGTACCAAGCAGTGATGTTCCCCGTCTGGATGCTCTCGATTGTGCATGAGTAGAAACTCCGGAGAGTCTGGCGGGACGCTCTGAATGTCTTCAGGCGTCTGAGGTGGTACAGTCTCTGTCGTGACTTCCCCACCACAGTGCCTATGTGTGTTGACCATGTCAGGTTCTTGGTGATCTGGATACCGAGATACTTGAAGTTGTCCACTCTCTCCACGGGGGCCCCATTGATGTTTAGAGGGTTGTAGTTCCTCTCCTGCTTCCTCCCAAAGTCCACCAGTATCTCCTTCGTCTTGCTGACATTTAGAAGGAGGTTGTTGTTCTGGCACCACTGGGTCAGGTGCTCTACCTCCTCCAGATAGGCCTTCTCGTCGTTGTTGGAGATCAGGCCTACCACAGCTGTATCGTCAGCAAACTTAACGATGCAGTTGGAGTCGAAGGTGGCCACACAGTCATGTGTGTACAGGGAGTACAACAGTGGGGATAAGACACAGCCCTGGGGGGCACCCGTGTTGAGGGTGAGGGGAGATGAGGTGTGCCTGCCCACCCTCACCACCTGAGGTCTGCCCGTCAGGAAGTCCAGGATCCATCTGCAGAGGGCGGTGTCTAGCCCCAGGTCCCTGAGCTTGGTGATGAGTATGGAGGGGCTTATGGTATTGAAAGCTGAACTGTCGTCAATGAACAGCAGTCTCACATACTGTAATTCAACACTTTCCTCTTGCTTTTGTCCAGGTGGGATAGGGCAGTGTGGAGGATGTGGGCAATGGCATCCTCTGTGGATCTGTTGGGTCGGTATGCGAACTGTAGGGGGTCCAGTGTGCTGGGCAGTGAGGAGCAGATGTGGTCCTTAACCAGCTTCTCGAAGCACTTCATCACCACAAAGGTGAGGGCTACCGGGCAGTAGTCGTTAATGCAGGCTGGTCTCGGTTTCTTGGGTATGGGGATGATTGTGGACTCCTTGAAACATGTTGGTATGACAGACTGGGTCAGGGAAAGGTTGAATATTGCTGTGAACACTGGTGTTCCAATTCCAAGTCCTCATCCTCACATACAAAGCCCTCCATAGCCTGGCCCCCCCTTACCTGACTGACCTCCTTCTCCCCCACCGCCCTACCCGTAACCTCCGATCCTCATCCATTGTTCCCCTCACTGTCCCACCCTCAAAACCTCGGTCACCGTGCCTTTTCACGAGCTGCACCCCGCCTCTGGAACTCTCTCCCTCAACTACTCAGAGACTCACCCTCACTCCTCACTTTTAAATCCCACCTCAAAACCTACCTGTTCTCCCATGCCTACAGCCTCCCCTACCCCTAGCCATCTCCCCCATCCCGGCCACCCCCTTGACATGCATACAGCCTCCCCTACCCCTAACCATCTCCCCTGTCCCAACCACCCCCCCCCCTCTCCCCGTTCGCTAACTCTGTGTTCCATGTGCCCATGTTATCTGTTGCTTGTTGTTTCTGTGTTTTCCGTTTCTCCTATATTGTCAGCGTCTTTGAGCCTCGGAAAAGCGCTATATAAATGTAATGAATTATTATTATTATTATATTATTGTAATATTCCAACACAAACAAAAAAGATTAATTGCACAAGGGGTTCAGATACTTTCAAGCATCACTGTATGTGTTTGTTAGTGCAAGTGAGGTGTTACATGCCATAGTGCAATTCAGAAAACAAGTGTGACAAAAGTGATTACGACAGTGCTAAATTCAAACAAAGTAAGAAAAACACAGAAAACACTCCATCTTATATCCGTAATACATTTCTATACACTTCATGTTTTCCATGTTGCTTCATCGACCGTTTAATCTTTAAGCCTTTATTTCACCGAGTAATTGAGGTGGTGTTTAAAGATTATTGAAACATTTAGAAAACAACAGTGTTGCCTTCACAACAGGTATGGCACCCAGGCCTCTCCATCATATTTGCATCATATTTATATTTTATTGTGTATTATATTTATATTTTAAAAAACTGTTAGACTAATTGTTATTGTGTACGGCAGCACTTTTTAAAAGGAGTTGTAACATCTGATGCATCTGATATACTATAAACCATAATATTGTACCTCACCGCTTGCCATAGGATAGACGTCAGCTATTCCCGCGAGACCAAGGAACGGGATAAGAAAATGTAGATATGGTTCATGAATGTTATATGTATACGGAAAAGAAGTATACAGAATATATGCAGATATTTACGGATGGATCAAAAGACCCAATAACAGATAACACTGGCTCTGCAGTGGTAGTCCCTAGTCGCAGAGTCGAGTTATGTAAAAGGACCACAAACTGCTTAAGTGTCTATTCAGTTGAGCTGTACACCATTCTGATGGCGTTAGAGTGGGTGGTACAAGCTAAACCCAGCAGAGTGCTGATCTGCAGCGACGCAGCAGCTTGTCTGTACAGCTTGAGGCGTGGGACAGCAAAAAAGCGCCGAGACTTAATGCACAGTATAATGGATGTACATTCAAGGGTGGTGAAGCAGGGAGTGGTGGTAGTGGTCATGTGGGTCCCTGCACATATGGGTATCATGGGAAACGAAAGAGTAGACAAACTAGCTAAACAAGCGGTACAAAAAGAAAACATAGACACAGACATCCAAATATCAAAATCAGAGGGAATAAGTATTGTGTGGAGGGAAGCAAATAAAAATTGGCAGCAACAGTGGGACCAGGAGACAAGGGGATGCCAAGTATATGCATTACAAAACAGAGTGGGTGGTGTGAGAATCAGGCGAGGGAATAGAAAAGAGGAGGTGGTAATGTCCAGACTAAGAATAGGGCATAGTAATCTGAATGGAACTCTACACAATATAGGAAAACACCCGACAGGTTTATGTGACTATTGTCCTGTAATAGAAACAGTAGAGCATGTTCTTATTAACTGCAGGAAATATGCGTCAGAAAGACAGGAAATGATGGAGGGACTGAGCAGATGGGGACTGACGAGAGAAGGTGTGGAGGGCGTATTGGAGTGTGGTGGGAGTGGACAGGGCAGGAAGTGTCTGGTCACATTTCTCATGAGAACTGGCCTGATAGGGAGACTGTGACGAGATGGACAATGTAGGAATTGGATAAATCCAGAAGATGGCAGTAGTGCAACGCGAAGGATGCAAGCTGCCGTTAAACCCAACAGAAGAAGAAGAACAAGGAACCGGATGTGAAACAAAGATGGTGGCACACAGTGCTGAGACCGAAGACAACACGAGTCATTTATTACGTTTATAACTGTGCCAGAGGGCAAACATTAGTATGTTCACTTATTACACAAAGACTGGGAAAGCGACACTAGCTTGAACAACAACGGAGGCGCCGACCTGACGGTAGGAGTTGGAGTGATTGATGAATGAAGCAGAGAGCTGCTAGATACAATAGTCCTTGGGCCAAACCATTTTTCATTACCAAATTCTGGGCAAATCCTAGATGTGATTTTCTTATTCCTATACATCCCTAGATTATGTTTTGATGTGATAGACCTTTTGGTTTGGCAGCTTATTAGTAGTTATCACCTCGTAAAGGTACGGAGTGCTTTTTTCAAAACCGGAGTTTTGCCTAGAAAAGTCCCCTGCCATATATTGCTCCCCTTCGTATGATTCGCGCCTAGCTGTGGTGTGGTTGTGATAGAGACATGAGCCTTTTCATGTTCTTTATGTGCCTGAGTCTCCTAAACACGTAGAGACCAACCCCGAGTCGATCAATGTTTCCTACGATGAGCTATGGTAACTTTACCGCACCTACCCCCTACCGATGAATGCCTAATTTTTGCGGTTTTCCGGAGGTATTGTGCGGTAGGTGCGGGAAAGTTACCATAGCTCAGCGTAGGAAGCTCTGATCGACTCGGGGTCGGTCTCTACGTGTTTAGGAGACCCAGGCGCATAAAGCTAACCTGGCTCATGTCTCTATCACAACCACAGCCCGAGCTATACGTGACTGACGCGAACGGGAGCAAAATATGGCAGGGGACTTTTTTAATGGGTAAAACATTTTATGATAGACATCACCATGAAACTTCCCCAGTTGATTACTTACATTGAGACAATAATTTTTAGTATTACAGAAATGTTAGTTTAAAATGTATTTAGCCCACAAGGCAGTGAAAGGTGTAGGTGTATGGAGTCCTGTGGTAGGTGTGGGAAGCCCTGGGGCAGTGGTGCACAGCAGACCAGGGGAGGTGAAGGTCCTGTGGACAGAGTAGAATACACAGTAAGGCAGGAGTGCAACCACAGACAGAGATCACAATATGAAACACTAGGAATACATTACCATGGGATGAAGCGGAGGTGGGAGTGTATTTCAGGTCAGATCATCATCTGCATCTTCATCCACATCTGAGTCTGTCAGATGTGCAGCAGGCTCTTCCTCACTGTGTTGGTTGGCACGGGTTTGTAGTTTGCACAGGTTTGTACACTTCAGGCCATTGTTGATACATGTGCACTGTGGTGGTTTGCATGACCTCACACACTTGCAGGAGAGCAACTGCAAGACAGCATCTGGTGCTGGGGAACCGCGCATCCACTAGGGCTGCCACAAACGATTATTTTCATAGTCGACTAGTCACCGATTATTTTAACGATTAGTCGACTAATCGGATCATAAATTACAGCTTATCGCACAATTACTCAATCGCTCTTATTTAGCTATCATCTTCTAAATCAGCTTCTAAATTTAGCTTGAAGTTGTTAGTTGTTGTTGTAGGCATGTGCTAACTAAAAATAAAGACAATTAAAATGATTGTTCACTCAAAAATAGATATTTTAATGAACTTTGCAGATTTATTTCTGGCATCACTTGCATGTAATGTAATGTAAAGAGTAGTAGAGGGTGCAAACTGCTGAGTAAAATGAGGTAGGCTAGGCACTAGGCAACCAAAAGAATAAATAAATAAAAAAATAATCTGCATCTTCATCCACATCTGAGTCTGTCAGATGTGCAGCAGGCTCTTCCTCACTGTGTTGGTTGGCACGGGTTTGTAGTTTGCACAGGTTTGTACACTTCAGGCCATTGTTGATACATGTGCACTGTGGTGGTTTGCATGACCTCACACACTTGCAGGAGAGCAACTGCAAGACAGCATCTGGTGCTGGGGAACCGCGCATCCACTAGGGCTGCCACAAACGATTATTTTCATAGTCGACTAGTCACCGATTATTTTAACGATTAGTCGACTAATCGGATCATAAATTACAGCTTATCGCACAATTACTCAATCGCTCTTATTTAGCTATCATCTTCTAAATCAACGTCGTCGCGACCAGTCGACTAATCATGGCAGCCCTAGCATCCACTGGATTTCCAGCTGTCCCTGATCGTCTGTGGTCCACCCGTGCTCCTTGGGGCTTGGTACAGATGGCTGGGTTTGAAGAGACCATCTCCAGATTGCAGCCTGATAGTTGGCACGAATGGAATGCATGAATAGACAATCCTCACAAGGTGGCTCGACTCAACCTCCCCACGTCTGGTGCAGAACAGTTGGTACCCAAGAAGGTTGACAGATGTAGTTTTTGTAGAGGGTACATACATGCGACATGTGATTTCTTGCAGCTTCTTGAAGAGCTCATTGGAGACATCCCAAGTACGACCCAGCTCAAGGAAGGCATCTTGGTATGTCATGTCTGACTTCAACTGTTTGGAATCTTGTCCTGTTCTGTGTGCCACATTTTTGATACACTCTGCATGGGATGTCCTTGCTCAAACCCAGAGTCAGTACCAGAACATCTGTGTCGTCAGCCGTGATGATCACCGCCTTATAGCCAGACTCTGCTGCATGGAGAGCATGCAATAGCATGCGGGTGTCAGCTTCTTCCTGAGAGGATTTGAGCTGTGTTACCTCTTTCCACTGGGTCTTGCTGATTTTGAAGCAGACTTCTTCACAGGTAACATATAGGGTCTTGTCCTGTAGTTTATTTCTGTGATTGGGTCCTTTCCATTCCTCAACTAAGAACTTGATCAGACTGGCTTTGCTGGCAGCGCTGCAGAGCAGTTTTCTCCACTGCTGGATGTTGTGGCCAGAAACAATATTCTTGAATTGGATCCCCGCATCTGCACCTCTGTTCACCCTTTCTGAATTTTTGATTGACATGTCCTTGTAAACATCAAAAACAACATCAATGCGTTCACTCTTGCCTCCTTCATGCAGGACCTTCGCTAGGATTGATTCTGCCAGCTGTGCAAATGTCTTGTCATTCCCTTTCATCTTTTGTACCAAGCTCATTCCATCGATGATGGTTGTTGATGGTTCTGGGATGACATCTGCTGGGGCAACACTCTTCTCCAAATCTCTGGCAAGAGCTGCCTTGTTTGTCTTGCGGAGAGATCCATCCCCATTAGCTAGGGCCCATGGCAGTGGTCCCAGGGGATGAGCCAACACATCACTCATGTGTAGCTCTCGGCTCTGGGCCACCAGAACCATGTGGCCAAAGAGATTTCTATCTGCTATCAGGGCAACTTCCTTGTCTTTTCCTTTGCTGCGTGGTTTCTTTTGGATCTCTGAGAATGTTTTCAACTTCTTCTTTGTCATCCTGTCATGGAACTGTGTAGTTGGCGGAGTTGTCTCGAGATGTTCATGTTTGAAAGCTTGATATGCTTGCTCTCCTATCTCACGGGCATCAAGCAGGTCCTTGGCCACATCTGGCGGGGCAACAGTTGCATTTGACAAGCTAACAAATTCACATTGGTCTGGACTGAGTGGATTCACCCAGCAGGTTTCCAGGATATCAACAATGGACTGTACGTCAGCCTCATCTCTTCTGATCCTGGGCAGCTGTCTGGGTGATTGAGCAGAGAATCGCCATGACTGACCATCTCCCTCAGCTGCCTCAGGTAGGCACTGCGATACTCTGATGTTAAGTAGTACTTGTTGACAGCCCCAGGCCTGAGACTGAAGCCTTTTGTTCCTCCAGGTGTTTGTGTGTCCTTGTTGACGGTCTCCTCGATGGTCTGGTCGACAGGAATCCGCCCAAATTGATTTCTGCTGCCAATTTGGACAGAGAAGCCTCCCTGCAGGAAATGGGCATGTACTTCAGGGTGATCAGCAGGCAGTTGTGACATTGTTGCATAGTAGTAGGAAAGGTAGCGGGCGTAATTGAGCTTGTCGTAAGCAAAAAACACAAAGGGATCATCTCTCTGATAGGATCTCTGTCATATCAAGGTAGGACATCCAGAAAGCTGAAAGACCATGTTGGCTTCGGAGAGAGTCCAGGTAGACTTGGAACAGCTCCATGGTGAGGGTGAATGAGTCATTCTCAAGAAGCTCTGTGAGTGACACCTGACAGACATCATCATAGAAGCTGCCAATGCCCCTTAGGGCTTCTTCCAGGTTGCGAACCTCTGTGGGATGTTCGTCCTTTAGCCACAGAAGGAAGCCTGTCCAGGCAAGCCTCATCAGTGCTTCGTAGACCAGCTTGTGCAGCCTGACAGCTCTGTTGTACTTTCTTCCTTCCATCACACCAGCTACCGACCCTTCAGCAATAACACCAGATTCCACACAGATGTCTCTCAACTAGGGCTGCAACGATTAGTCGACATAATCGACGACGTCGATCATAAAAACTCGTCGACGTGGAATTTTAGTGTCGACGCATCGTATAAAAATAAAAAAACGGGAGCCATGCAAGAATCAGCTGGGTACGTTTTAGCTAACGTTGTTAGCCAACTGGCTAACGTTATATTGTTAGGGTCGTAATGTTTATGTTAGCTTTACTGTTACATGTTGGAAAACAACGTCTCATGGACAGGGCTGTACATGCTATGAGCGTTTGTGCTATTAATTCATTTGCCCTGTGGCACGCGTGTGACAGACAGAGGCGCTTGTATGTAACGTTACGTAGCAGGGGTTTTCCATGTTGAAGCCAGGAGAATGCGAGATGAAATGAAGTGAGGGGTGGTCGCTATTAAAATACCAGGTAGTCATGGTGGATACGTGGATGATCATGAATGATGCTTGATAAGTGAATGCTATTTCAATTATGTTGAGTCCACCAGCGAGCTGTCTGTAAGATAAACAGCGCCAGTCTAGCCAGCAATGCTAGCTAGCCAATCAACTAGCTCTGTGAGCAGCTGTAGCTTGGCGTAACGTTAGGTTAGATAGCTAGTTAAGCCGGATTTATGCTTCTGCGTCGCCATTTACGCGCAGCGAAAAGCCACACGACTAATCGAAAAAATAATCGACAGATTAGTCGACCACCAAAATAATCGTTAGTTGCAGCCCTACTCTCAACCCTGCATCTTGGAATCGTTTCCCCACAATGGAAAGTAGGTTGCAAATGGTGTGGAACACCCCCATCCGGATGACAATGTCTTTGAACTTGTCGTGCTTCCACACTATTTCTGTTGCCTTGGTGTAGAGTGCTTGATCAAACACGCAGACAATTGTCTTTAACTGCAGGGACTCCATGATGCATACTGTCTGGTTTAGCATTTCGTACACAGTAGACAGTTCTGTAGCAGGGGCATTTATTGTTGGCAGGTAGCTCACAGTATCCTGGACCACAGTGACATTGTTGCGGGTCTGGATGTTGAATCCAGTCCAGCTGCTCACGGTCTGAGCCTCTGGGGCAAACATTCGAGCAAGCAGCCAGATAATGTTCTTTGCCTTTGCATCATGGACCTGTGTGGTAGTGTTGGCATCTACACTTGGGGTGTTTGTTGGCCCCACTCTCTGTCCAGAATTGTAGGTGGGTAGCATCAGTGCTTTGGGGCTGATGCTCCGCTTCTTTGACTTAACGACTGTAGGCATGATCCTTTGAGGTGCAGGTCCAATGACTTTTGCCTGGACAGCTATGCCATTGACTCGGTGAGAGGTTCCTGCTCCACTAACCGTCTCCTCTAGTCGGTCTATGTTGTCATAAGCCAGGGTTGTGAAGACATTTTGGTAAATGTCTGCTGGTAGTGGTATGTCGTCCCTTGATAGTTCCATCTTCTGCAGACACAGTGCTGTGTCAATCTCTTCAGCCTGTGAATAGGACACACCGTGTCCGAGACGATTCAAGGTGTGTACCAGTTCTGTATTTCCTGTCAAGGACTTCACAGCAAACGGCAGAAGTAGATGTTTTGGTGGCTTGATTCTGCCACTGGTGACTGCAGAGACCAAGTCACTGCCAAAGGAGGTGGTAAATCGCTTGACTCTTTCAGATGGACTTGTGCACTCGCTGTTTCCACTGAGTAATGGATTTGGGAAGGATGAATTCATTTTCTACTTCAGGTGGCCACACTTGGGTGTATTGTTTTTTTATCTCATTTCTTATCAGCAAAGCTGCTTCTGTTATATCACCTGGTATGCTGTTAGATCTGGTATGCTGTAGTTCCATATTCAAAGAGTATACAGTTTTGGCCAGCTCAGTCCTTGAAAGGTTGTCTGGGTACAGAAGAAGCCTCCCACTGTCATCAGGAAATATATGGATGGTTCCACCAAACTCTATTTCCATCCTACGGCGGAGGTGGGTCTTGGTCGAGTCCTTCATCTGGCTGATACCAAGAGATGTCATAGTTGATTGAAGTCTCGATGATAGGTATCTCATGGGTAGCACTTCTGGGTTGGGGAAGAGTTCATTTCTAATATAGGAGAACAGTACCTCGTACGCATGTTTTTCTGCTGCCTCATATGCAACTGCATCTCCACCGTGGTCCCTTGAGTTGGCAGCAGGCTCTCCACGTGTATAGGAACGGTAGCAGGACCTATGATAATGGCCCTCAGCAGCAACAAGTTCTCTACTTGTGATAGCAAGCATTCTGTGGTCCAGTTTGGTGACTGCTGCTTCTCTGATCCTTTCATCCGCACGCAGCTCTGAACACTGGATGAAAGGTTCCCTTGTATTTTTGCCCTTTAGATATTTTGTTGATTTCTCACAGAAGATACACACATTATCATACACTGTGGATTCACTTGCCACATCTCTACACGGTCTTCTTGAACTTACTTTTTCAGGGTTAGGGTTAGGGATGTCCCGATCCCACTTTTTCACTACCGATACCGATACCGATACCTGGGCTTCGGGTATCGGCGATACCGATACCGATCCGATATTTGTATAAATTTTTTGACCCCTGAATATTATTATTATTATTTTTTATTTATTTTTCCTAACACCAGGGGAGCCACCCCTCCTAAATTTCGTTGTTTGGTACCTGTACTGTAGCAATGACAATAAAGACCATTCATTCATTCATTCATTCAAATACCTCCCCAGTATATAGTCCACACCAACAACAGTTAAATTAAAGACTGCCAGCCTTTATTAAAGCAACAAAAATAGTACTCTGCAGTACTCAGTGACCAGTACTCAGTAACTGGTTTAAAGTTAAAACTATTTAAACAGCAGCATTCAGCATTGTAGAAAAAATAGTTATGTCTGATAAGTCTTTTTTCAAGTGTAGCCAACTAACAGTAAAAACAAAATGGCTGTAAAACACAAGTTAAATATAACTTCCCAAATAAATATGTAAAGTATTCCAAATAAATAAGAATAACAGCTGCTTTGACAATTGTAAACAAAACAACAACAAAAAACAACAACAACAACAACACGCACACACGTTTCTTATGTGCCGTTTCTTTGTAACACAGCTCTTGAACATTGTTCACTCAAGCATGAGGGAGAGATTCTTCTTCAGGAAGATTAGCTTTTCAGCATTCTGTGCAGTCAACCTGTTCCTTCTGTCATCAATAATAATTGAGGCTGTGCTAAAGAGCCTCTCACTCTCTACACTTGTACAAGGAGCACAGAGAAATTTAGCTGCTGTGGCTGCCAGGGAGGGCAGTCGAGGTTGGTTGACTTTCCAGAAAAGCAAGGGATTGTCTGACCGTGGAATAGGTGCCTCACTGAGGTAGGTATGCACTTGAACTTGTACGCTTGTGGTTATCCCAGGATCAGGTAGGCCTACTGTGCGTTCCTCCAGGATTTCATCAAAGATGTTGGCAAGGCTGCTGCTGCTGGTACTGGTGCCTGTCGCCTCCAACCGTGGAGTCTTGTCTGCTGGCTCAGAGGCTGTAGTTCCCTCCTCCAACACTTCCTCCATCTTCCCTACCTCTGCCATTAGTGCTGTCTTTGCAAGCCTCACACTGTCTGCATTTGTGAAGTACCTGTATAATAAAATAGCTAATATTAGTCAAATAATTTCCGTAATCAAGTTACTTGTCACACACAGACACACACACACACACACACACACACACACACACACACACACACACACACACACACAACGTTGAATCAGATTAGGCTAAATAAAGTTAACAGAAATTCCCTTACCTGTCTTTGTACCGTGGATCAAGCAGGGTTGCAACCGAGTATAACGGTTCAGACTCCAAGTTGTCAAAACGCCTGTTGAGTGCGTCGAGGAGGGTGCTTTTCATCGTTTTAATCCCCTGGTCAGTGTCGTTTTCCCGACTGAGGACACGTCTCAGGACACACACGATGGGGATGACATCAGCTAGTGATGCCGATGAGGCACTCACCTAGGGGTGGGACGATTAGAAAATGTCATGAACAATAGCGCGAGACAAGTTCTGTGAGGATATTCGCGCGCGCTCATGTGAGGAATTGCAATTATATTACAGTAACAGTCGCTAACTTGACTGCAAAAGTAATGTAGACTAGGCTGAAAAAATAGCGCCAGACATTTGTTAAACACAGTTTATTCATAACATACGATTATGACGATTATTCAAATAATTAAAATTCTCCACGATAAAGTTATCGCGGCTGTTTTTATCGCGATTAACGATAAAAACGATAATCGTCCCATCCCTACACTCACCTCTCTTGTCATCTCCTCGAAAGGGGCCAACACCGTGACAGTCCGCTCCAACAGCCCCCACTGGTTTGCTGTTAGCGTCGCTGGCAGGTCATGTTCAGCCACATACGCCGAGAGTGACCGTTTCTGCGCGATGAGGCTTTCAATCATGTAGTGGGTGCTGTTCCACCGAGTCTGAACGTCCTGCTGCAGACGCTTAGGCGGCATATGAAGTTCTAGTTGTATGTCCTGCAGCCGTGAATATGCCAAAGGCGAGTGCTTGAAATGGCCTACCATTTTCCGCCCGTTAGCCAGTGCGTCACTCACGCTGCGCTGCGACAACAGTCCCTCATGCACAATAAGCTGCATAGTGTGCGCAAAGCATCCCAGACTCGCCACTCCAAGTTGGTCCATGCCCTTCTTCATATTTTTAGCATTGTCTCTTAAAACGACATGGACTTTGCTTTTGTTAATTTTCCATTCGAGCAGCATCTCCTCCATGGCTGCCTTAATGGAATCCCCAGTGTGTGAGCCACGGAACTCACGGGCATGCAGCACCGCTTTCTTGAAAGTAAAATCAGAGTCTATCCAGTGTGCTGTGACTCTGTGAGACTCAACAACGACATTGGACACACGTCTGAGCTCCAAATGTCCGTTGTGAAGCTAATAGCATCGACATTCTCCAATAGTTTGGCGAGGAACTCACACACTTCATTGTGCATTTTCGGGATGGCATTTTCGGTTATATAATGCCGACTGGGCAAAGTATAACGCGGCTCTAGGTGTTCAATTAAACTCCGAAACCCCACATTCTCTACCACCGAAAGTGGTTGGTCGTCGAGCACAATAAACCGAACCAATTTCTCCGTTATTGCTTTTGCAATTTTGCTGTCTGGGGGGAGTTTCTCTCGCCTCTGCATTGACTGTAGCAATGTCTGCTGTTTCAGGGGCTTTTTCTTTGTAGCAGACGCTTGCAGGTAGGCCTGGTGCTGTTCCACATGGTATTTTTTTAAATGTTTAATTACATTAGTGGTGTTATACCGATTAGCATCGCTGCCGCCCCTCGAAACTGTTATTTTGCAAATCTTGCATTCCGCTGATGGACTTTTTTCGTCTTTAAGACTGAAGTATTCCCACACTGCTGACATGACTCTCACAAAGCTACTAGCCAACTGTCATGCACGTGACCACTGGCGACTACTGTTGTCGTCACTTGAGCGACACGCCGGAACGGGCACGCGGATCGGGCACGCGGATCGGAGCCTTTTTTTTTTCTGGTCCGATCTCCGATCCAGCATTCAGGACTAATATCGGGTCGATATCCGATCTCAGTATCGGATCGGGACATCCCTAGTTAGGGTTAGTCAGAGGCAGTTTTGTTTTTCTTTGTGATCGAATCCAGGTTTTTTTTCAGTGTGAAAATACTACGGCAGCAGCGATGATAACGCACTGGTGGAATAACTCCCTCACATACGTTTTTGGCTAAGTCCAAAATTGGCAGATGTTTTCGGATTTCTGCCGCCCTCAACAAAGTATTCCATGACTCCAGGTTTTGGGGTGACACCAGGTTTGGGTTGGAATTATCATCAGAGCAGTGGATGATGCAGTCCATGCGGGCCCGCTTTCTTGGCAGGTTGCTGCTGCATTCGCCTGGATCCATCATTAAACCCAAACTTACTGCTGATGATGTGGGTCTCTGAAATAGAGGAATACATCTAGTTTGACATTAAATTACCATCCTTATTATAAACAAAAAAATATGTAATGGGTCATTTTTTATATGGTGCCTTTTCCCTCCCCAGTACAAATCAGGTTGTATTTTGTCTAAATTTGGACAAATACTAATTCCATTAGTTTTTTAATGTGTAGTCAATTGTTATTTATTATGAATAATAATTATAAAGAATTCCTATTTTAAAAGTATTTTAATAGCAAGCATGCACTGAAAACACAATTAAACAATTATGTCTATGTCCTATGTCCTGCCTATGTTGTTAATATATCTAAATATAATACAATTTAGGTGCCTGAGCTCGACCACCATGTCAGCAAGTTAGATATGTCCTTTATATAAGTTATGAAGTCCAAATGGCACCCTATGAAAAAAAATGACCCTAATATTACTACAATATAAACACCTGTCTCAAGGCTGGGTACACAGCAGGCTACTTGCTAGCTAAACTAGCTAACTAAAATGTTATTAACTAGCTAGCTAGCTAGCTAGTTATAATAATATTATTATTATTATTAATAATAATAATAATAATAACTTGCATTCATATAGCGCCTTTCAGGGAACCCACGGTCGCTTTACCACTAACTCTAAACTAGCTTGCTAGCTAAAGTTACCTGAGGTAACTGAGGTAAGTTTGTTATCTCTAAATATGGATCTGTCTGGGGCTAATGAAGCTAAATTCATTTGAACACACACTTTATTTGTTTTAATACTTTGAACAAATTACTTACCAACAAGGCATCTGCCTATGGTCCTAGCGGTCACCAGCAACAGTCACTGAACATGTAACTACCGAGAGGCTACAGACTCACTCACTGAACATGTATGCACAAAGATGTGTGATACCTGGACATAAACAAAACCTTCAAAAAGGGTTTAGGCAAGGCAAGTTTATTTGTATAGCACATTTCATACAAGGGCAATTCAAAGGGCTTTACAGTAGGCCTGTGTGTTATTATCCATATTCTAAAGGCTTGCTTAGATTCGTTTTTTAAAATTTGTTTTTACAGATTAGATTTTTATTCTGGAAAACTATGTAAATTAATGCATATTTTAAGTAGATAATGTATCATTTGTATATTTAAACATACAAATTCAGAAAACAATAAATGTACCCATCCATGGGTTTGACCTTTCATCTGACTCCGCCTCAGTGTCCTGCATTCGGGTCCACAAGTCCCCTGCCATATTCTGCTCCCCTTCGCGTCAGTCGCGCATAGCTCGGGCTGTGCTTGTGATAGAGACATGAGCCAGGTTAGCTTTATGCGCCTGGGTCTCCTGAACACGTAGATACCAACCCCGAGTCGATCAGAGCTTCCTACACTGAGCTATGGTAACTTTCCCGCACCTACCGCACAATACCTCCGGAAAACCGCAAAAATTAGGCATTCATCGGTAGGGGGTAGGTGCGGTAAAGTTACCACAGCTCATCGTAGGAATCATTGATCGACTCGGGGTTGGTCTCTACGTGTTTAGGAGACTCAGGCGCATAAAGAACATGAAAGGGCTCATGTCTCTATCACAACCACACCACAGCTAGGCGCGAATCATACGAAGGGGAGCAAGATATGGCAGGGGACTTTTCTAGGCAAAACTCCGGTTTTGAAAAAAGCACTCCGTACCTTTACGAGGTCATAGCTGCCAAACCAAAAGGTCTATCATATCAAAACATAATCTAGGGATGTATAGGAATAAGAAAATCACATCTAGGATTTGCCCAGAATTTGGTAATGAAATGTTCAATTTGGGGGTTTGGCCCAAGGACTACAATGGTCAGTACTGTTGTGTCTTGTTGTTCTCTAACTTACAAGATACACTTTATAATAATAATAATAACTCTGGTCTCTGGAGCAACGTTCAACGAGCATCTTTATTCAGCATCCCAACGACAACCAGACCACACTAGTCGATCGATGATAACATTGTCAAGATGTAATGCTACGGAGGCAATAGCAATCAATCCCAGATCTATGCTAAACATAGCAATATACTACATCCCCCCTTTTAAGCATTAAAAGTCTCTCTTGGGTCAACTGAAAATTAGTCTCTGAAAAGATGAAACAGACAATAAGTGTCACTGGGCCTTATGGCTTCAGTCGATGGATTGGTCTTCTTCTTTAAAACTGTACTCACTACTAATGTATATGATCTAAACAATAACAGTGCAGACCTGACTATAACTTGTCAAGTAACTTGTGAACTTCACTTGGAGTAAAAATCAAACTTGTAAACAAACCACACTTTCTAAATGTGTCCAACTATCATCTAGTAACTATCTGAACTAAGGGTCAGAGGTCACCAGTACGTAACCCTGGTGGAGCACAACCTTCAGCGTTGGCCCATCTCAAAGTCTTGATACCTTGCCGGAAGCGCCACAGCTCTGCCACTTGTGTGTGACAGTCAGATGGAGCATTCGGTAAACAACAACAGCAAGGTAATGCATCAGCTGAGTTAAAGAAAACCAACTCTTACCTTTGAGGACACCAACATGAGCCCTGTTTACCCGTACCTCCGCCGTTCTGTTCGTGGTGATTTTAGAAGCAATAGATTATTTTTGCCCCGCGCATATTGCTATGAATAGTTCGATCTCCACACATGAGTCGGCGATGTTTTCATTTAGCCAGCTCTCAGAGAAGCACATCAGGCTGCACCCCCGATACACTGAATGATGCATCACGAGTGCCTCCAACTCGTCACATTTGTGTCACAATTTGATGTAAACAGACACCTCTCGGAAATGAGAAAGACGTGAAATTCGTCTTGAAAGTTTTTTTTTTTTCTTTCAGATTTCCGTTTTTTTAGCTAACATTCAACTCGAAGATGTGAAGTACCCACTCGTTATTTTTCCGAACAGTTTTACGTTCATTAAATAAGTGTAATCTATAACACAATGACTTCGTTTCTTGTTGTTTGATGGGGATTCATTATCTTTGATGGGGATTTTCTGTGCTTAGTGATTTCAGGTGTAGCAACTTTCAAATACTCATGTCGTCTTCAATTTGTTTCCGATTTCAATGTATGATGCATCATTTGAAAGCTTACAATCTGTAGTTTAAGCACATGTAAAAAACAGAAAAATGATTTTGCCTACAGGTAGCCCTTTTCATTGGCAGTTGTCACATTTGTTGGGTAAGGAGTTAACATTTCCCATTACGATTGATGGTAGAAACGGCTTGTATCTCCACCGCCTCCTCGATTTAGCTTTTAGCTTCGCTCCAGCTTTGCAACGAAAATCGTAACGAAAAGCGGCCTAAATCTAGCTTCAATCTGCTTTTTTTCTGTTCTCCGGTCATAATAACTCGCTGCCTTTCTGCGCAGCCTGAATCAAAGTGGACTGTCTGAATCATTTGGTGGCGGAGGAAATTCTTTGGTGGCGGCCCGCCACGAATAAATGCATATAGAGGAAACGCTGGTTGTTTCCACCGACGCCAATTCTCACTCACGTTTCCAGAGAGCATGAGCGGCGCGGGAGGCTTGAACTGTTCCATGGTTTGCTTTCACTCGCTAGCTACTACGAACGAACGTCGCACAGGGTCGATAGCTAACTATAGTTCTCCACAAAGTTTCTGCGTAGATCGACGGTGCCTCGCAATTCCTTATATTTGTGAAGAAGTCACATCTTCTGACACCGTGTTGTGTCTTGTTGTTCTCTCTAACTTACAAGATACACTTTATAATAATAATAATACTCTGGTCTCTGGAGCAACGTTCAACGAGCATCTTTATTCAGCATCCCAACGACAACCAGACCACACTAGTCGATCGATGATAACATTGTCAAGATGTAATGCTACGGAGGCAATAGCAATCAATCCCAGATCTATGCTAAACATAGCAATATACTACAAGTACAGAGCTGCAGCCGCTCATAGGTGGAGCTGCGTTAGTGACACACGGTCATTATTTAACACATCTCACACGAGAGGGAGTGCTGTTATACTGAACATCAGCACGGCTGTGATTCGGTCGTAGATGCGAGGCCGCTGGCAGCGCCGTTTATTAGTTAATAGTAATAAGCGACTACAGATTATGATTTGTTTGTTTATTGAGCTTGCGCCTCTGACTTAAGCAGCAAGCACGATGCAATGCATTATGGGAAGATTAGGCAGGAAGCCTAGAAATAGATAGAATGACGTCATCTAATGGTACAACACAGCTACACTGTAAAAAATTGGCCGTAAATTTTACAGTAAAATGCAGGCAGCAGTGCGACCAGTTGAATACTGTACTTTTACGGTATTTCTTATTCTTACTGTAATATTGAAATACAGTAAAATACAAATTTAATAGATTTTACGGTAAAATACAGGCAGCAGTGCGACCAGTTGAATACTGTACTTTTACAGGATTTCAACATCTTACTGTAATATCAAAATACAGTAACATACTGGGCTTTATCATTTTAGAGTAACTTACTGTCAGCGTCATGACTGTTATTTTACGGTATTTTGCTGCCCATAAATTACTGGCAGTAGGCTTGAATGAAAAACTTGTACTGAACAGCAGAGAAGAGTCAAGAGAAGCACAACTACATTTTAACCTATTTATTTTACATGTAATCAAATGTACACAAATAATTTGAACTTGACTGACAAATAACATAAATGCCATCACTTGCCACACCATGTGGTATATGCAAAACAAATAAGAAATGCTGGAGAGAATAGGCTAGGTGCACCAGCTCCTCTACTTCTTGAAAGGAAGTGGGCATCTTTACTTCCTGTCTCATACTATTGGATTAAGTGATTAATCAGGTGTGTGGCACACCCAGCGCACACCTGATTAATCACTACCAATACCAATAGTATAGGACAGGAAGTAAAGATGCCCACTTCCTTTCAGGAAATAGAGGAGCTGGTGCACCTAGCCTATTTGAAGGACATACAGCATTTTTTTTTTTTTTTTTAAATAAAATTAGGATTAAACCGAAAAAAATGTGCAGAGAAAGAATAGAGTAAATTATAACAATCGTATAGAGTGTAGAAGGTCTAGTTGCCTTAGATGGAGCACACATGTTGGCATGCAAGACTCACAGGTCAAAAGTCTCTCAGCAGGAGGTTCATGGAGGGGGGGTCTGCAGCGATGGGGGAGGGGTCTTGGAGCGATGGGGGAAGGGTCTTGGAGGGGGGGCCTGCAGCGATGGGGGAGGGGTCTTGGAGCGATGGGGGAAGGGTCTTGGAGGGGGGGCCTGCAGCGATGGGGGAGGGTCTTGGAGCGATGGGGGAAGGGTCTTGGAGGGGGGGCCTGCAGCGATGGGGGAGGGTCTTGGAGCGATGGGGGAAGGGTCTTGGAGGGGGGGCCTGCAGCGATGGGGGAGGGTCTTGGAACCTCTGGACATACAGTGGCGCACATTGGCATACGGGTCGAAAGTCTTTCTCAGCAGGACCCTACAGAGTAGAAAAATAGCTGTTAAGGCAAAGTGACATTTTGGCACCTAGGCCATTTCCACCAATTGATAAGAAATGCAACAGCATTACAGGCATAAGGCACTGGTCGGGTGAATACATGGTGATGGCTACAATCTTACAGAAAGGGAAGAGTTCTGTAATTCCCATCCATTAGTATAGTGGTCTGACATTGGGTGGATTGTGATGTGCATTCAGGTACCTTTTAAAGTAATCTTGCTCTTCTCCAGACTCCTTGGCATCTGGGGATAAAAAATCATTAGTTGTGGCACTTTTACGTCCCCTTCTGGTGAAAATGAGAACTACAGAATGCAAATAATAAAATACTGAGTGCATACTGTTTTCAATAAAAATAACAGGACAATATAAATAAAATATGAAATTACCTGATTTAGTCACCATTGTTCCCCAGGTTGTACTGGAAGTCTGTAAACCTCCTGAGAAGAGTGGACACGTGTGGGTTGACCATTACTGGCTTCTTATGCACTACTCGTCCGGTCCTCTTTGAAGTCACTTTCCCCTTGCTGGCCTTCGTACCCCTGTCAGGATTTATGCCAATGAAGCGCCTGAAAGATTAAACAAAGATAACACATTGCTTAGGAGAGAGACGCTAGCGGATGTTTAAATAAATAAACATCAGGTTTTGTTTACATCAGTTCCATAAACGCGTTTGAAAGAACAACCTCCTTTAATTGAAAAATGCCCAGTCACTGAAAAATGACCAGGCGTAGACACACGGCAATGACCAAAGTCAATGGTACTGTCACTTTGAAAATCTCACCCCTATTGGAATTAAGAGGTCACCATAAAAGTAAAACATTTGAGTGATGTAGTGTATTTGTTTTCAAGTTAGTGTGACTGACCTCTGAATGAATTCAAGAGTGGCTGCAGCCTCTTCTTGATAGGCAAGGTTGAAGACATAGTATGTTGAGAAGAGCGCTGCGAGGCCAGATAACAGGGTTGGTTGTTGGCCTTCGCAAATCACCTGTCCTTCGATGCTCAACAGCCACGGCCCATCCAGAGTGTCATCTAAAGGCATATGAGGGAAGTGAGTGAGCGAGTGAGTATGATTATGTGAATGAGAGTGAGCGAGCAAGCATGACACATACCTCGAATGATCAGCCGAGGACTCCCAGAGAGCGGAAGAGTTGACTCGACATCCACAGCAGTAGTAGACCTCTGCAGGACACACAAATGAGTGACTGAATGATTGACTGAGTGAGCACATGTGAGTGTAACTACACTGGCTGTGTTATAGAAATACTTACGTCTGCATGGAGTAGCAGTCCCTCCTCCCCCTCTCGAAAGTGGGCCATCAGTAGCCTGAGGACCATGGACACCATCCCATCTCCGGTCTTCCTAAGCACTTCTTTCACTTGGTTGTTGGTTGGTGAATTTTTGAAAAAGTCAATTAAGACTTGCCCGCTTTCTTGCAGCGCCTGTGCAAGGACATTGCCAACATGGATGTCGGTCAGCATTTGAAAGTGATCAATGATGCCTTTTTGAGTGCAAAGTAAAGGCCACTTGGCTTTGATTGTTCCAAAGGAAGGGGCTGGTGAGGTGTTCAAGCAGCAGCGCTGCAGGTAGTAAGTCTCCTTCATTAACTTGGACACTTCTTGTCGATCGATGGCTGAAGCTCCTTCTTGGTGTAACCAGGGAGTAGCTGAAAAGGACTGTATACTTTAGGAAAGGGCTGGTTATCTAACTAAGGGAGCTAAATAGGCAGTATAGGAGGATACAGGCAGGGGGCGACAGCAAACCGTTAGACTAGCAGTTAAGGTCGTTAGCATTAGCAAGGGAACTAGCATTAGCATTAATAATAATAATAATAATAATACATTTTATTTATATGGCGCCTTTCACGGCACTCAAGGTCGCCGTACAACAACAAATCTAAAAACAGCCACAAAATTCAAAACACAAAAAACATAGAAATATACAGTATAAAACATAGCCAGCAGCAGAGCAGCACGGGAAAAGCAAATCAACAGGGATACGCCTGCGTAAACAGGTGGGTTTTGAGGTGAGTTTTAAATGAGATGATAGAGTCAATGTTCCTGATGTCGGGGGGGAGGGAGTTCCAGAGGCGAGGGGCGGAGCGGCTGAAGGCTCTAAACCCCATGGTGGACAGACGGGCTGGGGGGACGGTCAGGTTGATGGAGGAGGCAGACCTGAGGGACCGGGTGGGAATGTTGATGTGGAGGAGGTCGGACAGGTATGGAGGGGCGAGGTTATGGATGGCCTTGAAAGTGTGGAGAAGGATTTTGTAGTTGATGCGGTGTTTGATGGGGAGCCAGTGGAGTTGGTGTAGAATGGGGGTGATGTGACTGATGACAGGGGTTCTGGTGACAATACGGGCAGCAGCGTTCTGGACCAGTTGGATCTTGTGGAGGAGTTTGTGGGGGAGACCAAAGAGAAGGGAGTTACAGTAATCTAGGCGGGAAGTGACGAGGGAGTGGACCAGGATTGCGGCGCTGTTGGGAGTGAGTGAAGGGCGGAGGCGGTTGATATTACGTAGATGGAAGTAAGCAGACCGGATGGTGTTGTTAACGTGGGAGTGGAATGAAAGGGTGCTGTCGAGGACGACACCCAGACTCTTAACCTGGGGGGAGGGGGAAACCAAGGAGTTGTCTATGTTGAGGGTGAAACTGGGGTGCTTGGTGAGTGTGAGTTTGGAGCCAATGAGAATTACCTCTGTTTTATTGCTGTTTAGTTTGAGGAGATTTGAAGTGAACCAGGATTTAAGTTCCTGTAGGCAGGCACAGAGGGAGGAGGGAGGGAGGGTGGAAGTGGGTTTGGAGGAAACGTAGAGCTGGGTGTCGTCCGCATAACAGTGGAAATGAATGTTGTATTTACGGAAAATCAGACCAAGTGGGAGGAGGTAGATGATAAAGAGGATAGGGCCAAGGACAGAGCCCTGGGGAACACCAGAGGAGAGGGGGGTCGGATGGGATGTGAATGATTTTAACTGTATAAACTGAGTGCGGCCAGAGAGATAGGAATGGAACCAGTGTAGAGGGGTGTCAGATATACCAATGGAGGCTAAACGGTTAAGGAGGGTGGAGTGCGATATAGTGTCGAAAGCGGCGCTCAGATCGAGTAGGATGAGGATGGATAAGAGTCCGGAGTCAGCTGCCATCAGGAGGTCATTTGTGATTTTGAGGAGGGCTGTTTCTGTGCTATGAAGGGGGCGGAAGCCAGACTGGAACTGTTCGTAGAGGTTATTGTTAGAGAGATGAGTATGAATCTGTAAAGCCACCACTTTTTCCAAGATTTTTGAAAGGAATGGCAGGTTGGAGATGGGACGGAGGTTATTGAAGATGTTGGGGTCTGAACCAGGTTTCTTCAGAATTGGTGTTACAGCTGCGGATTTGAGAGATGATGGGACAGAACCAGAGGTGAGGGAGGAATGGATGATTGTAGTTATCAGGGGCAGGAGAGAGGGGAGGGAGGCTATGACCAGGGAGGAGGGCAGGGGGTCAAGTTGGCAGGTGGATGGCTTGGATTTCCGGATGAGTTTAGATAAATCGGCAGCAGAGGGGAGATGGAAGCAGGAGAGAGGTACAGAGAGGGGGGGATGGGGAGATAGGGGAGATGGACAACTGGACATAAGAGGGGTCAGTTGCTGGTGGATGTTGGCTATTTTTGAGTTGAAAAATGACATCAGGGAGTTACAGTGGTCAGTGGAGTAGAAGTGTGGGGGAAGGGAGTCGGGGGGGCGGAGTGAGTTGTTGACCACTGAGAACAGGGCCCTGGTGTTCCCAGCACCAGCAGTGATTTTGTCTGTAAGATATTGGGATTTGGCTGAGGAGAGGGCGTCTTTGTAAAGGAGGATGTGGGCATGGTGCATCTGTTTGTGAACAGTGAGACCGGTTTTTCTTGAAAGCCGCTCCAGCTGACGTCCTTTGGCTTTCAGCAGACGTAGGTGAGGGGAAAACCAGGGGGCAGAATGGGGGAATGAGACAGTCCGGGTTTTGAGGGGCGCGAGTGAGTCCAGCAGAGTGTGGAGTCCATCATTGTAATGAGAGACGAGCTGATCAGGGGTGCATGGGGGGGTGATGATGGGGAAAGTGTCGATGCCTGTTATGAGATCTGCTAAATTAATATGTTTGATGTTGCGGAAGGACATAGTACGTGACTGTTTGGTTTTGGATAGAGACAAACTTAAGTTAAATGAAACAAGCATGTGGTCAGAGATGGGGAGGTCAACAGCAGAACAGTTGAGGGGAGTGACACCTGAGCAACAGACCAAGTCCAAAATATGACCTTTAGAATGGGTAGGGAAGTCAATATATTGTTGGAGACCAAAACTGTCCAGGCAAGAGATGAAGTCCTTAGTGAGAGCATGATTACTATTATCCATGTGAATATTTAAATCACCTAACAGAATTATGTTGGATGAGAGTGAACAGATGTGGGTGAGAAATGTGTTGAATTCATCAAAGAAATCCTTGTTTGGTTTGGGTGGGCGGTAGATATTAACTAAAACAGTTGGGGTAGGTCCATTTAGTTGTAGAGCCACAGACTCAAAAGAATGAGACACTGGCAGAGTGACAAGAGAGACCTTCCAGGACTCGCGGTGGATTATCGCGAGACCCCCCCCTCTGCCGGTGAGACGGGGCTGGCAGTTGTAAACAAACCCAGGTGGAGTAGACTCGTTCATCTGAGAGAAGTCATTGGGTTGTTGCCAAGTCTCTGTTAAACAAAGAAAGTCATACTTGCGGTCGAGGAGGAGGTCCTGTAGTAGTTGTCCCTTGCCAGTGAGGGAGCGGATGTTAAATAAACCAAATTTGAGATCGGAGTGCTGGTTGGAGAAGCCAACGCTAGCCGACCTGCCCAGGCCAGCCAGCGCGCCACGGTCCACTCTCCTGCAGGTGTTTCTCGGAGGGTGGCGGCGGGTGGAGGACCAGATGGAGCTTATTGCAGTGGAGTCGTCGATGTGGTAGCTTCGTCCGGCTCCGCGATGGATATACCTCCGACGAGGAAGGCGAGCGACGTCCGGAAAACGATGCAGCACAGACGGGGGAGCAGATTGGTAGGAACGGAGTTGGTGGAGCTCCGCACTCATGTATTGGATCAGAGTTGACGCTGGATAAATCAAGAAGGACAGGACAGTCCACAGGAGCATAAAGCTCACAGCGAGATTGTAGATCCACATGATGAACTGGCAGACGTTACGTTCACCGAACAGCGGCAGCAGAGGCTGGGTGAGTGGCTGGGTGAGTGGAGCTTCAACACGGTAGGTAACGCTTGAGCTAACACAAACAATACTGACAAACAGATCGATTTGACAGTAAGCCCAGGGTAGAGACCAATGGTACCACGTTCGCCAGGAGTAGATGATCTGCTGCAAACTAATAATAATCATAAAAACATTCAAAACAACCGGAGCAGCGGCAGCTAATCGCGCCAGCGTTCACTCGCGGAGTTCTGTTTTGTCTTCAAACAACTAGCATTAGCATTAGCGCTACAAACAACTAGCATTAGCATTGAAGCTACAAACAACTAGCATTAGCATTGAAGCTACAAACAACTAACACATGGTATTACAGATGAACAACACATTTATTACACGACGGTTGTATACATCCCCATATATACATTCCCACCCGGCCGGCCACACACACTCTCAATCACTCACTGATAGTCCCTGGCCTGAACAGGCTTATAGTCCAGTGGCGTGGTGCGCGTTGAGGCCTGGTCGAATGGCATGTGCGTGGTCCGCGTAGAAGCTCCGCGGGAGTCTGTGTTCGCTCGTGGAGACGACGATTAATGTCCAGCTGGCGTCCCGCTTGGTCCAACGTTGAACAGCCGGCCGCTGGCAAGGCGGTCCAACGGGAACACAACTAACAGGCTACAGTGGCTCACTCAAGAATCGCTTTCCTGGCGTCTTCAGTTGCTGCACGGGGTGCGCGCTGCTGAATCCGCCATCTTAGATCGGCTTCGTTGCTTCTCTCGTTCTACTTCTCTCTCTCGTTCGGCTTCTCTACACACACTCTGACTGACTCCGCCCTTCCGTCTCTTATATACCACCACCGAACGTAGCATCCGGGTACCCACAATGCATAGCTTTCCACTGTATTTTACTGTAAGGTGAAGAAACGGTTAATTACAGTGAGATTCCGCTGTAAATTTACAGCAATTTTTTACAGTGTACATTTGTGTGAACATCGAATGGAATGAACATAAAGCTACACTGCAAACTAGTTAGGTAAAGTGGCTTTGTAACTTCTCAAGTAATGTATTCAAACATCCGCAGGCTTGCTACTTTGTATCGTGTACATTTAGCTGTACGTTTCCATTTATTGTGCAACCAGTGAAATATGACTCGGTTGACAGTCGCTTTGGTGGTGAATGTGTGAATGCGATTCAGACGAGTTGACAAGATAGTACATTGCTCCATCTGCGAGCTTTCAGACCTAAACACATTCGCCCTCTTCTGATGACCATTCATAATTTAACTCAAATGTTATATTATTTGGAAATACAGTATATCCATCTTTGTTTGAAACCAACACACATCGATAATCTGATAGATAACGACCGTTAATGTTGTCTAATTAACGGTCATTTAATAGAACACCTGTGCGGCGGAGTGATGCATATAGTTAAAAGTCCCAGTGCTGTTATACTGTATGTAACCCCTGCCATATGGGCGGGGCCTGAGTTCTATTTTAAATAAGTGGCGGTATTACCTGTAATAATAAACTATTCAAATTATGACGATCGGTGCCTCCATTAACTATGTGGAAGTATTTTAAATAGGACTTCCTTTTTAATCCTTTTAATGTATTTATGTTTTAATATATCATATGAATTGCCTATTACCTGTTTATGACACAACACAGTGGCTTTAAATGCAAATACCAAAGGATATATATTTATTTACTTAATGCTAAATTTAAAGTGTTGGTAGTCAATTATAATGTTATACAAAGTCAATAGACAATTATTCACAATACAATGTCAACAGACAATATCACAATATCACATAACAAAATATAGGCTCAAAGCCTATTCCAATTCCTTTCAAGGAAATAAATGTAATGTTTCCAATAAACTCAGTCAACTCAAAGGATTCACAATTGTACAATATATCATCAAGTAAAATAAAAAGGTGGGCCCACACTCACACACACACACGCACTCTGTAACTCAGTCCATTAACCAGTGTTACCGTTGCAGCTGACGTTGCTTGTGAGCGGGGGGGCCTTGAAACAGATATGGCCACTTCACTCGTTTACACGAGCCTAAATAAAAGCATGTGCGTGGTTCAGTACTCACGTAACCTTGTGGGGAACTCGTAGGTAAACGAGGGGTTTGAAAGATCCGAAAAAAGAGGCAGAGATGAGGGGGGATGGGGTCCAGCGCTCTCCCACGAGCGCAGGAGAATGATTGAAGTACACTGACGCGAAGATTCACTGGACGGTCTCGAGTTACCCCAGGCGACTGGAAACGGTCTCCGTGTGTCCACCGGAGAGCTTTCCTTTTGCTTGGTCTCTCTACTTCCAATTCTGAATTAACAGAATACACTGAGCCAGGGTTTGACGCTTACCTTTTCCCCAGGTAGCACTGTGCTACCATGTCAAAAAATTTAGTAGCACACCAAGAATTTCAGTAGCACAATGAAAATTGCGCAATTTTCGTATGACGACAACATTATCATAATCATAACATATCAGAATTATCATAACCGGCTCTTGGCCGTAATAAAAATGGAGACTCACACAATGTAAAGGGGAAGTAAGAATATTCATTTATTAATAAATGATTCATGAATAAATAAATAATTAAGCCCAGGCTTTCATATAAAATTCATAAATTCTGAGCAATTAAATGCAAAGAATGTCTGTGGTCCAGCAGTCTTGATAATCTGGTCGCCTGGCCTGCTTAGAGCTATCAAGCCATCTTTCAACCGCTGGACTTGGATCAAACTGCTCAAGCGGAGGCCCCTCCAAACTGATTCACATTAGGTCTTCTGTGGTAGAAACGGCCAGCCTACTTCTGGTTGCACTTTTAATGCGGTTCTGGGCTGAAAAACCCCTCTCACAATGGGCAGCCGAGATTGGGAGCACCAACATAATTTGGACCAGTTCCAGTATGTTCTAAGGGGAGAACAATTTTCATTTTTAATAAATTTTTAACCCTCACCTCTCACTATTCAAAAACAACATACATACAATAAACATGAATGTGTTTAAGTGTAGGGCTATCTGGATCTACTTTGCCTTACTTGGTAGTCTTTCTTATAGGGGTCCTTTGTGAGGAGAACCTCCCACAGCTCAGCATAGCTTTTGTCGCTGAAGTTCTCGCTTACGAGTACTTTCAGCCCTTCCCATTCCTGTTGCAGGGCAGGAATATCACACCTCGCTCTGAAGGATAGAAGAGAGCAATTGGGTTAGCACATATGCAACTAGTGTCTCACGTCTGTCAATGCAATGTCTTAAAATGCATTCTTACCCTGTCAGAGGCTCATGGAAATGCCTTGCCAGATCTGCAACGCTCTCATTTCCATAAGTGAGTAGGCTGGCTTGGTCTTTTGGCCAGGCATCAGGGTTGAAGACTTTGAAAGAGTCCAGCGTAGACTTGACGCCCTCATCTGACACCAAACTACCAAAGCTAAAAAAATAAGATTTATTGCGATGTCAACACAATCGATTTGTGATTTACCTTGGTGTGATGCTTTTAAAAACAAAAGAGAGCACAGAGCTCCTTTAGTGTTTGTTGCCCATACCTCGCTTTGATAGCATCCATGCTGATGTCAATGGCAGCATCCACATGTCGCTTCAGCTGTGGATGTGTGAGGCCGTTCATGTTCCCCTTCAGGGTCATTCCCTTCAAAAGACACACACACACACACACACACACACACACACAAAATCTTGGTTGTGACCATAGCAGTATTTCATCCTCAAACTCTCTCAACCCTGCATAATCCTCAAGATGATCAATGTTAAACCCTGACATCACAAACACTGACTTATCCTAAACTAACCTGGAATCTCATCTCATTTCCCTGCTGCTGTGCGAATGTGGCCAGGATTCTCTCAAACAAGCCACCTTCCTTTGGCTGTGTCTTGAGTGCCTGAAGCTTGGTTAACGTTTTTCTTATTTCTGAAGTGGCTGTGGGGAGGATTAAACTGTTCCTCTGCAGTGTGAGGCTGAGGCTGGCTAGCAGGCCAAACAGGTCACAGAGAAAGTGGCAGAATACACAGAAAAGTGTAGTCTCCATTTCCTTCTTTATCTGTTGAGTAGTTGAGTAAATGGATACGATAAAAAATGGTTAGCTGTTGAAAATAAACTTAACCATCTAACAACTTGATGACAGTAGTGTTTGCGTTTTTAACCTATTCTTTAAAGCCTAACTTTAGTTTATTTATTCATAGTGGTCAACACAAGAAAACTGACCTTTTTGGCCCGTCCTTGCACTTCCACAGAAGTGGACTGTGAGGCTGCCAGATGCTCCATATGTTGGAGAACCACAGAGTATTGATCAGGATCACTGGCAAGGTCCTTCCCCTCTCCATACTGCAGGAATACCTTCAGCGACCGGTGAATGTGGGGGATCCACCGAGTTCCCTTAATAATAATAATTATTATTAAGTGTTTTACAGGGTAAAACATCTGAATCATGTCCATAACAAAACAACATTCCAGATAAGTATTAAATACAACACCTTGACACTGCTGGGATTGTGGACATCCACTCCAAGCTCCTGTCCAAGAGCACAGAGCTCTCGTTTAGATTTTCCACTGTAGTGGTAGGTCTTCCAGATGAGGTGCAGGAGATCATAGACTATCGACACCTTTGGCTCTGTCTTCTGTAGAGTGAGTATGGCAAGCTCCAATCTGTGTAAGAAGCAGACATATTCTTCCAACACAAGAGACTCAAACAAATGTGTTGCCACTTAATTAAAAATGTTTTCAAGGTTAAGAGTATGGAGATTGTAATGCAACTATGAATGGTTGTGTTCATGAGTATTTATTTAAAGTGTAGTATTTATTAAGTGTATAGTATTTATAGTGTACAGTATTTATGTATATGGTAGTGTTATCATAGGCTTATTTATTTAGTGCATAGTATTTATAGTTTACAGTAGGTAGTAATTATTTATGTATAGTGTAGCGTTATGCATTTACACTCACCTGTGTGGCATACAATGGATGGGTATGATGTGAGGCCCTGCCTCTCGCTGAAGATGGGCTATCACCCCCCCCTGCCTGCCCATGTTCACTGCGGCCCCATCAGCACCAAACGACACACACTTCTGCATCCATGCCGCTCCATCACCTTCACAAACAGCTGCAAAGGCAGCCTTTGTGGCCTTCAGAACCCCTTTACAGAAAAAAACACAATTAGAAAAACACAATAGTCTCCAAAACCAAATAGACTAATTACAACTTACATAAATTAAGACTATTAAAAAAAAACTTACCAATGGCATGGGCATGTTCGAGGGCTTGTTGTCCCACCAGAAGGTTCACAGGCTTCCCGTTGTCAAGAAGACGTACATATACAATCTCACACTCTGTGTTCGTGATGTCCGTGTCCCCGTCTATCAGTACGGCGAGATAGTGTGCGGAATTGATCTTCACAGCAAGGTCTTCTCTCATGGCATCCGCTATCTGCCCGATCATGTCAGCGCATCGTTTGTCATTACTATAGGTTGGATTTAATTCAACGCCATTTTTCTTGTGAAGGGCGAATAATTTGTGGAATTTAATAAATGGGATCTCTTCTTTTGCCACGTAGTAAGCGATGTTAAACTTTAACTTGAGCTGTCTTTTAATTTCCTCACTGGAGCTAGCCTTCTGGCGTCCAACAGCTTTCTCAAGTGGCTTGTTCTGAGCTGACATGAAAGCTTCCCTGCATTTCACATGTTTGCGAGACAGACCATGTTTTTTCACTGTGTCGCGTTTCAGCTGTGCATCTCCTGACACAAACGCGGTCTTTCCAGCTAACTTCATGTGGGCGACACACCACTTGCAATACATCTTCCCTTCCTTCAGCAACAGCCACGGGAAAGATGTTTGCCACTCGGCACTGTACCTGTAGACCTTTGTCACTTTTGTCAGACCAGACTTCGCGTTGGCAGTGGCACCGCCATTATCACCGCGCGGATAATGACCTTCCCCCTCCCCTGACACACTTTCTGACCGGGCGCTCTCATCCTCGCTTTCCCCGTCTCTGTTTTCTTCGTCCCTCTCGTCTCCAGCTGTAATGTTGACTCCACTACCCCCCTCTACCTCCTCTCTGTCTGGAACGCTGCTAACATTAGCCTTGCTAAAGTATGCCGTAATCGGATTCATTTTAACAGCGGTCTTTTTCTGACAGGATTTTCAAATGTAAAAGCTTGTTGTGCTTGCGGGTCACGTGTCTGTCACGTGTCTGTTTTCAAAGGATTGCATTGGTTTAGATGCGCTGTGATCTTATTAACGAACATAAGATTGACTGCGCATGACAGTAGTTCAGCTTTTTTTTTTTTTTTTTTTTTGGCGCACTGGTGCGATTGAATGTATTTCCAAGTCGCACAGAAATATATTCACTCGCAAATGCGACCAAAACAGTCGCACTGTCGAACCCTGCACTGAGCTACAAAATCCAATAGCTATTTCGTTTTGATATAGCTAGAAACAATTTAGCACTCAGCAAATGCTAGCAACATGCTAACGTAATTATGCTAAGCTAACCGCTTGCCGCGATGAGCTCTACAGTCAAATATAACATACTACAACGAGTAGATGTAGCTTATAAACAAACACCAGGCATATGTATTTACCTCTGGTAGCTTCAATGTGTACCAACATCCAAAGGAATAACTGCTCGTTGATTCCCGAATTGTTACACACAGCATACAGGTCTTACTTCACTCGAAGATGTCCTCAATCATTCTGACACGTTACTTAGTGCAACCTATCGCTATTAGTACAAAGTCCCGCCCCCTCTATCTCAGCATACATTACAGTTGGCTAGCTCTTCCCGATGGACCAATGAAATAAAGAAATGAATGAATGACATTCATATCACGTAGTATAACCAATGAGCGAACTTACATTAGAGCTTGTAAACAAGTACACATTATAAACGTATAACAATGTTAATAACCGTGTACATAACCATGAAATGATGCTTATTTATTAAATTGACTTATTTATTTAACTTATTAAATGGACTTATGTTATGAAATGCTCATAGCTCATTTTAGTAGCTGGGCTACATGTATATCGGCACTCATGGAATGCCTCTTGTCCAATCAAATTACTTGGTCGGAACTAACTGTTGTATAATAGATAATTATTAAGTACAATCAAATACAATGAGTCAAATCTAGTTAGTTGTTCCTAGCAATTCACAATGGGGGTTTTCGTAACAACTAGTGGACAACAACAGAGCAGTACTATTCCATGTAAGATAGATAAATGGCACAAACTTTTCAGTTTTTTCATACTAATATTTTGTAGTGGATTTATTACACTTCACTGATTATCCTCTGGTGTTCAGGCTGTGATACGCGTCATGGTCAGATTTAACCAAACAACAGACAGACTAGGGATGCCCCCATACCGTTTTTTTGCACTGATATTGATCATCTATAATCTATGAGCAATATCGACCGATATAGGCTACTGCCCATACCGATCAAATAATAGCCTAATACTAATAGACTAATAAATAAATATGAATCAAAATAAAAACTAAAATGAGTGTGGATGAGACATTTAACATTTAGAGTATCTGATAAAGAAAGGCCTCGACCTAAATGTTTTAAGAGTCTTTTTTAAAAATGTCCACAAACCTTTTGATGGCTGATAGACCTTTTGATACATTACCTCTACCCTGGGCTTACTGTCAAATCGATCTGTTTGTCAGTATTGTGTTTGTGTTTGCTCAAACGTTACCTAGCGTGTTGACGCTTCACTCACCCAAGCCTCTGCTACCGCTGTTCGGTGAACGTAACGTCTGCCAGTTCATCATGTGGATCTACAATCTCGCTGTGAGCTTTATGCTCCTGTGGACTGTCCTGTCCTTCTTGATATATCCAGCGTCAACTCTGATCCAATACATGAGTGCGGAGCTCCACCAACTCCGTTCCTACCAATCTGCTCCCCCGTCTGTGCTGCATCGTTTTCCGGACGTCGCTCGCCTTCCCCGTCGGAGGTACATCCATCGCGGAGCCGGACGAAGCTACCACATTGACGACTCCACTGCAATAAGCTCCATCTGGTCCTCCACCCGCCGCCACCCTCCGAGAAACACCTGCAGGAGAGTGGACCGTGGCGCGCTGGCTGGCCTGGGCAGGTCGGCTAGTGTTGGGTTCTCCAACCAGCACTCCGATCTCAAATTTGGTTTATTTAACATCCGCTCCCTCACTGGCAAGGGACAACTACTGCAGGACCTCCTCCTCGACCACAAATATGACTTTCTTTGTTTAACAGAGACTTGGCAACAACCTAATGACTTCTCTCAGATGAACGAGTCTACTCCACCTGGGTTTGTTTACAACTGCCAACCCCGTCTCACCGGCAGAGGGGGGGGTCTCGCGATAATCCACCGCGAGTCCTGGAAGGTCTCTTCTGTCACTCTGCCAGTGTCTCATTCTTTTGAGTCTGTGGCTCTACAACTAAATGGACCTACCCCAACTGTTTTAGTTAATATCTACCGCCCACCCAAACCAAACAAGGATTTCTTTGATGAATTCAACACATTTCTCACCCACATCTGTTCACTCTCATCCAACATAATTCTGTTAGGTGATTTAAATATTCACATGGATAATACTAATCATGCTCTCACTAAGGACTTCATCTCTTGCCTGGACAGTTTTGGTCTCCAACAATATATTGATTTCCCTACCCATTCTAAAGGTCATATTTTGGACTTGGTCTGTTGCTCAGGTGTCACTCCCCTCAACTGTTCTGCTGTTGACCTCCCCATCTCTGACCACATGCTTGTTTCATTTAATTTAAGTTTGTCTCTATCCAAAACCAAACAGTCACGTACTATGTCCTTCCGCAACATCAGACACATTAATTTAGCAGACCTCACAACAGGCATCGACACTTTCCCCATCATCACCCCCCCATGCACCCCTGATCAGCTCGTCTCTCATTATAATGATGGACTCCAAACTCTGCTGGACTCACTCGCGCCCCTCAAAACCCGGACTGTCTCATTCCCCCATTCTGCCCCCTGGTTTTCCCCTCACCTACGTCTGCTGAAAGCCAAAGGACGTCAGCTGGAGCGGCTTTCAAGAAAAACCGGTCTCACTGTTCACAAACAGATGCACCATGCCCACATCCTCCTTTACAAAGACGCCCTCTCCTCAGCCAAATCCCAATATCTTACAGACAAAATCACTGCTGGTGCTGGGAACACCAGGGCCCTGTTCTCAGTGGTCAACAACTCACTCCGCCCCCCCGACTCCCTTCCCCCACACTTCTACTGC
Source organism: Nansenia antarctica (assembly GCF_963989245.1). Lineage (NCBI taxonomy): Eukaryota > Metazoa > Chordata > Actinopteri > Argentiniformes > Microstomatidae > Nansenia > Nansenia antarctica. The sequence goes on from NC_137676.1 coordinate 40,461,357, forward strand.
ACTGACCACTGTAACTCCCTGATGTCATTTTTCAACTCAAAAATAGCCAACATCCACCAGCAACTGACCCCTCTTATGTCCAGTTGTCCATCTCCCCTATCTCCCCATCCCCCCCTCTCTGTACCTCTCTCCTGCTTCCATCTCCCCTCTGCTGCCGATTTATCTAAACTCATCCGGAAATCCAAGCCATCCACCTGCCAACTTGACCCCCTGCCCTCCTCCCTGGTCATAGCCTCCCTCCCCTCTCTCCTGCCCCTGATAACTACAATCATCCATTCCTCCCTCACCTCTGGTTCTGTCCCATCATCTCTCAAATCTGCAGCCGTAACACCAATTCTGAAGAAACCTGGTTCAGACCCCAACATCTTCAATAACCTCCGTCCCATCTCCAACCTGCCTCCGTCCCATCTCCAACCTGCCAAATCTTGGAAAAAGTGGTGGCTTTACAGATTCATACTCATCTCTCTAACAATAACCTCTATGAACAGTTCCAGTCTGGCTTCCGCCCCCTTCACAGCACAGAAACAGCCCTCCTCAAAATCACAAATGACCTCCTGATGGCAGCTGACTCCGGACTCATATCCATCCTCATCCTACTCGATCTGAGCGCCACTTTCGATACTATATCGCACTCCACCCTCCTTAACCGTTTAGCCTCCATTGGTATATCTGACACCCCTCTACACTGGTTCCATTCCTATCTCTCTGGCCGCACTCAGTTTATACAGTTAAAATCATTCACATCCCATCCGTCCCCCCTCTCCTCTGGTGTTCCCCAGGGCTCTGTCCTTGGCCCTATCCTCTTCATCATCGACCTCCTCCCACTTGGTCTGATTTTCCGTAAATACAACATCCATTTCCACTGTTATGCGGACGACACCCAGCTCTACGTTTCCTCCAAACCCACTTCCACCCTCCCTCCCTCCTCCCTCTGTGCCTGTCTACATAAACTTAAATCCTGGTTCACTTCAAATCTCCTCAAACTAAACAGTAATAAAACAGTGGTAATTCTCATTGGCTCCAAATCCACACTCACCAAGCACCCCAGTTTCACCCTCAACATAGACAACTCCTTGGTTTCCCCCTCCCCCCAGGTTAAGAGCCTGGGTGTCGTCCTCGACAACACCCTTTCATTCCACTCCCACGTCAACAACACCATCCGGTCTGCTTACTTCCATCTTCGTAATATCAACCGCCTCCGCCCTTCACTCACTCCAAACAGCGCCGCAATCCTGGTCCACTCCCTCGTCACTTCCCGCCTGGATTACTGTAACTCCCTTCTCTTTGGTCTCCCCCACAAACTGCTCCACAAGATCCAACTGGTCCAGAACGCTGCTGCCCGTATTGTCACCAGAACCCCTGTCATCAGTCACATCACCCCCATTCTACACCAACTCCACTGGCTCCCCATCAAACACCGCATCGATTACAAAATCCTTCTCCATACTTTCAAGGCCATCCATAACCTCGCCCCTCCATACCTGTCCGACCTCCTCCACATCAACATTCCCACCCGGTCCCTCAGGTCTGCCTCCTCCATCAACCTGACCGTCCCTCCAGCCCGTCTGTCCACCATGGGGTTTAGAGCCTTCAGCCGCTCCGCCCCTCGCCTCTGGAACTCCCTCCCCCCCGACATCAGGAACATTGATTCAATCTCCTCATTTAAAACCCACCTCAAAACCCACCTGTTTACGCAGGCATATCCGTGTTGACTTACTGTTCCCGTGCTGCTCTGCTGCTGTTTATGTTTTATACTGTGTATTTTGTGTTTTAAATTTTGTGGTTGTTTTTAGATTTGTTGTTGTACGGCGACCTTGAGTGCCATGAAAGGCGCCTTATAAAATAAATGTATTATTATTATTATTATTATTATTTCTTCACTCTTGTTTTAATATTTTGATCATCTTTATTCGTAGGATTCCCTGCACTGTGAACTCTCCATCTGGGCAGAGAGATGGATGCTTCTGCTTATTCAGTGTCAGAGAGCCAGAGGACACACCTTGGGTCCCCTGATGCAGAGACAGAAGGACAGAACCACCGGAAGGACAATCTTATTAGGCTCCAGCCACCACCACTACCACCACCTCCCACCCACAGTAGGAACCATCACTCTCCCAACATTAAAGAAGAGTATGACACACCGTGGGATAGGTTTTTACGGGACTACATCAAAAACCAAAAGGCCAAAGATGAGATGCTCAGCACAAATGCCTCAGGGCAAGATGCACATGCTCTTAAAGAGAGGCATCGACTCTCTGAAGCACCGAATTACATGGATAGTGACAGTAACGCCAGTTCAGAGGTCAAGACGAGAGGTCAAGAGGTCAAGATCGAAGAGTGCTATGGTAGGAATTCCTCTCAACAAAGGCCAACCACAGGCCGCGCTAGAGCTGACCAATCACATCCTGGATGTGAGTCAGGTGGTCACAAGAGCAGCTCAGTGATTGGATTACAGGAACAGCAGAGAAGGACAGCGGCAGGGCAAATCTCTGGGCAAACGAAACATGGTTGTGGTCATGACGACATGCGCCAGTGCTACGTCCAGTGTGGGAAGAAAGTAAACATGGCGGATATTGTGACAATACAGCAGCAAATTAGAAGACGAGAGCAACACCATTGTGCTCCAACTGATCAGTAAGTCACACACATGCTGTGAATCCTGTCCACAAGTATTGTGTTCAATAATTCACCATAGGGTGCCAGGTGTCAAGTATGCAAATGGTGGTCATTGAATTGATATGGTGAATAATACTGCCAGTTGCATGACTAATAAGTTGATTTGTAATTGAATTAGCTCAGTAACACATTTCAACAGTAGCTAAACAGTTGGTAATTAAAGGGCAGAACTATAAGCACATCTAATAGATGAATGTCATGTATGATATCGCAGCAAGCTAGCTTGAAAGGGAGCTGCCAGTCAAGCGTGCAAAGTCCACAACCATACAGCCCTCGGAACTGTCTGACCAGGAAGTTGAGCCTAACAAGAAGCTTATTTCCATAGTTTATTTTGTGTTAACATTTTTCCTGGACACAAAATACAATTGGAACCATTTAATGTCTACTTTCCAGACCCTTTAATTACAACAAATGCAATCAGTAATCCATAGATTATTGCATTTGCAGGACGTATCCTGTCAGTCTAGATGGGAGTTCAGTGAACTGTTTGTCTGTCATTTCTAATCGACCCTGCGTTGTTTGTGCCTCCAGTGTTTCTAGCCGCAGGTCCTCTTCAGCTCATGTAACCATGTATGAACCAGAATGCACCGAGTCCCCCGGATCTGGCTGTGGTTCTCCAGCCCTGAAAAGCCCACAGTGGGGTCCAGAGATGGTGGCAGTGAAGCTGGAGGAAGAAGATGTAGAGGAGAATGGTGTGATGGTAAAAGAAGAGGATGGAGGAGACCAAATGAGAGAGGAGGGGGTGATGGTAAAAGAAGAGGACAGAGGAAGAGTGGAGATGAAAGACAGTGAGATGGATGGTAAGTCTTTGTTATTGGTGAGTGTAATTGCCCTGTTGTAAAATCAGTGCTACCAGTGTATGGAAGCATATAGTGGACTTAATTCAAATGTTAATGCAATTTGAGATTGCAATTGCATGTTCCACTTTTGCACGCATTCTTCCGGTCAATATTCAAAATCAAATGCAATCATATTATTTGCATTTTCATTTTCATGTAGCTGGTATGCAAGTTCATTCTGAAAAAAGTTCATTCTGAACTGAAAATTACTATGCAATCCCACAATAGCATTTTCCACTCTTTCCTGCATTACTTGAGTCAATATGACAATTGTAATGCAATAATGTGATTAGCGTTTGCATTTCCATGTTCTAGTAAACACATCCACTTCGTAGCTGACAACATTAAAATGTTGACCATTTCATGCAATAATGGTATTGCATGAAACACACGCTTATAGGTAGGGATGCACGATATGCATTTTTTCCAACCGATACCGATAACCGATATTTACCCGCTTCTCGTGGCCGATAACCGATATGATAACCGTTATGAGAACAGATATAATTTCACAGTTGATAACCCGGAGCTCCTGCATGAGGGCTGACGAGTTGGCGATGTTTACTTTCCTGCTGACTAGGTGTTGTGTTACTTTGGCCAGATCATCATCAAAAAATCGAACAAGGACATTGAGGATTTTGTCCATGTTAAGATTAGTAGCTTCGTCGATATTAATTGAAAACGTTGCTTTTTTAAGCTTTTCACACAGCCGTTTTTTCAATTCCGGGACAAAGGCCATGTGTGTTTAAATAGCTGGCGTGCTGATTGGAAACGGACAGCTTTGTCAGTGCATTTTTGTCTTCTGATAGCTTCTTGCACAAATCGACGAGTGGCTGAGCCATTGTGAAAGACAGATCATGTTCAGCTATAAACGCGCACACTCTGATCTTTTGCTCGCAATCTCGGTCGGCCATTGAAGATGAAGTGGTAGGCTACCTGTAGCCGTCGCTCCCGGCAAGGTTGTTGTATGAGCAAGGTTTAAGAAACTTGGCTTCCATTTTAATAGACTTACTAAAGTTAGCGAGATAGCGGGGCTGCTAAAAGCGAACGTCTCTACAAGCTAACATTACACTCAATCAAACTTCTTAAGGCCCGCCCCACTACTCTGCCTCCGATTGGCTAGAAGTCGTTGGTTGGCTTGAGCAATGTGATACCATTGGTAGGCGGAACTGTCTCTTTGCTGAAGATGACTCTTTAAATTACGATGTAAATAAATAGCATGTGATTTTATTTTATTTTATTGCTCAAAATTCCCCCGTGCCGGAAATCCGGCACCGTGCCGGAGAACTTTAAGCCCTGCATCACTATTGTTAACACAACAAAGATAACACTTCTGACTCTTCAAATGTTCATTTATTTTTAAAAAAGGAAATACATTTCAACATTGTTGAAAATCACATCACACTCGCTAGTCAAGCCAAACTATTGCAATGCATGGATTGGGTGAGTAATCCCCACTGCTATCTAGTTAACTAGAACACTACTTTACCTTGTTACCTAGTTAACTAGAACACTACTTTACATTGTTAGCGGGCTCACAAAACAAGCTGTGTTAGTTGACTAGCGACGTGTCATTCATTTTCAACAACGCTTAGCTCGCGCTTTTATTTTGAAATCGCGAAAACGAAAACAGAAGTCAATGTCGGAATGAGCCTCTCCTTGTTGTTCAGAGAACAGATGCCAAACTACCGACATATTTGACATGTTAGTAGAAAGCCATCAGTCAATAGCTCGTCTCATTCACAGAACAGCATGGGTTGCCTGCACTGTTTGATTGCGTATTTTAGAGCAGACTACAGAGATGGTGAACATTAGCACTAGCTAACATTGGCTATCTATTTACCTTAGCTTACCGTTAATTGACTGCATGGCTGTACGCAGGCGCAGCATCATGAGCGCGACAACCGGAACCGGAAATATTTCCGGCTTATCGGCTCTATATCGGCAAAAATGTAATAAAACCGCTAAATATTTAATAACATTAATTTCCCAATATCGGGCCGATAATATCGTGCATCCCTACTTATAGGCTAATATATTAGAATATATTATTCAAATGATCCCATTCTCATATTCTACCGGCCTGTCAGTCATTCTCTGATGCTCATGACAGAATCGAACTAAAATTGAAAATGTAGCTGAATTCTCTGCGATCATGAATAATGATAATCAGACTACATGCACAATCACTTCACTTCTACTAATAAGGCTGGTTAGCTTCCGGTCCAGCGCTGTTCTCCACCAGCTGTTTACAGGAGCTCCGCAAAGTTTTTTTTTTTTTTTCACAGCGGACAGTCAACCAGCTGTTTTTTTATTTTTTTATTTAACCAGGCAAACATGTAAGAACAAATTCTTATTTGCAAATGCAGCCTGACCAAAAAGCAATGGCTCTTTGGGGGGGGGAGGGGGATGGGAAGCTAGAAATAAAACAAGGTTAAGTAATACAATAAAACAATAAAACACTGGCAAATACAGATGCAAACTGAAAAGTTTTCAGTAGCATGTATGCTGTCAAATTAAATTATTAATATTATTTGCTCTAGCTCTCGACTTTGGAAGTACAGAATGCCTGAGAGCCTTATATTGCATTATATTTTAAATGGTCATCTGGTGCCTGAATATTGTGTTTTCCTTTACATAAATAATGACATTTCCACCATAAATTGATGCAGAAAAGGCACAAATTGGTGCATATCAATTCACCAGAATATAAGAAATTAAGTGTTTGACGCTCGTGTGAGGACCCCCAGACAGCCCCGCTTCATGGGTCCCCCCCATGTCAAACGCCTGTGGTACCACCTCCGCCTCATTTTGAGCCAGGAAAAACCCTGTAAACGTACCGTAGCTACAAACAAAGCTAGCGTAGCTAACAAACAAAAGCTTTGGCTAGCTAAGTGCACACTGAACATAGTGGTTTCAGCTCACACTCACAACGCTAGCTAGTTAGTAGGGGTGTAACGGTACACGTATTTGCACTGAAATTGGACTAAGTCGTTCAGTTCTGTACGCGTGTGTACTGACATATAAACAACTTTGGCTACTTGTTCCCCAAAACACCAGCAGCTGTTACACATGTCAAAACATCTTTCGATGTGCAAGCTGTGAGCAGTGGAGGTTAAATTTAGTGGAAACACCACAAATCTACGGAACCACTTATTGAGGCATCACCCTGACGTGAAACATCCACGCCTGCGCCCCCCAGTACCTAACTGACCTCCTCCCCCAACATACCCCTTCCCGGAACCTGCGGTCCGCAGACATGGGCCTGCTGTCCACCTCCCGCACCAACCTACGGCCCTTTGGGGACAGAGCCTTCAGTGTGGCCGCACCTACTCTCTGGAACTCCCTCCCCACAGTGATTCTCTTAATCCTGTATCAGGGCTAGGGCTGTCCCAAACGACAATTTTTCTAACGATTAATCTAGCGATTATTTTTTAGATTAGTCGATTACTCTAACGACTAATTTGACGATTAGTCTAACGATTATTTTTTTAACTGTTCGATTAATGTATCACTTAGTTTTTCCCAAAATAATGGCTGTATTGATTCTCTCTGTTTAACAGTGTCTTTATAAAGCACTCTGGGTAATAGCTGCTGCTCTTATAAAACAAAGCAGCGTGTGACATGCACATTACTCAGACGGCCGCCCCTTTAAATGATCAGCTGATGTATGGGGGCTGTCTGTGGGCCCGCAATTAAACACAGACACCTTTAATTCGGCGACCTGCTACTACTACTACTACTACTACTACTGTAACTGCCTCTGTCAAACAGCCCCAGACACAGGGCAGACTCACTGCTATGTTTAGCCAACTTGAATGCCAACATGGCCATCAGGGTTTTTCCTGGCTCAAAATGAGGCGGAGGTGGTACCAGTGGTGTTTGACATCGGGGGGGACCCATGAAGCAGGGCTGTCTGGGGGTCAAACACTTAATTTCTTGCATTCTGGTGAATTGATATGCACCAATTTGTGCCCTTTCTGCATCAATTTATGGTGGAAATGTCATTATTTATGTAAAGGAAAACACAATATTCAGGCACCAGATGACCATTCAAAATATAATGTAATATAATGCAATATAAGGCTCTCAGGCATTCTGTACTTTCAAATATGTATTCTCCTTGAGCAGTCAACATACTATCAGCTATTTCGCTAGCAAAAACGAAAGCTAACTTATTTGCGAAACAGCGCCCCCGCCACCACGTCGGCGCAGTGCCGCAATTGCAGTTAGATTATTTTTATTTTATTTTATTTGCGACGCACATTACGCAAGTCGACGTATTGACATTAGTCGATTACGTCGACGCGTCGTCCCAGCCCTAATCAGGGCACGATACTTGTACAAGGTTTTTTCTTACTATCCTCCTCTTGCTGTATTTTTTTTAATGCTGTATGTAAAGCGCTTTGAATTGCCCCTGTTGTATCAAATGTGCTATACAAATCAACTTGCCTAGCCTAAACGTATATATTAAAGTTAAACTTGCCTATGTAACCCTGTATATGTTCCTATTCTTACAGACCAGAAGAGCTCCAACCCAGGTTCAAACAGCGTGCCCAGCTCCACCACATCAGGAAACCATAAACAACACAGGAGCTCAAGGCGGAAGAATCACCATAAAACACACCCACAGACTTACACAGGAGAGAAGACCTACCGTTGCCCACTGTGTGGAAATAGTTTTAGTAAAGCAGGAGATCTGAGGAAGCATCAGAGAATACACACAGGAGAGAAACCATACCAGTGCTCCCAGTGTGGGAAGAGTTTCAGTCACGCATTTTCCTTTAAGAGGCACCAGAGAATACACACAGGAGAGAAACCATACCAGTGCTCCCAGTGTGGGAAGAGTTTCAGTCACGCAGTTTCCCTGAAGAAGCATCAGAGAATACACACAGGAGAGAAACCATACCAGTGCTCCCAGTGTGGGAAGAGTTTCAGTAAAGCAGAAAGCCTGAAGATTCATCAGAGAATACACACAGGAGAGAAACCATACCAGTGCTCCCAGTGTGGGAAGAGTTTCAGTCAAGCAGGAGACCTGAAGAGGCACCAGAGAATACACACAGGAGAGAAACCATACCAGTGCTCCCAGTGTGGGAAGAGTTTCAGTCAAACAGGAGACCTCAATGATCATCAGAGAATACACACAGGAGAGAAACCATACCAGTGCTCCCAGTGTGGGAAGAGTTTCAGTATAGCAAAAAGTCTGAAGGTTCATCAGAGAATACACACTGGAGAGAAACCATACCAGTGCTCCCAGTGTGGGAAGAGTTTCAGTCACGCAGATTCCCTGAAGAAGCACCAGAGAATACACACAGGAGAGAAACCATACCAGTGCTCCCAGTGTGGGAAGAGTTTCAGTCACGCAGTTTCCCTGAAGAGGCACCAGATAATACACACAGGAGAGAAACCATACCAGTGCTCCCAGTGTGGGAAGAGTTTCAGTCAAGCAGGAGACCTGAAGAACCACCAGAGGATACACACAGGAGAGAAACCATACCAGTGCTCCCAGTGTGGGAAGAGTTTCAGTAAAGCAGAAAGCCTGAAGATTCATCAGAGAATACACACAGGAGAGAAACCATACCAGTGCTCCCAGTGTGGGAAGAGTTTCAGTCACGCAGATTCCCTGAAGAAGCACCAGAGAATACACACAGGAGAGAAACCATACCAGTGCTCCCAGTGTGGGAAGAGTTTCAGACAAGCAGGAAGCCTGAAGAAGCACCAGAGAATACACACAGGAGAGAAACCAAACCAGTGTGGGAAGAGTTTTAGTCGTAGTTAGTTAGTAGTTTTAAGTAATTGTTTGATTAATTTGTATAGTCTCTTTGTCCATACAAAGCTTTTGCTGTGCATATAGTATGATATGCATTGTATTTTTTTGCAGGGCTCCCCACATGGTTTGTTCTCATCTCTTACTTTGTGTATTGGATAAATCACTTTGAACAGTCACAAGCTTGCTTTTCCAACAGTGGATGTCCTACCCATGTGCTTTGCTTTTGTTCTGCATTAAGTCCAATTGCTGTTCAGGTTCCACAGCTTCTGTTTAATGGAAACTTGCTGTGGATTTGGGTGATTAATGGAAGTCAAGCTGAAGCCTATGTATTTTTCTTTTCGTTCACAATGAATTGTGCTTTTCCAATTCTTAGTAATTTAAAATCAATGCGGAAGCTGACGGGGAGCCAGTGGAGTGAGGTCAGGATGGGTGTGATGTGGTCACGCTGCAGTTGGCGGAGCAGAGACTGGTTGATGCCAACATACAGGGAGTTGCAGGAATCCAGCCGGGTTGTTATGAAGGCATGGATCCCTTTCTCTTGGTCCTTCTCCGGAAGATAGGCCCTTGTCTTAGCGAGGAGTCTGAGGTGAAAAAAGTTTTATTTTACCACAGAGCAGACCTGCTTGGTGAAGTCATTGTCAAAAATCACTGTGTTGTCTACCCTGAATGAATAGTCATTGAATTGTTGCTCGATTGTTATTAAAATGATCATCTGTAATGAAAAAATACAATAACTTATATTCGAAAAAGATACTTTTCTTTGTGTGGTTTTGTATTCAAATGTAAACCCATAATGCATTACCGTTACGTCATCAAATTACTGTAGCTTTTAATACTGTGAATATTAGCTTCTGAATGGGCTATCCAAGTGGTTGCATATTTGCAAATACTCCAAATACTGATCCTGTGACTGTAGTTAGGGAGATTTACTTATATTTACATGTTTTATTGATCTAATGTTTTATTTGATCTAACGCGACTTGCATTTACAAATAAATACATTTTTCTAAGTAAGTGAATTGTCTATCAATCAGCATCACAAGACAAAAACATCTCTGCTCGGGCCAGGGGCCATTGGCAGTCATAATGCTGGAGGAAGGAAGATTTGTTTTAATGATTACAGTAGAGAAACTGTACAGGGGGGTTTGGGCAGGGTCCCACACTAAGGCTTGTTAGTGCATTTTATGTTCGGACAAGTGAAATTCCTCCTGCAGTTGTCTGACGAATGTAAAAACAAAAAGAAATCAATGTGGTGGCAGCTGGTCTTTGGAGCTACAGGCGCAGAATATAAAGTGGTCAAATCGGTCGGATCGGTTTTTAAAAACTGTTTCACGATAATTATATATGTGAACTTGATCAGCAAAATAAGCTTCTTTTTAGCCTGATTTGTCCCGGCTTGGGGGAGGGGGTGAATGGTTTCATTGTTTTGTTTCATTGGTCGATAGATGTGTGTACGGCTGACCTATAGGAGGCAGCAGGCAGCATGCTCTTCGTTTACTCTGACTCCACAAAGAAAGTTTCTACCAACGGCGATCTCATAAGGTAAGGGTCTTCTATGTATCTACATAGCGCCTTTGTTAGTTAGTTGAAACCAGTGTGTTCGTGTATTTAGACATTTCTTTATTATTTACCAGTGGCGGGCGGTGCATTTCACACCTAGGCCTTCAGTGATGTCCGACACATTCCTACCTGAATTATTCTACCTCTTAATACCATCGTTATGACGCCATGGCTCTAGAAACTAGACAGAAACACAGTATAACCGGGCGTTGCATCACCTTAACATAGTCAGACAAGTACAACAGAGTTATATTAATATTTCCGAAGCATTTTTAATCAATAAATCCGCATTTACAATGAAGAGTGTTAAACTAACATCTTTAAGATCGCTACATTACCCACGTCTGTCGTCTCGTCCACCATAATAGCGACAAAGGGTGCCTTTTTAATCTCCATTTTGATCTCTTCTTCCATCACTTCAGCAATAGCAAAAATCAGGTCGTTTTGTATTTTGCCTGACGTCCCAGTAAACACTTTGTTTGTGGACAGGTGGTAATGTAAATCTGGGTTGTTTTCAGCCAGAAAAGAAAGAAGCTCAACGTAGTTTCCTCTGTTTGTGGACTTGGCGCTTTCATTGTGTCCCCTAAATGAAAGTTATTGTTTACCCAAAAACAGGACACAATCGATCAGTATTATCGATCAGTCAACGAAAGCTTTCGTTGTGAGGCTCCGTTTCCCTGCGCACTTTCAAAAGTTTCACATCTACCGGCATAGTTCCGCATCTCAATAGTGAATATCAATAGTGCGTATCAATAGTGCGTAGCAATAGTGCGTATCCAATCAAAAGACGTGCTGGGTGCTGACATCATTGAGCCTTACAGCAGGCGCCGTTGTTGCTTTTGCTCGCATCTACGTAGGTTTACTAGGTACGCCACATGTTTTCTCGTTCCAACGTTAAGTTACAGGTCGAATCCGCAGCACCGTTTAATGTGAAGGCGGGCAGATTTTTGAGCCCCCTAGCAACACATTTTGATTGGATAAAAGCTCTAACATAAAGGCCAGCCCTCCAAATCTCAATCGGAGACTGGAAGCAGCGCAACCAAGAGGAAAGCTATGAAATGAAGAGAATAGACTATGGGGAATCATTAATACATATTTGTGGAAAATATATATTAAAATAAAATGTATATTCTGATGATGTTTAGGCCAGCAGAGAAGGCCTTGCTGGCCCTGACGGCACACCACTGTTATTTACCCACTAGCAAGTAACTGAAACCACAATGTTCAGTCTGGACTAAGCTAGGCAATGCATTGTTTGTTAGCTATGCTAGCATTGTTGTAGCTACGGTACGATTGTGGTAAAGTATGTCTACGTTGTAAAAGTTGCGTGAGCGCATTTATATGACCTCAGGACCAGACCATGCTGCGAAAATCGCTTATGGGGATCACCGATTTAGGGATCACGGGATCACCGATTTAGTGCAGCTGTTGGTTGAGTACTGTGTTTTCAATCATGTTCATTGGAGACTCGCGACCGGCAGCAGTAACTCGGTTTCCTGAGAACGAAAGAGGTAAGCGGCCAATTTTCAGCTGTCACCCAGCCTAGACAGGTGCCTTGCTCTCTATGTTATTCTGATACCACCTAATTGACTTAACCGGTAACATGACATGGAGGTCGACATGATCCATTTTAAAATATTAATACAATGAGTAGGACTAGGCCAGTTATACACAATGAGGCAATTTCATGTTTTGACAAGTTTTCTGAATTTAATTTAGCACCTGCCATGTTGAGATCTGACAACTAGTGAAAAGACAGATCTATCCAGGGGCCGCGGGTGTAATTTCACTTTAATTCCTTTGGGTTATTTTCGTATCGAAGGGGCCCCATGGCGATTCAATCAAAAAAGAATATCTTAAATGTAACAGCCCAAATAAATGTAATTAGAGGAAACGTGTTAGCCTATGTGGCATACAGAAATGTTAGATACCTAGTCGTAACACGGTAATAACTGTTTGACAACGCCACCCTCACACTGTAGGGGTGAGGGACCCTCAAGTTCCCCACTAGGACGGGTCCGGAATTAACTGAACCAGAGGCTGGTGTACCCAAAATACAATTAGTTTATTACAAGATTATAACAATAAACCAAGGCACAATAATCACTCTCAAATGGTGAAGGCCTATAAAAACAGGGCTACTAAAAAGGGGAAGGGGGGGTGGGGACCTGTGGGTGGACTCTATCCTTAAAGGCAGACAAACGTGAACCGTTGCTTAAAAGGTGCATGCAAACACAGCAAATAGTGTAGGCTAGGAATTCTTAGTGGGCAATACACGGCACACAGTGAGTTCAAAAGACAACCATAAAATGAGGGCTCTAAGTATCACGGCACACAAGCAACCTTTAGTATAAAAGCACAGCAAACTGGGAAAAGTAGATAAGGGAACACGTCCGCTCTACACTCCAACAGGTCAGGGATAGTTCAATATCAAACTGCTCTAAAACCACTGCAAGACTAAAAACATAATGGCACAAGGGTAGGAAAAAAACAATGGATAGGACAAGGTAGCGTGGACCTCCTATAGAAAGCATAATATTACATTAGTCACATTAGTTAAACCCACAGAATATTACAATAACAATGGACTATAAATATACCTTTGAATTTAAACATACCTTGATACTCTGAGGCTCTATGCCTGAAGCATCAATAAAAGTTTGGCTGAGTGACCATGTGGCTTCCAAACAAATGGGTGCAGAGAATCCTTCCTCACCAACCACGACTAGGTCTGTGGGAAATACATTAGCACTTTAGACAGGATTCCTCCTCTAGTCATCAAACATTGTGTGAAAGGTTTGGATTAAAACATACCGCAATAATCTGGAAACAATGCTTGAAGCAGTGACCATGTGGCTTCCAAACAAGAAGGTGCAGAGAATGAGTCTGAGGTACCCACCCCCCTATATCTCCTTCCAGTCACCACTGGTGCTGGGTCCTAGTGCTATACCTTTCACACCTATGAAAAACGTGTAACTGCATGAAAAAAGGTGTGTATTAAAAAACAACAACAAGACACTTGACAGAACTGTTGTTCGGGATGTAGTTTCCGCCTGTGAGACATTTTTGACACACATCTTACTCATCTTATCCACCTCATTTTTCTGGTTTTCTGCTCGAAATGACATGCCCACAGTGAATATAGACAGGGGTGCACATAACTTTTTGGGGCCAGTGCTCAGAGGAGCACCTAGGGATGCTGCTTGGTGCTCCCCGAGCTCACGAGTCACGACCCGTCCCACAGGATGGATAAAAAAGGGATACATGGATAACTTATATTAGCAAAACGTCATTTATTCATAAATAAAGATGAACGAACAAATGATTGTGTGCAAAACAAAATAAACAAATGCAAAATCAAATGACTGCTCTTTAAGCATGAAAGTCTGTCAGACTCCTTTAAACACAATGAAATCAACTGACATCTCTTTAAGCACTAACTGAATGTCTGTTCTTTAAACACAATGAAATCAACTGACATCTCTTTAAGCACTGCTCTGTTCTGTAAACACTGAAATCAACTTTTCAACAAAAAGTTACAGCCTAAGCATTTATTTATGCTACAAGCTTAATCATCATCATCACTGCTCTCTTGACTGCTGTAAATTATCACTGTCCTCAATTTCAACCATGGTAGAGGATGTTGTAGGGCAGGCCATCACTTTAAATAGCTCATTATTTTGATTGTGCAACAAAGTCTTTTTTTTCTTCTTTCTTTTAATAGAATTCCAAACCATATTCCCTGGGTCAGGGGTCTAGGTGCGATAATGAAGCTGTAAAACAAACGTCTGAACGTTTGAAAGCTTCAGAGAAAAGAAACGTGAAGTCCCTTGGTGTTGTTTTTCCTTTTAGCGACGAGTCATTCGGGACTGAATTTTCATGTGTCGGCGTGATAACCATGCGATACGCGATACGCGATACGCGGTACGCGGAATGAAAGTACTAGTTACGATACTTTCCGAATGTTTTCGTGAGGGGAGTCGCCGTGGTCGTCGTGATGGATTACTCGTCGGGCCTTCGGCTGAGGGGACGGCAAATAGTTACTTACTTGGTGGGGCTTGCTTCTTGGACCCAGCTGTTGGTGCGCAAAAGCGCTGATCTGCCGCTGATCTGCCGCGCAGCATGCATTTTGGCGACGCATGCGCACTGGCGCACCAGTTATGTGCACCCCTGAATATAGAATATCTCCACAATCACAAGGGCCTTCATAATGATATTGTTATCAAATGAAAGCTAACACCTGTGGGGTGGCTGTAGAAGTGTCAGAATCAAAATCTATGTTACTGTGTCAGAGCAAATAGAGCTAGAACATTATAAAACATCTCAAATTCAGTCTCCGCCTAAAAAAACAACAGCTTTTACAGTGAATATCACCTTGGAAACCTGATGAATAAGCCCAAATCATCTAGGAATCAGTACTCCAGGGTCTTATTAGTACTTGTGCCAAAGTCGATGCTAGTAATGTGAGCAAATGCAACTTTGTACCTGTTTTAGTACAGGTATGTTTAGGCGGACACCTATATGTTTAGGCCATTTGGAGATATGTTGGCACCATCTTTGACCTTTGACCTTTCTCATGTATCAGATTTCTTTTTTTTTTTTCTTTTTTTGGGGGATTTTTTTGGGTTGGCCGACCAATGGTATGGAAATTCGGCGTTGAAACCGGACATGACACATTCTCCAGTTGGAGAAAACTGGATGTGACTTAGGCCGTGTTTACCGTCTCTGTAAAAAATTTGTGGCATCGTATAGCATGCAAAGTTGTGAAAATTTTTTGATATCTTTGAAGAGAATTGATCGAGGTAAACTCTTTATATTACTTCGGATGCCCATGGGGGTCCGTTGGCTCCTATGAGGTTAAACCAGACCGTAAAACCTGGTCGCTACCAGGTTTGTTCTCAAGGATTGGTTGCAACCAAGCAGTAAATTATTTGAGCCACATTCATGGAACGGAACTCGAGCTGAAATTATCGCGAATTATCATCTTAGCTCTAATCGTGCTTGGAGGAACAGCCCCTAGTCCGGGGGAAAGCTGGGCTTTTACGCGGCCCAGGAGAGTCTTCTCCAAGACCTCCATGGGGCCGGATGTGAGCAAAGTTAAGAAGGGCAGTTTGGTTATTTTTTGACAGCAGAGGCTTCTTCCTAGCAACCCTCCCACGAATGCCATTTTGATTCATGTTCTTCTCATTGTTTAAGCATGCACAGTTATCTGAGATGCAGCAAAATATTATGTTTGGGTTGGTTTTTACCAGATTTTTGGGGGTTCTGTGGCTCTTGGGGATATTTTGGAAGGGTGTCCACTTCTAGGCTGAGTTGCTGTCATGTTAAATGCTCCCCATTTGTAAATGATTTACCTCACAGTGGATTTGCCTCACAGATATGGAGTTCATATCTTATATAGCTTTCCGCAGACTGATGTGCTCGTTCTAACCTCTTCCTGATGTCCTCTGAGATCTCCTTTCCTCTCGGCATGGTGTGTTTTGCCTGTATGGGTAACACAAAACTGACCAGGTTTCTTATCTCTATTTATCAGAGTCCCACCCAAACTCTTTCCTAAAGATCTCTCCTTCAACTGGTTCATTTGGTACCCAATTATTTACCCACCAGATTCTACTTACCTACTTGATTTAACACTAGAACAGCCGTGCCTTTTTACCTGCTTAAAGAACCGCCTCTTTAAAATGCTATCCTGCTATTTGGACTAAGCCAGGGGTCGGCAACCCTAAATGTTGAAAGAGACATATTGGACCAAAGAAACAAAAAACTAATCTGTCTGGAGCCGCAAAAAATGAAAAGCCTTATATAAGCCTTATAATGAAGGCAACACATGCTGTAAGTGTCTATATAAGCTATATTAGCCTACTATCAAAATTACTAAGTAGGCTACAAATACATAAGCCTTAGCACATATGCATACAACCGAATGCAAACGCTTTACAAAAGTTAAACACTAGGATAGCGTAAAGGGGGTCTGGGGGGTTCCCCCCCCCCAATTTTTTTAACAGAGTAGATGCAATTTCGTGTATTCCGGTGCCTTTTAACAGGTGGGTTGATACTTTTATCTGGCTATACTAGCATGAGAAAAAATATGGATAAGTTTGTAATTTCATCCGGAGGAAGTGAGCAAACCAAGAGATCAGCCAAAAAATAGGCAAATCTACAGACTGTAGACTACAGTACCAAATGAAAACTAGCCTCCCTCGTCCTCTTTTCACTATTTACTATCTAAACCCTCTCAGACCCACAGGAGCGCCGGCGCTCCCAAATATCATACCTTCTTTAGAAGTTCATAATTCGGAAACGGTTTGAGCTAAAGACAAGCCGATTTTTGCATTTAAAAGTAGGCAAATAGCGCTCCCTGGGAAGCTCCCGTTCATCGATGTGCGTCGCCGATGTCCGTCTATAAATCTAGCCACAAAGTTGTAGACAATGTGGATAGTTTCTTTCTTTGCCTGCCGCAGTACTTCGTCAATCCCTGTGGATATAGGTCTACTCTTGAAAAAGAAACGTCACATCCAGTCTCGTGTTGGGTCCAGTCAAAATGTATAATACTAGTCATGTGCCAACATATCCGAATCCTATTGGCCCACGTACAACATTACAGCGTAAGCAGGGAGTTGTAGTTCAAGGAGAGAGACCGCGGCAACGTAAAAAATAAATAATCGTTGTTAATTTCCATATAATTTGTGGTCAAAGCCACAGTTTGATTGTTCTATTCAATAAATGATCTCGCTACAGGTGTCATATAACCCTAACCCATATCCTGTCATATAAAAGTACCTTATTGAATCTCCAGGTAATGTATTTCTGACATCCATCACTTTTGCTGTCGTTAAGATCAGGGATCTCAAGTCTCACGCATTGGGCGTAAGACACACGCGGCGTGTGAGCGTGTGAACGACTTGAGAGCCCTGAGTTAAGATACTTTATTTTTCTGTTTGGTAGTCTGTCCAATGTGACACTTGCCCTCCTCCACCGGCCCTAGTTTTGGATCTAGCTTGCTGTTCATTATTTTCATGATAAATCGTAGCTAGCTAGCTATAACATCTTCATATACACCATACAGGCTAAATACTGATTAACAGTAATCACCCTAACCCTACTTTGGCAAATGCCCATTGAACAGATTTATTCATTATCCTATCTTAAGAAAACGAATGTAACACTCTCATCTGGGGATTTACACGGCAAATCAAATGAAGAACTACACATCCCTGATGACAGGGAGATGACGTATGACTGCTCTGATGAATCAACCCCTATTTCATTAATTGTCTCTATATAACGACGTCGATCATTGATCGGCAACGACACTATATAATAGTTTGCCTAACTGGCCATCGGATTTGGGCTCCTAATATCTAAAAAGCACTACAGTTTTCTTATTTTATCGGATTAAAGTAGCAAAGACCAGACATTTCCATTGACCACCAGTCAAACTTCTACACTTCTATCACACAAAAAGGGGCGTGGACATGACGGGAGAGCAAAGTACCCGGATGCGTTGCTCTTATGAATTCGGATGGGAGGGATTAGAATCGGTGCTCTATTATTCTACCTAGCCCAGAGTCCCCGGATGAGTGCCTCTAAAACTGAATTGTATTTTGAGTAAAACTGAATTGTATTTAAAGAAAAACCGAATTGTATTTTGAGTAAAACTGAATTGTATTTAGAGAACTGAATTGTATTTAGAGAAACTGAATTTGAAAACTGAATGGAAATAATGAAAACTGAATTGAATACAATTCAATCTGTCGAATACAATTCAGTTTGTGCTCAGATTCAATTCAATCTGTCAAATACAATTCAGATCTGTGAAATACAATTCAATTTGTGCTCATATTCAATTCAATCTGTCAAATACAATTCAATTTCTGCTGGCACTAAAATAGCTCTATACACGTGTTACTGAGGTGCCACATCTACTAATGGAACAGTATCTAAAATGCAAATGCAGTTTTGGCATGACATGCGTCAATACAGCTAATAGCCAACAGTAGACATGTATAACAGCAAAGACCTGTTGTTGGACATCGGATCAGTCACATGATCATCAGCCCATGATGGGAACGGTTTGAGTGCAGCAACAGTAGCTTAGCAAGGTGGCTAGCTAACTAGCAAGCTAGCAGATGAAGTGTGATGGTTTTCGCCACCATGCATGTCAATCGACCAGAGAGGAACAAGGCAAGCTAAACGTTACAAAAACAACCTACTAAATTAAACTTACAGATTCAGTCGTAGCCTCCTGCTCATCAACTGCCAACGCCCAAGGGTAAGTAGCCATAATGTATTGTTGGGAGTGTATGTTACTCTTGTCTAACGGGTCTAATGTTTCAGAAGTTTTAATTTGGCCGTCGAAAGTGATATGCTCTGTCTCCACCTTTTGGCGCGCGAGCCGGGTTGTCAAGGGAACGCAGCTGCGTTGGTTACGTCACTTCACAGACGCTGAGATACATCCCGCTTGAATATTGAAACTGAAATGGAAAATTGATAATTAGCTGTTTTTCCTCTAAATGCAAGCAAGGTATGCGGGATGTTTCAGTTTGTTAGAGTTCTTATCTTGCAAGATTGGTATTTTTATTGGCAAAAATGTTCAGTTTAGCTGGCTGTTTTAACCACGAATCAACAACAAGTGAGGCTCGGAGGGGTAACTACTGTACTAGCTAGCATGGCTCTAGACTAGCCAAGGATGTAATAAGATACTCATAATAATGTCATCGTATTACATTCCTTGGCTTTAGCCAACAACTATGTCAACAGCTGTAAAGTAACGTCAGCATGACATCTTGGGCATCATTGCTGGCCATTAGTGGCAACTTGACTATATTCGATGCTTTTTGCTTTTCTGAATTTTGCTTTTCTGCTTTTCTGAATCCAGAATCCAGAATTCCAGAATAATTTCTAAACAGTTGGGTCTTTTTGATGAATTATAAGGTTTGATTTGATTTAAAGAAGTAAGTGCGACTCACTGACCAGGTCTGAAATAATGTCACAGGTAAACCCATTTCTATTTCTCTAAATGTTTATACCCCCCATCTATAGATTAAGAGGAATAATCTGGACTCTGCCTTGACAACGGCTAAAGACCTACGAGATTGGAGTTCAGTGGAGAAGCATGCATTTGACCAGGCCAAAATCCTCTAAACGGCGTAACCGTAGTAAACCCACCCACGACCTGCATATGGATGCCTCCCAAAATAGACCGGTGACCCCTATGCCTCCCAGGATGATGGGTTATGACAGGTCAGACCGCTGTCTCCGCTCCCACACTCTCCTCAGACAGAACAGCCAGCTGAGTGCAGACCAAGTCACAGATCTCCTGCAGTCTGTTCCTGCAGTACCTTCACTGTCATTGAATAAGTACAAGCCCCTCCCCTCCATTGAGAAGAAGCCATCAAAGGATGACTCCTCGAGAGGCATGGAGGAGAAGACTTCCAAGCTCAGTCTGTCTGACAACCTCATTGTTCAGGCTCGGCGTGAACACTGTCTCTCCTCCGTGAGTCTCCAGCCAGCGTCCCGTAGCAATCCTGAGATGGATAATGTGTCTGAGGTCCACTGCACGGTCTGCCCCAAACCTCTAGACCCAGGTGTGACGATCAGAGAGACAGAGAACCCTTCTGTGTTCCCCCCTGGCGGTCAGCCAGGTTTGCTTCTTGCCATCCGAGTCCCATGTGGGAGGAGGTTTCAACAAGACTTCCTACCTACAGACACCTTACTGACGGTGAGAGCCACTGCAGAGGCCAGATTTGGGACACTGTATGAGCATGGTATCATTGAAACTATGGATGTCCCCCGCAGGACCTTCAAAGACCTGAACCTGACTTTGGCCCAATGTGATATCTTGAACAGGTCATTACTGTGCGTCTCTCAAGAGGACAGCTCAATGGATTCTACTTAAACTCAGATGGATGACATAATTAGTCTGACATTAAACATTTTATTCTAAATTCTATTTTGCTGAAAAAATATGTATATTAAACATTTATTCTTTTTTGCAATCTAGAAAATAACATTTTCATTGTTCAAGACAAATCTGACTCAATCAACAGTGGGAATGTGTGTTTTGCCTAATTAATCCTTTTAACTGTACTACCACAGTATCTCAGGGTTTAGTTGACATTTGATCACCAATATCACTGTAAGCTTTTTACTTGAATATTACTGTTCTGTAAGCATTTCCCACATACCGTACTGTACTGTACTATAGGTTGGTATCAAATAGGTCTACATTCTCTTTTCGCTTTTTTTGTGGTAAATAATAACTAAACCTGTTGTCTCTGTTATTTCTTTTTATTGAAACCAACAAAGGGTAAAGAAAACTATACAAGAGGCAGAGATAGTAGTCAATCTTTATTATAACAAGTACCATTAGCAAAGAACTATAAAACAAAAAAGTGCAGAATGTAAGTGAATAGTTTCAGGAGCTACTATTTATTTGTTTCATAGCCAATAACTCCCTTCGACTAGTTTAGTTCAAGCACGGTCCAAAATATTGCATATTCACTGTGGTACAACAAAACAATATAGTATTTTGGTCAATAAAGCTTTTCTCAAATATATCTTATTCCTAACAATTTAGGTACATTTCTTACAATCTTATTTTTTATTCTTGGTAAAAGTGTCTTCTGTCAGTTAACAGAATAAGATGGTTGATTGGAAAGATTTTCCTATTTTGACTCAAACCTTCTTGTCAGTGTCAAGCTTATTGAATGTGACAGAACATACTTTCACTGTGAGTGAGAAACAACCTCTCATCAAATATGATATTAGCAAAGCACTAGCAGCGAAAACAAAAACAAAATTGTAGAGCAACAGCTCTATCTTCACAGTATTCACACAATACAATTGGATTATCATTAAACATATCCAACTATCAAGAATGTATTTAGTGTTTTGTGATCCTGAAATTCTTTGGTTAATCACTTGAGGATTGTTAGTCTAGCGACTAGATAATGGTCAATTGCCTTATTGTTACTTAACATAAGACAATTCTCCAGTGTGGTTGACCATTTAAGTTACCCAATGTCGTCTTACATATCTTTCCATTCTTATCATTCTATATGATAAAGGGTTTTAAATCAACACAGCAAACATATAATCCTCATAAATAATGAAATGATGAGTGTTTAATGTTTGGAGCCACTTCAGTTGTGATTTTTCTCGATTTGCTCAAGATCCTCAGCATCATGCTTCTCTATTTTCTTGTCTGTGGAGGGGGAAAAGTGTAAACAGTTAGTGTGAACCCTCTCTTTTGGATGCATCAATATGTCAAATCTTGAGTGCTCAATCTAGACAAAGAAACAAACATACTGAAATGTTTTTCGATTCTGTTGAGAATGTTCATGCTGTGTTTGCTGAAATGTAGGAGAATTTCCTATTCGGTGTCAATGAATCACTCTGGTAATGTGGATGATTAAATCCAACTGTGGAATGACAAAAGACAAGGAATACAATAGGTTGAATGCAAGAAACACATTTAGTTAATTAGATAGATGCAGAGATAGATTCAGGTGTGGTCTTTCTTGAGGCCTTCTTGAAGGGCTTACACAGGCCCTTGCAGACGGCCGCTAGAGACAAGAGAGAGAGAGAGAGAGAGATAATGTGAGAGAGAGAGAGAGAGAGAGAGAAAACGTGAGAGAGAGAGAGAGAGAAAGAGATAACGTGAGAGCGAAAGACAGACAGAGAGAGAGAGAGAGACAAAGAGAGAGAGAGAGAGAGAGAGAGAGAGAGAGAGAGAGAGACAAAGAGAGAGACAAAGAGACAGACAGAGAGAGAGACAGAGAGACACAGAGAGAGAGACACAGGGTTCGAGTTATGTGGGAGCCAATGGGAGCTGAGCTCCCATAGAGATGGTCTGAGACTCTCTGAGCTCCCATGAAGGCAGTAAAATCAAAAATCTGTGGGGGTCGCTAATAATACATTACCACAACTATTATTTGATCAAAATGTCAATGTAATGAATATTATTTAATTTATATTATAAATATTGTAAAATAAACACGTTTTCCAAAAGAGCTACGCGCACCATTAATCTCCTGTGAATGACAGTAGGCCTTTGACTGCCTGCACTTCACCACCAAGACACCATGGGGCGCAGTAGAATATTGTGCAACAGCAAAAGGTTGATTAATCAGCTGTGCGGTAAACCGTTGGAACACACAGTGCACAGCTGATTAATCAATTAAACCAATAGAGTGAGACAGGATATGTTCATATACCAGTTGCCTTTCAGGAAGTAGTGAGATCGTGCACCTAGCCTATTATTGAGAAGCAAACATTCATTCATTAGCTATACAGGAGTATATACATACAGTAGCTACCATGCCGCCCAAAAAAAGGCAATTTTTTGACCCTCTCCCGTTCATCCAATCTTGGATAAAGAAAGGACATCGGACGTCAGCATCATGGGTTCCAGGACCGCGACCGCAGCCTACTGAAAACAGACCAAACAGGTCTATCTTGTCTCCGTAAAGGTAAGGTGGCTTTTACTTTTTACTAACCTAGTGTACATGTATTTTTCGCTCCTTCTGTATAGCAAAAATAACACAATTATTGGCCGAGATACATGTGTGACTATCGCTTTTATAGCTGTTGTTTCATGTGGGGCTGTTGATGTGGTGAAATGAGTAGCCTGCAGCTGTAGCGTCAGGATATGTTGGTATTTGAGGAGGAGGATGAGGATGATGTTTCGGTACCGGTACCGTTTTTAAAGTATCGATTTGTCACCGGTATCGAATAAAACCCAAACTGTACCCAACCCTAACTATATGTTTACATGCCAACTAATTAGCTAATTCATTTCTGTCATTTAGAGCTGAGGGGAGCAACAGAGAGACGGACAACAGGACAGTAAAAGAGAGACAACGGGAGAGGAGAGCAATAGAGACAGAACTGAATGCACTGAACTTTTTATTTTATTTTTTGCATTATTAACACTGTTGTGTTATTGTGTTATTAAAGTGTTTAAGTGTTTTATGGTAAAGCATTATGAGTGGTGTGTGTGCAGGGTGCTCGTGAGTTGTATATTTTGGGGAGGGGGGAGGCTTGTGTATGGGGGCGGGGGGTCCTCACACAAAGGAGTAGCCTAGGGCCACTGACCACCTTAATCCGCTACTGCCTATAGCTAATTAAAACTTGTAAGTCCCATCGCTGTGTGGGCATGATTCGCACGTGCATGAGAACATTTCGCACTGTTATTTTGGAGACCCCCACAGAGATCAGCTTATAACTCGAACCCTGGAGAGACATTAACTTGTCACAGAATTCTTGGTTTTTCAAGGATTACATTTAGTCTCCTAGTGTATTGATGCTTGTAGTAATGTTGAGGATTAGCTGGTTCATGCAGTATCAACCCTACAGAAGAAGGGTCTTCCTGTCAGCAGACTTACAGAAGCAGCCTCCAGCCTTGGGCTCCTCTTCTTCCTCTGGGGCCGGGCTGTCCTCCGTCTGACTCTTCTTGGAGCTCTGTGAAAGAAACAAGCGTTACAAAACAAAGTAACAAGTTTACATGATAAGCCTATCTTTAATCAATGGAATTGGTAAGACACCATGGGCCCTATTATGCACTTCTTAACTTGCCGTCTTAAGTCTTAATTAAGACGCACCGCCAGGTTAAGACCTACCGCCACCCTTATTATGCGCTTCATACGCGCTACTGCTATTATGCAGGTGTCGATAGGCGCCCACACTTAAGACGTAATACTCCCGTGCAGAGGCGGATTTAGGATTGTAGGAGATCCGGGGCTTAGCCCAGATGGAGAATATAATGTGCGCGCGGAGCGCGCCGGAAAAATTTGCCTTCAACTTACCACCACCTTAAAGCGGACAAAAGGCTGTATTACAAAATAGACAGTAAACACACACACACACACACACGTCAGTCACCATCATTTATATTTGTATAGAATTACAGAATTGATGGGCTGAGGCTAGTTATGTTACAGTATGTATATCAGGGCAGACTCTGTGCTCACCACTTATATTGTATTTAGAGTCTTGTCCTGTGTTATATGACGATATATTACATGTATTGTTGGCCTGTGTATAGTACTGTGAAATAAAATCCCCCCTGGGACATTAAACAAACTTAGTTAGTTAGCGTTACATCTTAGGATAGATTTGAGTCATGTTCTGTATACATACATACTACCATAAGGGCATACTTAATGTGGTTACTCCATGTTTACTAGCTGTAACATTAACGTTACATCATTCTTTTTCACTTGTTACTCAGTCAACCAGAGTGCAGATATCAAAGACTATCAGCCTGTTATTCACTTTATTTGTATAAGTATTATCCTTTGTTTGATTTCTTACCATGTACCGTAACAGTACCTTGCTATGTTTCATTTTCATTATAACATAACGTTATGTTATGATAGCCAGCTAGCATTAGCAAACCGGAAAAGTAGTGTCAGTGAGTCAGTCACCTTTCTAATAAGATTCACAAACCTGAAACATCATCTATGTCTGGGGTCGGCAATTAGGTTTGGCCTCGGGCCAAAATTTTTTTGAGCCACTAGATGGCGGGCCCGAACATAATTTAAGTAATTGATTGTTTCAAAATGTGACACGTTCTAATGCTTTGACTTTTCTTTCGACTGTACACATCGCTAGTCAACTAACAGCTTGTTTTGTGAACCTGCTAACAATGTAAAGTAGTGTTCTAGTTAACTAGGTAGCTGTCCAATCCATTATGTTGCAGTATTTTGGCTTGACTAGCGAGTTTGTGTTGTGATTCTCAACAACGTTGAAACGTAGTTTCACACTTTTCCATATTTTTGAATAATAAATGTGTGGACTGACGATGTAGCGTAGCCTAACTTATTCTAATAATTATGTAACATAGTTTGATTCTGATAATTATTCCCCCCTCCTCCCAGACAAGGTCACATTATTATTATTGGATTGGTTGTTTGCGTGCCGGGTGAAGTTAGCCAAACATTTAACCTGCTAGCAAGAGAAACATAATGTCACTCTCCAAAGGTCTAAAGAGGAAAGTTGACGGTGGAAACAGGGCATTTAAAGAGGAATGGACAGAGAACTATACGTTCATCCTACCTGGTTTCATCAATGCAAAGCCGTTGTGAGAGACATTTTCCGTGCTCACAATGTTCCCTTTCTATACATGCGAGTCGTCCTTTTCGTCAATGAATGCGATAAAGACGCACGAGAGGAATCGATGGATGCATAAAAACCATGAGAACTGCCTGTGGATTAAAGTGACGTCAATATCACCAGATATCAAGCAAATACTGACCGATGGGAGATGCTTTTTGTTTGCGCCGATTTTGTTTTCAATGTTTTTCAGAAAATTAAACAGAATTTGCGTTGTTACTGTTCATATGTGTGTTGCAGTCACATATACGTAAACATTACGTTTGAATGGCTTACTGAGCTCGTGTTATTTTGTTCAAACCACACACGGTATGTCGGCTATTTCAGCACCGTGACGCGTTGTCCACCTGCTTATGATTCACTCTGAGGGGTTCAGCGTCAGTGCGCTTCGGTGCACCTTGCTGCCTGATTGTCTGTCCCTGTGTCATTCACTCTAAACATGGATAAAAGTACAATAAGCATTATTCAGGTGGAGTTCGATTCTCTATTCGGACATTATAGGCGCTATATGTGGGACTGTCGGTCCGATATTATTATAATAAAATAAAAAAAAATAAAAAAAAGAGTGGATTCTCAAAATAATCTGCTGGGCCAAATATGATTGGTGACGGGCCAGCAATGGCCCACGGGCCGCCTATTGCCGACCCCTGATCTACGTCATCACTGCTGGTGATGTCATTGTAGTCAGCTGCTGATACTGCTGCTGCAACAGTTCTTGGCGCTTGTTTTGTTGAAAAAAACTTTAGGATATCCATCCTTACAATTGAAAACTGATTGAGATCACTTCTTCTTCAGGGCAGGGCAGGCTACGCAGTACGCAGGCTAATGTCGCGCAGCTGCTGCCTCTCTGTTGGACTCCGGTACTGCACGTTACTCACGAGAGTTTTTTTTTTTTTTTTTTTTTTTTTTTTGGAAAAGTAAAACATTCGGGGCTTTTCAGAAAACATCCGGGGCTTGAGCCCAAGTAGCCACCCCCTAGCGCCGCCCCTGCTCCCGTGCATATATTACTCATTGTGGGAGTGTTCATATGTTAATGAAGTGCAGTAGGCGCCCCTGCTATTATGCGATCTGACTTTGCTCCTAGCGCTAAGAAGTGGTTTGAAAAGTTCTTAAGTTTAGACTTCATGCACGTTTTGAAACACGAGCGCGCCTCCGCGGTTTGCGCATGCATGTGGGCACACATGAACACGCACGTGGCTCCACGGCAAGACGTCAATACGGTCACAGTATAAATGCTTTATTTCAGAAGGGAGAGGCAGAGAAGCGCGCTGACCTCCTTCTTAGGACTTCCATAATAGCATAGCGCTAATGACTCAACGCAGCCGGTTCTTAAAGGGAATGGCACCTGGCACGCTGATTGGGTTGATTGAGAAGACGCCCAAAACACACCCATGACTAATTTCTTTGCTTAGCGTCGGGTTTTAGGCGCCCACTACCGCAAGCATAATAGCAAAGTGGCCTTGACCACGCCTCCACGTCTTACGTTTAGATCTACCACCTCGTCTTATTGCTTAAGACTTATGAAGTGCATAATAGGGCCCCATAACTCCTAAAACACAGTGTATGAGAGGAGAGATTGTGTATATAGATGACAGATAACATTGAACGGCCAATCTTTCATCTCATTAGTAACATAGACTAGGTCGATGCCAAAAAATAGCATCTTACGGCAAGAAAGTGAAAGTCCTCTGTGTGTCCAAAGTCCTATGTGTGTGTGTGTGTGTGTGTGTGTGTTTGTGTGTGTGTGTGTGTGTGTGTGTGTGTGTGTGTGTGTGTGTGTTTGTGTGTGTGTGTGTGTGTGTGTGTGTGTGTGTGTGTGTGTGTGTGTGTCTAAGTGACATCAATTAGGGCTGAAGGTCTTATCTCTTTAAAATATGACTGATGAGACCTGGGGCCTCATTTATAAAGCTTGCGTACGCACACTAAGGTGCGTAAGCACATTTTCCCGCAATTCTGGGATTCATAAAAACTGTGCGCACCTCTAGGCTACGCACACTGTGATCCATGCGTACGCATAGAAACTCGAGAAATGTCAACTGCGACTCCGCTGGCAGAAGGATGAAACAGGAGAAACGCTTTGAAATGGATACCATTTCCACCAACATAAATCGAAATATTACCTCACATATTATGTGAGTGCACACAAAGAATATATGTGCACACTGCACATATTGTATATTATTCTCCCTTGTCCTGTACCCATCACAATGTAACCTACATATATCTTTGTTCGTATATAGATATTCATGCAAATATATTAACTTTTTATATTCATATTCATTGCACATAGCGCGAGGCTGGACAAGTTGAGCACCGTTCCTGATTCACTGTTCCCGAGTGCTCAGTGGGTACACAGTACATTTGAAAGTGTTAAATCAACACTTTAAGTGTTACATTTAACACTGACAGCAAGTACATATGGTCCCACCCTACACAGTGTAAAAAGTACACTGATCAAAGTGTTACATTTCTAGTGTTGATTTAACACCAAATAGTGGGAAAAAAAATACACTGCACTACACTGGCCGGTGTTGATCACATTTAACACTAAGGGGTAATCAACACTTTAGAGTGTTATATTGACACTCACTAGTGCTGATCTGAGATGACTCTTACTAGTGTAAAATGGGTTTTAACTCTGTCCAGTGTTAATGTAATTACTCACTAGTGCTGATCTGGGGCGACTCTTATTAGTGTAAAAATGGGTTTTTAACTCTGTCCAGTGTTAATGTAATTACTCACTAGTGTTGATCTGGGGTGACTCTTATTAGTGTAAACATGTGTTTTAACTCTGTCCAGTGTAGTAAAATGTAATTACTATCTCCCTTGTGAATGGAAATCAAAGCACTTGGAATTCACAATACATTCAAGAAAAATGTTTAAAACATTAACATATGTTCTTAAAATGTTTATTTAAGAACAAACAATTCAAACATAACATTTGACCTATACAAATCGCACCGACCAATTTAAAAGTAAATAAAATAAAAAATTTGGTTTCTATGGACAGACAAAAAAAAAAAGTAAAAGAAAGAATTTGTCCATAGTAGACCTACAGCTTTTAGCCAGGGCTGAAACACAGGATGTCTACCTTTTACTTGAACAAGACACATGCAGGAGACTGTTTAACCTTTAAACTGTTATCAACTGACAGTAGGGGACAATGTAGTCAAAAGAATGCCTTGCTCCATATGACATGAGCAGATCAAAAGGTTTGTGGTACATGATGTCACTCACATGAAATACCTTGCATGGTGGACTTTGCTTCAAAACAACTTTAAATGCATGCATATGATCATCAAAACATATGGTTTCAAGAGCTGACCCAACCAAAAAAACAGTCTCCTCTTTCACAACAATATCCTTAATTTTGTAAAATACTGGCATTTCACTGACAAATTCACCACATGACCAAATCAAGACGATATTCTGTACCATGGTACTTCACCCATTTAACTGACAAAACATGTGTGTGCACATTCAGAGACATTCAACTTGACAGCAATCGGGTCATTGACCCTTGACATCTTTCCTGGACCTATAGTTAATCTATCCTGGCTGAATGTTTCCCAATTATATGCCATGTAATTTTGGTGTTTGTTGGCTAAGGTCATAGTGACATTCTTAAAACTCTTCAGTTGCTTTTTAAAGAAATAGTGTTTAGCCTCATAGTGCATACACCATGAGTGAAGAATGGGCCCAATATTCCGTATACAACGAGGATAATGTATCATGAAGTGGTGTTTCTGTAAGAGATTTCTATCAGGAAACAAATACTTGAAAAGCCTATGATGTTCAGCTATTAAGTGTTTAAGATAGATAGTCATACCCTCTGTTAGAACAGGAGAAAAATTGGACAGTCTCCTGCATGTGTCTTGTTCAAATGCTTCCTAAAGCCTGAAAAGGTACCAAATACACGACAACTATTCTGCTTGACCACATTTTAGTCTAAGAGTTCTACCAGGGCATGTACCAACTTGTAATGCCTCACAAGCAAGTTGGTACTTCCATGAGTAGCATGGCAAATAAAACATATAACAGGCATCAGTGCAGTTTACCTCTAAGGCATTAGTGCAGGAGTTTGGCTCTAAGCTCAGCACCCCTTGGAGTTTCCTTCACCTTCCCTATGTCTATGTTGTACACAGTTGTCTGGATAAAGGTGTACATGCTGCGCAGAGATGTATTGTAAGCAGTACAAAAAACGAAGTGAGTCTTGAACAGCTCATCAAAGGCACCAAGAGCACTTGTTGACTTGCACGGTAAGGCTCGCTTGTCCAGGATGATGAAGTACGCATGGATGATGCTCCTCCTGGTCCCCACTGCTAGAAGATAATGGTTGCTGGCTCTGGTCAATCGCATCAAGGTGCTGCTGGATACTGGTTCCTGCCTGAAGATGACAAACATGAAGACCATCATTAGTTCATAATAACGGCAGCAGCACGACCTATCTATCTATCTATCTATCTATAAGAATGGCAACACAAACCTTTTGGAATTTTACAAGATGCTGCTCAGCTTGGGATGCAGACATCTTTCCTGGTCTTTTGCGGCCTTGTGATGCAGGAGGAATCAAATGGAGCAGGAGAAGGATAGAGGAAAGGTCACCGTCCCATCCTAAACAAAGAAGATATCCTGAGTAAAATGGTTCATTCCCATCATCAGTGACATTAACATTAACATTTCAGAGTCATTTAAAATAATAATATAAATGATAATTTTTTTATCATCTAACCATCAGCATTTGTGTCAGCTCCCTCATCAACTGTAGATTCAGCCATCTCGATCAGCTCCTGAAGTTCAGCTCCCTGACTGGCAAGGGTCTTGCTTAGCGTGATGATCTTTTGCTTGAATGTAGTTGGCCACCTCTCCAAAAACTTGGCTGATGTCTCCTCTCCAAACAGCAGCACAAAATTCTGTTCAATCTGAAAAAAATCAGGTGGTGAAGTAAGCAGTACAGGCTCTACTCGCCTTCTGCTGTTCTGCAACAGTATTGCCATGCTACGAACGGACAGAGATGGACACATGACACGTATAGAAGCAGCTGCACCGCATAAAAATAAGACAAGACAACAAACAAAACATTCGTTTTGAGTTTCAAGTCAATTTCTTTCTCACAAAATATTTTACTTTTTCTCAAACACCGTTTTGGAGGCCAATCACCAGGATACACATGAATCGAACAATTACTATTACTACTATTACAACTACTATTATTTTGTTTACATTTACTGGCCAACCTGAATGGGCATCTAGAGATTAAACGCAATGTATACAATTAAAAAAAGTCTTACCAAGCCCTTCACATCCAGAAAGCGTGGAAATTCGGTTAGGATGGTGGAGCATTTAATCGGGTCGTGGGTCATCTTCTTCCTGTACTCAAAGGTCGATTTCATCTTCTGTTTGACCGTTTCTTCATCAGAAGAATGCTTCATAAGAGAAATGGCCTCTCTGCACTGGTCTTCACTCAGGGTAACCGAAGTGGATGGACTGGACTCCCTTTCAGCAGTTGGCCCTCCGGAGTATGGTTGAGTGGGTCGTTTCTCAGATGAAGCCGATTTCCTCTGAATGGTTTTGATTCTATTTGCGAGGTATCCATCTCCACTCTTGGGGTCGAAATAATGTTCCTTAAGAAGATGAACGTGGTTACTAATCTTAAAGAAAAAGTTAACCAAGTCTCATTTGCTCAGATACCATACCAGACAAATTAAACACAGATGCTCTTTATCAGTTGTAATATATACTTACATATCCATTTTCGGTGTAGGGATCCTTCAAGTATGGGAACAAGGAGACGATGCCTCGTGCAAACGTTTCCCTCACACTGCGCGGTGGTGCTGTCCTGAAATGAATATACACAAGCAGCATTCCTACTCTGTCAGCTAAATATCAGGAGTGATTTTAGAAGCTGTATCATGCCAATCGAGTTTGATACAAGAGAAATCTTCTCCCAATAGCAGTGGATGGCCAGCAGTAGCCTAACCAATTATTTGACTGAGATACTGATACAGAAATCATTCTTAACAAACAGCAGAGCAAGTACTGCTCTACAATTTTCATTATTTATCTTTCCTTTAAACTTACCCATGAGTCTCTGTCATCTCTGAAACAAGAATGTTGATCATCCTTCGTCTGGTGCTGTCAGTGAGGCTTTTAGATTTGGAGTATTCCTTGATGACAACCTCTCCACCAGGTTTCTTATTGAGTATGCTCTCTATCAGCTGTAAGAAAACAGCAGTGTTGAAGGGTTAGTTTACTATTTTGAACGTTAGACCCCATTTGCGGTCCCTCTATGAACCTGAAACAAAGAGAGCTTTTCTGCAGGGCTACAATAGAAGTCAATGGTAGCAGTAGCAGCCATGTCAGGAAACTCACCGAGTGGTCACTGGTGTCCGTTGATGTTCTGACCAAAAAAGTATGCTTCTTATCAGGTTTTATGTATCATTTAGCATTCAGTCGCAGTACAGCCATATGCTTCCACTGAAAATAGTTCCATGCTAAATGATACATAAAACCTGATAAGAAGCATACTTTGCGGAGATCTTTTTTGTCAGGACATCAACGGACACCAGTGACCACTCTGAGTTTCGTGACTTTGAAAACGAGAGTTTAATTTTGAGTTTGGTAGTGGCTGCTACTGGTACCATTGACTTCTATTGTAGCCCTGCAGAAAAGCTGTTGCTAGCTCAATAATGGAGCGATCAGTGAAATGATGGTCTCTATGTTTCAGGTTCATGGTAGAGGAACCGCAAATAGGGTCTAATGTTCAAAATAGTGAACTAACCCTTTAAAATCCATTTTCTGGCACATGAATTGCAGAATGAATTACAAACATACGTTTTTTGCTTCGACATCTTTGACCTTTTCTTGAAGGGCTTCCAACCTCGCTCAAAATGATTGTATCATCCGACTCAAGGCCTGAGGCATTCATCTCAGAACCGGCAGAGGAAGGACTCATCAGGGGAGATGCTAAAATACACAATACACACAAATGTTATATTGAAAGTAATGCCACAAGTGACCAAGACTTGAAAACATAGATGGTTCCCACCCTATAGTTCCAACCACTATATCCTGATTTTACAGTTCATACATTTATGTAGTTTGAACTTCACACACTACACTGAACCGGCACCACCATAGCCCTGGACGTGATGCTGCAGAAGCTAGACAGGGAGAGGAAGGTGGGCATCGCTACCTTCATACGCACGATAAGACTGAGTCGTCCCCTGGTGGTTCAGACTGAGGTAAAGACTGACTCCAGACTTAACCTCTATCAGACTGATAAAGACTGACTCTAACCCCTACCAGACTGAGGTAAAGACTGACTCCAGACTTAACCCCTATCAGACTGATAAAGACTGACTCTAACCCCTACCAGACTGAGGTAAAGACTGACTCCAGACTAACCCCTATCAGACTGACTCTAACCCCTACCAGACTGAGGTAAAGACTGACTCCAGACTCACCTCTATCAGACCAGCACATGCCTTCATTGCCCAGTGTGAGCTTGAACACACAAGATCTGGCTCTTTCACCACCTCCTCAAACACATCCCCATCAACTTCAGTTCCAGATCCATCATACAGCTTTGCATCTGATAAACTGGTAACTGGGAGTCCAAATTTCAGGAAAGCTGTGACAAACATTAAAGCCAACTCCCCACACGTGCACGTTGTTAACGTATTTTACTGGAATCGAGAGACATTACAAAAAAGACAACACAATCACCCCTCTACACTCTGTTAAGAACGTTAACTTTACCTCTACTGACATTGTCTAGTTAGACGTTAGCTAACTTGCCTTAATTATCTTAATGTGAACACTCGCACATGGTCGGTGACGTCAGCCCTTTGGAAACCAGTATTTTAAGATATAAGATCAGCTGGAGTGTACGGTGAACAACAATATAAAGTTATTCTAAAATGCTGCTTCTATTGAAATGCCAAAGTATCCGTTTAATTAATAGATGATTAGGAGACACTTACCGCAGTTGTTCGAAGTCACTCGAAAATGGCATTCAGTGAATTGGCGCTGTGAAAATTCTGCTCGGCTTGAAGAAACCACGTGGAACTGATTGAAAAATGATGGGCGGGGCTTTCCAGAGTACGTCTAACACCGTGTCAATTAACTCTTTGAATTATCACCAACACTGGAGGGAATATTTCTCTAGCTGTTGTTGTAATATCTCGGAAAGAGTCAATGTATTTTTACACTGCATATTTAACACTGGGGAATTTACTGTGTAGTGTTAAGCATGCACAGTTACCTGAGATGCAGCAAAATATTATGTTTGGGTTGGTTTTTACCAGATTTTGGGGGGGGTTTTGTGGCTCTTGGGGATATTTTGGAAGGGTGTCGACTTCTAGGCCGAGTTGCTGTCATGTTAAATGCTCCCCATTTGTAAATGATTTGCCTCACAGTGGATTTGCCTCACAGATATGGAGTTCATATCTTATATAGCTTTCCGCAGACTGATGTGCTCGTTCTAACCTCTTCCTGATGTCCTCTGAGATCTCCTTTCCTCTCGGCATGGTGTGTTTTGCCTGTATGGATAACACAAAACTGACCAGGTTTCTTATCTCTATTTATCAGAGTCCCACCCAAACTCTTTCCTAAAGATCTCTCCTTCAACTGGTTCATTTGGTACCCAATTATTTACCCACCAGATTCTACTTACCTACTTGATTTAACACTAGAACAGCCGTGCCTTTTTACCTGCTTAAAGAACCGCCTCTTTAAAATGCTATCCTGCTATTTACACACAACGACCACTAGTTGGCCGCTTGTAAATTAGCCTGCTTCCTACACAGAAAAACTGCAAAATAGCTAGCTTATCCTGAAGTGATATTGAAAGTGATGTTGAAAATGTAAGGATACTGGGTGGTAGAACTCACATATCTAGGGAAAGTCATGAAAGGAGGGTCCTGAAATATGATGGAGTGCAAAGATATAAACATTTATTTTACTCACAAGCTGATTAAGTGTTAACCAATGCAACCTGGGTATCACTTATTTTTGCACCTGCACTTATTTCTTTATAATTTAGTTTTTTTACTACTGTCACGACCCAACAGCAATGTGCGTACATTGATAGTCAATGGGCTCGTTCCCACACAGGGCCGAGGCCGGACACAGGTGTATAGCCAGGGGTGCACATAACTTTTTGGGGCCAGTGCTCAGAGGAGCACCTAGGGATGCTGCTTGGTGCTCCCCGAGCTCGTGAGTCACGACCCGTCCCACAGGATGGATAAAAAAGGGATACATGGATAACTTATATTAGCAAAACGACATTTATTAATAAATAAAGATGAACGAACAAATGATTGTGTGCAAAACAAAATAAACAAATGCAAAATCAAATGACTGCTCTTTAAGCATGAAAGTCTGTCAGACTCCTTTAAACACAATTAAATCAACTGACATCTCTTTAAGCACTAACTGAATGTCTGTTCTTTAAACACACTGAAATAAACGGACATCTCTTTAAGCACTGCTCTGTACTGTAAACACTGACCTCAACTTTTCAACAAAAAGTTACAGCCTAAGCATTTATTTATGCTACAAGCTTAATCATCATCATCACTGCTCTCTTGACTGCTGTTATCACTGTCTCAATTTCAACCATGGTAGTGGATGTTGTAGGCTATCACTTTAAATAGGTCATTATTTTGATTGTGCAACAAAGTATTTATTTTTTTTCTAATAGAATTCCCAACCATATTCCCTGGGTCAGGGGTCGAGGTGCGATAATGAAGCTGTAAAACAAACGTCTGAACGTTTGAAAGCTTCAGAGAAAAGAAACGTGTCCCTTGGTGTTGTTTTTCCTTTTAGCGACGAGTCGTTCGGGACTGAATTTTCACGTGGCGGTGTGATAACCGTGCGATACGCGATACGCGGAATGAAAGTACGAGTTACGATACTTTCCGAATGTTTTCGTGAGGGGAGTCGCTGTGGTCGTCGTCGGTCGACTGTTGTGATGGATTACTCGTCGGGCCTTCGGCTGAGGGAATGGCAAATAGTTACTTAGTGGGGCTTGCAGTGATGCAGCAGTCAGCAATCAGCAGTTGGATTTTGAGGAAGTAAATTCCTCTCCCAGCGGTTCCAGCTGTTGGTGCGCAAGAGCGCCTTTATGCGGCTGATCTACCGCGCAGCATGTATTTTGGCGACGCATGCGCACTGGCGCACCAGTTATGTGCACCCCTGTGTATAGCTTAGCTCAGGGTTAGCTGACAGCACCCAGGTAGATGTTAAGGGGAAATGGCTTACCTGGCTCCGATGTATCGTGGCGTGGTCCGCGGGGATACTGAACAGCCCGCACGTTCGTTCAGTCGGGTGTTCCTTCCCATTCAGTATTGACATATAACAGAACAAACAAAACCGGACACGACACAACACGACCTCGGGGGTAATCCACTATTCCACACAGTAATAGTCTTGATAATAATTGTCCAAGGGGTTCTCTTCTAGGTAAGGTGTCTCAATCAGTATTTCTCTTCTCCGGTAACTCCACTCTCAACTCTCTCGACTCTCTCGACTCTCAGGTAACAAATGAGCACCTGTCATATACCTTTCGAGAGAACCGCCAACAGGCAAGCCACTCCCCCATGTACCCTGGGTAGCCAATCAACACCCCCTGAGCTTACCATGACAACTAGGAACAGTTGGATCGTGACTGTAATGATGCGTTTTTGTGTGACTACATGCCAAACTTGTGTGCCTATCGAATATTGCAATACTCATTGTTTAACCTTAAACATACTTTAAGTGTGCCCACTCTCAGTAGTAAACAACATTCTTAGGAGCAGGCATATACCATATCAAGTAACAGTGAGACCAGTTTAACTCTAAGGACATAGGAGCCTTACCCCAGTGGTCAGCAGAGCAGAACAGCATGAACACAGGATAGCCATGTATGGGAACTAATGTCAGTATTGTAAGTTACGAGGTAAAAGCTATTTCCCTCTCTGAGAACTGTATATAAGCTGTAACAAACATCAGTACTTTGCTTGGCATCTCTTTATGCCACAGCCAGGCTCGGCACCAGCCGTAGCCAAGCTCGACATCTCCTATGTCGTAGCCATGCTTGAAGCTTGGACTTAACAGAGCATGCTGCCTTGGAAACATCTGTACAAGAGAATGCAACCCAGAACTGCCTAATACAATGATTACAATTCAACCTTCTCTCTGAGTCATCAATATATCATTTCCGGCCACCTGACCAAGAAAGATCTCCATATATCAGTGACATTCCTCCCCCCATAAACAAAAACACATGTACACAATTAACTTTTTCTTCATTTTGTGTTTGTTTTCTCTTTTTTCTTGTTTTCTTATTTTCTTTACACACACACACACACACACACACACACACACACACACATATTATCTACTTCTAAAATAACACATATAAGCTTTTATTCTAGTACTCTAGATTCTAAGCTTGCCATAAATCAGTATGTTTGTCTGTTCTTAAGTGAGGTAACGTTTACGCTAGCCTGGAACTAAGAACACAGAAAATGAGGAGTTCACAAATAATTAGAAAATCTGATCTAACTCCTGTAGGAAAATCCATTAATCTAACATATACTGTCATTTCAACCTCTAGAGAGAGCATCAGCGATGACATTGTCCTTGCCCGCTATATGTTTAACCACCAGGTTGTACGGTTGTAACACTAGTCCCCAACGAAACACTCTGGCGTTAGCACTACGGAACTTGGCCAAGAATGCCAAGGGGTTATGGTCGGAGTACACAACCACTGACTGCTCACTTCCAGCTATATAGACCTCAAAATGTCTAACTGCCAAGACCAAAGCCAGAGCCTCCTTCTCAATAGTAGAATACACCCTTTGATGTTGATTGAGTTTCTTTGAGAAGTACGCCACCGGTCTCTCATAACCGTCATCTCCAGCCTGTAGAAGGACCGCTCCTACTCCTGCATCACAGGCATCAACCGCGAGAGCAAATGGCCTCTCAAAGTCTGGCGTTTTGAGAACAGGGGCACTAGACAATATGGTCTTAACCTGAGACAATGCTTCCTGGCACCCATCTGTCCAGATCCATTTAATATCCTTCCTCAATAAGTTTGTTAGAGGAGCTGTGACTGCCGCAAAGTTAGGTACAAACCGGCGATAAAAGCCACACATCCCCAAAATCCTCCTCAACTGAGTGTGAGTGCGCGGTGCTGGAAAATCAACAATGGCCTGCACTTTAGCTGATCGAGGCTGCACTACACCACATCCCACTTGATGACCAAGGTATGTCACTGTTCCTTTCCCAAACTCACATTTGGACAGGTTAACAACAAGCCCTGCGTCAGACAACCGTTCAAACAAGGCCTTGACATGTCCTACATGTTCTTCCCACGTATCACTGAACACTACCACATCATCTAGATATGTGACTGTATTTCCCAAGCCGTGGGTAATAGTGTTCATCAGCCGTTGGAAGGTTGCTGGAGCATTCTTCATGCCAAAGGGCAATACTTTGAAGCGATAAAGCCCATTCGGTGTAACAAACGCCGACACTTCACTTGCTCTCTCTGTTAAGGGGACTTGAAAATAACCTTTCAGGAGGTCAATTTTAGTCACAAACCTCTTCTGTCCAACCTGATCAATACAATCCTCTAACCGAGGAAGAGAGAAAGCATCTCCTTTCGTGACACAGTTAACACGTCGATAATCAATACAGAACCTATCTGCTCTGCCTTCCTGAGGGACCAAGACCACTGGGGAGCTCCATGCACTGTCTGAAGGCTCAATAACTCCGATATGGGTCATATAGTCTACCTCCTCTTGTACTACCAACTTCTTCGATGGGGGAAGCCTATATGGATGCTGCTTCACAGGGTCAGCGTTCCCTGTTTCCACATCATGTACAGCCTTAGTTGTTCTACCAGGAGTATCTCGTTTCAGTGATGGGAAAGAGTCAATGAGGTGTACTATATCCCCCCGTTGTGAGACAGTAAGGTACCCTAACTTCTCTTCCAACTCTGCACGAGCCTGGGTATTATACAGCCTAACATTAACAATGTCAGGGGGTGAGTCCCCAGCACTGGGCTCCTCTCCAATATCTGGTAGGTCACGTTGTACACAAGCTACCACCGTCTTAGGTATTTCTCCCTCATATGCTTTCATGGCATTTATGTGACATAAGCGGGTCTTAGACCGCCTCTCTGGGGTACTGACTACATAATTGAGGTTTCCAACCTTCCTCAAGACTCTGTAAGGCCCAGCAAACATAGGCTCCAACGGTCCGTGGGGTCCTGCACCTAAAACCAAGACTAAATCGCCTGGATCAAATAGGCGACACACTGCCTTCTGGTCATACCTGGCCTTCATTCGAGCTTTAGCCCCTGTTAAATTCTTCGAGGCAACCTCACACGCCAAGTGCAACCGGGCCTTCATCAATGACACATACTCTAGCACGTCACCAGGGGGTGCTGGTCTAACTATTTTCTCCTTCAAGAGCTGTAATGGCCCTCGAACCTCATGACCAAAGACTAATTCGAAAGGGCTAAAACCCAAGGACTCAGTAGGAGCATCCCTGATTGCAAACAGCAAAAACGGGATAGCCTCATCCCACTCTTTAGGCTGACCCTCAACAAAAGCACGGATCATGTTTTTCAATGTCCCATGAAACCTTTCTATGGCTCCCTGTGATTGAGGATGATACGGTGAGGAATGCTTTACTGCTACATTCAACCCAGACAAAACTTGATGATACAGTTTGGCTGTGAAGTTGGAACCGCGATCAGACTGAATAGAGCGTGGTAAACCTACAGAGGAAAAGAACTTCAACAAATGTTCAATTATAACCTTCGTTCTTATGCTACGAAGTGGAATGGCTTCCGGATACCGGGTGCCGATGTCTAAGATAGTCAATAAGTATTCATTTCCCTTCTTTGTTTTGGGTAAGGGGCCTACGCAATCTATCACGATTTCTGAGAACGGCTCTTGCACCACAGGTAAAGGTTGTAACGGAGAAACTGGCGGTTTACGGCCCTGTTTCCCCACCACCTGACAAGTGTGACAAGACCGACAAAACCCCTTTACGTCATTGCGTAGCCCTGGCCAATAGAATTGCCTGCTAATCTTAGCTATGGTCTTTTTGAAACCCAAATGACCACCGTACACTGACCCATGTGCCAAACGGAGCACTTCTCCACGGTAACACTGAGGTAG
Source organism: Nansenia antarctica (assembly GCF_963989245.1). NCBI lineage: Eukaryota > Metazoa > Chordata > Actinopteri > Argentiniformes > Microstomatidae > Nansenia > Nansenia antarctica. Next base: position 40,501,502 of record NC_137676.1, read on the forward strand.
CACTATCTGCTCATAACTAGACCAGTCCTCACTAGCTGGCCTACTGGCTGGTCTCCATTTTCTAAAGAGAATACCCCCTCTTACAAAGTATCCCATTGCCACTTCCTTACTCTCTCTAGCGGAGGTTGCCACTTTCACTGCATATCCCAAGGTAGGGTCCTGTTTCTGTTCTCTAACTAGATCAAGTTGATTCAGGACAGGAGCTCCAGACGCTTCAGAATGGCTAACAGCCTCACTCACGTCTAACTCTCCACCATTATCAACCCCACTCTCATCAAAGACAACCCCCTCTGTCTCTTCCGCTAGCTGTAAAGCCTGGGGTGGCACTACATCAGCAGCGGGGATGTCAGTAATAGACTCCCTCCTTTCCTCTACACTCCCAGTGGTCACCAACTGAGGGAAAATGGTATCACTAAGATCCACCATTGGCTCCTCTATGAACCCTTTCCTCCATTGCTTCTCTATGAACCCTTTCCTTTTCGTCGTTCTGCCGCTCAGTCTCTATAATCTGTCTTTGCTCAGACCACATGTCCTCCAAGTGCAAAACCTGAGTCAACAGTGCTACAATTGCCGGTTTACGGATATCTTTCGCTAGTTGTATATCCTCCACTCTAGCTAGTTCAATTAACTGCTCCTTGGTTAACCTCCTAAACTTATCACGCGTCAAACCCCCTACACCTTGTGATATATCAATCTGTGTATCTGCCATACTGATATAATACACAATGATACAATAACACAGAACACGCTTGCACCTACAGCGCAATACACAAGACTACTGTCTAATATCAACAACAACAACAAAGCTGAACCACTGAAACACAGTAATTAGCTACTGACGTTGTTCTTTGCATTCCTACCCTGTCTATTAGCTGCCGCTTTATCCTAACCGATAGATTCAAATGAATGTTACCCGAAACTGTTGGTTTGCGTTAGCTACTTGACACAAACAGCTAACCTGTTTTTAATGACATACACCCCTCTACAGTGGCGGACTCAGGCTGTTTGAAGGGCAGGGGCGAGAAGAAAAAAAGGGCACCTACTGCACGACATGGGACCCCATCAGCGAGGAAAAAGCTATGATGCGTCATGTATGGATTAAGATTAACATTATGTAGTCTAGGCAATCCAGATTAAAAGTATACACCTCTATGATAAAAACACATAGGGAACAATACACCTTTAAAATGTTTATTTCACAAACACCTCCAAAGATTATTTTTTTGTTATTTTCATGCTATATGTTAACCTGTTTATATCCATTCTATTTTTATTTATTTTTTTCTGCTCACATGGGCTTTCATAATGCTCTTGCTATCAAATGAAAGCTAACACCTGTGGGGTGGCAGAATCAAAGTGTCAAAATCATCTACTGTGTCAGAGAGTAAATAGAGCTAGAACATCAAATTCAAATTCACTCTCTGCCTAAAAAAACGACAGCTTTTAGAGTGAATATCGGCTTGGAAACCTGAGCTGGTAGCCCAAATCATCTAGGAATCAGTACTCCATGGTCTGATGAGTACTTACGCCAAATTAGATGCTAGTAATGTGAGCCAGTGCAACTTTGTACCTGTTTTAGTACAGGTATGTTTAGGCGGACAACCAAATTGTGCCATTTGGAGACATTTTGGCACCATCAGTGCCATTTGACCTTTCTCATCTTATTTTCTTTTGTAAAACTAATTATATTTCACTGACACATCACTATAGGTATAAATTCCATTCAAATTCAACAGTTCTCACTTGTTTTGAAAATTAACCCATTCACCTCTGTACATTTGCCCACTCAAAGAAAAATATATAGAAAATGAAGTTTGACTCAGATTTATTGTCAAACTGAGAGCATACAGAATTACAATAATAGCAAACTTTGAAATATTAGAACATTTAAAATGCAATCAAGCACACAATAAAACCAAACCTTGAAAATTGTCAAAACAAATCAGAACTAGAAAACCATATACAATGTCTGCCACTCAGTCATTTGCACCTGCATTTCAACTAATGCTTCACAAACAAAACAATGAACCGAGGCTCTCCCATCCCCCTAGCCTCCCACCATAATAAACAGCCCATCCCCCCAGCCTAGGCTCAAGTTACCTACCTATGGACAGGACTATCTTCAACAGATCAAGAAATAAAGAAATATATGATAAAGACCATCTGCAATGTTCTATCTGTTACAAACTACACAAAAGAAACAAGACAATTATATGAAAAAATATGATTTTAAGACCCAACATTAGATTACATGACTGTTACTGTAACTGGAAATAAACAATATTGTCATGAGTGTCTCATTTTGAAAATCACTCTGCATGTCCAAACAAAGGTACATATTGGTTGGGCGCTTGCTGCAGGAGAAGCATGGACAGATGCCATAGCTGCAACGGAAGGGAGATGGTGGGTAGTGGAGTCATAGCAGAATTCTTCTTTGGGCCATGTGTTTATATATGTCTATGACTTCATTACGATCAATTGGGATATCCCTCTCAATTGAAAGCAGCATGAGATCAGAGAGCCTTTTTTCCCCACATCGGTTTCTGAGCTGGGTTTTGATCAGCTTCAGTTTTGAGAATGATCGCTCTACTGAAGCAGTTGTCACTGGGATAGTAGCATAAGTTTTGAGGAGCATAGTTAGATTTGGGAAAACTGATTCCACATTATTGTCTTTAAGGCACTTAAGCGCAGCTGTGACATTGTTGGAGGGGAGAGCATATGAAGAGTGGAATACCTTCAGTTCGCTGACAACATTCTCTTCTTCTGCATCATAAAACTGGCACACATCTCTGACAGATAGAGCAGCTCTGTCATTTGTCATGCCCTTCCAGTGACTTGAGATGGTAAGGCAGAGAAGACCTGTTAGGATTGACCTAGTAGGCGTGTCATCCATCCCCTTGAATCTACGGTGTAGCTCATGCGAGAGTATGTCAAGAAAGGTAAAGAACACCTTGCCCCGGTAGTGTTCCTCCAAGTCTTGGGCTTGGTACTCCTCCGTAACAGATTCAGAGCTATACCTGTACCTTTGAGGTACCTTGCTCCGTCTGGTTTGTCCAGGTATTTCTTCTGGCACCTCAATGCCTGCTGCCTCTGATTGCCCCTTTGCATTTGAAAAAAGCACCTTGAACTCTTCATCCTTCCTCATTGCTGTCACTCTTTGTATGACCCCCTCCACAATGGTGTATGATAATGACAAGTCGAGGTCTTTTCTCTGAAGCGAAGCAGATGCGATGGCAGTCTCATTGAAGACGGGTGTGGCAATCTCCATGCATAGAATACATTCAAAATCTATGCTACGCAAGAGCATCCGGGCATCACCTGCTGCAGAGTCTGGTGGATCACTATCAGCCATGTTCTGAAGCAGCTTCACCACAGCAGTAAGGACCTTCTTCAGGGATCTCAGAGCATCTTCTCTACATGCCCACCGTGTGTCAGACAGCCTTTTCAACTCACAGACTCTTTGGTCAGGGTACATGGTCTGTTGCATTTTCACGAACGCAGCGTGGCGTTTTGGAGATCTGGCTATGAAGGTGTACAGACTTTCAACTAAGTTGAAAAACCGAACAAAATGCTGGCTTGATTTGGCACTCTCCACCAAGACCAGGTTGAGACAGTGGGCATGGCAGTGCACGTATAAAGATTTCTTATTGTGGCTCTGAATTCGTGACTGCAGACCGTAGTAGCTTCCGCTCATATTTGCGGCTCCATCGTAGCCTTGGCCCCTGATGTCTTCCACTTTTAATCTATTCTCCTCAAGGACTGTCATCACAACATTTTCCAAATATTTTGCTGTTGTTCCGCTCACGTCACAAACTTGTAAAAATCTCTCCTTGATTTCCATCTGATGGACAAAGCGAACAACAAAGGACACTTGTTCGACATGAGAAGCATCAGTTGTCTCATCCAAGAGAATGGAGAATATTTTGGACTCATCCATTTCTTTGAGAATTACTCTTCTGACATAGGTGGCAAGGGCATTGATTATGTCATTCTGTGTCTTATAGGACAACAGTGATGTCTGTGGTTTTTTCTGTTGAGACTGGATGTGGTTGATGTTATCAAGGTGCATTTTGATGGTGGAGTCATATTTTGCAAGTAGCTGTACAAGTTCAAGGAAATTTCCTTTGTTCAAAGATGTACTACTTTCATCATGACCCCTGAACGCCCCATCTTGCCGTGCAAGATACAATGTGATGTCTACCAGTCTTGTCATTATCTCCCTGTTTCGTTGTTGTTCCTGTTCTCTTTTGGCTTGGCCTTCTATGTCTGCCCTCCTGAAAGCCTCTTCCAGTGGTCTCTGTTTGAAGTTGCTCCATCTTACCATGCTTACCATATGTGCTTCTGTTTGTTTATGCTCATTAATTTTGTCTGTGCCTTTTTTCCAATTGTTAACTCCCCCTGTACTCCAAGCTACTTTATTCTCATACATTTCCTCTTTCAAGAAAAGTCGGCAACCAAAACAAAACATAGAATCACTTTCCATAGAATATTCTAGCCAGGGATTATCTTGATACCACTCCCTGTGGAATGAACGCCCCTCTGTTTTTGGATAACTTGCAACTGGTTGACAAGGTCCAATAGAGCAACAAAACTCTGTGATGACTGCCTACTGCCAAGTCATATAATTACAGCAAACATGTCGGCAGTTTAGCATTTCTGTTCTCTGAAAGACAACAAGAGGCACTATATGACATTATAGTCTTCTGTTTTCATTTTCGCAACTTCTAAATAAAAGCGCGAGCTAAACGTTGAAAATCAATGACACATCGCTAGTCAACCCACAGCTTGTTTTGTGAGCCTGCTAACAATGTAAAGTAGTGTTAGTTAACTAGGTAGCAGTGGGGATTACAAAGGGTGTCCTTTTTCCAGGTTAGAGCAGACTGCATTAAAAGCCCTCTCTGACATCATCTGAACATTTGAGAGGGGGTGTGTCTAAAACTGAAATGGATGGAATAGTATGTTTTCAACAATGGGATTGGGAATGAGTATTTTAAAGGTTATTGTTTCATCATTGGCAACAATTAATTTTGTCAGTGCAGAACAGTGCAGATCGAGAAACATCTAAATGTTAGCTAGATATTAGCCCATCGGCCCCATGCAAAAACGCAGAAAATATTTGCTGATGGCCATATAATGTGTTTTGAATGTAAGCAGGGTTTAACTATTTGGCAACGCCCCTAGACTGTCGTCACTTTGGGAAAGCCTGCCCTAGTAAGCTGTATCACATTGTATCCACTAACAGAGCACTCATTAAGACACGTTATTTAATTTTCTTGCTATGTTTTCCCATTGGAAGGGCAGCCAATAGGGCACGTCCTCTCAATTTCTCCACTCAAAAGGGCACTTTAGCGTGACGTTTTCAACTATGGGGGCACATGGTCAAGTTTAGACCATGTGAAGGGCAGCCAATAGGGCACGTCCTCTCAATTTCTGCACTCAAAAGGGCACTTTAGCGCGACGTTTTCAACTATGGGGGCACATGGTCAAGTTTAGACCATGTGAAGGGCAGCCAATAGGGCACGTCCTCTCAATTTCTCCACTCAAAAGGGCACTTTAGCGTGCCGTTTTCAACTATGGGGGCACATGGTCAAGTTTAGACCATGTGAAGGGCAGCCAATAGGGCACGTCCTCTCAATTTCTGCACTCAAAAGGGCACTTTAGCGTGACGTTTTCAACTATGGGGGCACATGGTCAAGTTTAGACCATGTGAAGGGCAGCCAATAGGGCACGTCCTCTCAATTTCTCCACTCAAAAGGGCACTTTAGCGTGCCGTTTTCAACTATGGGGGCACATGGTCAAGTTTAGACCATTGGAAGGGCAGCCAATAGGGCACGTCCTCTCAATTTCTCCACTCAAAAGGGCACTAGCGCGAATTTCTCCACTCAAAAGGGCACTTTAGCGCGACGTTTTCATCCGTGGGCGCACCAGGGGTGGCGGTCGCCCCCCCTGCCCCCCCCCTTGAGTCCGCCAGTGCCCCTCTATCTAATTCCTGGCGGTGAATATCATTTACCAAGCCAAATGTGACTCCTGTGCTTTCACTTCACAAACCACACACTTCCGTAGCTAACCCTAACTTAGCTAATAGGACTAGCATTGGTGTTTAGCTAGCCTATTGCTCCCTAGCCTAAAGCTAATGCGGTTAACTCAGTTATCAAACAAACACATTCACAAATCATTAAATCGTTCAAATCCCGGAGGAGCGCCCCAATTATGTCACGACCCAACAGCAATGTGCGTACATTGATAGTCAATGGGCTCGTTCCCACACAGGGCCGAGGCCGGACACAGGTGTATGTATAGCTTAGCTCAGGGTTAGCTGACAGCACCCAGTTAGATGTTAAGGGGAAATGGTTTACCTGGCTCCGATGTATCGTGGCGTGGTCCGCGGGGATACTGAACACACACACACACACTCACCCAGTGGCGTGCAGTCAGGTGAGGCAGGGTAGGCAGTGCCTCACCCAGGCATTTAAGAAAGAAAAAGAATATCAGTCTTTTTTTTAAATGTATCTCAAAAATATATATTTTATTTATTTTACTCATTATTCTTAACTTTAATGTGTTAAAATGTTGTTAAAATAAAAATAAATGATGTAAAATGTGTTGTTTTATAAATATAATGCATGCCCTGGCACCAGGAGAGTTTGCTCCCAAAGCGAGCTGATTGCTGGCGAGAGGCTGAAGCAGACTGTGCTTGTGCCTCTGTGCTATGCGAAGTGATAGACCAACAGTTTCGTAGGTTTGCGCATGCGTAGTCTGTTCTCACATTGTCTTCATTGACGGACGTTGAGGCACCGTGCCACGCTGCTTCTGACAGCATGATTGACAGTTTGCGTTTGGCTTGTTTGGCTTGCCGTAGCGGCATCCTCTGCTGTTCGCGCCGCGGTTCTACATTTCCATACAGGCTGTTGCGCTACGCTGTGAGATAACAATACATGACATTTTTGACCAGCTATTTGATAGTATAGTATATATGGGCTATGTGATTGACTTTATAGTATAGTATATTAGCCTACATTACATTACAGTCATTTAGTCGACGCTAAAGCGACTTCAATAATTGCATTTAACGTAGGAGTGTACTGCTTTTTTAAGGCAAAATGAAGAATAGCAAACTAACAATACAATAGGTGCTTAAGAGGATTCTGGTAGTAGGCCTACTTCTTGAAGAAGTGAGTTTTGAGCCTGCGTTAAAAGATATAAGGGCTATTGATTGCCTTTATAGTATGCGCTATGCCATTTGAAGTCTGGCTGCTGCGTTAATCAAATGATTTTTTTTAATAGCTCACTGCCTACCCAGCCAATGACCTCACTGCACGTTACTGCACTCACCTATCTACACACACACACACACACCTACCTACACACACATACACTCACCTACCTACACACACACACACACACACACACACACACACACACACACACACACACACTCACCTACCTACCTACCTACCTACCCACACACACATACACCTACACACACACACACACACACACACCTAGGCAAGGCAAGTTTATTTGTATAGCACATGTCATACAGGGGCAATTGAAAGTGCTTTACATGCATTATTAAAAAATACAGAAAAAGAAGGATGGAAAGAAAAAGAAAAAAAAAGACAATGAATAAAAAGATCAAAGTGTTGTTTCTCCAGCTGTATTCAGCCGCTGCCCTTCCCGATACGGTGTGTGAGACGGCAGTACTGCGTCTGTGTTTAGCTGCTATCTGGCACGATACGGTGTGTGAGATGGCAGTACTGCGTCTGTGTTTAGCTGCTATCTGGCACGATACGGTGTGTGAGACGGCAGTACTGCGTCTGTGTTTAGCTGCTATCTGGCACGATACGGTGTGTGAGATGGCAGTGTAAAATGACACGTTAGCAAACACTGCTAGCCTATATTTGCAGCGAATTTATAGCGCTTGGATGATGGATCATAAAACTCATAACTGCTGCTGAACCCCCTGACCCCCTACCACACCCTCTAACTCCCTACCACACCCTCTAACCCCCTACCACACCCTCTAACCCCCTACCACACCCTCTAACCCCCTACCACACCCTCTAACCCCCTACCACACCCTCCCTAACCCCCTACCACACCCTCTAACCCCCTACCACACCCTCTAACCCCCTACCACACCCTCTAACCCCCTACCACACCCCCTAACCCCCTACCACACCCTCTAACCCCCTACCACACCCTCTAACCCCCTACCACACCCCCTAACCCCCTACCACACCCCCTAACCCCCTACCACACCCTCTAACCCCCTACCACACCCTCTAACCCCCTACCACACCCTCTAACCCCCTACCACACCCTCTAACCCCCTACCACACCCTCTAACCCCCTACCACACCCCCTAACCCCCTACAACACCCTCTAACCCCCTACCACACCCCCTAACCCCCTACCACACCCTCTAACCCCCTACCACACCCTCTAACCCCCTACCACACCCCCTAACCCCCTACCACACCCTCTAACCCCCTACCACACCCTCTAACCCCCTACCACACCCTCTAACCCCCTACCTACGTGAAAGCACGTTCGTTCAGTCGGGTGTTCCTTCCCATTCAGTATTGACATATAACATAAGGGTATCATGGGAAACGAAAGAGTAGACAAACTAGCTAAACCAGCGGTACAAAAAGAAAACATAGACACAGACATCCAAATATCAAAATCAGAGGGAAAAAGTATTGTGTGGAGGGAAGCAAATACAAATTGGCAGCAACAGTGGGACCAGGAGACAAGGGGATGACAATGATATGCATTACAAAACAGAGTGGGTGGTGTGAGAATCAAGGGAGGGAATAGAAAAGAGGAGGTGGTAATGTCCAGACTAAGAATAGGGCATAGTAATCTGAATGGAACTCTACACAATATAGGAAAACACCCGACAGGTTTATGTGACTATTGTCCTGTAATAGAAACAGTAGAGCATGTTCTTATTAACTGCAGGAAATATGCGTCAGAAAGACAGGAAATGATGGAGGGATTGAGCAGATGGGGACTGACGAGAGAAGGTGTGGAGTGTGGTGGGAGTGGATAGGGCAGGAAGTGTCTGGTCACATTTCTCATGAGAACTGGCCTGATAGGGAGACTGTGACGAGATGGACAATGTAGGAATTGGATAAATCCAGAAGATGGCAGTAGTGCAACGCGAAGGATGCAAGCTGCCGTTAAACCCAACAGAAGAAGAAGAAGAAGGAACCGGATGTGAAACAAAGATGGTGGATCAGTAAACGCACACAGTGCTGAGACCGAAGACAACACGAGTCATTTATTACGTTTATAACTGTGCCAGAGGGCAAACATTACAGTATGTTCACTTATTACACAAAGACTGGGAAAGCGACACTAGCTTGAACAACAACGGAGGCGCCGACCTGACGGTAGGTGTTGGAGTGATTGATGAATGAAGCAGAGAGCTGCTAGATACAATAGTCCTTGGGCCAAACAATTTTTCATTACCAAATTCTGGGCAAATCCTAGATGTGATTTTCTTATTCCTATACATCCCTAGATTATGTTTTGATATGATAGACCTTTTGGTTTGGCAGCTTATTAGTAGTTATCACCTCGTAAAGGTACGGAGTGCTGCCTAGAAAAGTCCCCTGCCATATATTGCTCCCCTTCGTATGATTCGCGCCTAGCTGTGGTGTGGTTGTGATAGAGACCTGAGCCTTTTCATGTTCTTTATGCGCCTGAAGGGCTCTGCACACAGCGTGCGATTTCTGTTGCGCGACAGCATTCCATTGCAACGCACACGGCGTGCGATGCGATTTTGTTGCACCGCAAAATTCCATTTTCAACTCACACCATTGAAGTCTATGAGAAAAGCATAAAAAATCGCATTGTGATAAAATATGTGGGTCCCCTGAAAATGAAATGATAATGTTGTACATCATAAACCCTTCATGTACCGTAGGTGTATGTACTATATCAGACCTTTTGGGTCAGACCTTTAACTTCTTTCAAAAAAGGAGACAGTCAAAAATGTATGCTCCAGTCTCTCTCCCCGTTATGAGTGACTCAATTAATTTAGATAGACCAGTTGAAGTTTTCTCAATTGTCCCATTGTGTGATGCAATAATCCGTCGCACCACAAACTTTTACAACATTTGCAAAATTTGACAGTGCGACAAAACTCGCACGCCATGTGCTTTGTCCCATTCAAAATGAATGGAATCGAATTTTCGCTGTGCGATTAAAATCGGGGCCGTGTGTGTTGAGATGCGATGTTCTCATAGACTTCCATTCAAACTTCAAAATGGAATGTTGTCGTGCAACAGAAATCGCACGCTGTGTGCATTGGCCTTGAGTCTCCTAAACACGTAGAGACCAACCCCGAGTCGATCAATGATTCCTACGATGAGCTATGGTAACTTTACCGCACCTACCCCCTACCGATGAATGCCTAATTTTTGCGGTTTTCCGGAGGTATTGTGCGGTAGGTGCGGGAAAGTTACCATAGCTCAGCGTAGGAAGCTCTGATCGACTCGGGGTTGGTCTCTACTAGGGATGCACCGAAATGAAAATTCTTGGCCGAGGCCGAAGCCGTATTTAAGGAAACACTTGGCCGAATACCGAATACCGAATGTGTATCGGCAGTTTTTAATTTTATCATTGCATAAACTAAATACATTTTGCTTTTTATTCATGCTTCTCAAAGAAAGAAATTGAGATTGAAAAAAAATAACTTTTATATATAACTTATTATAACTAATTATCGTGGGATTTAATCTCTACTGCTTTCCAGGGTTCAAGTTAATGATATTCATGATTTGTCTCCTACATAGGCTTCAGAAAGTATTTAGACCCCTTCACTTTTTTCACATTTTTGAATAGATTTGCCATCAATCCACACACAGTACCCCATAATCTAAGTAAAAACGTTTTTTAATGTTTGCAAATGTATTAAAATGTAAATACAGAAATACCTCATGTACATAAGTATTCAGACCCTTTGTCACTCTTAAAATTAGGTCAAATGCTAAATGTCTTCAACAAGTCATTCAACAAGTTGAATTGAGTCCACCTGAGTGTAAGGATAATAGTTCATGTTATTTCAGAATGAATATCTTTTGTTTTTATAGTCTCTGGTTTGCATAGAAACCACCGCATGATACAGCTGCATGTCATAAACTCGTGTAGAACAGCTGGGGAGTCTGATTATGTTTTCAACAAGGCAACAACTCTGCTTTAAATTGAGCTACGACTGCTAAGCTAACTAGCTAGATGAGTGTAAGGTTGCGTTCGTAAAGTCGCTCTGAGAGCGCTGGAGCGCACACTGGGCCCGACGTCATAGAGAAACCGAGTCATTTGATTGGACGAGAGGCATTCCACGAGTGCTGATCGGATTTCCTGAGTGAATTTACGAACGCAGCCAGTTTTGAAAGCGCGTCGCCTCGCGCCGCGCGCCTGTTGAGAGTTATATTTAATTGTATTGCGTCATCAAAACACGGCCACTATTCGGTGGTAAACATTCGGTGTTTTCACACATTCGGCCGAATACCGAATGTGCTTTATTTTGCGATATTCGGCCGAATACATTCGGTGGCCGAATGTTCGATGCATCCCTAGTCTCTACGTGTTTAGGAGACCCAGGCGCATAAAGCTAACCTGGCTCATGTCTAGGGCTGGGTATCGCCACTGATTTCCCAAAACGATTCGATTCCGATTCACAGCTCCCGATTCGATTCACGATTCGATTCGATTCCGATTCGATCTAGTTACAATATACATTTTTTGCTTGAATATGAAAGAGATTCTCCGAACTAATGCTATAAATGGTTCAAGGAACCCTATAACATGTAGCATTGTTAAACATATCAATGAATTGACTCCAAAGCAGTTACATGAATGTACTTTTTATTTACATATGACTTTGCTTTTGTCCAGCTCATCTCTATCGTCACATTTTTAAAATCCAAAATGCACCCAGACATCTGACTTTAAGCCTGGTGGTGACTTGAGTGTCCCTGCCATCGCCATGTTTTTAGATTTTAGTGTTGAGACCTCACGTTGCGTGAGATATGATAAATTCTTGTAGCGCGAGATCTGGCCACGAGAACTCGTTGCGGGTTGAAGCTGCAAGCAAAAAAATAAATAAAAATAAAATAATGAAAGATCGATCTCGGGATTTATGAATTGATAATCGCTCATTTAATGAAGATCGATTCAGAATCGGGAAATCGATTTTTTGAACCCAGCCCTACTCATGTCTCTATCACAACCACAGCCCGAGCTATGCGCGACTGACGCGAAGGGGAGCAAAATATGGCAGGGGACTTTTTTAATAGGTAAAACATTTTATGATAGATATCACCATGAAACTTCCCCAGTTGATTACTTACATTGAGACAATAATTTTTAGTATTACAGAAATGTTAGTTTAAAATGTATTTAGCCCACAAGGCAGTGAAAGGTGTAGGTGTATGGAGTCCTGTGGTTGGTGGGGGAAGCCCTGGGGCAGTGGTGCACAGCAGACCAGGGGAGGTGAAGGTCCTGTGGACAGAGTAGAATACACAGTAAGGCAGGAGTGCAACCACAGACAGAGATCACAATATGAAACACTAGGAATTAGGGATGTCCCGATCCGATACTGATATCGGATATCGACCCGATATTGGTCCTGAATGCTGGATCGGGGATCGCACCAGAAAAAAAAAAGGCTCCGATCCGATCCTACTGTCATCCGCAGTCAAACTTATGTGTATAAGCGATGAGGGAATAAAAACAGTGAACAGAAACACGTGTCGCAGAAATGCTTCACGCGAGTCCTATATGCGCTTAAAATGCGCATAGCGCTTCACGCGAGTCCTATATGCGCTTAAAATGCGCATAGCGCTGCGCTGTGTGCTTCCGGTTTCATTACAAAGAGGTTAACCCTATATGTGCCTGATGTCTAACAACATTCAAATGACTCTAACTTCATATTTTTTCGGATTTCAATGTATGACACATCATTTGAAAGCTTATGATCCGTAGTTCCAATCCACAACACGTCGCATTTGTTGCTTTAATAAAGGCTGGCAGTCTTTAATTTAACTGTTGTTGGTGTGGACTATATACTGGGGAGGTATTTGTTATTATTCAGGGGTCAAAAAATGTATACAAATATCGGATCGGTATTGGTTTCGCCGATACCCGAAGCCCAGGTATCGGTATCGGTATCGGTAGTGAAAAAGTGGGATCGGGACATCCCTACTAGGAATACATTACCATGGGATGAAGGTGGGAGTGTATTTCAGGTCAGATCATCATCTGCATCTTCATCCACATCTGAGTCTGTCAGATGTGCAGCAGGCTCTTCCTCACTGTGTTGGTTGGCACAGGTTTGTAGTTTGCACAGGTTTGTACACTTCAGGCCATTGTTGATACATGTGCACTGTGGTGGTTTGCATGACCTCACACACTTGCAGGAGAGCAACTGCAAGACAGCATCTGGTGCTGGGGAACCGAGCATCCACTGGATTTCCAGCTGTCCCTGATCGTCTGTGGTCCACCCGTGCTCCTTGGGGCTTGGTACAGATGGCTGGGTTTGAAGAGACCGTCTCCAGATTGCAGCCTGATAGTTGGCACGAATGGAATGCATGAATAGACAATCCTCACAAGGTGGAAGCTGGCTCGACTCAACCTCCCCACGTCTGGTGCAGAACAGTTGGTACCGAAGAAGGTTGACAGATGTAGTTTTTGTAGAGGGTACATACATGCGACATGTGATTTCTTGCAGCTTCTTGAAGAGCTCATTGGAGACATCCCAAGTACGACCCAGCTAGGCTTGTCACGATACTAGAATTTTTACTTCGATACCGATACCCAGTTCAGTATCGATACTCGATACCATTTCGATACCACACGGAACAAATTAAAGCACAGACTTTTTTTACTTTGCTGTAAAACTTTTTTTTTTTATTGTCAAAAACTTACTGTATCATTAATACAATATTTTTAAAAGTTGTATAAGGTAGTGCAAAACAAAAAAGTACAACTTCAGTATTTAACCTCAATGACATTGACAACCCTCTTTATGTTGTCTGAGCTAGTGCCCACAGCCAAAAAATAACCTGGAACCAATGACACATTTGACACAAGTTGTCTGGGGTAGTGCAAAACATAGGAAATACAACCACCTTACTGTAGCATACCATGTTTTCAAGTTCTCTGAGGTAGTGCAAAAGAACAAAACAAAAAAACTATGTTATCAATCTGTAAATTGTCTGAGCTAGTGCAAAAAAAATAACCATACTGTGTAACAGCAATGACACCTGATTTTCAAGTTGTCTGAGGTAGTCAAAAAAAAATAACACCCACCACTTACAGTAACATCAATTGACATATCTGTAAGTTGTCTGAGTATCTAGACCTTTTTACATGTTTATGCAATATGCATTAAGGCAAGCCAACAAGTCACAGACAATAATACTACTACTAATAAAAATAAAATAAATTAACTAAAATACTTTCAGTTCTTGGCTATCCCTAGAAAGAACAGTAGCAACTAATTAACATCCAAATCTTTGGAAAACAGTATTCGTATACCAGCTACACCTTTTCAAAAAGCCTGGCTGACACTGCAAAGTGCAGAGAAAAATATTAAAACGTACATAAGGGCACACTTTGTGTGCTCACTCAGAATGCTCTGTCTAAAAGCTGTATGACCTCACTGGCCCAGGGGCTCACTGCTACCCTGAATTTGCTTTGCTAGTTTCAGATTTTTTGCTGTAAACACAAGCATGTTAATGTGGTCCTCTGTAAGTCGCGCCCTTTTTGGGCTGCAAATAATCCCTGAGGTACTAAACACACGCTCTGAAGCACAACTTGTAGCAGCTATGCACAAGTATTTCTTGGCACATTGGGCAAGGTGTGGCAAAGTGCTCTGATGTGTTTTCCACCATGTTAGTGGGTCCCCCTTTTCAGCATCCAGCTCAGGCAGCTTTTCATACACCGTGAACTCGCTCCTGATCCCAACTTCTGCTTCATCATCATCATCATCATCATCTCCCTGACCATGTTGTCTCTTTTTTTCGCCCTGAATGTTTGTTAAAAGTCCCTTCAGATCTTTTCTTGTTTTCTTTGCGGGTTGGCTGGCAGCCGGAGGTGATGGTTGTGGAGCGACTCTCAACTCCACCTGATTCTCCACAAGATCTTGTCTAACTTCCTCTTTTAATGTAGGAAAACTGTCCTTGAATCGTGGGTCTAGATAAGTGGCTGTGTTCAGTAGCAGCTGCAGATACCTGTCCTTATACCTACTTTGAAAGTCCTCCCTAATTATGTCTTTCAGCTGGCATTTTAGGTTGCTATCACTAACCTTAACTGTCAAAGCTGAATTTAGCATCCAGGTTAGAGGTAGGACTGAGGAGAGAGTGGTATGTTTTTCTCCACTAAGAGCATCGGTGAAATCGCTTATTGGGCTCAATACCTCTTTTACAGACTCAAGTATTGTTATATCTGAATCTTTTGGCATGAGGTGCCACTTCTTCCTGTCATCTGCTAAAACTGCACAGACTGGCTGTTGCTGTTCTAGAAACCTGTCCACCATTTCAAAAGACGAATCCCACCGGGTTGGCTCATCATGGATCAGCATGTGAATGAAATCTTTCCCCAGTAATTCTACTTGTTTCTTTTTGAGCTGTCTGACCATCTTTGGTGATCTGCTGAAACTTGCTATTGTCTTTCTCAATCGAGATAATGCTCCAGCGACACGTTCTATCTCCAGGCCCTTGTTAATGGCCAAATGGAGGTTGTGCCCAAAGCAGGGGACCCATGTTAAATTCTCCTTAAATGCTTTTATATTATTTGAAGCATTGTCTGTAGTTATTCCTGCCATATGTGAAATATCTAGCTTCCATATGTCCTGTATAGTTTCCTCCATCGCCTCCCTTATGTTTTCCCCTGAGTGATCTGTTTGCAGCCCTACACAACCCAAACACCAGCTCTGCATGTCCCAAGACTCTGTTATAAACTGCAAGGTTACTGCCATGTATGAAGCTGCTGCTCTGCTGGTCCAAAGGTCTGTTGTGCAAGAATAGTACGGTTTCTCTGAAAGCTGATCCATGATCAGTTGTTTTGTTGCATGGTATAATGCAGGAATTTCAGTGCTCATGAAATAATTACGTGAAGGAAGGTCATACCTTGGATTTAGCTGTTTAAGAAGTTGTTTGAACCCAGGTTTCTCTACAGTGTAAATGGGGACCATATCCATGCACACATACTCTGATACAGCCCTGTTTATTTTCTTTGCTTCTTGTGACTTTGGATCATAATGTCTTTGCTGCTCAAACACTGCTGTTAGCGAAGGCTGTCTGTGTTTTGGTATCGCTGGAGCCGGCGCAGGTTGACTCTCCTGAGCGTCACTCTGGAGCTATAAGAGAAACATCACACTTAGCAGAGGCAAATACGTTTGTATCTCGTTAAGTTAAAGCAGTCGATTAGGATTACTCGGGCTGCGGGCATGCCTGCTAACGTTGGCAGCTAGCTCCATGTAACCTTACGTTATGGACTAGCGCTAGCTTGCAAGCTAGCTTACTCGGCTAATGCCCTGGCAACGTTACGTTACCGTTTAGGATGTAAATACAACTCAGTTAAATCACGATCAAACGGGAGCTTACCTCTCGAAATTCCTTATACAGATCGGGATGTCGGTCTTTAAGGTGCTTGGCCAAGTTTGATGTGCTGCTGCTCCTGGTCGTCACAAATCGGTAGCAGTGTTTGCATATCGGCTTATCCATATGCTTTGCCTTTCCACGTTCATCTGCTTCATAGCCAAAATACTTCCAAACAGCACTTCTACTCTTTTCCCTGTCGACCAGGACTGGCCGCGGAGGCTCTGCTGCGACACTTGCCATGGTTATATCATGTCTTCTTTCCATCTTGTTTTGCTGGTAGTAGCGAGACAATCACAAGCCGGGACATGTGCAGGCTTCAGTGTGTGGACTGTAGCAGGCTAGCAGCAGACCATAGGCATAGGAGCAGACGTTAGCAGAGAAAGCGCTGTTGGTATCGAAGTCAGTGGTTTGGTATCTTTAGTATCGATACCACATAGGGGTGTAAATCACCAGCTTCATCACGATACGATATTATATCGATTTGTTTGTATGACGATACAATGTTTGACGATATCACAATGTCAGTCACGATACGATTTCGATTCGATTCGATTCAAGATCGATATGACGATATGATCGATATGACGCGATATCATATGCCAATCTAACACAATTATCAATTGTAATAAGTGGTAATTAACATACAGCTCATTAACATACACACACACACACACACACAGGTTCAGAGAGACATCCAGTTTGATTGATTGATTGAAAACTTTATTAGAAGATTTGCAGAAGTAGGTACATGTCACACACACACACGTCCACACACGTGTCACACACACGTGTCACACACGTCCAGCAGGTCTGATATTGGTCTGACTGGATTCGCCTCGAAGAGTAGATGTAAAAAAATATCTTTGGTGTCCAAAACGGTCAATGTATTCGCCCATTAGACTCCCGTTAGACGCACTCTCATTAGACGCACTCACACAAGCCGAACATTTCCGAAGATTACCGGAGATTGCCGAACGCGAGAGGAGGAGGAGCCGAGAAGTGGAGCCGAGCCAGAGTAGACAGTCACACACGGTGAATGCGAACTCATTGCGAACGCGAGTATGTTCACTTCCCTGGTTCAGAGAGATGTTCCAAAATATATATTAAAAGGGATAGACTTACTGTCTCTCATCAAAAAAGAAAAACATTCGTATCTTTTTCAAGTCTCTCTCTCTCTGCGCGCATAAGATGACGATATAGATCGATGTTTTTACATTGCGTCGATGTAATCAGATCGTTAGTCAATGAATCGATGCATCGATGTGAATCGATGTATCGTTACACCCCTAATACCACAGCAAGCTAGTATCGTATCCGTTTAAAATGTTTAGTATCGAGTAAGTACCGAAGTATCGATCTTTTTGACAACCCTAGACCCAGCTCAAGGAAGGCATCTTGGTATGTCATGTCTGACTTCAACTGTTTGAGGGTCCCCACTTTCCCACGCCCTGCAAACGCGCTGACAGTGTCACAGCCAGTGAATGCGTGCATGCCAATCAAGGCACCAGAAACACTATCGCCAAGGGATTGGCATAGTTTAGTGATGTCCAGGAATCTTGTCCTGTTCTGTGTGCCACATTTTTGATACACTCTGCATGGGATGTCCTTGCTCAAACCCAGAGTCAGTACCAGAACATCTGTGTCGTCAGCCGTGATGATCACCGCCTTATAGCCAGACTCTGCTGCATGGAGAGCATGCAATAGCATGCGGGTGTCAGCTTCTTCCTGAGAGGATTTGAGCTGTGTTACCTCTTTCCACTGGGTCTTGCTGATTTTGAAGCAGACTTCTTCACAGGTAACATATAGGGTCTTGTCCTGTAGTTTATTTCTGTGATTGGGTCCTTTCCATTCCTCAACTAAGAACTTGATCAGACTGGCTTTGCTGGCAGCGCTGCAGAGCAGTTTTCTCCACTGCTGGATGTTGTGGCCAGAAACTATATTCTTGAATTGGATCCCCGCATCTGCACCACCCTTTCTGAATTTTTGATTGACATGTCCTTGTAAACATCAAAAACAACATCAATGCCTCTCAATGCCACTCTTGCCTCCTTCATGCAGGACCTTCGCTAGGATTGATTCTGCCAGCTGTGCAAATGTCTTGTCATTCCCTTTCATCTTTTGTACCAAGCTCATTCCATCGATGATGGTTGTTGATGGTTCTGGGATGACATCTGCTGGGGCAACACTCTTCTCCAAATCTCTGGCAAGAGCTGCCTTGTTTGTCTTGCGGAGAGATCCATCCCCATTAGCTAGGGCCCATGGCAGTGGTCCCAGGGGATGAGCCAACACATCACTCATGTGTAGCTCTCGGCTCTGGGCCACCAGAACCATGTGGCCAAAGAGATTTCTATCTGCTATCAGGGCAACTTCCTTGTCTTTTCCTTTGCTGCGTGGTTTCTTTTGGATCTCTGAGAATGTTTTCAACTTCTTCTTTGTCATCCTGTCATGGAACTGTGTAGTTGGCGGAGTTGTCTCGAGACGTTCATGTTTGAAAGCTTGATATGCTTGCTCTCCTATCTCACGGGCATCAAGCAGGTCCTTGGCCACATCTGGCGGGGCAACAGTTGCATTTGACAAGCTAACAAATTCACATTGGTCTGGACTGAGTGGATTCACCCAGCAGGTTTCCAGGATATCAACAATGGACTGTACGTCAGCCTCATCTCTTCTGATCCTGGGCAGCTGTCTGGGTGATTGAGCAGAGAATCGCCATGACTGACCATCTCCCTCAGCTGCCTCAGGTAGGCACTGCGATACTCTGATGTTAAGTAGTACTTGTTGACAGCCCCAGGCCTGAGACTGAAGCCTTTTGTTCCTCCAGGTGTTTGTGTGTCCTTGTTGACGGTCTCCTCGATGGTCTGGTCGACAGGAATCCGCCCAAATTGATTTCTGCTGCCAATTTGGACAGAGAAGCCTCCCTGCAGGAAATGGGCATGTACTTCAGGGTGATCAGCAGGCAGTTGTGACATTGTTACATAGTAGTAGGAAAGCTAGCGGGCGTAATTGAGCTTGTCGTAAGCAAAACACCAAGGGATCATCTCTCTGATGCATGCAAGGTGCA
Source organism: Nansenia antarctica (assembly GCF_963989245.1). NCBI lineage: Eukaryota > Metazoa > Chordata > Actinopteri > Argentiniformes > Microstomatidae > Nansenia > Nansenia antarctica. The sequence continues at coordinate 40,521,182 of NC_137676.1, forward strand.
ACATCCAGTTGCCTTCTCTGGAAGCACGAATCAGGCCCAACAGGATCTCTGTCATATCAAGGTAGGACATCCAGAAAGCTGAAAGACCATGTTGGCTTCGGAGAGAGTCCAGGTAGACTTGGAACAGCTCCATGGTGAGGGTGAATGAGTCATTCTCAAGAAGCTCTGTGAGTGACACCTGACAGACATCATCATAGAAGCTGCCAATGCCCCTTAGGGCTTCTTCCAGGTTGCGAACCTCTGTGGGATGTTCGTCCTTTAGCCACAGAAGGAAGCCTGTCCAGGCAAGCCTCATCAGTGCTTCGTAGACCAGCTTGTGCAGCCTGACAGCTCTGTTGTACTTTCTTCCTTCCATCACACCAGCTACCGACCCTTCAGCAATAACACCAGATTCCACACAGATGTCTCTCAACTAGGGCTGCAACGATTAGTCGACATAATCGACGACGTCGATCATAAAAACTCGTCGACGTGGAATTTTAGTGTCGACGCATCGTATAAAATAAAAAAAACGGGAGCCATGCAAGAATCAGCTGGGTAAGTTTTAGCTAACGTTGTTAGCCAACTGGCTAACGTTATATTGTTAGGGTCGTAATGTTTATGTTAGCTTTACTGTTACATGTTGGAAAACAACGTCTCATGGACAGGGCTGTACATGCTATGAGCGTTTGTGCTATTAATTTATTTGCCCTGTGGCACGCGTGTGACAGACAGAGGCGCTTGTATGTAACGTTACGTAGCAGGGGTTTTCCATGTTGAAGCCAGGAGAACGCGAGATGAAATGAAGTGAGGGGTGGTCGCTATTAAAATACCAGGTAGTCATGGTGGATGATCATGAATGATGCTTGATAAGTGAATGCTATTTCAATTATGTTGAGTCCACCAGCGAGCTGTCTGTAAGATAAACAGCGCCAAGCGTAGCCTACTAACGTGAGCTGTCTGTAGTCTAGCCAGCAATGCTAGCTAGCCAATCAACTAGCTCTGTGAGCAGCTGTAGCTTGGCGTAACGTTAGGTTAGATAGCTAGTTAAGCCGGATTTATGCTTCTGCGTCGCCATTTACGCGCAGCGAAAAGCCACACGACTAATCGCGACTAATCGAAAAAATAATCGACAGATTAGTCGACTACCAAAATAATCGTTAGTTGCAGCCCTACTCTCAACCCTGCATCTTGGAATCGTTTCCCCACAATGGAAAGTAGGTTGCAAATGGTGTGGAACACCCCCATCCGGATGACAATGTCTTTGAACTTGTCGTGCTTCCACACTATTTCTATTGCCTTGGTGTAGAGTGCTTGATCAAACACGCAGACAATTGTCTTTAACTGCAGGGACTCCATGATGCATACTGTCTGGTTTAGCATTTCGTACACAGTAGACAGTTCTGTAGCAGGGGCATTTATTGTTGGCAGGTAGCTCACAGTATCCTGGACCACAGTGACATTGTTGCGGGTCTGGATGTTGAATCCAGTCCAGCTGCTCACGGTCTGAGCCTCTGGGGCAAACATTCGAGCAAGCAGCCAGATAATGTTCTTTGCCTTTGCATCATGGACCTGTGTGGTAGTGTTGGCATCTACACTTGGGGTGTTTGTTGGCCCCACTCTCTGTCCAGAATTGTAGGTGGGTAGCATCAGTGCTTTGGGGCTGATGCTCCGCTTCTTTGACTTAACGACTGTAGGCATGATCCTTTGAGGTGCAGGTCCAATGACTTTTGCCTGGACAGCTATGCCATTGACTCGGTGAGAGGTTCCTGCTCCACTAACCGTCTCCTCTAGTCGGTCTATGTTGTCATAAGCCAGGGTTGTGAAGACATTTTGGTAAATGTCTGCTGGTAGTGGTATGTCGTCCCTTGATAGTTCCATCTTCTGCAGACACAGTGCTGTGTCAATCTCTTCAGCCTGTGAATAGGACACACCGTGTCCGAGACGATTCAAGGTGTGTACCAGTTCTGTATTTCCTGTCAAGGACTTCACAGCAAACGGCAGAAGTAGATGTTTTGGTGGCTTGATTCTGCCACTGGTGACTGCAAAGACCAAGTCACTGCCAAAGGAGGTGGTAAATCGCTTGACTCTTTCAGATGGACTTGTGCACTCGCTGTTTCCACTGAGTAATGGATTTGGGAAGGATGAATTCATTTTCTACTTCAGGTGGCCACACTTGGGTGTATTGTTTTTTTTATCTAATTTCTTATCAGCAAAGCTGCTTCTGTTATATCACCTGGTATGCTGTTAGATCTGGTATGCTGTAGTTCCATATTCAAAGAGTATACAGTTTTGGCCAGCTCAGTCCTTGAAAGGTTGTCTGGGTACAGAAGAAGCCTCCCACTGTCATCAGGAAATATATGGATGGTTCCACCAAACTCTATTTCCATCCTACGGCGGAGGTGGGTCTTGGTCGAGTCCTTCATCTGGCTGATACCAAGAGATGTCATAGTTGATTGAAGTCTCGATGATAGGTATCTCATGGGTAGCACTTCTGGGTTGGGGAAGAGTTCATTTCTAATATAGGAGAACAGTACCTCGTACGCATGTTTTTCTGCTGCCTCATATGCAACTGCATCTCCACCGTGGTCCCTTGAGTTGGCAGCAGGCTCTCCACGTGTATAGGAACGGTAGCAGGACCTATGATAATGGCCCTCAGCAGCAACAAGTTCTCTACTTGTGATAGCAAGCATTCTGTGGTCCAGTTTGGTGACTGCTGCTTCTCTGATCCTTTCATCCGCACGCAGCTCTGAACACTGGATGAAAGGTTCCCTTGTATTTTTGCCCTTTAGATATTTTGTTGATTTCTCACAGAAGATACACACATTATCATACACTGTGGATTCACTTGCCACATCTCTACACGGTCTTCTTGAACTTACTTTTTCAGGGTTAGGGTTAGGGATGTCCCGATCCCACTTTTTCACTACCGATACCGATACCGATACCTGGGCTTCGGGTATCGGCGATACCGATACCGATCCGATATTTGTATAAATTTTTTGACCCCTGAATATTATTATTATTATTATATTTTTTTTTTTTCCTAACACCAGGGGAGCCACCCCTCCTAAATTTCGTTGTTTGGTACCTGTACTGTAGCAATGACAATAAAGACCATTCATTCATTCATTCATTCAAATACCTCCCCAGTATATAGTCCACACCAACAACAGTTAAATTAAAGACTGCCAGCCTTTATTAAAGCAACAAAAATAGTACTCTGCAGTACTCAGTGACCAGTACTCAGTAACTGGTTTAAAGTTAAAACTATTTAAACAGCAGCATTCAGTATTGTAGAAAAAATAGTTATGTCTGATAAGTCTTTTTTCAAGTGTAGCCAACTAACAGTAAAAACAAAATGGCTGTAAAACACAAGTTAAATATAACTTCCCAAATAAATATGTAAAGTATTCCAAATAAATAAGAATAACAGCTGCTTTGACAATTGTAAACAAAACAACAACAAAAAACAACAACAACAACACGCACACACGTTTCTTATGTGCCGTTTCTTTGTAACACAGCTCTTGAACATTGTTCACTCAAGCATGAGGGAGAGATTCTTCTTCAGGAAGATTAGCTTTTCAGCATTCTGTGCAGTCAACCTGTTCCTTCTGTCATCAATAATAATTGAGGCTGTGCTAAAGAGCCTCTCACTCTCTACACTTGTACAAGGAGCACAGAGAAATTTAGCTGCTGTGGCTGCCAGGGAGGGCAGTCGAGGTTGGTTGACTTTCCAGAAAAGCAAGGGATTGTCTGACCGTGGAATAGGTGCCTCACTGAGATAGGTATGCACTTGAACTTGTACGCTTGTGGTTATCCCAGGATCAGGTAGGCCTACTGTGCGTTCCTCCAGGATTTCATCAAAGATGTTGGCAAGGCTGCTGCTGCTGGTACTGGTGCCTGTCGCCTCCAACCGTGGAGTCTTGTCTGCTGGCTCAGAGGCTGTAGTTCCCTCCTCCAACACTTCCTCCATCTTCCCTACCTCTGCCATTAGTGCTGTCTTTGCAAGCCTCACACTGTCTGCATTTGTGAAGTACCTGTATAATAAAATAGCTAATATTAGTCAAATAATTTCCGTAATCAAGTTACTTGTCACACACACACACACAGACACACACACACACACACACACACACACACACACACACACACACACACACACACACACACACACAACGTTGAATCAGATTAGGCTAAATAAAGTTAACAGAAATTCCCTTACCTGTCTTTGTACCGTGGATCAAGCAGGGTTGCAACCGAGTATAACGGTTCAGACTCCAAGTTGTCAAAACGCCTGTTGAGTGCGTCGAGGAGGGTGCTTTTCATCGTTTTAATCCCCTGGTCAGTGTCGTTTTCCCGACTGAGGACACGTCTCAGGACACACACGATGGGGATGACATCAGCTAGTGATGCCGATGAGGCACTCACCTAGGGGTGGGACGATTAGAAAATGTCATGAACAATAGCGCGAGACAAGTTCTGTGAGGATATTCGCGCGCGCTCATGTGAGGAATTGCAATTATATTACAGTAACAGTCGCTAACTTGACTGCAAAAGTAATGTAGACTAGGCTGAAAAAATAGCGCCAGACATTTGTTAAACACAGTTTATTCATAACATACGATTATGACGATTATTCAAATAATTAAAATTCTCCACGATAAAGTTATCGCGGCTGTTTTTATCGCGATTAACGATAAAAACGATAATCGTCCCATCCCTACACTCACCTCTCTTGTCATCTCCTCGAAAGGGGCCAACACCGTGACAGTCCGCTCCAACAGCCCCCACTGGTTTGCTGTTAGCGTCGCTGGCAGGTCATGTTCAGCCACATACGCCGAGAGTGACCGTTTCTGCGCGATGAGGCTTTCAATCATGTAGTGGGTGCTGTTCCACCGAGTCTGAACGTCCTGCTGCAGACGCTTAGGCGGCATATGAAGTTCTAGTTGTATGTCCTGCAGCCATGAATATGCCAAAGGCGAGTGCTTGAAATGGCCTACCATTTTCCGCCCGTTAGCCAGTGCGTCACTCACGCTGCGCTGCGACAACAGTCCCTCATGCACAATAAGCTGCATAGTGTGCGCAAAGCATCCCAGACTCGCCACTCCAAGTTGGTCCATGCCCTTCTTCATATTTTTAGCATTGTCTCTTAAAACGACATGGACTTTGCTTTTGTTAATTTTCCATTCGAGCAGCATCTCCTCCATGGCTGCCTTAATGGAATCCCCAGTGTGTGAGCCACGGAACTCACGGGCATGCAGCACCGCTTTCTTGAAAGTAAAATCAGAGTCTATCCAGTGTGCTGTGAGACTCAACAACGACATTGGACACACGTCTGAGCTCCAAATGTCCGTTGTGAAGCTAATAGCATCGACATTCTCCAATAGTTTGGCGAGGAACTCACACACTTCATTGTGCATTTTCGGGATGGCATTTTCGGTTATATAATGCCGACTGGGCAAAGTATAACGCGGCTCTAGGTGTTCAATTAAACTCCGAAACCCCACATTCTCTACCACCGAAAGTGGTTGGTCGTCGAGCACAATAAACCGAACCAATTTCTCCGTTATTGCTTTTGCAATTTTGCTGTCTGGGGGGAGTTTCTCTCGCCTCTGCATTGACTGTAGCAATGTCTGCTGTTTCAGGGGCTTTTTCTTTGTAGCAGACGCTTGCAGGTAGGCCTGGTGCTGTTCCACATGGTATTTTTTTAAATGTTTAATTACATTAGTGGTGTTATACCGATTAGCATCGCTGCCGCCCCTCGAAACTGTTATTTTGCAAATCTTGCATTCCGCTGATGGACTTTTTTCGTCTTTAAGACTGAAGTATTCCCACACTGCTGACATGACTCTCACAAAGCTACTAGCCAACTGTCATGCACGTGACCACTGGCGACTACTGTTGTCGTCACTTGAGCGACACGCCGGAACGGGCACGCGGATCGGGCACGCGGATCGGAGCCTTTTTTTTCTGGTCCGATCTCCGATCCAGCATTCAGGACTAATATCGGGTCGATATCCGATCTCAGTATCGGATCGGGACATCCCTAGTTAGGGTTAGTCAGAGGCAGTTTTGTTTTTCTTTGTGATCGAATCCAGGTTTTTTTTCAGTGTGAAAATACTACGGCAGCAGCGATGATAACGCACTGGTGGAATAACTCCCTCACATACGTTTTTGGCTAAGTCCAAAATTGGCAGATGTTTTCGGATTTCTGCCGCCCTCAACAAAGTATTCCATGACTCCAGGTTTTGGGGTGACACCAGGTTTGGGTTGGAATTATCATCAGAGCAGTGGATGATGCAGTCCATGCGGGCCCGCTTTCTTGGCAGGTTGCTGCTGCATTCGCCTGGATCCATCATTAAACCCAAACTTACTGCTGATGATGTGGGTCTCTGAAATAGAGGAATACATCTAGTTTGACATTAAATTACCATCCTTATTATAAACAAAAAAATATGTAATGGTACAAATCAGGTTGTATTTTGTCTAAATTTGGACAAATACTAATTCCATTAGTTTTTTAATGTGTAGTCAATTGTTATTTATTATGAATAATAATTATAAAGAATTCCTATTTTAAAAGTATTTTAATAGCAAGCATGCACTGAAAACACAATTAAACAATTATGTCTATGTCCTGCCTATGTTGTTAATATATCTAAATATAATACAATTTAGGTGCCTGAGCTCGACCACCATGTCAGCAAGTTAGATATGTCCTTTATATAAGTTATGAAGTCCAAATGGCACCCTATGAAAAAAAATGACCCTAATATTACTACAATATAAACACCTGTCTCAAGGCTGGGTACACAGCAGGCTACTTGCTAGCTAAACTAGCTAACTAAAATGTTATTAACTAGCTAGCTAGCTAGCTAGTTATAATAATATTATTATTATTATTAATAATAATAATAATAATAACTTGCATTCATATAGCGCCTTTCAGGGAACCCACGGTCGCTTTACCACTAACTCTAAACTAGCTTGCTAGCTAAAGTTACCTGAGGTAACTGAGGTAAGTTTGTTATCTCTAAATATGGATCTGTCTGGGGCTAATGAAGCTAAATTCATTTGAACACACACTTTATTTGTTTTAATACTTTGAACAAATTACTTACCAACAAGGCATCTGCCTATGGTCCTAGCGGTCACCAGCAACAGTCACTGAACATGTAACTACCGAGAGGCTACAGACTCACTCACTGAACATGTATGCACAAAGATGTGTGATACCTGGACATAAACAAAACCTTCAAAAAGGGTTTAGGCAAGGCAAGTTTATTTGTATAGCACATTTCATACAACAAGGGCAATTCAAAGGGCTTTACAGTAGGCCTGTGTGTTATTATCCATATTCTAAAGGCTTGCTTAGATTCGTTTTTTAAAATTTGTTTTTACAGATTAGATTTTTATTCTGGAAAACTATGTAAATTAATGCATATTTTAAGTAGATAATGTATCATTTGTATATTTAAACATACAAATTCAGAAAACAATAAATGTACCCATCCATGGGTTTGACCTTTCATCTGACTCCGCCTCAGTGTCCTGCATTCGGGTCCACAAGTCCCCTGCCATATTCTGCTCCCCTTCGCGTCAGTCGCGCATAGCTCGGGCTGTGCTTGTGATAGAGACATGAGCCAGGTTAGCTTTATGCGCCTGGGTCTCCTGAACACGTAGATACCAACCCCGAGTCGATCAGAGCTTCCTACGCTGAGCTATGGTAACTTTCCCGCACCTACCGCACAATACCTCCGGAAAACCGCAAAAATTAGGCATTCATCGGTAGGGGGTAGGTGCGGTAAAGTTACCACAGCTCATCGTAGGAATTATTGATCGACTCGGGGTTAGTCTCTACGTGTTTAGGAGACTCAGGCGCATAAAGAACATGAAAGGGCTCATGTCTCTATCACAACCACACCACAGCTAGGCGCGAATCATACGAAGGGGAGCAAGATATGGCAGGGGACTTTTCTAGGCAAAACTCCGGTTTTTAAAAAAGCACTCCGTACCTTTACGAGGTCATAGCTGCCAAACCAAAAGGTCTATCATATCAAAACATAATCTAGGCAGTGTTTCCTCTACATGCATTTCATCGTGGCGCACCGCCACGATGGAATTTCCTCCGCCACCATTCAGATTTCTCAACCCCAAAAAAAAAAAAAATTTAGGCCGCTTTTCAGACCTTCACAGCGCTAGACACACCCACAAGCGCTGAAACTGGACCAGTCCGTGTGTGTCGCGAGTATTGAACTTGAGGCTGCGTTCGTAAATTCGCTCTGAGAGCCCCGGAGCGCACACTGGGTTCAACGTCATAAAGGGACCAAGTCATTTGATTGGACAAGAGGCATTCCGTGAGTGCTGATCAGATTTCCAGAGCGTATTTACGAACGCGCCCTGGCTGTCACCCGAACACCGCGAGCTAGCGTAGTGTAGTGTAGTATAGGATGCGTAGTGTAGTGTAGTGTAGGATGGAGAGAGAGAGGAGAAGCCTCTCTATGTGTTACCTATGTCCAGTGTACTAGAACCACTCTAACAGGAGTGTTTGTCCGTGAATAACACCGGCTATGCCCGGGGTAGAAACACAAGACTATAGCTGGATAAGGTCTACAGGTCTACACGGTCATTTTAAGCCGTCGACCAGCCCTCGACGACCACAGGAAGTCATGTTAAAAGTGAAGATACTTCTGTTAAACTAAGCTAAGCTAAACATCGCTAATCGCTAACTCCCTCCTGGGCTTAAAGTGACAAGTAATAACGTTGTGAAAAAAAACGTCAGATCAGTGTTTTTGTTTTTATTGACAACGGAATTACATGCTGGAAAAACATGCAGACACAGACAATAAGAGACACACGGGAGAAGTACAGGAAAACATTTTATTTTTTTGGGTTTTGCCTCGAGTTTTGGCTGAAATTACGTCGTTGTTTTGAGCGCGCGTGCGCGTTTCATGCGCGTGCACGCGAAAAAATCGGTCAGCACTACCCGCCACCATTGTAAATATTCCTGGAGGAAACACTGCTAGGGATGTATAGGAATAAGAAAATCACATCTAGGATTTGCCCAGAATTTGGTAATGAAATGTTCAATTTGGGGGTTTGGCCCAAGGACTACAATGGTCAGTACTGTTGTGTCTTGTTGTTCTCTAACTTACAAGATACACTTTATAATAATAATAATAACTCTGGTCTCTGGAGCAACGTTCAACGAGCATCTTTATTCAGCATCCCAACGACAACCAGACCACACTAGTCGATCGATGATAACATTGTCAAGATGTAATGCTACGGAGGCAATAGCAATCAATCCCAGATCTATGCTAAACATAGCAATATACTACATCCCCCCTTTTAAGCATTAAAAGTCTCTCTTGGGTCAACTGAAAATTAGTCTCTGAAAAGATGAAACAGACAATAAGTGTCACTGGGCCTTATGGCTTCAGTCGATGGATTGATCTTCTTCTTTAAAACTGTACTCACTACTAATGTATATGATCTAAACAATAACAGTGCAGACCTGACTATAACTTGTCAAGTAACTTGTGAACTTCACTTGGAGTAAAAATCAAACTTGTAAACAAACCACACTTTCTAAATGTGTCCAACTATCATCTAGTAACTATCTGAACTAAGGGTCAGAGGTCACCAGTACGTAACCCTGGTGGAGCACAACCTTCAGCGTTGGCCCATCTCAAAGTCTTGATACCTTGCCGGAAGCGCCACAGCTCTGCCACTTGTGTGTGACAGTCAGATGGAGCATTCGGTAAACAACAACAGCAAGGTAATGCATCAGCTGAGTTAAAGAAAACCAACTCTTACCTTTGAGGACACCAACATGAGCCCTGTTTACCCGTACCTCCGCCGTTCTGTTCGTGGTGATTTTAGAAGCAATAGATTATTTTTGCCCCGCGCATATTGCTATGAATAGTTCGATCTCCACACATGAGTCGGCGATGTTTTCATTTAGCCAGCTCTCAGAGAAGCACATCAGGCTGCACCCCCGATACACTGAATGATGCATCACGAGTGCCTCCAACTCGTCACATTTGTGTCACAATTTGATGTAAACAGACACCTCTCGGAAATGAGAAAGACGTGAAATTCGTCTTGAAAGTTTTTTTTTTTTCTTTCAGATTTTCGTTTTTTTAGCTAACATTCAACTCGAAGATGTGAAGTACCCACTCGTTATTTTTCCGAACAGTTTTACGTTCATTAAATAAGTGTAATCTATAACACAATGACTTCGTTTCTTGTTGTTTGATGGGGATTCATTATCTTTGATGGGGATTTTCTGTGCTTAGTGATTTCAGGTGTAGCAACTTTCAAATACTCATGTCGTCTTCAATTTGTTTCCGATTTCAATGTATGATGCATCATTTGAAAGCTTACAATCTGTAGTTTAAGCACATGTAAAAAACAGAAAAATGATTTTGCCTACAGGTAGCCCTTTTCATTGGCAGTTGTCACATTTGTTGGGTAAGGAGTTAACATTTCCCATTACGATTGATGGTAGAAACGGCTTGTATCTCCACCGCCTCCTCGATTTAGCTTTTAGCTTCGCTCCAGCTTTGCAACGAAAATTGTAACGAAAAGCGGCCTAAATCTAGCTTCAATCTGCTTTTTTTCTGTTCTCCGGTCATAATAACTCGCTGCCTTTCTGCGCAGCCTGAATCAAAGTGGACTGTCTGAATCATTTGGTGGCGGAGGAAATTCTTTGGTGGCGGCCCGCCACGAATAAATGCATATAGAGGAAACGCTGGTTGTTTCCACCGACGCCAATTCTCACTCACGTTTCCAGAGAGCATGAGCGGCGCGGGAGGCTTGAACTGTTCCATGGTTTGCTTTCACTCGCTAGCTACTACGAACGAACGTCGCACAGGGTCGATAGCTAACTATAGTTCTCCACAAAGTTTCTGCGTAGATCGACGGTGCCTCGCAATTCCTTATATTTGTGAAGAAGTCACATCTTCTGACACCGTGTTGTGTCTTGTTGTTCTCTCTAACTTACAAGATACACTTTATAATAATAATACTCTGGTCTCTGGAGCAACGTTCAACGAGCATCTTTATTCAGCATCCCAACGACAACCAGACCACACTAGTCGATCGATGATAACATTGTCAAGATGTAATGCTACGGAGGCAATAGCAATCAATCCCAGATCTATGCTAAACATAGCAATATACTACAAGTACAGAGCTGCAGCCGCTCATAGGTGGAGCTGCGTTAGTGACACACGGTCATTATTTAACACATCTCACACGAGAGGGAGTGCTGTTATACTGAACATCAGCACGACTGTGATTCGGTCGTAGATGCGAGGCCGCTGGCAGCGCCATTTATTAGTTAACAGTAATAAGCGACTACAGATTATGATTTGTTTGTTTATTGAGCTTGCGCCTCTGACTTAAGCAGCAAGCACGATGCAATGCATTATGGGAAGATTAGGCAGGAAGCCTAGAAATAGATAGAATGACGTCATCTAATGGTACAACACAGCTACATTTGTGTGAACATCGAATGGAATGAACATAAAGCTACACTGCAAACTAGTTAGGTAAAGTGGCTTTGTAACTTCTCAAGTAATGTATTCAAACATCCGCAGGCTTGCTACTTTGTATCGTGTACATTTAGCTGTACGTTTCCATTTATTGTGCAACCAGTGAAATATGACTCGGTTGACAGTCGCTTTGGTGGTGAATGTGTGAATGCGATTCAGACGAGTTGACAAGATAGTACATTGCTCCATCTGCGAGCTTTCAGACCTAAACACATTCGCCCTCTTCTGATGACCATTCATAATTTAACTCAAATGTTATATTATTTGGAAATACAGTATATCCATCTTTGTTTGAAACCAACACACATCGATAATCTGATAGATAACGACCGTTAATGTTGTCTAATTAACGGTCATTTAATAGAACACCTGTGCGGCGGAGTGATGCATATAGTTAAAAGTCCCAGTGCTGTTATACTGTATGTAACCCCTGCCATATGGGCGGGGCCTGAGTTCTATTTTAAATAAGTGGCGGTATTACCTGTAATAATAAACTATTCAAATTATGACGATCGGTGCCTCCATTAACTATGTGGAAGTATTTTAAATAGGACTTCCTTTTTAATCCTTTTAATGTATTTATGTTTTAATATATCATATGAATTGCCTATTACCTGTTTATGACACAACACAGTGGCTTTAAATGCAAATACCAAAGGATATATATTTATTTACTTAATGCTAAATTTAAAGTGTTGGTAGTCAATTATAATGTTATACAAAGTCAATAGACAATTATTCACAATACAATGTCAACAGACAATATCACAATATCACATAACAAAATATAGGCTCAAAGCCTATTCCAATTCCTTTCAAGGAAATAAATGTAATGTTTCCAATAAACTCAGTCAACTCAAAGGATTCACAATTGTACAATATATCATCAAGTAAAATAAAAAGGTGGGCCCACACTCACACACACACACGCACTCTGTAACTCAGTCCATTAACCAGTGTTACCGTTGCAGCTGACGTTGCTTGTGAGCGGGGGGCCTTGAAACAGATATGGCCACTTCACTCGTTTACACGAGCCTAAATAAAAGCATGTGCGTGGTTCAGTACTCACGTAACCTTGTGGGGAACTCGTAGTCGTAGGTAAACAAGGGGTTTGAAAGATCCGAAAAAAGAGGCAGAGATGAGGGGGGATGGGGTCCAGCGCTCTCCCACGAGCGCAGGAGAATGATTGAAGTACACTGACGCGAAGATTCACTGGACGGTCTCGAGTTACCCCAGGCGACTGGAAACGGTCTCCGTGTGTCCACCGGAGAGCTTTCCTTTTGCTTGGTCTCTCTACTTCCAATTTTGAATTAACAGAATACACTGAGCCAGGGTTTGACGCTTACCTTTTCCCCAGGTAGCACTGTGCTACCATGTCAAAAAATTTAGTAGCACACCAAGAATTTCAGTAGCACAATGAAAATTGCGCAATTTTCGTATGACGACAACATTATCATAATCATAACATATCAGAATTATCATAACCGGCTCTTGGCCGTAATAAAAATGGAGACTCACACAATGTAAAGGGGAAGTAAGAATATTCATTTATTAATAAATGATTCATGAATAAATAAATAATTAAGCCCAGGCTTTCATATAAAATTAATAAATTCTGAGCAATTAAATGCAAAGAATGTCTGTGGTCCAGCAGTCTTGATAATCTGGTCGCCTGGCCTGCTTAGAGCTATCAAGCCATCTTTCAACCGCTGGACTTGGATCAAACTGCTCAAGCGGAGGCCCCTCCAAACTGATTCGCATTAGGTCTTCTGTGGTAGAAACGGCCAGCCTACTTCTGGTTGCACTTTTAATGCGGTTCTGGGCTGAAAACCCCCTCTCACATTGGGCAGCCGAGATTGGGAGCACCAACATAATTTGGACCAGTTCCAGTATGTTCTAAGGGGAGAACAATTTTCATTTTTAATAAATTTTTAACCCTCACCTCTCACTATTCAAAAACAACATACATACAATAAACATGAATGTGTTTAAGTGTAGGGCTATCTGGATCTACTTTGCCTTACTTGGTAGTCTTTCTTATAGGGGTCCTTTGTGAGGAGAACCTCCCACAGCTCAGCATAGCTTTTGTCGCTGAAGTTCTCGCTTACGAGTACTTTCAGCCCTTCCCATTCCTGTTGCAGGGCAGGAATATCACACCTCGCTCTGAAGGATAGAAGAGAGCAATTGGGTTAGCACATATGCAACTAGTGTCTCACGTCTGTCAATGCAATGTCTTAAAATGCATTCTTACCCTGTCAGAGGCTCATGGAAATGCCTTGCCAGATCTGCAACGCTCTCATTTCCATAAGTGAGTAGGCTGGCTTGGTCTTTTGGCCAGGCATCAGGGTTGAAGACTTTGAAAGAGTCCAGCGTAGACTTGACGCCCTCATCTGACACCAAACTACCAAAGCTAAAAAAATAAGATTTATTGCGATGTCAACACAATCGATTTGTGATTTACCTTGGTGTGATGCTTTTAAAAACAAAAGAGAGCACAGAGCTCCTTTAGTGTTTGTTGCCCATACCTCGCTTTGATAGCATCCATGCTGATGTCAATGGCAGCATCCACATGTCGCTTCAGCTGTGGATGTGTGAGGCCGTTCATGTTCCCCTTCAGGGTCATTCCCTTCAAAAGACACACACACACACACACACACACACACACACACAAAATCTTGGTTGTGACCATAGCAGTATTTCATCCTCAAACTCTCTCAACACTGCATAATCCTCAAGATGATCAATGTTAAACCCTGACATCACAAACACTGACTTATCCTAAACTAACCTGGAATCTCATCTCATTTCCCTGCTGCTGTGCGAATGTGGCCAGGATTCTCTCAAACAAGCCACCTTCCTTTGGCTGTGTCTTGAGTGCCTGAAGCTTGGTTAACGTTTTTCTTATTTCTGAAGTGGCTGTGGGGAGGATTAAACTGTTCCTCTGCAGTGTGAGGCTGAGGCTGGCTAGCAGGCCAAACAGGTCACAGAGAAAGTGGCAGAATACACAGAAAAGTGTAGTCTCCATTTCCTTCTTTATCTGTTGAGTAGTTGAGTAAATGGATACGATAAAAAATGGTTAGCTGTTGAAAATAAACTTAACCATCTAACAACTTGATGACAGTAGTGTTTGCGTTTTTAACCTATTCTTTAAAGCCTAACTTTAGTTTATTTATTCATAGTGGTCAACACAAGAAAACTGACCTTTTTGGCCCGTCCTTGCACTTCCACAGAAGTGGACTGTGAGGCTGCCAGATGCTCCATATGTTGGAGAACCACAGAGTATTGATCAGGATCACTGGCAAGGTCCTTCCCCTCTCCATACTGCAGGAATACCTTCAGCGACCGGTGAATGTGGGGGATCCACCGAGTTCCCTTAATAATAATAATAATTATTAAGTGTTTTACAGGGTAAAACATCTGAATCATGTCCATAACAAAACAACATTCCAGATAAGTATTAAATACAACACCTTGACACTGCTGGGATTGTGGACATCCACTCCAAGCTCCTGTCCAAGAGCACAGAGCTCTCGTTTAGATTTTCCACTGTAGTGGTAGGTCTTCCAGATGAGGTGCAGGAGATCATAGACTATCGACACCTTTGGCTCTGTCTTCTGTAGAGTGAGTATGGCAAGCTCCAATCTGTGTAAGAAGCAGACATATTCTTCCAACACAAGAGACTCAAACAAATGTGTTGCCACTTAATTAAAAATGTTTTCAAGGTTAAGAGTATGGAGATTGTAATGCAACTATGAATGGTTGTGTTCATGAGTATTTATTTAAAGTGTAGTATTTATTAAGTGTATAGTATTTATAGTGTACAGTATTTATGTATATGGTAGTGTTATCATAGGCTTATTTATTTAGTGCATAGTATTTATAGTTTACAGTAGGTAGTAATTATTTATGTATAGTGTAGCGTTATGCATTTACACTCACCTGTGTGGCATACAATGGATGGGTATGATGTGAGGCCCTGCCTCTCGCTGAAGATGGGCTATCACCCCCCCCTGCCTGCCCATGTTCACTGCGGCCCCATCAGCACCAAACGACACACACTTCTGCATCCATGCCGCTCCATCACCTTCACAAACAGCTGCAAAGGCAGCCTTTGTGGCCTTCAGAACCCCTTTACAGAAAAAAACACAATAGTCTCCAAAACCAAATAGACTAATTACAACTTACATAAATTAAGACTATTAAAAAAAAACTTACCAATGGCATGGGCATGTTCGAGGGCTTGTTGTCCCACCAGAAGGTTCACAGGCTTCCCGTTGTCAAGAAGACGTACATATACAATCTCACACTCTGTGTTCGTGATGTCCGTGTCCCCGTCTATCAGTACGGCGAGATAGTGTGCGGAATTGATCTTCACAGCAAGGTCTTCTCTCATGGCATCCGCTATCTGCCCGATCATGTCAGCGCATCGTTTGTCATTACTATAGGTTGGATTTAATTCAACGCCATTTTTCTTGTGAAGGGCGAATAATTTGTGGAATTTAATAAATGGGATCTCTTCTTTTGCCACGTAGTAAGCGATGTTAAACTTTAACTTGAGCTGTCTTTTAATTTCCTCACTGGAGCTAGCCTTCTGGCGTCCAACAGCTTTCTCAAGTGGCTTGTTCTGAGCTGACATGAAAGCTTCCCTGCATTTCACATGTTTGCGAGACAGACCATGTTTTTTCACTGTGTCGCGTTTCAGCTGTGCATCTCCTGACACAAACGCGGTCTTTCCAGCTAACTTCATGTGGGCGACACACCACTTGCAATACATCTTCCCTTCCTTCAGCAACAGCCACGGGAAAGATGTTTGCCACTCGGCACTGTACCTGTAGACCTTTGTCACTTTTGTCAGACCAGACTTCGCGTTGGCAGTGGCACCGCCATTATCACCGCGCGGATAATGACCTTCCCCCTCCCCTGACACACTTTCTGACCGGGCGCTCTCATCCTCGCTTTCCCCGTCTCTGTTTTCTTCGTCCCTCTCGTCTCCAGCTGTAATGTTGACTCCACTACCCCCCTCTACCTCCTCTCTGTCTGGAACGCTGCTAACATTAGCCTTGCTAAAGTATGCCGTAATCGGATTCATTTTAACAGCGGTCTTTTTCTGACAGGATTTTCAAATGTAAAAGCTTGTTGTGCTTGCGGGTCACGTGTCTGTCACGTGTCTGTTTTCAAAGGATTGCATTGGTTTAGATGCGCTGTGATCTTATTAACGAACATAAGATTGACTGCGCATGACAGTAGTTCAGCTTTTTTTTTTTTTTTTTTTTTGGCGCACTGGTGCGATTGAATGTATTTCCAAGTCGCACAGAAATATATTCACTCGCAAATGCGACCAAAACAGTCGCACTGTCGAACCCTGCACTGAGCTACAAAATCCAATAGCTATTTCGTTTTGATATAGCTAGAAACAATTTAGCACTCAGCAAATGCTAGCAACATGCTAACGTAATTATGCTAAGCTAACCGCTTGCCGCGATGAGCTCTACAGTCAAATATAACATACTACAACGAGTAGATGTAGCTTATAAACAAACACCAGGCATATGTATTTACCTCTGGTAGCTTCAATGTGTACCAACATCCAAAGGAATAACTGTTCGTTGATTCCCGAATTGTTACACACAGCATACAGGTCTTACTTCACTCGAAGATGTCCTCAATCATTCTGACACGTTACTTAGTGCAACCTATCGCTATTAGTACAAAGTCCCGCCCCCTCTATCTCAGCATACATTACAGTTGTCTAGCTCTTCCCGATGGACCAATGAAATAAAGAAATGAATGAATGACATTCATATCACGTAGTATAACCAATGAGCGAACTTACATTAGAGCTTATAAACAAGTACACATTATAAACGTATAACAATGTTAATAACCGTGTACATAACCATGAAATGATGCTTATTTATTAAATTGACTTATTTATTTAACTTATTAAATGGACTTATGTTATGAAATGCTCATAGCTCATTTTAGTAGCTGGGCTACATGTATATCGGCACTCATGGAATGCCTCTTGTCCAATCAAATTACTTGGTCGGAACTAACTGTTGTATAATAGATAATTATTAAGTACAATCAAATACAATGAGTCAAATCTAGTTAGTTGTTCCTAGCAATTCACAATGGGGGTTTTCGTAACAACTAGTGGACAACAACAGAGCAGTACTATTCCATGTAAGATAGATAAATGGCACAAACTTTTCAGTTTTTTCATACTAATATTTTGTAGTGGATTTATTACACTTCACTGATTATCCTCTGGTGTTCAGGCTGTGATACGCGTCATGGTCAGATTTAACCAAACAACAGACAGACTAGGGATGCCCCCATACCGTTTTTTTGCACTGATATTGATCATCTATAATCTATGAGCAATATCGACCGATATAGGCTACTGCCCATACCGATCAAATAATAGCCTAATACTAATAGACTAATAAATAAATATGAATCAAAATAAAAACAAAAATGAGTGTGGATGAGACATTTAACATTTAGAGTATCTGATAAAGAAAGGCCTCGACCTAAATGTTTTAAGAGTCTTTTTTTAAAATGTCCACAAACCTTTTGATGGCTGATAGACCTTTTGATACATTACCTCTACCCTGGGCTTACTGTCAATTTTGTGTTTGTGTTTGTGTTTGTGTTTGCTCAAACGTTACCTAGCGTGTTGACGCTTCACTCACCCAAGCCTCTGCTACCGCTGTTCGGTGAACGTAACGTCTGCCAGTTCATCATGTGGATCTACAATCTCGCTGTGAGCTTTATGCTCCTGTGGACTGTCCTGTCCTTCTTGATATATCCAGCGTCAACTCTGATCCAATACATGAGTGCGGAGCTCCACCAACTCCGTTCCTACCAATCTGCTCCCCCGTCTGTGCTGCATCGTTTTCCGGACGTCGCTCGCCTTCCCCGTCGGAGGTACATCCATCGCGGAGCCGGACGAAGCTACCACATTGACGACTCCACTGCAATAAGCTCCATCTGGTCCTCCACCCGCCGCCACCCTCCGAGAAACACCTGCAGGAGAGTGGACCGTGGCGCGCTGGCTGGCCTGGGCAGGTCGGCTAGCGTTGGGTTCTCCAACCAGCACTCCGATCTCAAATTTGGTTTATTTAACATCCGCTCCCTCACTGGCAAGGGACAACTACTGCAGGACCTCCTCCTCGACCACAAATATGACTTTCTTTGTTTAACAGAGACTTGGCAACAACCTAATGACTTCTCTCAGATGAACGAGTCTACTCCACCTGGGTTTGTTTACAACTGCCAACCCCGTCTCACCGGCAGAGGGGGGGGTCTCGCGATAATCCACCGCGAGTCCTGGAAGGTCTCTTCTGTCACTCTGCCAGTGTCTCATTCTTTTGAGTCTGTGGCTCTACAACTAAATGGACCTACCCCAACTGTTTTAGTTAATATCTACCGCCCACCCAAACCAAACAAGGATTTCTTTGATGAATTCAACACATTTCTCACCCACATCTGTTCACTCTCATCCAACATAATTCTGTTAGGTGATTTAAATATTCACATGGATAATACTAATCATGCTCTCACTAAGGACTTCATCTCTTGCCTGGACAGTTTTGGTCTCCAACAATATATTGATTTCCCTACCCATTCTAAAGGTCATATTTTGGACTTGGTCTGTTGCTCAGGTGTCACTCCCCTCAACTGTTCTGCTGTTGACCTCCCCATCTCTGACCACATGCTTGTTTCATTTAATTTAAGTTTGTCTCTATCCAAAACCAAACAGTCACGTACTATGTCCTTCCGCAACATCAGACACATTAATTTAGCAGACCTCACAACAGGCATCGACACTTTCCCCATCATCACCCCCCCATGCACCCCTGATCAGCTCGTCTCTCATTATAATGATGGACTCCCAACTCTGCTGGACTCACTCGCGCCCCTCAAAACCCGGACTGTCTCATTCCCCCATTCTGCCCCCTGGTTTTCCCCTCACCTACGTCTGCTGAAAGCCAAAGGACGTCAGCTGGAGCGGCTTTCAAGAAAAACCGGTCTCACTGTTCACAAACAGATGCACCATGCCCACATCCTCCTTTACAAAGACGCCCTCTCCTCAGCCAAATCCCAATATCTTACAGACAAAATCACTGCTGGTGCTGGGAACACCAGGGCCCTGTTCTCAGTGGTCAACAACTCACTCCGCCCCCCCGACTCCCTTCCCCCACACTTCTACTCCACTGACCACTGTAACTCCCTGATGTCATTTTTCAACTCAAAAATAGCCAACATCCACCAGCAACTGACCCCTCTTATGTCCAGTTGTCCATCTCCCCATCCCCCCCTCTCTGTACCTCTCTCCTGCTTCCATCTCCCCTCTGCTGCCGATTTATCTAAACTCATCCGGAAATCCAAGCCATCCACCTGCCAACTTGACCCCCTGCCCTCCTCCCTGGTCATAGCCTCCCTCCCCTCTCTCCTGCCCCTGATAACTACAATCATCCATTCCTCCCTCACCTCTGGTTCTGTCCCATCATCTCTCAAATCCGCAGCCGTAACACCAATTCTGAAGAAACCTGGTTCAGACCCCAACATCTTCAATAACCTCCGTCCCATCTCCAACCTGCCATTTCTTTCAAAAATCTTGGAAAAAGTGGTGGCTTTACAGATTCATACTCATCTCTCTAACAATAACCTCTATGAACAGTTCCAGTCTGGCTTCCGCCCCCTTCACAGCACAGAAACAGCCCTCCTCAAAATCACAAATGACCTCCTGATGGCAGCTGACTCCGGACTCATATCCATCCTCATCCTACTCGATCTGAGCGCCGCTTTCGATACTATATCGCACTCCACCCTCCTTAACCGTTTAGCCTCCATTGGTATATCTGACACCCCTCTACACTGGTTCCATTCCTATCTCTCTGGCCGCACTCAGTTTATACAGTTAAAATCATTCACATCCCATCCGTCCCCCCTCTCCTCTGGTGTTCCCCAGGGCTCTGTCCTTGGCCCTATCCTCTTCATCATCGACCTCCTCCCACTTGGTCTGATTTTCCGTAAATACAACATCCATTTCCACTGTTATGCGGACGACACCCAGCTCTACGTTTCCTCCAAACCCACTTCCACCCTCCCTCCCTCCTCCCTCTGTGCCTGTCTACATGAACTTAAATCCTGGTTCACTTCAAATCTCCTCAAACTAAACAGTAATAAAACAGTGGTAATTCTCATTGGCTCCAAATCCACACTCACCAAGCACCCCAGTTTCACCCTCAACATAGACAACTCCTTGGTTTCCCCCTCCCCCCAGGTTAAGAGCCTGGGTGTCGTCCTCGACAACACCCTTTCATTCCACTCCCACGTCAACAACACCATCCGGTCTGCTTACTTCCATCTTCGTAATATCAACCGCCTCCGCCCTTCACTCACTCCAAACAGCGCCGCAATCCTGGTCCACTCCCTCGTCACTTCCCGCCTGGATTACTGTAACTCCCTTCTCTTTGGTCTCCCCCACAAACTGCTCCACAAGATCCAACTGGTCCAGAACGCTGCTGCCCGTATTGTCACCAGAACCCCTGTCATCAGTCACATCACCCCCATTCTACACCAACTCCACTGGCTCCCCATCAAACACCGCATCGATTACAAAATCCTTCTCCATACTTTCAAGGCCATCCATAACCTCGCCCCTCCATACCTGTCCGACCTCCTCCACATCAACATTCCCACCCGGTCCCTCAGGTCTGCCTCCTCCATCAACCTGACCGTCCCCCCAGCCCGTCTGTCCACCATGGGGTTTAGAGCCTTCAGCCGCTCCGCCCCTCGCCTCTGGAACTCCCTCCCCCCCGACATCAGGAACATTGATTCAATCTCCTCATTTAAAACCCACCTCAAAACCCACCTGTTTACGCAGGCATATCCGTGTTGACTTACTGTTCCCGTGCTGCTCTGCTGCTGGCTATGTTTTATACTGTGTATTTTGTGTTTTGAATTTTGTGGTTGTTTTTAGATTTGTTGTTGTACGGCGACCTTGAGTGCCATGAAAGGCGCCTTATAAAATAAATGTATTATTATTATTATTATTATTATTTCTTCACTCTTGTTTTAATATTTTGATCATCTTTATTCGTAGGATTCCCTGCACTGTGAACTCTCCATCTGGGCAGAGAGATGGATGCTTCTGCTTATTCAGTGTCAGAGAGCCAGAGGACACACCTTGGGTCCCCTGATGCAGAGACAGAAGGACAGAACCACCGGAAGGACAATCTTATTAGGCTCCAGCCACCACCACTACCACCACCTCCCACCCACAGTAGGAACCATCACTCTCCCAACATTAAAGAAGAGTATGACACACCGTGGGATAGGTTTTTACGGGACTACATCAAAAACCAAAAGGCCAAAGATGAGATGCTCAGCACAAATGCCTCAGGGCAAGATGCACATGCTCTTAAAGAGAGGCATCGACTCTCTGAAGCACCGAATTACATGGATAGTGACAGTAACGCCAGTTCAGAGGTCAAGACGAGAGGTCAAGAGGTCAAGATCGAAGAGTGCTATGGTAGGAATTCCTCTCAACAAAGGCCAACCACAGGCCGCGCTAGAGCTGACCAATCACATCCTGGATGTGAGTCAGGTGGTCACAAGAGCAGCTCAGTGATTGGATTACAGGAACAGCAGAGAAGGACAGCGGCAGGGCAAATCTCTGGGCAAACGAAACATGGTTGTGGTCATGACGACATGCGCCAGTGCTACGTCCAGTGTGGGAAGAAAGTAAACATGGCGGATATTGTGACAATACAGCAGCAAATTAGAAGACGAGAGCAACACCATTGTGCTCCAACTGATCAGTAAGTCACACACATGCTGTGAATCCTGTCCACAAGTATTGTGTTCAATAATTCACCATAGGGTGCCAGGTGTCAAGTATGCAAATGGTGGTCATTGAATTGATATGGTGAATAATACTGCCAGTTGCATGACTAATAAGTTGATTTGTAATTGAATTAGCTCAGTAACACATTTCAACAGTAGCTAAACAGTTGGTAATTAAAGGGCAGAACTATAAGCACATCTAATAGATGAATGTCATGTATGATATCGCAGCAAGCTAGCTTGAAAGGGAGCTGCCAGTCAAGCGTGCAAAGTCCACAACCATACAGCCCTCGGAACTGTCTGACCAGGAAGTTGAGCCTAACAAGAAGCTTATTTCCATAGTTTATTATGTGTTAACATTTTTCCTGGACACAAAATACAATTGGAACCATTTAATGTCTACTTTCCAGACCCTTTAATTACAACAAATGCAATCAGTAATCCATAGATTATTGCATTTGCAGGACGTGTCCTGTCAGTCTAGATGGGAGTTCAGTGAACTGTTTGTCTGTCATTTCTAATCGACCCTGCGTTGTTTGTGCCTCCAGTGTTTCTAGCCGCAGGTCCTCTTCAGCTCATGTAACCATGTATGAACCAGAATGCACCGAGTCCCCCGGATCTGGCTGTGGTTCTCCAGCCCTGAAAAGCCCACAGTGGGGTCCAGAGATGGTGGCAGTGAAGCTGGAGGAAGAAGATGTAGAGGAGAATGGTGTGATGGTAAAAGAAGAGGATGGAGGAGACCAAATGAGAGAGGAGGGAGTGATGGTAAAAGAAGAGGACAGAGGAAGAGTGGAGATGAAAGACAGTGAGATGGATGGTAAGTCTTTGTTATTGGTGAGTGTAATTGCCCTGTTGTAAAATCAGTGCTACCAGTGTATGGAAGCATATAGTGGACTTAATTCAAATGTTAATGCAATTTGAGATTGCAATTGCATGTTCCACTTTTGCACGCATTCTTCCGGTCAATATTCAAAATCAAATGCAATCATATTATTTGCATTTTCATTTTCATGTAGCTGGTATGCAAGTTCATTCTGAAAAAAGTTCATTCTGAACTGAAAATTACTATGCAATCCCACAATAGCATTTTCCACTCTTTCCTGCATTACTTGAGTCAATATGACAATTGTAATGCAATAATGTGATTAGCGTTTGCATTTCCATGTTCTAGTAAACACATCCACTTCGTAGCTGACAACATTAAAATGTTGACCATTTCATGCAATAATGGTATTGCATGAAACACACGCTTATAGGTAGGGATGCACGATATGCATTTTTTCCAACCGATACCGATAACCGATATTTACCCGCTTCTCGTGGCCGATAACCGATATGATAACCGATATGAGAACAGATATAATTTCACAGTTGATAACCCGGAGCTCCTGCATGAGGGCTGACGAGTTGGCGATGTTTACTTTCCTGCTGACTAGGTGTTGTGTTACTTTGGCCAGATCATCATCAAAAAATCGAACAAGGACATTGAGGATTTTGTCCATGTTAAGATTAGTAGCTTCGTCGATATTAATTGAAAACGTTGCTTTTTTAAGCTTTTCACACAGCCGTTTTTTCAATTCCGGGACAAAGGCCATGTGTGTTTAAATAGCTGGCGTGCTGATTGGAAACGGACAGCTTTGTCAGTGCATTTTTGTCTTCTGATAGCTTCTTGCACAAATCGACGAGTGGCTGAGCCATTGTGAAAGACAGATCATGTTCAGCTATAAACGCGCACACTCTGATCTTTTGCTCGCAATCTCAGTCGGCCATTGAAGATGAAGTGGTAGGCTACCTGTAGCCGTCGCTCCCGGCAAGGTTGTTGTATGAGCAAGGTTTAAGAAACTTGGCTTCCATTTTAATAGACTTACTAAAGTTAGCGAGATAGCGGGGCTGCTAAAAGCGAACGTCTCTACAAGCTAACATTACACTCAATCAAACTTCTTAAGGCCCGCCCCACTACTCTGCCTCCGATTGGCTAGAAGTCGTTGGTTGGCTTGAGCAATGTGATACCATTGGTAGGCGGAACTGTCTCTTTGCTGAAGATGACTCTTTAAATTACGATGTAAATAAATAGCATGTGATTTTATTTTATTTTATTGCTCAAAATTCCCCCGTGCCGGAAATCCGGCACCGTGCCGGAGAACTTTAAGCCCTGCATCACTATTGTTAACACAACAAAGATAACACTTCTGACTCTTCAAATGTTCATTTATTTTTAAAAAAGGAAATACATTTCAACATTGTTGAAAATCACATCACACTCGCTAGTCAAGCCAAACTATTGCAATGCATGGATTGGGTGAGTAATCCCCACTGCTATCTAGTTAACTAGAACACTACTTTACCTTGTTACCTAGTTAACTAGAACACTACTTTACATTGTTAGCGGGCTCACAAAACAAGCTGTGTTAGTTGACTAGCGACGTGTCATTCATTTTCAACAACGCTTAGCTCGCGCTTTTATTTTGAAATCGCGAAAACGAAAACAGAAGTCAATGTCGGAATGAGCCTCTCCTTGTTGTTCAGAGAACAGATGCCAAACTACCGACATATTTGACATGTTAGTAGAAAGCCATCAGTCAATAGCTCGTCTCATTCACAGAACAGCATGGGTTGCCTGCACTGTTTGATTGCGTATTTTAGAGCAGACTACAGAGATGGTGAACATTAGCACTAGCTAACATTGGCTATCTATTTACCTTAGCTTACCGTTAATTGACTGCATGGCTGTACGCAGGCGCAGCATCATGAGTGCGACAACCGGAACCGGAAATATTTCCGGCTTATCGGCTCTATATCGGCAAAAATGTAATAAAACCGCTAAATATTTAATAACATTAATTTCCCAATATCGGGCCGATAATATCGTGCCTCCCTACTTATAGGCTAATATATTAGAATATATTATTCAAATGATCCCATTCTCATATTCTACCGGCCTGTCAGTCATTCTCTGATGCTCATGACAGAATAGAACTAAAATTGAAAATGTAGCTGAATTCTCTGCGATCATGAATAATGATAATCAGACTACATGCACAATCACTTCACTTCTACTAATAAGGCTGGTTAGCTTCCGGTCCAGCGCTGTTCTCCACCAGCTGTTTACAGGAGCTCCGCAAAGTTTTTTTTTTTTTTTCACAGCGGACAGTCAACCAGCTGTTTTTTTATTTTTTTATTTAACCAGGCAAACATGTAAGAACAAATTCTTATTTGCAAATGCAGCCTGACCAAAAAGCAATGGCTCTTTGGGGGGGGGAGGGGGATGGGAAGCTAGAAATAAAACAAGGTTAAGTAATACAATAAACAATAAAACACTGGCAAATACAGATGCAAACTGAAAAGTTTTCAGTAGCATGTATGCTGTCAAATTAAATTATTAATATTATTTGCTCTAGCTCTCCACTTTGGAAGTACAGAATGCCTGAGAGCCTTATATTGCATTATATTTTAAATGGTCATCTGGTGCCTGAATATTGTGTTTTCCTTTACATAAATAATGACATTTCCACCATAAATTGATGCAGAAAAGGCACAAATTGGTGCATATCAATTCACCAGAATATAAGAAATTAAGTGTTTGACGCTCGTGTGAGGACCCCCAGACAGCCCCGCTTCATGGGTCCCCCCCATGTCAAACGCCTGTGGTACCACCTCCGCCTCATTTTGAGCCAGGAAAAACCCTGTAAACGTACCGTAGCTACAAACAAAGCTAGCGTAGCTAACAAACAAAAGCTTTGGCTAGCTAAGTGCACACTGAACATAGTGGTTTCAGCTCACACTCACAACGCTAGCTAGTTAGTAGGGGTGTAACGGTACACGTATTTGCACTGAAATTGGACTAAGTCGTTCAGTTCTGTACGCGTGTGTACTGACATATAAACAACTTTGGCTACTTGTTCCCCAAAACACCAGCAGCTGTTACACATGTCAAAACATCTTTCGATGTGCAAGCTGTGAGCAGTGGAGGTTAAATTTAGTGGAAACACCACAAATCTACGGAACCACTTATTGAGGCATCACCCTGACGTGAAACATCCACGCCTGCGCCCCCCAGTACCTAACTGACCTCCTCCCCCAACATACCCCTTCCCGGAACCTGCGGTCCGCAGACATGGGCCTGCTGTCCACCTCCCGCACCAACCTACGGCCCTTTGGGGACAGAGCCTTCAGTGTGGCCGCACCTACTCTCTGGAACTCCCTCCCCACAGTGATTCTCTTAATCCTGTATCAGGGCTAGGGCTGTCCCAAACGACAATTTTTCTAACGATTAATCTAGCGATTAGTTTTTAGATTAGTCGATTACTCTAACGACTAATTTAACAATTAGTCTAACGATTATTATTTTTACTGTTCGATTAATGTATCACTTAGTTTTTCCCAAAATAATGGCTGTATTGATTCTCTCTGTTTAACAGTGTCTTTATAAAGCACTCTGGGTAATAGCTGCTGCTCTTATAAAACAAAGCAGCGTGTGACATGCACATTACTCAGACGGCCGCCCCTTTAAATGATCAGCTGATGTATGGGGGCTGTCTGTGGGCCCGCAATTAAACACAGACACCTTTAATTCGGCGACCTGCTACTACTACTACTACTACTACTACTACTACTACTACTGTAACTGCCTCTGTCAAACAGCCCCAGACACAGGGCAGACTCACTGCTATGTTTAGCCAACTTGAATGCCAACATGGCCATCAGGGTTTTTCCTGGCTCAAAATGAGGCGGAGGTGGTACCAGTGGTGTTTGACATCGGGGGGGACCCATGAAGCAGGGCTGTCTGGGGGTCAAACACTTAATTTCTTGCATTCCGGTGAATTGATATGCACCAATTTGTGCCCTTTCTGCATCAATTTATGGTGGAAATGTCATTATTTATGTAAAGGAAAACACAATATTCAGGCACCAGATGACCATTCAAAATATAATGCAATATAAGGCTCTCAGGCATTCTGTACTTTCAAATATGTATTCTCCTTGAGCAGTCAACATACTATCAGCTATTTCGCTAGCAAAAACGAAAGCTAACTTATTTGCGAAACAGCGCCCCCGCCACCACGTCGGCGCAGTGCCGCAATTGCAGTTAGATTATTTTTATTTTATTTTATTTGCGACGCACATTACGCAAGTCGACGTATTGACATTAGTCGATTACGTCGACGCGTCGTCCCAGCCCTAATCAGGGCACGATACTTGTACAAGGTTTTTTCTTACTATCCTCCTCTTGCTGTATTTTTTTTAATGCTGTATGTAAAGCGCTTTGAATTGCCCCTGTTGTATCAAATGTGCTATACAAATCAACTTGCCTAGCCTAAACGTATATATTAAAGTTAAACTTGCCTATGTAACCCTGTATATGTTCCTATTCTTACAGACCAGAAGAGCTCCAACCCAGGTTCAAACAGCGTGCCCAGCTCCACCACATCAGGAAACCATAAACAACACAGGAGCTCAAGGCGGAAGAATCACCATAAAACACACCCACAGACTTACACAGGAGAGAAGACCTACCGTTGCCCACTGTGTGGAAATAGTTTTAGTAAAGCAGGAGACCTGAAGAAGCATCAGAGAATACACACAGGAGAGAAACCATACCAGTGCTCCCAGTGTGGGAAGAGTTTCAGTAAAGCAGAAAGCCTGAAGATTCATCAGAGAATACACACAGGAGAGAAACCATACCAGTGCTCCCAGTGTGGGAAGAGTTTCAGTCAAGCAGGAGACCTGAAGAGGCACCAGAGAATACACACAGGAGAGAAACCATACCAGTGCTCCCAGTGTGGGAAGAGTTTCAGTCAAACAGGAGACCTCAATGATCATCAGAGAATACACACAGGAGAGAAACCATACCAGTGCTCCCAGTGTGGGAAGAGTTTCAGTATAGCAAAAAGTCTGAAGGTTCATCAGAGAATACACACTGGAGAGAAACCATACCAGTGCTCCCAGTGTGGGAAGAGTTTCAGTCACGCAGATTCCCTGAAGAAGCACCAGAGAATACACACAGGAGAGAAACCATACCAGTGCTCCCAGTGTGGGAAGAGTTTCAGTCACGCAGTTTCCCTGAAGAGGCACCAGATAATACACACAGGAGAGAAACCATACCAGTGCTCCCAGTGTGGGAAGAGTTTCAGTCAAGCAGGAGACCTGAAGAACCACCAGAGAATACACACAGGAGAGAAACCATACCAGTGCTCCCAGTGTGGGAAGAGTTTCAGTAAAGCAGAAAGCCTGAAGATTCATCAGAGAATACACACAGGAGAGAAACCATACCAGTGCTCCCAGTGTGGGAAGAGTTTCAGTCACGCAGATTCCCTGAAGAAGCACCAGAGAATACACACAGGAGAGAAACCATACCAGTGCTCCCAGTGTGGGAAGAGTTTCAGACAAGCAGGAGACCTGAAGAAGCACCAGAGAATACACACAGGAGAGAAACCAAACCAGTGTGGGAAGAGTTTTAGTCGTAGTTAGTTAGTAGTTTTAAGTAATTGTTTGATTAATTTGTATAGTCTCTTTGTCCATACAAAGCTTTTGCTGTGCATATAGTATGATATGCATTGTATTTTTTTGCAGGGCTCCCCACATGGTTTGTTCTCATCTCTTACTTTGTGTATTGGATAAATCACTTTGAACAGTCACAAGCTTGCTTTTCCAACAGTGGATGTCCTACCCATGTGCTTTGCTTTTGTTCTGCATTAAGTCCAATTGCTGTTCAGGTTCCACAGCTTCTGTTTAATGGAAACTTGCTGTGGATTTTGGGTGATTAAAGTCAAGCTGAAGCCTATGTATTTTTCTTTTCGTTCACAATGAATTGTGCTTTTCCAATTCTTAGTAATTTAAAATCAATGCGGAAGCTGACGGGGAGCCAGTGGAGTGAGGTCAGGATTTTCGTATCGAAGGGGCCCCATGGCGATTCAATCAAAAAAGAATATCTTAAATGTAACAGCCCAAATAAATGTAATTAGAGGAAATGTGTTAGCCTATGTGGCATACAGAAATGTTAGATACCTAGTCGTAACACGGTAATAACTGTTTGACAACGCCACCCTCACACTGTAGGGGTGAGGGACCCTCAAGTTCCCCACTAGGACGGGTCCGGAATTAACTGAACCAGAGGCTGGTGTACCCAAAATACAATTAGTTTAAGATTATAACAATAAACCAAGGCACAATAATCACTCTCAAATGGTGAAGGCCTATAAAAACAGGGCTACTAAAAAGGGGAAGGGGGGGGACGGACCTGTGGGTGGACTCTATCCTTAAAGGCAGACAAACGTGAACCGTTGCTTAAAAGGTGCATGCAAACACAGCAAATAGTGTAGGCTAGGAATTCTTAGTGGGCAATACACGGCACACAGTGAGTTCAAAAGACAACCATAAAATGAGGGCTCTAAGTATCACGGCACACAAGCAACCTTTAGTATAAAAGCACAGCAAACTGGGAAAAGTAGATAAGGGAACACGTCCGCTCTACACTCCAACAGGTCAGGGATAGTTCAATATCAAACTGCTCTAAAACCACTGCAAGACTAAAAACATAATGGCACAAGGGTAGGAAAAAAACAATGGATAGGACAAGGTAGCGTGGACCTCCTATAGAAAGCATAATATTACATTAGTCACATTAGTTAAACCCACAGAATATTACAATAACAATGGACTATAAATATACCTTTGAATTTAAACATACCTTGATACTCTGAGGCTCTATGCCTGAAGCATCAATAAAAGTTTGGCTGAGTGACCATGTGGCTTCCAAACAAATGGGTGCAGAGAATCCTTCCTCACCAACCACGACTAGGTCTGTGGGAAATACATTAGCACTTTAGACAGGATTCCTCCTCTAGTCATCAAACATTGTGTGAAAGGTTTGGATTAAAACATACCGCAATAATCTGGAAACAATGCTTGAAGCAGTGACCATGTGGCTTCCAAACAAGAAGGTGCAGAGAATGAGTCTGAGGTACCCACCCCCCTATATCTCCTTCCAGTCACCACTGGTGCTGGGTCCTAGTGCTATACCTGTCACACCTATGAAAAACGTGTAACTGCATGAAAAAAGGTGTGTATTAAAAAACAACAACAAGACACTTGACAGAACTGTTGTTCGGGATGTAGTTTCCGCCTGTGAGATATTTTTGACACACATCTTACTTAACCTCATCTTATCCACCTAATTTTTCTGGTTTTCTGCTCGAAATGACATGCCCACAGTGAATATAGACAGGGGTGCACATAACTTTTTGGGGCCAGTGCTCAGAGGAGCACCTAGGGATGCTGCTTGGTGCTCCCCGAGCTCGCGAGTCACGACCCGTCCCACAGGATGGATAAAAAAGGGATACATGGATAACTTGTGCAAAACAAAATAAACAAATGCAAAATCAAATGACTGCTCTTTAAGTATGAAAGTCTGTCAGACTCCTTTAAACACAATGAAATCAACTGACATCTCTTTAAGCACTAACTGAATGTCTGTTCTTTAAACACAATGAAATCAACTGACATCTCTTTAAGCACTGCTCTGTTCTGTAAACACTGAAATCAACTTTTCAACAAAAAGTTACAGCCTAAGCATTTATTTATGCTACAAGCTTAATCATCATCATCACTGCTCTCTTGACTGCTGTAAATTATCACTGTCCTCAATTTCAACCATGGTAGAGGATGTTGTAGGGCAGGCCATCACTTTAAATAGCTCATTATTTTGATTGTGCAACAAAGTCTTTTTTTTCTTCTTTCTTTTAATAGAATTCCAAACCATATTCCCTGGGTCAGGGGTCTAGGTGCGATAATGAAGCTGTAAAACAAACGTCTGAACGTTTGAAAGCTTCAGAGAAAAGAAACGTGAAGTCCCTTGGTGCTGTTTTTCCTTTTAGCGACGAGTCATTCGGGACTGAATTTTCACGTGTCGGCGTGATAACCACGCGGAATGAAAGTACTAGTTACGATACTTTCCGAATGTTTTCGTGAGGGGAGTCGCCGTGGTCGTCGTGATGGATTACTCGTCGGGCCTTCGGCTGAGGGGATGGCAAATAGTTACTTACTTGGTGGGGCTTGCTTCTTGGACCCAGCTGTTGGTGCGCAAAAGCGCTGATCTGCCGCTGATCTTCCGCGCAGCATGCATTTTGGCGACGCATGCGCACTGGCGCACCAGTTATGTGCACCCCTGAATATAGAATATCTCCACAATCACAAGGGCCTTCATAATGATATTGTTATCAAATGAAAGCTAACACCTGTGGGGTGGCTGTAGAAGTGTCAGAATCAAAATCTATGTTACTGTGTCAGAGCAAATAGAGCTAGAACATTATAAAACATCTCAAATTCAGTCTCCGCCTAAAAAAACAACAGCTTTTACAGTGAATATCACCTTGGAAACCTGATGAATAAGCCCAAATCATCTAGGAATCAGTACTCCAGGGTCTTATTAGTAGTGCCAAAGTCGATGCTAGTAATGTGAGCAAATGCAACTTTGTACCTGTTTTAGTACAGGTATGTTTAGGCGGACACCTATATGTTTAGGCCATTTGGAGATATGTTGGCACCATCTTTGGCCTTTGACCTTTCTCATGTATCAGATTTCTTTTTTTTCTTTTTTTGGGGGATTTTTTTGGGTTGGCCGACCAATGGTATGGAAATTCGGCGTTGAAACCGGACATGACACATTCTCCAGTTGGAGAAAACTGGATGTGACTTAGGCCGTGTTTACCGTCTCTGTAAAAAAATGGTGGCATCGTATAGCATGCAAAGTTGTGATTTTTTTTTTATATCTTTGAAGAGAATTGATCGAGGTAAACTCTTTATATCACTTCGGATGC
Organism: Nansenia antarctica; assembly: GCF_963989245.1. Taxonomy (NCBI): domain Eukaryota; kingdom Metazoa; phylum Chordata; class Actinopteri; order Argentiniformes; family Microstomatidae; genus Nansenia; species Nansenia antarctica. The sequence continues at coordinate 40,553,403 of NC_137676.1, forward strand.
CCATGGGGGTCCGTTGGCTCCTATGAGGTTAAACCAGACCGTAAAACCTGGTCGCTACCAGGTTTGTTCTCAAGGATTGGTTGCAACCAAGCAGTAAATTATTTGAGCCACATTCATGGAACGGAACTCGAGCTGAAATTATCGCGAATTATCATCTTAGCTCTAATCGTGCTTGGAGGAACAGCCCCTAGTCCGGGGGAAAGCTGGGCTTTTACGCGGCCCAGGAGAGTCTTCTCCAAGACCTCCATGGGGCCGGATGTGAGCAAAGTTAAGAAGGGCAGTTTGGTTATTTTTTGACAGCAGAGGCTTCTTCCTAGCAACCCTCCCACGAATGCCATTTTGATTCATGTTCTTCTCATTGTTTAAGCATGCACAGTTATCTGAGATGCAGCAAAATATTATGTTTGGGTTGGTTTTTACCAGATGTTTGTGGGTTCTGTGGCTCTTGGGGATATTTTGGAAGGGTGTCCACTTCTAGGCCGAGTTGCTGTCATGTTAAATGCTCCCCATTTGTAAATGATTTACCTCACAGTGGATTTGCCTCACAGATATGGAGTTCATATCTTATATAGCTTTCCACAGACTGATGTGCTCGTTCTAACCTCTTCCTGATGTCCTCTGAGATCTCCTTTCCTCTCGGCATGGTGTGTTTTGACTGTATGGGTAACACAAAACTGACCAGGTTTCTTATCTCTATTTATCAGAGTCCCACCCAAACTCTTTCCTAAAGATCTCTCCTTCAACTGGTTCATTTGGTACCCAATTATTTACCCACCAGATTCTACTTACCTACTTGATTTAACACTAGAACAGCCGTGCCGTTTTACCTGCTTAAAGAACCGCCTCTTTAAAATGCTATCCTGCTATTTACACACTATTTAGTTGGCCGCTTGTAAATTAGCCTGCTTCCTACACAGAAAAACTGCAAAATAGCTTTAAACTAGCTTATCCTGAAGTGATATTGAAAATGTAAAGGAGGATACTGGGTGGTAGAACTCACATATCTAGGAAAAGTCATGAAAGGAGGGTCCTGAAATATGATGGAGTGCAAAGATATAAACATGTATTTTACTCACAAGCTGATTAAGTGTTAACCAATGCAACCTGGGTATCACTTATTTTTGCACCTGCACTTATTTCTTTATAATGTAGTTTTTTTACTACACACATGATCCCCTCTAAACCAACATGGAATTGGTAAATATAAACATGTTATGTCAGAAAACAAATGGTTCTGATTAAATAAAGATTTCATAGTAAAAACAAACTGTAAGATTTGCCATTCTAGCTTGCGTTAATTAGGGCAGGAACACCAGCAACAGCTAACCATTTCGCGGAGGAAAAACACACACACTGCTCACTTCAGTTTAGCTAACACCGGAAAGAGGCTTACTTTATTTGCACATGCTTATTTATAGATTAGTCGCACCTTGGTGACATCACACATGAGAACATATATGAGAACACATGACTTCACCATTTTTAATCATCAAAGAACGTATCCAATTAAAAGTCCTCATCCTCACATACAAAGCCCTCCATAGCCTGGCCCCCCCTTACCTGACTGACCTCCTTCTCCCCCACCGCCCTACCCGTACCCTACGATCCTCATCCATTGTTCCCCTCACTGTCCCACCCTCAAAACTCAAAGGCTTCGGTCACCGTGCCTTTTCACGAGCTGCACCCCGCCTCTGGAACTCTCTCCCTCAACCACTCAGAGACTCACCCTCACTTCTCACTTTTAAATCCCACCTCAAAACCTACCTGTTCTCCCATGCCTACAGCCTCCCCTACCCCTAGCCATCTCCCCGACGCCGGCCGCCTGTATTTGATTCCCAACTAAGTTGGGCGCTCCGCCACGCCCCCAGCGGGCTCCGCCACGCCCAGCGGCCTGCGGGCTCCGCCCCCCAGGCTGCGCGCCTGCGCAGGCGCCTGCGGGCTCCGCCCCCCCAGGCTGCGCGCCTGCGCAGGCGCCTGCGGGCTCCACGCGCCAGGCTGCGCGCCTCTTTCGACGCTGCGCTGCCCTCGCTGATAGATGCAATGCCTCGCTGCAAGATGCCTAGCTGCAAGATGTCGACGCAAGACTGCCGCAATGCTGCGCCCGCGTAGGTTTCATTTATCAACGTTTCTAAAGTTAAAATATGAACTCCATGTGCATTGTGAAAAGTACATATTTGGGTCTTTCATTCGCGATTTTGGTTAACCCTGTCACTGTCAGTAGCACGCAGGTCAGTGTGTGCTCAGATGTCAGGGAAAACGTGGAGGAATATCCTCATTTCTAAAGTTAAAATATGAACTCCATGTGCATTGTGAAAAGTACATATTTGGGTCTTTCATGAAAAGTACATATTTGGGTCTTTCATTCTCGTTTTGAACCTAACACTTCTCCTTGGTCATTTACAGACCACCATCAGTGAACCCTGTCACTGTCAGTAGCACGCAGGTCAGTGTGTGCTCAGATGTCAGGGAAAACGTGGAGGAATATCCTCAATTGAAGGTATAACGTTAAAGTTTAGCAGGACTTTTTCATGTACTGTATAGCCTACTTGTCCTTCAGACAAGTGAACTCATCACAAGGAAAAAGTAATGTGTTCACACATAATGTAGGCTACAAAGTCAAGCCCTTCAAATTACATTGCTGTTAGCATGTAAATATGAAATATGATGACAGTTATGACCAGAGAAGACCGGATTGCTTATTGTTGAGTACTAGCTTGTTATTGACAGATTGAGCCCTAAAGTGTTTATTTATGAACCTAGCAACTGGAAGAAGGGAACTGATGAGAATCGCAATAAGTCATCATTGTAGGATAAGGTTATGAGGTAAAAGTACTGTATAGCCTACTTGTCCTTCAGACAAGTGAACTCATCACAAGGAAAAAGTAATGTGTTCACACATAATGTAGGCTACAAAGTCAAGCCCTTCAAATTACATTGCTGTTAGCATGTAAATATGAAATATGATGACAGTTATGACCAGAGAAGACCGGATTGCTTATTGTTGAGTACTAGCTTGTTATTGACAGATTGAGCCCTAAAGTGTTTATTTATGAACCTAGCAACTGGAAGAAGGGAACTGATGAGAATCGCAATAAGTCATCATTGTAGGATAAGGTTATGAGGTAAAAGTCCCAATGTATATCCGTCCATACTAATTGTATTTTCTTCCTCTGTGGCTTCCATCTGCAGAGTTGGCTACCCCCTGATCACACATACCATGTGTGCAAATACATGGCCCTGCCATCACCAGGGGATCATGCTTCATTTGAGGCACAAATTAGAGTCCAGGTCAGGACAGAGGACGAGGCAAGGGAGTGGGTGAAGGCAGCAAAACACTCCGGGGTAACATGGAGGGTCCGAAAATCCATTCCATGTCTGGCAAAGCGCGTTCTTTTCAGGGTAACAGTTCAAATGTCTTGTGCCTGCTCCAAACAGTCACGTATCAGGCGGATGGCATTCACATAGGTTCTCAACTCCTTCCACTTTACGTTTATATAGTGAATATAATGTTTTGTTTAGGTGGACTACAAGTGTCAGCACCATGTTGATGTGAGGTCTATGACGGCCAATTCGAGACCTTCATCTAAAAACACAGGCTGTCCAGCCACAATGTCTCTCACCCTGAAACAGTGCCAGCAGCCTATAAAGCGGAGGCGGCAGATTAGCCGGTGAGTTGAGAGATGTATGCAGGTCTACTGTACGCTGATAATCATGTTGTTATATTCATCCTTGGCTTAAACTTAACATCCTCGTTAGCAGAGTATTTTTTTCCATTTTAAACTGTCCTGTATCAGCTTCTCTCACTCCAACCATCTGCAGGTCCACCCTCACCACACCATATACCTTCTTTTAGGCCTCCGCCTTTTCCTTCAGCTCTATCTCCAGCATCCTTACCCCTACCAGCTTGTCTCCTATCTGCCATGTCCAAAACCAAGCTCTGCCTCTTGTTTAGTTATTTGTCAGACAATGCCACCACGTGTAAACTTTCCTTTTCACTATTGGTGGTAGAATTCTGGTAGCATTCTGTCACAAATCATTCTTAAGACACTTCTCCACCCACTCCACCCAGCTTGCACTATCTTCTTCACCTCTATTTTACGCTCTCCATTACTTTGGATTGTTGACGCCAAGTATTTCAACTCATCCACATCCTCCTTGTTACCTCACCAATCCACTGATTGTCTCATTCACTGGCTCAAACTTAAAATAATGTTGATATGATTCTGTCAACAGCTGCAAGGACAGACACATGCCTGACTTCCCATTGGAAGTCAGGGTAAAGAACACCCACAACCACAACCTGTTTGTGGCCGAGGCCCTTGGGCACAGAGATGTGGGGAAGGCATCAATTGAGAGCCTGACGAGGCTTTTTGAAATCGGCCACTCTCCCACATCAGCACTTTGTGTGTTGAAGCACGACCTGCAAATGCAGTATGGCGTGAGATATGTCCATGCCTCAGCGAACAGAGAGATCTGCCCAGACCTCCAGTTTGTCCAAAGGTGCACCTTTTTTTTAAGATCATATTGTAGTTATTATGTATGTATTGTCAAAAGACCCCTCACATGATTGGGGTTGAGACTGTATAATACTATGTTGATGATGGTTGTGTATGTGTCACACATTTGAACACATATGAGCAGTGGAGTGGGATGTATAGTTTGAAACGGTATACAGCATGCATATTATAACTTTATTGGCTAACATTATTTTGTTCAGACTCTTCCAAAAGGTGTGCAGGGGAGAGTATGGTGCACAGCAAGGCCCTTATATGCTGGAAGCTCTGGAACGACAGGTGGTGGAGTACAACACCAAGTGTGGAGAAGTGTGTGCCAGGATGACCACTTCGCCTGCTGGAGCTCTTCTCATCGCGATATGCTCCCCACTGATGAAACGCCTTCACACCCACAAGCACAGTGGGGAGCTCTGCTTCATCGACTCCTCTGGGAACATGGACAGAGAGAACTGCCGGGTCTTCCTCCTCCTCACACACACATGTGCAGGTGGCCTTCCCCTTGGGATCATCATCACTCAAGCGGAGGACAAAGGCACAATCTTTGAGGGGCTGGAGCTGCTGAAAGGGCTCATTGGAAGGGAAGGCTTTGCAGGGAAAGGACAGGCAGGACCTGGCGTGTTCCTGACAGATGACTCCAGTGCAGAGAGGGGAGCTCTAAAGCAGGCATTTCCTGAGGCTACACTGCTGCTCTGCTCCTTCCACCTCCTCCAAGCTACCTGGAGAGTGATGTGGAGAAGGGAGACAGGAAAACCCTCTTTGCCTTCATCAGGGACATGTTGTACAGCAGGGAGGTCTCTGAGGTAGACAGGCTGTACAGGCAGGCCGCGGAAAATCCAGTTGCTGTCAGGTTAGTGTGGAGTTTAGAGACAGTTAGCTTTACAATGGTGAAGATACTTAGTTGACAAATGGTAATTTCACACATTTCATGCCTGTAACATTGCATACATACAGAAGGAGATGCACCTCTATAGTTAATGTAATACACTTTTTGTCTTGTAATCCATTCCAGGTACCGTAAATACCGGGTCTACCTGGAGCGGCTGTACAACAGGAGGGAAGACTGGGCGCTGAGCTTCAGAGTGGAGCTGCGTACTCGAGGGAACAACACAAATAACTTTGTGGAGGCGGCGATGCGTGTCCTCAAAGACAAGATCATGCTGAGGACCAAAGCGTTCAACCCTCCGCAGCTCTTTGATATGCTCACCTCCCGGCTGGAGACATACTATGTAGCCCGCATCACTGATGTTGCCCTTGGCCACAGAGAGGCTTTCCAGCGTTCACGCTTCTTCGCTCATGACAGCAGCATTGAAGCCAGCGACATTCAGCAGGTAACAGTTTTAAATACTACTACTACTACTACTACTACTACTACTACTACTACTACTACTACTACTACTACTACTACTATTAGATTCACAGAAACTTTCAACACTGAGTTAGTGTTTAAACAGAATCTTCTCTTTCTTAATGTCTGACAGATTGAGGTGAAGCTGTTCAAGGTCAAGGGGTCGACAGCAATGTATGAGGTGGACATGGAGTCTGAGCTGTGCACCTGTCCAGCTGGACAGACAGGGGCACCATGCAGGCACCAAGAAGCAGTGGTGCAACACTACCACTGCTTGTCCAACAATTACATTCCCACTACTGCTGAGCAGAAAGCTGAGCTTCTGAAGCTCACATCAGGAGGTAATTTTGGGTTTTTATGATTTATAATGATAAAATAATAATAATTTATTGCATTTATAGAGCCCTTTTCCATCAAACAATGCTCAAAGTGCAGTGGGAGAGGAAGAAGGGGCACACCACATCACAACCAATGTGTAGCGCCCACCTGGGTGATGCTTAGGCTGCAGCTTGTGCACACTACAGCTCACCACACATCAGCTAGTGAAGAGGTGAAGAAGAGGGTAAAAAGGAGAAGGGGGACAAGGAAGGACTAGTACTAGATTATTTGTATGAAGATGTCAGCGGGTACGCAGGCAGGCAGGCATTGGACAGTACTAATGCGCGATCGTGGAGGCAAAGAACCTTAGCTAATTACTGCCCTAATAACACAGTTGCCTACCAAAAACAAAGAAATACTCCTACAGTAAAATATAAATTATTTGTGCTTTGCTATGTTTACGTAACCCAAACAACGTGCCTAGCAACAGGCATTAAGAATTATAACAATTCTTATGCTTGGAGTGCTATCATCGCAAAGACCATGGTACAATCTACTGTAGTCTATTAGACTTGCTCATCTCAACATTGTTTTTGTATTTTCAAGCAACCGTATCTGTGGACTTCTTCCAACCTCTGAGACAGTTCAGTCTGCTGGAGGGAACGCCACATCAGTCACTCCTGGGTAGGTGATCACAGTCAGGTTAGGTCACACAATACACTGTGTCAAAGTAGCAACAGGTTCTAGTAGAAGAATACATTTTCGACTACAGATGTGTTTGCTCTGTGTTCCCTAGTAGTGCACCATATAGTTTGTTTGCCATTCTGTGTGAAGCTGCAGGAGGTCCAGACCAGGATGTTACCCCAGAGAGCGGAGGTGCAGAGGGGACTGCTGGACAACGGAACCCTGCTTTTGAGGAAACAGGTGTCCTTGTTAAACGGTGTGTGTGTGTGTGTGTGTGTGGGGGGGGGGGGGGGCGGGAAATCCGCTCAATCATGTGTGTTGGGTATTCTTTGTGTTGAACACTCACCTCAGAAATGAATAAAATGTTTTTGGACCTGTGAACAAAAAAAAAAAAAAAAAAAAAAAGAAGTTCATAATCAATCATGTGGGTGGGACAGACAGTAATACTTATGCACCTTTTTAAAAGCAGTGTGTGCAGACGTGAATGTCCTGCTGATGAGGGAGATTCTTTTGGTCCAATGGAAGAGGACCCTGAAGTACATGTTCCTCTGCCTGGTCCGTATCATCCTGTATCATAATCATTGTTAACAGTGCTTGTTAATAGTGGTGAATGTGGTTCAGTGTGACTGCCATACAGACAGAGCACTGTGGTATTCAACGATTCTGCTGAGATTGGGATAGCATTGCGGATAATGGACATTTTTAGAACTGTTCCCTCACTGTATGTAAATTAATTCAAACCTATTTTCTTCTTGGATATCACAGATTCTGGTGGTGCCTCCATCGTGGAAAACATGATGGAGGATCTGAAAAGAAGAGGCCAAGAGGATCCCCTCTTCTTCACTGGGTTGGTGAAGATGGCCAAACAGCATCAGCTGCTGAAGAAAAAACCAGCTGCACTACTGTCAGCTGTCCACACCTTTGGAAGGAGCAGTACTCTGACCAGCAGACGGGCAGTCACTTTGAGGCGGGCCGCCAAACGGCCAGGCCCAATGATTGGCTGCCAGCCCACAGCTGTGGCACGGAGGAAGCAGAGCTGTGGCTCAAAAAGGCGCTTGTCTGCTGGGCGACCAGTCAAGCGGCACAACTTGACTTCTGCAGTGGCCTCAAACACCAGCCTGGCCAAAAAGCACTGAGGAACTGCCCCTCATCCACTACAGAGGCAGGACGCTACCGTACAGTGCCCCTCATCCACTACAGAGGCAGGACACTACCGTACAGTGCCCCTCATCCACTACAGAGGCAGGACGCTACCGTACAGTGCCCCTCATCCACTACAGAGGCAGGACACTACCGTACAGTGCCCCTCATCCACTACAGAGGCAGGACACTACCGTACAGTGCCCCTCATCCACTACAGAGGCAGGACGCTACCGTACAGTGCCCCTCATCCACTACAGAGGCAGGACACTACCGTACAGTGCCCCTCATCCACTACAGAGGCAGGACACTACCGTACAGTGCCCCTCATCCACTACAGAGGCAGGACGCTACCGTACAGTGCCCCTCATCCACTACAGAGGCAGGACACTACCGTACAGTGCCCCTCATCCACTACAGAGGCAGGACGCTACCGTACAGTGCCCCTCATCCACTACAGAGGCGCGACACAGTGGATTACAGTGCCCCTCTCTCATCGTTCCTTGGAGGCAGAACATAATTTTATATTATTATATTATATATAATATATTATATTTTATAGTTTTATGTATTTATTTATTGAATGTTTTCTGTCTGCCCTACTAAGCTGTTTGACAAAAAAAATTCCCCATTGGCGACAATAAAGGTTTTTTCATTCATAATATTTTGGTGCTCCTCTACCCCTTTGTATATATTGAAGACCCAAAGACGGCTCAAAAGGACAGTTTTGACTGCCATTGTATTTAATAGGCCTGACAATAAAGGTTTTTTCATTCATAATATTTTGGTGCTCCTCTACCCCTTTGTATATATTGAAGACCCAAAGACGGCTCAAAAGGACAGTTTTGACTGCCATTGTATTTAATAGGCCTGCTATTGTCAATCTGTTCACTTCAATCTGTTCATATCAATAGGCCCTTTTCAATCAGTTCATTTCAGGTTCTAATGTTCATATTTACAAATCTATACAAAACCTGATCTCACATGTTTTATCCTCAAGAGGATACATAGGCAGAACAACTGAAATAAATGAAACTTTAATCGCCTCAAAAACTGCTTAGCTGGTGGGATGGACTCACACTCATGGACGCACATTTGCCATGTCTCTCCTGTGATGTTTTTATGCTCTGATATTGTAATTTAATGTAACTTATTGCTCGTCTCGTTAAGAGAGGTCAGGGAATATTTTTTTACAGCTCACTTTTCTGGCCCCTCTGTTGTCCTCTACCTCTGTTTTACTAGTTCTGGTGAATAAATATCTGACAGTGACATATTACGTGGTTGATTGAAACGGTAATGTTTAAAATAGCAACGCAGTGCGTGAAAATGTATGCAGTCTGGCAAAATGTATGCCGTTTCGCAGTCGAGCCCGCTGCGCGTGCGTCGAGCCCGCTGGGGGCGTGGCGGAGCGCCCAACTTAGTTGGGAGCCCGCTGGGGGCGTGGCGAGCCCGCTGGGGGCGTGGCGGAGCGCCCAACTTAGTTGGGAATCGTTAGGACGCATCCCGGCCACCCCCCTGACATGCATACAGCCTCCCCTACTCCTAACCATCTCCCCTGTCCCTACCACCCCCCCCCCTCTCCCCGTTCGCTAACTCTGTGTTCCATGTGCCCATGTTATCTGTTGCTTGTTGTTTCTGTGTTTTCCGTTTCTCCTATATTGTCAGCGTCCTTGAGCCTCGGAAAAGCGCTATATAAATGTAATGAATTATTATTATTATTATAATATTATTGTAATATTCCAACACAAACAAAAAAGAATAATTGCACAAGGGGTTCACATACTTTCAAGCATCACTGTATGTGTTTGTTAGTGCAAGTGAGGTGTTACATGCCATAGTGCAATTCAGAAAACAAGTGTGACAAAAGTGATTACGATAGTGCTAAATTCAAACAAAGCAAGAAAAACACAGAAAGCACTCCATCTTATATCCGTAATACATTTCTATACACTTCATGTTTTCCATGTTGCTTCATCGACCGTTTAATCTTTAAGCCTTTATTTCACCAAGTAATTGAGGTGGTGTTTAAAGATTATTGAAACATTTAAAAAACAACAGTGTTGCCTTCACAACAGGTATGGCACCCAGGCCTCTCCATCATATTTGCATCATATTTGTATTTTATTGTGTATTATATTTGTATTTTTAAAAACTGCTAGCCTAATTGTTATTGTGTACGGCAGCACTTTTTAAAAGGAGTTGTAACATCTGATGCATCTGATATACTATAAACCATAATATTGTACCTCACCGCTTGCCATAGGATAGACGTCAGCTATTCCCGCGAGACCAAGGAACGGGATAAGAAAATGTAGATTTGGTTCATGAATTTTATATGTATACGGAAAAGAAGTATACAGAATATATGCAGATATTTACGGATGGATCAAAAGACCCAATAACAGATAACACTGGCTCTGCAGTGGTAGTCCCTAGTCGCAGAGTCGAGTTATGTAAAAGGACCACAAACTGCTTAAGTGTCTATTCAGTTGAGCTGTACGCCATTCTGATGGCGTTAGAGTGGGTGGTACAAGCTAAACCCATCAGAGTGCTGATCTGCAGCGACGCAGCAGCTTGTCTGTACAGCTTGAGGCGTGGGACAGCAAAAAAGCGCCAAGACTTAATGCACAGTATAATGGATGTACATTCAAGGGTGGTGAAGCAGGGAGTGGTGGTAGTGGTCATGTGGGTCCCTGCACATATGGGTATCATGGGAAACGAAAGAGTAGACAAACTAGCTAAACAAGCGGTAACAAAAGGAAACATAGACACAGACATTCAAATATCAAAATCAGAGGGAAAAAGTATTGTGTGGAGGGAAGCAAATAAAAAGTGGCAGCAACAGTGGGACCAGGAGACAAGGGGAAGACAATTATATGCATTACAAAACAGAGTGGGTGGAGAATCAGGGGAGGGAATAGAAAAGAGGAGGTGGTAATGTCCAGACTAAGAATAGGGCATAGTAATCTGAATGGAACTCTACACAATATAGGAAAACACCCGACAGGTTTATGTGACTATTGTCATGTAATAGAAACAGTAGAGCATGTTCTTATTAACTGCAGGAAATATGCGTCAGAAAGACAGGAAATGATGGAGGGACTGAACAGATGGGGACTGACGAGAGAAGGTTTGGAGGGCGTATTGGAGTGTGGTGGGAGTGGACAGGGCAGGAAATGTCTGGTCACATTTCTCAACAATCACAACATTTACGGACCAAAGGCAATTGGAGGAGATGAGAAAATTGTGTGAAGAGTGAAGATATACATTACAAAACGTACTTACTTTCGGATGTTCAATATTCAATATCTCTTCACTCTAAATCTTATATCTTCACTCTTCAACCTTCAACCATCAATTTTCTCATCTCCTCCAATTGCCTTTGGTCCGTAAATGTTGTGATTGACAACCAGGCCAGCCAATCAGACATTTTAACACATTTAAGAACTGTCCAGTCAGAATTCTGGCACATTTCTAGCAGGGTAAAATGTTTTGAGAGAGAGAAGAATCAAATGTTGCCGGTCAAGCAAATGTTGACGATTAGCTGTGCTGCGTGCATTATCGACTTTAGCAGACATGCAAATAAACAACTTTTATTGAGTACAAAATCGATTTTCCTTTGTTCAAAATCGATTTTCCTTTGCGCAAAATGTATTTTCTTTTTTCTCTAAATAATTGTGGCACAAAATTAACTCCATAGCAGCCGCTCATAGGTGGAGCTGCATTAGTGACTACACGGTCATTATTTAACACATATCACACGAGAGGGAGTGCTGTTATACTGAATATCAGCACGGCTGTGATTCGGTCCTAGATGCGAGGCCGCTGGCAGCGCCATTTATTAGTTAACAGTAATAAGCGACTACAGATTATGATTTGTTTGTTTATTGAGCTTGCGCCTCTGACGTAAACAGCAAGCACGGTGCAATGCATTATGGGAAGATTAGGCATGAAGCCTAGAAACAGATAGAATGACGTCATCTAATGGTACAACACAGCTACATTTGTGTGAACATCGAATGGAATGAACATAAAGCTACACTGCAAACTAGTTAGGTAAAGTGGCTTTGTAACTTCTCAAGTAATGTATTCAAACATCCGCAGGCTAGCTACTTTGTATCGTGTACATTTATCTGTACGTTTCCATTTATTGTGCAACCAGTGAAATATGACTCGGTTGACAGTCGCTTTGTATGGAACGCCTGCTCCGCTAAAATGGACTCGCGTATCATAGCCAATGAGGGACCTTGAATCAAGGCACTCATACATATTAATGAGGAGTTTCGCGTCATTGCTGTCGACAACAGCGTAGGGGGTACGTTTCGCTACGTATGGAAGGCCACACCCTGCAGGCGAGCCGATTTGAAAACTTCTCGCGGGGGAGTAAAGTTTCACAAGCAGACCAACTTCGTGAGGATGGCATTGCCGATTTGAAAACTTCTCGCGGGGGAGTAAAGTTTCACAAGCAGACCAACTGCGTGAGGATGGCATTGCGGGCTTTTCTTTCGAATTGCAACCGCACATTTAGTGAATGTGTGAGACTAGCAATGTCGGACGATGAGGAAGTAGTAAAATGAACCCCTGACAGAGGGGGTTGGTGGCCTAGGTTTGCCTTCCATAACCAATTGTGTCATGTTTGTTGTGCAATAGCCCACACTTTATCATAGAGAAACAATCTGTAGAGACCCAGTGTCCCAAGCCTACAAAAACCACAGCACTGTCACACAACAATGTTCAAAATAAATGTACATTCCATTTTCTATGTTTTCATCCCATATAGCCTATATTTATTGAAAAATTAAATGACCTCAGTGTGGTGTTCACCCTGCTGCAATCTGGCAAGAGATACAGAAGTAAGTAAGTAAGTAAGTAAGTAAAATGTATTTGGACAGCACCTTTCCCAGACCAAGGGTCACAAAGTCACAAAGAGTTTGGGAGCCACGGTTTGTAATGCTCTATCACCCTGGGTCTGTCTGTCTGTCTGTCTGAATGCTCTATCACCCTGGGTCTTCAGTCTGGCACGGGAGACAACCAGCAAACCCTGGTCAGAGGACCTGAGAGACCTGCTGGGGCTGTAGGCTCAGAGACATCTTCTTCCATCAAGCTATCAGACTACTGAACTCTGGCCACTAGCCTAGCTAGCCACTGCCAATATTGCACACTATCTCATTTAGTATTTTCTTTTTTAATTTAAAATATTATTTCTTTGCACTATGTTGTTGTCTGGTGCTGATGTAGAACGGAGCACGGACACACACACACACACACACACACGCGCGCACACACACACACACACACACACACACACACACACACACACACACACACACACCTGAGACCTACTGGGACTGTAAGGACCTGAGACCTACTGGGACTGTAAGGACTATATATTGCATCTCATTGTGCATCCCTGTGTTATAGAATGCCAATAAATGAACCTTGTACCTTGTTGTTGTTACTAAGAGTCAGGGGATAAGATAAGAGAAAGGGGATAAGATATCAGAATGTGTATTACTCAGGCAAGACCAAATTTGTTTTGCACTGAACATCCGCCACCATGTAACATGACTATGAGTTTGTTTACCTTAGTTGATACCAAAATGTCAAGCAAAGTGATGTCCCCTTGCCAAAATAAATTATTAAATAAACAAACAAATCATAATCTGTTCTCGCTTATTACTGTTAAGTAATAAATGGCGCTGTAGAACTGCGGCCTCGTACCTATCACAGCCGTGCTGATATTAAGTATAACAGCACTCCCTCTCGTGTGATATTGCTTAGATGTTCATATGCCAATGGGCCATAATGTTGTCTTTCAATGTCATCCTCCCCTACTTTTCACCCCTCCATATCAATCGCTGGACAGACATTTGCTGATCTAATCTAATCTACTAATTAGTCAAATCTATATGAGCCCCAGGAAATAGGGGACAATAGACAAATCTAATTTTCTTTTCTTTGTCTTACATGTGTAAACATACATGCTCTGTGTATATGTTTTCGATGTACTTATTGTTTTAAGACTGTAATTTCAACGTTAGTATTGAAGCAGTATTGAAATGACATTAAACTAAGACAATAAGATGGTTATCATAATTTTTCAAATCTTTATTTGTTTGGACCATTGTTTTTCTCATACAATTCTCTATGTATTATCTATCTCTCCTTTAATCTAAAGTGAAAGCAAAATTATATGTGTATATACATGAGAATATACATTATATATGGCATAGTGACGCCTAGTGGTAGGACTGGTAACATTACAAACATACATAGATTTCGAAATCGATGTCTGCTTTTAATGTTACCAGTCCTCGTTGCTTCTTCTTCTTTTGTTGTTTAAACAGCATCATCGTTCTAAAGGTAACTATTATAAAGTTAACTGGTAATGCACCTAAAAGCTGTTTGCCATACACCCAGACATCAGTAGAATGGAAACACCCAGACATCAGTAGAATGGAACAGCCCGTTGAAATCGACGTGTCTACGTAGACACGTTAAAAAATCGACGTGTGGAATTGACGCCTAGAGGTGACGTGTGGAGACGTGCCGTAAATGTGATCATGGCCTTCCATAATAGAGAACTGTGCATGTGTAGAGGGTACAAATATATGCTGCGCCTTTAAGACGAGCTCACATGAACGCGCAGGTGTGCTTGAGAGAGAGACAGTGAGTGGGAACGAGCAACGTGGACGGAGCGGTAACAGTGTGGGCTGTTTACAAGTATAAAAGTTTTGACGAGAAGATATTACCGAGTGGTCAAAGTGACACGCTTTGAATCAGTAACGCGGTTACGTTTGTGTTTTTCGTTTCCTTTGATAGTGCGAGTGCCGAAGTCGGGCTTCATTGAACTGAAATTGACGTTTGCTATTAGCTGGAGCTACATGGCGATGCACAGATAGGCTACATGGATGAAGATGGCTGGAAAAACATTCAAGTGTGGGTCTGGTGCTGTTGTCTAGATCGTCTGGGTCGCTAAGAGGGATGCGTTGATTTGCGAGTGTTTTATTTGGGAAGAGCAGGCCTGAACGTCGTCAGTATCGAGAGGAGAAGCGTGCGCCAGCTCACCCCTCCCCCACCCCGTATGTGAACTGCGAGAGAAAGGAGCTTACTCGTTGTTGGAGTTCGTTGCCCTGTACAGAGGAGAAGCGTGCGCCAGTGAGGCGTGGGTTCAGCGAGGTTTCTCGAGGTTTGCCCTGCCAGCCATCAGACATCCTTGACGTGCGATCTCTGCTGTATGGGTAATCTCTGCACCACACCTTGCCATTGACACTGACCGACCGCGCATGCCGTGCGCAGACGAACAGAACTGTGAACTGAACGGACTAACGCTCGCACGCGCGCACACACACACACGCATACACAAACCCACACTGGAAGAAAAGGACTGCTCATTCAGACTGAGATTAAATGTAAATTAAATGTTAAATGTACTCTCTGTGTGACTGCTAGACTCTCTGTGTGACTGCTAGACTCTCTGTGTGACTGCTAGACACTCTGTGTGACTGCTAGACTCTCTGTGTGACTGCTAGACTCTCTGTGAGACTGCTAGACTCTCTGTGAGACTGCTAGACTCTCTGTGTGACTGCTAGACTCTCTGTGAGACTGCTAGACTCTCTGTGAGACTGCTAGACTCTCTGCGAGACTGCTAGACTCCCTGTGTGACTGCTAGACTCTCTGTGAGACTGCTAGACTCTCTGTGAGACTGCTAGACTCTCTGTGTGACTGCTAGACTCTCTGTGTGACTGCTAGACTCTCCGAGACTGCTAGACTCTCTGTGAGACTGCTAGACTCTGTGAGACTGCTAGACTCTCTGTGTGACTGCTAGACTCTCTGTGAGACTGCTAGACTCTGTGAGACTGCTAGACTCTCTGTGTGACTGCTAGACTCTCTGTGTGACTGCTAGACTCTCTGTGTGACTGCTAGACTCTCTGTGTGACTGCTACACTCTCTGTGTGACTGCTACACTCTCTGTGAGACTGCTAGACTCTCTGTGTGACTGCTAATACATTACCATATTGAATTTCTTGACCCAAATGTTAACCGTTTTGTGTTTGGATAATTTTCCATAAGCTCTGTGTTTATTCTTGAGTAAACATTTGAATGGAATAACAGCTGTAATTTCCCATTTCATTTACTTACCTGGGGGTAGGCGCGCCTCACCTGTTTAGCTAGACCTAGGTAAAGTAGGGGGTGGTGTCAGGTCAGTTCGGCACTTACCTCGCACACACTGCACACACTTTTCACGGCCACCTACTAAAGCCCACTTTACTCCGTCTAAGAGGTTGACGTTAACCCAAGCTACTAAACAGGAAACAACATGCTCACTCACCTGAACATTGAGGCCATAGGTATTGGGTGTGGGGGACCTAGATCCTGTCCCACTCAGTCCTCCCCAGACTAAGTACTTTGTAACCCCTACAAGGCGGCGGTAATAAACCCGACCGTCACACATGCTTAACACTACACAGTAAATTCCCCAGTGGTAAATATGCCGTGTAAAAATACATTGACTCTTTCTGTTAGAAAGGTTCCAATATTCTAAGTTCATGATTATTATATTTGGTTATCATTTCCACCTTAAGAGCTAAGCTGTGCGTAATATCACCTGCCACCTTAAGTGCAGAGTGCATTCTGGGCCGCATTGATTCAGAACGAAGAATAAGTTGAAAGTTACCACAAGGTTCCATGTTACAACTCCAATAATTTAGCATCGTTGTGCAGCATTACAGTGTCAATGTGCGTCACTGAATTACTGTAAGTACTATGTTTCACCCAGTATTTAGGTTGTACATATTTGCTGTGTTGATTTGGATACTGCCGTTTTCTGCACTCTATATTAGCACTAGCAATTAGTTTGGCCATGTGCTTTCTATGGGCGCCGCTATTGCGTGCTCTTCAATGAAGCTCGTTTGGCGCAGTTCACGCTGCAGAGATTGTTATTTGAGTACTGTCTTAAGTTGGTGTTATAATTCAGATTGTATGGCAAAGTGTACTGTGTTAAGTAGCCTAATGTGTATGGTTAAGTTACATGTACTTTTGTATTGTAGAATGCATTTTGATATTGTAGATCAGTACTGTATTATTAGTAACAACATGTGTACTGTAATACCTCTTTCTGTTTATTGCAGAACCACACATACACCCATTGTAGTGTTTGCAATCATTCTACCCATGCCTGAACTGTACCCTGCCTGAACCCACTAAAGAAACCTGAATACAAAGTCAATCTCCTGTCATGTGTGTCCTGATCGACGCCCCGGGGGCGAATGGAGCATACTCTCATTGAACTATTCACCTTATACAGTCCTTTCCCATAACCTCACTAACACTTTCCGAGATATTACAACAGCTAGAGTAATATTCCCTTCAGTGTTGGTGATAATTCAAAGAGTTAATTGACACGCTGTTAGACGTACTCTTGAAAGCCCCGCCCATCATTTTTCAATCAGTTCCACGTGGTTTCTTCAAGCCGAGCAGAATTTTCACAGCGCCAATTCACTGAATGCCATTTTCGAGTGACTTCGAACAACTGCGGTAAGTGTCTCCTAATCATCTATTAATTAAACTGATACTTTGGCATTTCAATAGAAGCAGCATTTTAGAATAACTTTATATTGTTGTTCACCATACACTCCAGCTGATCTTATATCTTAAAATACTGGTTTCCAAAGGGCTGACGTCACCGACCATGTGCGAGTGTTCACATTAAGATAATTAAGGCAAGTTAGCTAATGTCTAACTAGACAATGTCAGTAGAGGTAAAGTTAACGTTCTTAACAGAGTGTAGAGGGGTGATTGTGTTGTCTTTTTTGTAATGTCTCTCGATACGTTAACAACGTGCACGTGTGGGGAGTTGGCTTTAATGTTTGTCACAGCTTTCCTGAAATTTGGAATCCCAGTTACCAGTTTATCAGATGCAAAGCTGTATGATGGATCTGGAACTCAAGTTGATGGGGATGTGTTTGAGGAGGTGGTGAAAGAGCCAGATCTGGGTGTGTTCAAGCTCACACTGGGCAATGAAGGCATGTGCTGGTCTGATAGAGGCAGGGGTGAAAGTGGTTTGAGTTTCTTACAGGAACTATAGGCTACTACCCCAACCTTCATCGTTTCATATAGTTCTCCTCCTGCCCCCAGCTTCATGCATCCCTGAACACACACATCGTGGTGTTGGTGTCGAAATTAGAAACACTTTAGGGCTGCCAAGTTTCACCAAAAGTTTGGAGTGAGAGTTTTTGGTGGTGGAGCGACCCAAAACTGTGCACGTTTTGGTAGCGGCGGCCCCTCTCTCCCACACAATTATTTGTGCTAGTTTCCTGCAATTTTAAACCAGCACAAGAAATGAAAATAATTGGAACATTTGATAAAACAAGAGAAATTCAGATAATATATCTTAAGTCTTAATAAACAAATACAGTAGCCTACAGAGTCTAAAACTAAATTGGGCCTCATCAAGTGAACTCAACCCCTTGGTCAGCAGCAGAAAGACCCTTGGTCATCATCTTATATACAGTGCATTACTCATAGATGGCTATCATGTTATACAGTAGGCTACATACCAGGGTTTTTCCTGGGTCAGAATCAAGCCTTGGAGGTTGATGTTGTGCGCGCGCAGTGCGCCCAAATTTTCTTTGAGGGACCCCCAATTGTTGTATTTGTATTGTAAATTGTAATTATTAATAATAATAATAATAATAATAATACGATGCGATTTGAAAGTACCAGTAGGCTACCAGATACGTATGCACATATTTTGCTACCAGGGTTGCCAGATGGAATTGACCATTTCCAGCCCAACCAGTCTAAAAGCTGCCGAATCCACCCGTCCAGTGTGACCAAAAGTAGCCCAATCTGGCAACACAGCTTGCTTATGGAAGCATATAGTGGACTAAATTCAAATGTTAATGCAATTTGAGATTGCATTTGCATGTTCCACTTTTGCATGCATTCTTTCAGACAATATTCAAATTAAAATGCAATTCTAATGAGCGGATGTGTTTCCTAGAACATATAAATGCAATTGCTAATCACATTATTGCATTACAATTTGAATATTGACTCAAATAACGCAGGCAAAAGTGGCAAATGAATATGCTATTTTGGGATTGCATAGTCATTTTCACATTAGAATGAAAATTTGAATTTTGTCAGCTACAAAGCGGATGTGTTAACTAGAACATGTAAATGCAATTGCGTATCACATTATTGCATTACAATTTGAATATTGACTCAAATAACGCAGGCAAAAGTGGCAAATGAATATGCTATTTTGGGATTGCATAGTAATTTTCACATTAGAATGAACTTTTGAATTTTGTCAGCTACAACGCAGCGCATGACTTTGAAAATTAAATGTCAAATGGCTTTGCATTATAATTGTAATATTGACAGCGAATGTGCACATCAGGTACATGAAAATGAAAATCATTAGAATTGCATTTGAATTCGAATATTGTCTGAAAGAATGCATGCAAAAGTGGAACATGCAAATGCAATCTCAAATTGCATTAACATTTGAATAAAGTCCACTATATGCTTCCATACGGCGCGACTGTAATCCCGGTCGGACTGTCTCAGTGCCCAGTGCTGCCCACCCAACCACGTCGCGTCGCGTCGCGTCGGGTCTACTGTAAAGCAGGTTAACGTGTCCTTTTCAAAGGTATTAAAAT
This sequence comes from Nansenia antarctica, assembly GCF_963989245.1. Classification (NCBI taxonomy): domain Eukaryota; kingdom Metazoa; phylum Chordata; class Actinopteri; order Argentiniformes; family Microstomatidae; genus Nansenia; species Nansenia antarctica. The sequence goes on from NC_137676.1 coordinate 40,573,073, forward strand.
AAACACAAGGAAACATAACGTCAACCATGTGTTTCCTTGTTGGAAATTATGGATCGTGAATCGTGATTGCTTCTGCACTCTGCAGCAATCGGATTTTGATTGACAGGCAGCTGCATCTCTTCCCCCAACGGCGTTCCGGCACAGAAAGTCTTGCCGGAACACAGCACCGGACCGTTCCGGCCCACTTTCACCTATGGATAGAGGTGAGTCTGGAGTCAGTCTTTACCTCAGTCTGGTAGGGGTTAGAGTCAGTCTGATAGGGGTTAGTCTGGAGTCAGTCTTTACCAGTCTGATAGGGGTTAGTCTGGAGTCAGTCTTTACCTCAGTCTGGTAGGGGTTAGTCTGGAGTCAGTCTTTACCAGTCTGATAGGGGTTAGTCTGGAGTCAGTCTTTACCTCAGTCTGGTAGGGGTTAGAGTCAGTCTGATAGGGGTTAGTCTGGAGTCAGTCTTTACCTCAGTCTGGTAGGGGTTAGAGTCAGTCTGATAGGGGTTAGTCTGGAGTCAGTCTTTACCTCAGTCTGGTAGGGGTTAGAGTCAGTCTTTATCAGTCTGATAGGGGTTAAGTCTGGAGTCAGTCTTTACCTCAGTCTGAACCACCAGGGGACGACTCAGTCTTATCGTGCGTATGAAGGCAGCGATGCCCACCTTCCTCTCCCTCTCTAGCTTCTGCAGCATCACGTCCAGGGCTATGGTGGTGCCGGTTCAGTGTAGTGTGTGAAGTTCAAACTGCATAAATGTATGAACTGTAAAATCAGGATATAGTGGTTGGAACTATAGGGTGGGAACCATCTATGTTTTCAAGTCTTGGTCACTTGTGGCCAGGGGAGGCTGGTTCATTAGGGGCAATTGGACAATGCCCCACCAAAGGGAGAAGAGAGAGATTTTTTTTCTATGACTTCTAGACAGTGTTGCTTCTGAATATCATAGTCCAATCAGCTAGTGTTCTGTAGAGTATATCATAGTCCAATCAGCTAGTGTTCTGTGGAGTATGTTCCAATCAGCTTCAAGTCCCGCCCCTTTCAGTGCAACTTTCACTCTACTCGAAATTGCACTAGGCTGTTCTCGTAGACTTGCATGTAAAATCTATTTTGGTAACTTCAGGCCATTCGGTCATTTGTCTATGGGGTTTTGGGACATGCACAAAGAATCGTACGTGCTTACGTCATGTCATACGGCCGGCGTAGCTTTAGACGAGCTAGCCAATTAACCTACATTTCAGATCACGTTCGTTCACCTGCTTCACCATGGCTATGGCGGCTAGTAATGTTCTGAACAACTCGGTTGAATCTTTAAAAGAAACATCGTTCAGCCGTCGTAGCAACCAGGAGAAATGAACAGTAAAGGAATTATGACCACCCAGACCAAATTTAATTATAAAGCAAATTTATACAAAGGCGGGGGAAATTGGAAAATCGTATAACCGAGGATTTACGAGGGGTTGGTATGAGAAGAAAACATGGCTAGCGGGATGTGAAGTAACAAATGCGTTGTTCTGCTTTCCCTGCATGTTATTCCATCCGAGTGCGGACGCATGGACAAGTACAGGTGTCACAACGACTGGTAAAAGACCACGACACACCCATGTACTAGTAACCCTAACCCTGCTAGCTGTCAGTCTATGCTATGCTAGCACTAACGGTAGTATTTCAATGTTTATTCATTAATTCAAGTGGCTAACTGTTAATATGTTATCCAGCTGTACAGATCAAACTGAGAACACAATGACTTCTCCGACGGCAAAGAAAATCGTGCTGAGGAGCACTTCAGCAGTGTCCCTCAACGACCGGTAAAAGACCACGACACACCCATGTACTAGTAACCTGATACCCATGTACTAGTAAGTGGAGGCACTTTATTATTTTACTTAAGTTAAATTAGATATACAATCTTTCTTATTCTGCTAGAATTGGGCTTCATTGGTAATACCATAATGGCATATTTACAGTACATGGACAGTGGATTGAAGCATTTGAAATGTCTGTTTTGTATAGTATAGTTGGACATGTTTTTTTTTCCAGGTGAGAGAGTAATGTCAAAATGACATTATCTGACTGCATTGCCCACAGCAATCCAATATTCAATTATAATTATGTTATAAATTGATATGGATCAATTTATACCTCTTATTAGATTATAAATACTCTGGTTGTTATGTTTGCCTTTTGGTTGACAGCAAAATAGGGAGCGAGGAGGATAGAGAGGGAGAGAAGGAGAGAGAGCAGGATGGTGCACCAGAGAGAGAGAGACAGCAAGAACCAGGTGAGAAAGTGGACAGGTAGTCAAGACCACATAAGTAAGTAGCCTTGAGAACCGATGGTTCTCGAGCCTAATGGCCCATAGGGAAGGAGCCTATCTCCTGTTTCCGTAGCGTGAGGCGGCTTAATGTACAAGTTAGTACACCCGCTGGACATGACGCTGGTATGTCGCAGGGTCTTACCCCCTGGGGGGGGGGGGGGGGGTCCATGCCACGGTCCATGCCACCCCCCCAAGGCAGCAAACCTAGGGGAAACACTGTTATTCTCATGCTAAAATCGACTGTAAATCCAGATTTTAAAGTTGATATTCTTCCCCGTGGAGCATGCCCCCATAACCTGTGCCCCACCCAAAACATTTAGCACCAGCCGCCACTGCTTGTGGCATTACTTTCAATATAACATTTGTGTGTATTGTGTATTTTAGCATCTCCCCTGATGAGTCCTTCCTCTGCCGGTTCTGAGATGAATGCCTCAGGCCTTGAGTCAGATGATACAATCATTTTGAGCGAGGATGGAAGCCCTTCAAGAAAAGGTCAAAGATTTGATGTCGAAGCAAAAAACGTATGTTTGTAATTCATTCTGCAATTCATGTGCCAGAAAATGGATTTTAAAGGGTTAGTTCACTATTTTGAACATTAGACCCTATTTGCGGTTCCTCTACCATGAACCTGAAACATAGAGACCATCATTTCACTGATCGCTCCATTATTGAGCTAGCAACAGCTTTTCTGCAGGGCTACAATAGAAGTCAATGGTACCAGTAGCAGCCACTACCAAACTCAAAATTAAACTCTCGTTTTCAAAGTCACGAAACTCAGAGTGGTCACTGGTATCCGTTGATGTCCTGACAAAAAAGATCTCCGCAAAGTATGCTTCTTATCAGGTTTTATGTATCATTTAGCATGGAACTATTTTCAGTGGAAGCATATGGCTGTACTGCGACTGAATGCTAAATGATACATAAAACCTGATAAGAAGCATACTTTTTTGGTCAGAACATCAACAGACACCAGTGACCACTCTGTGAGTTTCCTGACATGGCTGCTACTGCTACCATTGACTTCTATTGTAGCCCTGCAGAAAAGCTCTCTTTGTTTCAGGTTCATAGAGGGACCGCAAATGGGGTCTAACATTCAAAATAGTAAACTAACCCTTCAACACTGCTGTTTTCTTACAGCTGATAGAGAGCATACTCAATAAGAAACCTGGTGGAGAGGTTGTCATCAAGGAATACTCCAAATCTAAAAGCCTCACTGACCGCACCAGACGAAGGATGATCAACATTCTTGTTTCAGAGATGACAGAGACTCTAATGGGTAAGTTTAAAGGAAAGATTCATAATGAAAATTGTAGAGCAGTACTTGCTCTGCTGTTTGTTAAGAATGATTTCTGTATCAGTATCTCAGTCAAATAATTGGTTAGGCTACTGCTGGCCATCCACTGCTATTGGGAGAAGATTTCTCTTGTATCAAACTCGATTGGCATGATACAGCTTCTAAAATCACTCCTGATATTTAGCTGACAGAGTAGGAATGCTGCTTGCGTATATTCATTTCAGGACAGCATCACTGCGCAGTGTGAGGGAAACGTTTGCACGAGGCATCGTCTCCTTGAAGGATCCCTACACCGAAAATGGATATGTAAGTATATATTACAACTGATAAAGAGCATCTGTGTTTAATTTGTCTGGTATGGTATCTGAGCAAATGAGACTTGGTTAACTTTTTCTTTAAGATTAGTAACCACGTTCATCTTCTTAAGGAACATTATTTCGACCCCAAGAGTGGAGATGGATACCTCGCAAATAGAATCAAAACCATTCAGAGGAAATCGGCTTCATCTGAGAAACGACCCACTCAACTATACTCTGGAGGGCCAACTGCTGAGAGGGAGTCTAGTCCATCCACTTCGGTTACCCTGAGTGAAGACCAGTGCAGAGAGGCCATTTCTCTTATGAAGCATTCTTCTGATGAAGAAACGGTCAAACAGAAGATGAAATCGACCTTTGAGTACAGGAAGAAGATGACCCACGACCCGATTAAATGCTCCACCATCCTAACCGAATTTCCACGCTTTCTGGATGTGAAGGGCTTGGTAAGACTTTTTAAAAATAACAGTTTTAAATTGTATACATTGCGTTTAATCTCTAGATGCCAATTCAGGTTGGCCAGTAAATGTAAACAAAAACTATACTTATGTAATAGTAGTTGTTCGATTCATGTGTATCCTGGTGATTGGCCTCCAAAACGGTGTTTGAGAAAAAGTAAAATATTTTGTGAGAAAGAAATTGACTTGAAACTCAAAACGAATGTTTTGTTTGTTGTCTTGTCTTATTTTTATGCGGTGCAGCTGCTTCTATACGTGTCATGTGTCCATCTCTGTCCGTTCGTAGCATGGCAATACTGTTGCAGAACAGCAGAAGGCGAGTAGAGCCTGTACTGCTTACTTCACCACCTGATTTTTTTCAGATTGAACAGGATTTTGTGCTGCTGTTTGGAGAGGAGACATCAGCCAACTTTTTGGAGAGGTGGTGTGAGAGAAAATTATTATATGTAAAAGACATTTTTCTACATTTAAAATTCAAACTTTGGATATCTAGGGCAAAGCTATAGAAGCTGATTTCCTGTTTGTAACCACACAATGAAACCAGTTTCTCTACTTGAAGCTTGACATTGTCTAGACAACAGACACATTTAAATGATTACAAAGACCTGATTGCCCTCTTTTCTCCCGGAATGGACTAAGCCAGGGGTCGGCAACCCTAAATGTTGAAAGAGCCATATTGGACCAAAGAAACAAAAAACTAATCTGTCTGGAGCCGCAAAAAATGAAAAGCCTTATATACAGGGGTGCACATAACTGGTGCGCCAGTGCGCATGCGTCGCCAAAATGCATGTTGCGCGGAGGATCAGCGGCATGAACGCGCTCTTGCGCACCAACAGCTGGAAGCGCTGGGAGAGGAATTGACTTCCTCAAAACTCCTACTGCTAACTGCTGACTGCCCGTTAATACCAATACCATATCCTTTCATGACCACAATGTACCCACCGACGACGACCACGGCGACTCCCCTCACGAAAACATTCGGAAAGTATCGTAACTTGTACTTTCATTCCGCGTATCGCGCATCGCATGGTTATCACGCCGACACGTGAAAATTCAGTCCCGAACGACTCGTCGCTAAAAGGAAAAACAACACCAAGGCACTTCACGTTTCTTTTCTCTGAAGCTTTCAAACGTTCAGACGTTTGTTTTACAGCTTCATTATCACACCTCGACCCCTGACCCAGGGAATATGGTTGGGAATTATATTAGAAGAAGAAAAAAAAAGACTTTGTTGCACAATCAAAATAATGAGCTATTTAAAGTGATAGCCTACAACATCCTCTACCATGGTTGAAATTGAGGACAGTATTAACAACAGTCAAGAGAGCAGTGATGATGATGATGATTAAGCTTGTAGCATAAGTAAATGCTTAGGCTGTAACTTTTTGTTGAAAGTTGATTTCAGTGTTTACAGAACAGAGCAGTGCTTAAAGAGATATCAGTTGATTTCATTGTATTTAAAGAACAGACATTCAGTTAGTGCTTAAAGAGATGTCAGTTGATTTCATTGTGTTTAAAGGAGTCTGACAGACTTTCATGCTTAAAGAGCAGTCATTTGATTTTTCATTTGTTTCTTTTGTTTTGCACACAATCATTTGTTCGTTCATCTTATTTTTGAATAAATGTCGTTTTGCTAATATAAGTTATCCATGTATCCCTTTTTTATCCATCCTGTGGGACGGGTCGTGACTCGTGAGCTCGGGGAGCACCAAGCAGCATCCCTAGGTGCTCCTCTGAGCACTGGCCCCAAAAAGTTATGTGCACCCCTGCCTATGGTGTTCGTTAACTGCTGCTGTCAGACGTTCCAACACACCAATATCCACACCTGCATAGGAAGAATTTAAAGGAACCAGAATCGTGCTGGGCTGACAAGAAGAGCTCTGGTTCTTGCCCTGTAAAACAAATTGGGCTAAACCCTGCCAATTATAATGAAACCATTCTGCTTTAGTTAACGGTATGGGGAAAAACATAGGAGCAGACGCACTTACAGGGACCTGTTGACAAATCCAGCAATCAGAATAATTCATTTTTGAAGCAAAATCTTTCATGATACTAGTGGCAGAATTAGGGTGGGACCGTGTCCCCAGGTGATTAGAATCATACAACAAATAATCGTCAGTAGCGACTACAATCGCCTTCGTAGAAGCCTTTACAGCAACATTTTTAACCTTTCCTGGTAACTCAACTGGAAAAATATATTCATGCACAAATTCCCTACAGTCCACCAAAAAGTCGTGTGGAAAGTCAGGAATGTTACTACAAACTTTGTCCTTGAAATTGTTGGATTTGTCAAACACCTGTTCACCGATATTACGTCTAGCACACCAATACGAGTTCACCTCATTGTCAACATTAGTTAATGTCACAAGTGTTGACATTAACTGTTGTGTAAGTGTAATATATTTGGCATCCAGTAAGTACCACTCAGCCGCTTCAGTCGAGGCATAGATCAAACAATCATCAACAGTACAACGTGAATGTGGGCAAATAAAAGCTCTACCTAATGTGATAAATCTTTTCTGACGTCCAGGCATAACAGTGTGTGAGTGAAGTGTAGCATTGTCCAAGGAAGTCAATGGGGTAGGAACACTAAGGGGTATATTAGTCTCTGAAACGGCATGGCTTGAGTTTCCTCCTAATTGGCCTTGGTGTATCACGGGATCTGTCTGGTTGGGGTGTATCACTGACAGGTCTGTGTCTCTCAATGGTACCTTGGTCCGGGCAGCCGCCCGGGTTGCTGACATCTCCGTCTGGAGCATTGTCAGGGTCGGAAGGGGTGACAACAGGGGCAACACCAGGCTTGGTAGAACCCCCAAGAGGGGTGTCGCAGTCCCTTGGTCCTTCACGATCTCCATTGGCCCACTCATCTCTGGGCTGGACAGGGTCTGGGACGAGGCCCCCGGCATCATCTGCATCACGGCGCAGATACTCACCAACATCTTCGTCAGCCTGGATGTCCAAGCTGTGGACTTCCTCGTCCCCAGGGGTCTCCTCACCATCCTGCTGAGGCTCTCCCTCATCGTCCTCATTGGGTGCCTTGATGCAGTGATGAACGTGATGCCAGGTGGGGGACCCCTTGATTTGGATGGCAGTCCCAGTGCACCGAACGACCTCGTATGGTCCTTCCCGTCGAGCCTCATGCCACTTCCGTCTGTAGACCTTCACGTATACTTTGTCACCCGGTTGCAACGCGTCCTTCCTCTCCTGTGCGTTCACCTCCTCTTCACGTTCCTGTTTGTGGAGCACATAAGAAGAGATACTCTTTTGCCGGTTAGTCATGTACTGTACATAGGCTTTCATGTCACTCTCCAAGAGAGCCAAACTTGGCCCTTTCCCACTGGTTCGTGCACAGGGAGCTGTCATTATTCTCCCCATAGCCAGTTCATGGGGAGTCAAGTGCAGCCCTCGAATCTCACTGGAACGACAGGCCATCAATGCAAGAGGGAGTCCTTCCACCCAATTAAGACCTGTATGCTGACAGACCTTAGAAAGACGGTTCTTAAGGACCCCGTTCATCCTCTCTACCATCCCCTGGCTTTGAGGTGAGTAAATACATCCAAATCTCTGCTTGATTCCCAACTTTTGTAGTATAAGCTTTACCGTCTTATCCACAAATTCCTTACCATTGTCTGACGCTATCCTATCTGGAATTCCAAACCTAGGTATGAATTCCCTGCATAGGAACTTTGCTACAGACTGAGCATCCTTTTTTCGAGTGGGGCATGCTTCTACCCATCTGCTGAACCTGTCCACTACAACTAACATGTACCTGTATCCTGCAACAGCACGAATCATGTCCACATAGTCAATCACCAAATGTTTCATTGGCCCGTTTGGGGTAGGGATATGCCCAGTTCCCACTGGTATTCCAGGTCTGATATTGTTTTTCAAACAGACCACACATTGACCAAGGATATGGTCTATTTGTTCCAATAAATATGGAGCCCAAAAACCATATTCCTTGGTGATCTTGCGTCTTACCTCCCCCCTGGCCACATGTGCTAATCCATGGGCTTCCTGTATCAGCATGCCTAATAAATCTGGGGGTGCCACAACCAGTCCCTCATGATTTCTCCATAGACCTGTGTCATCCTGACTAGCCCCCCTTGTTAACCATAGGTTTTTGTCTAGCGCATTTGCCCCACTCTGTAACATCAACAAATCCTCAAGCGTGACCATGCCCTGTAACTGTGTTTCATGTGTGACCAGCAGAACTTTACCTCCTTTGTCTGCTCCTGTAATGGCTTTGGCTGCATCATCTGCAGCCCTGTTACCTTGTGTGACATGTGATGAGTCAGATCTGTGTGCGGCACACTTCACTATGGCTAATTCCCTTGGTTTCATCATGGCTTGTAACAGCTTCATGATTTGAGCGTGGTGCTGAATAGGCGAACCATCAGTTTTCTTAAAACCCCGTCCCTTCCATACAGCTCCATGTAGATGACACACATTATGGGCGTAGGCAGAGTCGGTGTACACTGTCACTCTTCGTCCGGTTCCCAAGTTGCATGCTTCTGTGAGGGCAATTAACTCAGCCAATTGAGCTGAACAAGGCTGAGGAACAGCCTCGGCTTGTTCCACAATGAACCCTGAATTTTGGGATCGGACTATGGCATACCCAGCACGTAAACTTTCTCCTACCCGGTAACAAGATCCATCAGTCCAATACTCAACGTCAGCTTCCTTTAAAGGCAAAGCTAGTAGATCTGCTCTAAGCTTAGAGTACCTCATAGCTTCCTTCACACAATCGTGTGGTTCCCCATCTTCTGGGGTTGGCAAGGTCTCTGCTGGGTTAAGTGTGTTACATCTTAGTAATGTTACATCTTCCCTTTCCAACATCCTGTAATAATTCCTAATCCTAGGCATCGTCAAAGTATACTTGCCTTGATTCAAAAGATTCCTTAGACTGTGGTGGCAGAGAATGGTAATTGGGTACCCCATTGTTAAGGTTGTTGCCTTCTCGTACATAAGATATGCCCCGGCCATTGCTCTGTAGCATGGCGCGAAACCCATTTCTACCTCTGAATATGCGACAGAGTAATAGGCTATGGGCTGTGGACTAGGTCCAATGCCTGTTGGTTGCGTAAGAACAGCGCAGGCATACTTCCCTTTGGCTGAAGAAGAAACATACAATCCAAATTCTTTGGAATAATCTGGAAGCGCTAAAGCTGGCGCTTCTTGCAATTTGTGTTTAATTGTCTCAAACGCCAAATCAGCTTCCCTTGTCCAAGTAATGCAACATTGGAGTTTATCACTACCTGTTTCCTTAATCATCCCCCTCAATGGAGCGACCAGTCTAGTGTAATCCTCCACCCATGCTGAACTATACCCAGTAATGCCCAAAAACATCATCATTTCCCTAACCGTTCGTGGTTTTGGAGCCTTCTGAATAGCTTCCAAGTGTTCGTTAGTGACACTGCGATGTCCCTGTGTAATAGATTGTCCTAAGTAAGTTACCTTTTCCTGGCAACACTGTAGCTTCTTTTTAGACACCTTGTGTCCCTTCTCCGCCAAAACCTTTAACAGTTTAACGGAATCCCTGTGACATGTTTCTTCATCTGGGGCACAAAGGAGTATGTCATCCATGTACTGAATGGCAGTACTACTTATCGTCTGCCCTAACCCGTCTAAGTCCTCCTTCAAGACCTGATTAAAAACATGAGGACTGTGTTTGTACCCCTGTGGCATTCTGGTATATTGATAATGTTGACCTTTGTAGGTAAACCCAAATAACCCTTGACTTTCTACACTAAGAGGTATAGAAAAGAAAGCCCCGCATAAATCAATCACTGTAAATACTTTGGCTGTAGATGGAATCTGAGTCAACAGCACATGAGGATCAGGAACTTCAGCTGGATAGCTGACAACTACCTCATTCACAGCCCGTAGGTCATGTACCAGACGATATGAACCATCAGGTTTCGTTACTGGCAGAAGAGGTGTGTTACTTAACGGATATTGAGTTATCTTCAAGACTCCTGCCTCTAACAATCCTTTGATCTGTGGCTCAATTCCATCAATTGCTTCCTGCTTCAATGGGTATTGGTTTTTCCAAGGGGGTTTTGCACCCGGTATGAGTTCAACTCTCAATGGACGAGCTGATTTCACAAATCCAATGTCTGTACTGTTCTTTGCCCACAGGTCTGCTGGCACATTCTGTATCATTTCTTCTCTGAGGTCTTTTTCAGGTTGTACAGGAAGGATTAGCTGGTTCATTAGCTTCACAGTCTGCGGATGTCCTATTCCTTGAGCAGAGATCATCAGTTTTGTAAACTGTCCATCAATGCTCCTCCAGATAGCAGGGTTTTCTTTTGTCGTTACAAATCTGGCTTTTTCTGAGTCTGCCATCATTGCCCCTAAATGCTTCTGTTTATAGTGTTCAGATATCATAAGTGTCACATGAGGGATGCTACCCTCAATCTTATGCTCCTGATCTAGATAAGTGTCACTGTTTATCTTCATAGCCACTCCCTGAGGGCCTAGGATTATACAACTTGTACTAAGCTGTACCTGTTTTGGCTGATGGTTCAGCCACTCATCTGGGTTTGCATCTGCAACTTCTCTAAAATACTGGAGTGTACAATGCAATGGATCAGTAGGCCTTCTGGCCTCTGACATGTGTGCCAGGATATAATTGTCCCACATCCTTGCTGGTTCCATTAGGTCTGGGCTAAGCCCTCCCACCCAATACACCATAGATGCGTTGTTGTCCATCATGACAGACAGCTGTCTGTTCTCTTGTGGCACTGTCACCCGACAGCCGTCAGGTGTGCATTTCACTGTACAGTTCAATTGGCATAGTGCATCTCTCCCTAGTAGCCCTATTGGCGTGTGTTCTGATACAAGTATTGACAGATCTGCTCTCTGTCCTTTGTACTCTAAGCTTACAAGCTCAGTAGTAGGGATCAGCTGTTTAATTCCCTCGAATCCGATTGTCTTCACATATTTCCCAGACATAGGAAGGTGCGTGGCATCTTCAGGCTTCAGACAGGTGTAGGCTGCTCCACTGTCCACCATCAATTCTAATGGACGTTGGTTGACCGACACCCATATGGTAGGTTCATCTTCAGGCCTGTTCGTCACCACCAGCTGGCACCCCCCTCTCGGATCTTCTGGGCACCCCTATAGCCCAGCTGGTGGGCCTCCGTAGGGGTTCACCACTCCTGGAGCCGGTGTAGCAGGGGGCCTATATCTTCCTTTTTGTTTCCCCCCTGCGCCCCCCTGGTTCTTCTTCCAGCAGGTACGGGCTAAGTGTCCATCCTGGCCGCATTGGAAACATGGTCCTAACATCTTCTTCCCGGCTGCGGTCCATCCCTCTTGTGGTGGTCCTTGGCCAGGCTGGTTGTATGGCTGGTACGGAACCACTTGCACCCCTGGTGGCCCCTGTGGGTATGGATACCCCCCTTGTGGCCCCTGTGGGTATGACTGGGGAGGGACAGTTTGCAGTTGCTGTGGCTGAGATGGGACCTGTAGGGCTATGGTCTGCACTCTCTCTCTGGTTTTCTTGCCTTCAGTCAATTGTACTTGAGTTAGTTTTCTGAGTGAGTCTTCGTCTTGTGCCTTCTGTATCTGAATCTTCTTTCTAAATAATTCTACTTGGTGTGCTACGTTGTCTATATAAACAGCCTTGTTCATGTGTCGTAGCCCCACCACTTCTGCTAACTTGTTCTTAACTGGGGTAGGGAGACCTTGTTGAATCTTTTCCCTGATTATGGCTTTTTCTAACGGGTTATCTTCGGCATCCTTCCCTGTCACACTTCTCCATTGAGAGTGCACACGGGCTACAAAACCCCTGGGATTCTCATCTTCTCCCAGTGGCATCACAATGATATTGTCTGGGTGAATGTGAGTAGGGTATGTCTCTCTGATTGCCTTCCACAGCCTGCCTCTGTTTGCTGCGAAGAGCTCTGGGTCATAAACTGATGTACCGATATATTTATGAAGTCCTGCCTTCGTCAATATTTCCTGCATGGTGTCCAATCCTGTAATAAAGGCTAAGAGTCTTTTCAGGTCTCCCATCGCGGCCTGCGTCCCTGTCAGTCTCACGTCCATCTCGTTAGTCCAAGGGTGACCCCCATCTTCTAGGACTGGGAGTTTTTCGATCACTTCAGACAGATCTGTATGACCCCAAGGACGATATTCTATCTTGTTATCTCGAAACAGCACCGGGAAGATCCCCTGAATTTCCTCTTCCTCCGATGCCTTCCCTCTTGGTCTAAGGCCATAATTGCTTACTAGTGGCTTCGTTCTTTCGTCCCGCCTTGGTGTCGCTGTAGACCTTGGGAGGTTCGGCTGGGATGTATGTGATGGCACTTGACGATACTCTCTTGAGAGGTTCGGCTGGGATGTATGAAATGATGTCACTTGAGCTATCTGTTCTTCCAGTTCCTCTATCTGTCGTATACAACTTTCCTCCTCTCTTAGGCTTCTCTGGAGTTTTCTTGCCCTCTTTCTTAACTCCTCCTTATCCTTTTTCACCCTTTCTTCCTCCTCTTCCTCCGACATCCTCTTCTTTTGCTTTAAGCTCTCTTTCTTCTTCTCTATCTTCAGAGACTCCTGCTCGTCTTCAGAACCACTTTCTTCTTTTCCCTTTTTATAGCGTCTTGTCCTTCCCTGTTTTTCGGCCCTGGCTATTAGTTTTCTGATCTGAGCACTGTAACCTCCCTGTGCATTGCTGTCAGCACCGGAACATTCGCCTTCACCTCCACTGCCATCTTCACTGTCATCTGTCTTGTTCTCTGGTTCGAAATCCACGGTCACTTTCGCTCTTCCCCTCTCTAGTACATTATCACCCCCATCTTTGATAGTGAAGGCTCCGTTCGTACTTAGGACGGGGACCTGAGGGTAGATCCGCTGAGAATTGTCCTCCAGTATCTTGGCATAGGGAGGAGGACTGGAGATTGGAGCTGTGTGTGAGAATGGAATGTTCACTTTCTCTTCCATTGCTTTGGCCAATTCATCTCTTTTTTCTGGATCCATGTGAGCTGTTTTCTCATTCCAAGCTAATGCTACTTTCTGCCCCTCTACCTTGAAGAGGTCTAAAATAGCTAACTCTAACCTGCGTTTCTCTGATCTAATCTTTCCTTTTTGATGCGCCTTATGTGCATTGATAAGTATCTCCAATGTTGCAATTAATTGTAAGTCAAAGGTGCCCTCTTCTGGCCATGGTTGTTCAATGTCTGCCCAACGAATATTCCATTTCGTTGACATTTTGCTAATCTCCTTAACAAGAGGATTCATTTTTTCCACTATAGCCACAGGGGATGAATTTGCTAATATTCCCTTATCTGTATTAACAGCCCTCACAATGTTACTGGGTTTGGCTCCCATGTCTGAAATATTTATACTGCTTAATATGCTGAAAATATGCTATAAGGTGTACTTTTCTTACAACCCACCTTCTGTTGCCGTATCTGCTAAACAGATGCTAGTCCAACTTTTAACTGCGTCAACTGTCTACACAGAACATTACAATTCAGAACAACGGATTGTTTCAGTGGTATTGTGTATTATTGACTTAAATGTAATCTATGTGTGTGTGTTTTAATTTAAATTTAATTAAAATTTTAATTCAATTTAATTTAAATTATTTAAATAATTATAACTAATTAATCACCAACAATCAACTATCACTATTAATTAATATTAATTAATTATTAATAATCATAACTAAATAATCATTCAATTTAAATTTAAATTCAATTTAATTTCAATTCAATTCAATCCAAATTTAGTTTAGTTTTAATCTAAATGTTTTTCCCTTATTGTGTATGAATGTGTATCACTTAATTGCTTACATCAACACCCCTGTCCCAGAGGAGGAAGAACAAGGCACAGGAGAGCAACCTGAATCCAACACATCACGACCACCAGCAGAGAAGAAGATCCAGGGGCGAAGGCCATTAGTCAAGTGGCCAAAGTCCTGCAACAAGACGCTGTGGAAGGAGGTCAACACTGATCTCTGCAACATCCTAGAAGGGATCAGAGGCACCACCATGAAGAAGTTGGAGAGAATGGGCAACCTCATCTATGCCTATGGAGTGGAACAGTTCGGAGTGGTCGAAGGCAAACGATCTACTCAGTCAATTCCCACCAAGTCCAGAAGGCAGACAGAAATAGACCGACTAGTCAAGGAGAGGAGGCAGCTGAAGAAGCAATGGAGGAAGGCCACAGAGGAGGAGAAGGAGGGAATAAACCTGCTGCAGGAAGAGATTAAGAGCAGGCTTGCAACACTGAGGAGAGCTGAAAACCTCCTGAAGAGGCGCAGAAGGAAGGAGCAAACAAGATCACGCTTCTACAAAGATCCTTTCAAATTTGTGAAGACTCTCTTCACAAAGGAGAAGAGCGGAAGTCTCTCTGTGGCAAAGGCCCACCTGGAAGAACATCTGAAAAAGGGCTGCACAGATGACCGACACCAGGAAGAGGTCACGCTCCCACCTGACATGCCACCAGTCAATCCACCAGAGCACGAACTAGATATCAGTCCACCCAGGTGGAGTGAAGTAGACAACACTGTGCGTAGAGCAAGGGCCGCGTCAGCTCCAGGTCCCAACGGAGTTCCATACAGGCTCTACAAAAACGCACCAGATGTCCTGAGATTCCTCTGGAAGCTGATGAAAGTTGTGTGGCAAAAGAAGGCGATACCAACGTCCTGGCGGAGAGCCGGAGGGATCCTTATCCCCAAGGAAAAGGACTCAACAGAAATCGGACAGTTCCGGCAGATCAGCCTTCTAAATGTCGAGGGGAAAATCTTCTTCAGCGTGGTCGCTCATAGGCTGGCAGGATACCTGCAAAGAAACAACCTGATTGACACGTCAATCCAGAAAGCAGGCATCTCAGGCTTCTCAGGGTGTGTCGAACATGCTAGTGTCATCTGGCATCAGATCCAGGTCGCCAAGAAGGAGGGAACGGACCTCCACGTGGTGTTCCTGGATCTTGCGAATGCCTTTGGCTCAGTCCCTCACAACCTCCTGTGGACAGCCTTCGACTACTTCAGGATCCCACCAGCTCTCACAACCCTTGTCAAGGCCTACTTCCAGGACGTCCAGCTCTGCGTGACCACAGCAGAGTACACCACAGCATGGCAACATCTGGAAGTGGGAATCATGGCCGGCTGCACCATCTCCCCGCTGGCCTTCACCATGGCCATGGAGGTCATTATTCGGGCCTCTCGATGGGTGGTTGGCGGACAGCGAATAAGACCTGGGCTGAGGTTGCCGCCGATCAGAGCCTACATGGATGACCTCACAACACTCACCACGACCAAGGCTTGCACAGTACGGCTACTAAGAAAGCTCCAGGAAAACATTCAGTTGGCTCGCATGAAGATCAAGCCGAGCAAGTCCAGAAGCATCTCCATTGTCAAGGGGAAGCTGTCAGACCACCGCTTCCACATTGGCAAAGAACCCATTCCAACGGTCTCCGAGAAGCCTGTGAAGAGCCTAGGTCGTTGGTATGATGCCTCCCTCAAAGATAAAGAGCAAGTAGAGCAGCTCAGGAAGGAGGTAGCCAGCGGCCTGGAGAACATCGACAGAACCCTGCTTCCTGGCAAGCTGAAGCTCTGGTGCATGCAGTATGGACTACTTCCACGTCTCCTGTGGCCACTAACCCTCTATGAAGTTCCTCTCTCAAAGGTGGAAAAGCTGGAGAGACTGGTCAACTCATATGCAAGGAAGTGGCTTGGCCTTCCCAGGTGCCTCAGCAGCATTGGGCTCTACGGCAAAGGGATGTTACACCTGCCCATTTCCAGTCTGACAGAGGAGTACAAGTGTGCCAAAGTCAGACTGGAGATGATGCTTCTGGATTCGAATGATCCATTTGTAGCCCAAGCTGCCCCCATCCTGGCCACTGGGAGGAAGTGGACCCCATTGGCTGCAACTGAGCAGGCAAAGGCAGCACTCAGACACAGGGACATTGTGGGCCGAGTGCAGGAGGGGAGGAGTGGTCTTGGCCTCGGGATTAGTACACCGGCCTGGAGCAAGGCCAATCCATCTCAGAGACGCAAGCTGGTGGTCCAGGAGGTACGTCGGGAAGAGGAAGCAGGAAGGCGCGCACAAGCTGTGGCGCAGGCAAAGCAAGGGCAGTGGATGGCATGGGAAGGAGTGGAAAAGAGGAAGATCTCCTGGAAAGATCTGTGGGAGATGGAGGCATTCAGAGCGAGCTTCACCATCAGGGCTGCCTACGATGTCCTGCCTTCTCCTGCAAACCTAAGCCAGTGGTATGGCGAAGACCCCACGTGCCCTCTATGTCAAAGTCCAGCAACACTGAAGCACATCTTAGTGGGATGCAAGACCAGCCTCACCCAAGGCCGTTACACCTGGCGGCACGACCAGGTGCTAAGGTGTCTTGCATCAGTGCTGGAAAGTCAACGGACAAGTGTGAACGCCCTTCCTCCCCCATCATCCCGGTGGCAGCCAGCACCATTTGTTCGGGAGGGCGAGGGTCAAGCCTGCCTCACCACCATAAGACCAGACACTGGGCAGCTGGGCAGAGCACGGGACTGGAAGCTGCTGGCAGACTTGGACAAGAAACTCTGCTTCCCAGCTGAGATCGCAGCCACCAACCTGCGACCAGACCTTGTGCTGTGGTCAGCCTCGCTCAAGCTCGTTTACATCATCGAGCTCACTGTGCCCTGGGAGGGTGCAGTGGAGGAGGCCTACGAGCGGAAGAGGCTGAGGTACACTGAACTCGCAGCAGATGCCCAACAACAAGGCTGGACAGCGAAGGTACGCCCAGTGGAAGTAGGCTGCAGAGGGTTCGTAGCCACCTCAACATCCAGGCTACTCAGGGAGATGGGAGTGCGAGGGAAGACCCACCGGCAGGCAATCAAGGACCTCTCCAGGGCTGCTGAAAAGGGGAGCCAGTGGCTGTGGATGAAGAGAAAGGACTCGACCCGGGCGTTCAAATGAGCTGATCGCATCTAGGGAGTGAACCTGGGACGCTGGGATTCACTGCTGAACCCTCTGGAGGTGTCGTGGGCTTATCAGCGAAACATTCATGAAGGAGGGCGCCCACTTGACAACCCAAAGGATGCCATCGCTCATTTGAACACCACAGAGTCTTATCGGTGCCTTAAGTATGTATGTATCGAGGGATATCAACATCTAGTCCTACATAACAGATCTCAATCAATACTAATTATAGTTCAGGTCAACTTTAATTATTAAACTACAAAGGCTGTTCAACACAATTTATCAAATTACAAAGGCAGGTCACGCTCTAAGTCTTTCTGATCCACAAACCCTTGATTGATCAATCCTCAGATAGAAACTGTTCTGCTATTCTTTAATCAAAAGCTGTGAAAAAGAACTTAACTTGAAATAAAAAGATGTAAAATACGAATATTAATTATAACCTGTAAAGAAATCGACTTGTTATTTGGAAGGAATGAATGATTAATTATTAATTACAATCTGTAAAGAAATCGACTTGTTATTGGGAAGGAATGAATGATTAATTATTAATTACAATCTGAGTAATTAATTAAATTAATTAAAGTAATGTAATATATAACAATCATTTACAACCATCCATCAATGAACCATTCATCATCTTACAGAGCCAATGTTTTAAAAATGTCTTGTCGTGTTTTGTCCAGCAGATGGCGCCAAGCAACCGACTTGGGTATCGATTGCTTCAAAACACCCTGTCGTGATCTCAAGTCACAACCTATTATTTTTCTCCTATCAAACACAATGCTTCAGCGATCACAATATGCTGAAAAGTAACTTACAAATATTAATTACAATCTGTAAATAAATCAACTATTAAGTGAAAGGAATTAATGACTAGTTAGAATTATTCATTATATCATCATATACATTGATTTAAAACCTGTGGAGTCAATTATCTGTTATCAAAATATTAAACAAAATGAATGGTTATTCAGAATAGTTTTCATTAGACAGTCACAGACATTTGACCAAACCTGTGGAATCAATCAATTGTTTTGTGAAACAGACAATGAAATGATCTGAATAATTAATTCAATCAATTAGTATTTAAACAAGTAATGTAATATTCAACAGTCATTTACAAACATCATTCTATAAATGTTCTCTACAGATCTCTGTCTTCTATGCAAACAGGCAGACCGAGAGTCACAGAGCTGTTTTATCGATGGTCATAAATCTTCCTGTGTTCTGCTCAGAAAACAGATGTCTCACAGAACGACTGGCCTCTTTTCCTTTGAATCTATCAAAAGCCCACAATCTATCTTTACTTTTAACAAACTATGCTTAACTTTCGTGATTTCTGCAATCACAACTTTATTACAGAGAGAGATGAAAGGCAAGGAAGAAAAATGGAGGAAAAAGAATCTGTGTTCTCTAGTCTCTGCTGGGCTACGCCCTTAGTATGGAATGTGCTCCGGCTAACGCGCATGCGCCCGCTTTCCACTAGACTTGTGAATGAAAACTCAACAAATATCCCCAAACTACTTTAAAATACCCCAACGATCAACCCACTTTATCTCTATACCACTACAGTCTATGTGAAATGGATTTTAACTTTATCTTTTATGCAACAATCAAATTCAGGTTCCCTTTGTAGTAGAAAGGATTTTCAACTCCGTGTGTGCATGTGTGCTTTTTTGCAGCCTTTTTTTCTCTGAAATGAGACACACAGAAAGGGAGGGGATGGGCTCTACCCCACGGTTTTTCCTTGAAAAACCACGGTCTTCTCAAACAGAGCACATTCACGACTCCGCAATATCAAGATTATCTTTCAATGCAGTTAAACGTATTATTTCACTTTAATATTCTCTAATGCCTTTTTTCCACAGCCTCTGTACTTGAACGCCTTGAGCGCCTGCAGGCATAAGGCTCGACGGCACTAAAGTAATTAGCTGACAATGGTCCTCTTGTCTTCTCAAACAGGAATTCTCATTCCTTATACATAATAACATAATCATCAGCTTCTCGCTAATCTTCACAATAACCAATATTGCCGACCCATTAACAAAACGTCTTCCGTTAATTTTCTGTCGACAAGCCTACACTTTTCATATAGACACTACTAAAGTTCGTCTTCCTTTAGTACCAGGCTTATACACACACACGATATTTTCCCAATACAGTGCAATTTACACATTTATGTACAAATACAGATTTCTAAATCCGGCTCTTTAAATTCAATCCAATTGTAATTATCTTATATTTCTAACAGATACTCAACACAAATCTAAATTCTTTTGTTTAGCTTAAGACCATTTAATTACATCAAAGCTGGAAGTCTGACAGAGAGAGAGAGGGACAGTTAGAGAGAGAGAGAAAGAGAGCAGAGAAAGGGGGAGCAGAGAAAGGGGGGGGAAGCAGAAGTCAATGGGTCACAGAGGGAGAGACAGAGAGAGAGCAGAGAAAGGGCAGAGAGAGGGGGGAATTGGCTACTTACCTCCAGGCGCTGAGAGAAGTTGAAGAGATGCAAAAATTGACGGTCACTATAATTACTTATAAGCTATTAATTTACTCGTGGACTAGGCTCGCCATTATTTCGTATATATTGGTATCTGTTACTACTAAAAATGAAGAAGAGTTCTTGAGCAAATTTAAGACTTGTTTATTCAAAAAAGCAGGTTACACAGCATGGCCCCTCAATGGAGCTGATGGTCCGAATCGGTCACAGGATATTAAGTCAAAAATATGGATGTGAAGAAAAAGAGGCAGAGCCCATCTGCGTAGAGGACTTTATACCCTGTCACTGCCACTGTCGCTGAGCCTCCACGTCATTTTAATTTGGTTGAATACAAAGTATACCAGTGAGACCATAGTAGGTGAGGTCATTCTCTGTCCTGCAAATAGGATGTCATTGTCTTATTATAATGCAACTCACCCTATGGTCTAATACAATTCCAATGCAACCTATGTTATGGGCGTCTTGCTGGCTCGGGCCCTAATGCAATTATATCTTCCCATGATGACATTCCTATGGGCGTCTTGCTGACTCGGGCCCTAATGCAATTATATCTTCCCATGATGACATTCCATCCTCTGCACATGCATGTCAAAAGGCCATTGTGTGTACCAGAGGGCCATGGCCATGGTCACAGAGCATGAAAATACACTACACTCTCTATCAGCTGTAAGAAAACAGCAGTGTTGAAGGGTTAGTTTACTATTTTGAACGTTAGACCCCATTTGCGGTCCCTCTATGAACCTGAAACAAAGAGAGCTTTTCTGCAGGGCTACAATAGAAGTCAATGGTAGCAGTAGCAGCCATGTCAGGAAACTCACCGAGTGGTCACTGGTGTCCGTTGATGTTCTGACCAAAAAAGTATGCTTCTTATCAGGTTTTATGTATCATTTAGCATTCAGTCGCAGTACAGCCATATGCTTCCACTGAAAATAGTTCCATGCTAAATGATACATAAAACCTGATAAGAAGCATACTTTGCGGAGATCTTTTTTGTCAGGACATCAACGGACACCAGTGACCACTCTGAGTTTCGTGACTTTGAAAACGAGAGTTTAATTTTGAGTTTGGTAGTGGCTGCTACTGGTACCATTGACTTCTATTGTAGTACTGCAGAAAAGCTGTTGCTAGCTCAATAATGGAGCGATCAGTGAAATGATGGTCTCTATGTTTCAGGTTCATGGTAGAGGAACCGCAAATAGGGTCTAATGTTCAAAATAGTGAACTAACCCTTTAAAATCCATTTTCTGGCACATGAATTGCAGAATGAATTACAAACATACGTTTTTTGCTTCGACATCTTTGACCTTTTCTTGAAGGGCTTCCATCCTCGCTCAAAATTATTGTATCATCCGACTCAAGGCCTGAGGCATTCATCTCAGAACCGGCAGAGGAAGGACTCATCAGGGGAGATGCTAAAATACACAATACACACAAATGTTATATTGAAAGTAATGCCACAAGTGACCAAGACTTGAAAACATAGATGGTTCCCACCCTATAGTTCCAACCACTATATCCTGATTTTACAGTTCATACATTTATGCAGTTTGAACTTCACACACTACACTGAACCGGCACCACCATAGCCCTGGACGTGATGCTGCAAAAGCTAGACAGGGAGAGGAAGGTGGGCATCGCTGCCTTCATACGCACGATAAGACTGAGTCGTCCCCTGGTGGTTCAGACTGAGGTAAAGACTGACTCCAGACTTAACCCCTATCAGACTGATAAAGACTGACTCTAACCCCTACCAGACTGAGGTAAAGACTGACTCCAGACTTAACCCCTATCAGACTGATAAAGACTGACTCTAACCCCTACCAGACTGAGGTAAAGACTGACTCCAGACTAACCCCTATCAGACTGACTCTAACCCCTACCAGACTGAGGTAAAGACTGACTCCAGACTAACCCCTATCAGACTGGTAAAGACTGACTCCAGACTAACCCCTACCAGACTGAGGTATAGACTGACTCCAGACTAACCCCTATCAGACTGACTAACCCCTACCAGACTGAGGTAAAGACTGACTCCAGACTCACCTCTATCAGACCAGCACATGCCTTCATTGCCCAGTGTGAGCTTGAACACACCAAGATCTGGCTCTTTCACCACCTCCTCAAACACATCCCCATCAACTTCAGTTCCAGATCCATCATACAGCTTTGCATCTGATAAACTGGTAACTGGGATTCCAAATTTCAGGAAAGCTGTGACAAACATTAAAGCCAACTCCCCACACGTGCACGTTGTTAACGTATTTTACTGGAATCGAGAGACATTACAAAAAAGACAACACAATCACCCCTCTACACTCTGTTAAGAACGTTAACTTTACCTCTACTGACATTGCCTTAATTATCTTAATGTGAACACTCGCACATGGTCGGTGACGTCAGCCCTTTGGAAACCAGTATTTTAAGATATAAGATCAGCTGGAGTGTATGGTGAACAACAATATAAAGTTATTCTAAAATGCTGCTTCTATTGAAATGCCAAAGTATCAGTTTAATTAATAGATGATTAGGAGACACTTACCGCAGTTGTTCGAGGTCACTCGAAAATGGCATTCAGTGAATTGGCGCTGTGAAAATTCAAGCTCGGCTTGAAGAAACCACGTGGAACTGATTGAAAAATGATGGGCGGGGCTTTCCAGAGTACGTCTAACACCGTGTCAATTAACTCTTTGAATTATCACCAACACTGGAGGGAATATTACTCTAGCTGTTGTTGTAATATCTCGGAAAGAGTCAATGTATTTTTACACTGCATATTTAACACTGGGGAATTTACTGTGTAGTGTTAAGCATGCACAGTTACCTGAGATGCAGCAAAATATTATGTTTGGGTTGGTTTTTACCAGATTTTGGGGGGGGTTTTGTGGCTCTTGGGGATATTTTGGAAGGGTGTCCACTTCTAGGCCGAGTTGCTGTCATGTTAAATGCTCCCCATTTGTAAATGATTTGCCTCACAGTGGATTTGCCTCACAGATATGTAGTTCATATCTTATATAGCTTTCCGCAGACTGATGTGCTCGTTCTAACCTCTTCCTGATGTCCTCTGAGATCTCCTTTCCTCTCGGCATGGTGTGTTTTGCCTGTATGGGTAACACAAAACTGACCAGGTTTCTTATCTCTATTTATCAGAGTCCCACCCAAACTCTTTCCTAAAGATCTCTCCTTCAACTGGTTCATTTGGTACCCAATTATTTACCCACCAGATTCTACTTACCTACTTGATTTAACACTAGAACAGCCGTGCCTTTTTACCTGCTTAAAGAACCGCCTCTTTAAAATGCTATCCTGCTATTTACACACAACGACCACTAGTTGGCCGCTTGTAAATTAGCCTGCTTCCTACACAGAAAAACTGCAAAATAGCTAGCTTATCCTGAAGTGATATTGAAGTGATATTGAAAGTGATATTGAAAATGTAAGGATACTGGGTGGTAGAACTCACATATCTAGGGAAAGTCATGAAAGGAGGGTCCTGAAATATGATGGAGTGCAAAGATATAAACATTTATTTTACTCACAAGCTGATTAAGTGTTAACCAATGCAACCTGGGTATCACTTATTTTTGCACCTGCACTTATTTCTTTATAATTTAGTTTTTTTTACTACTGTCACGACCCAACAGCAATGTGCGTACATTGATAGTCAATGGGCTCGTTCCCACACAGGGCCGAGGCCGGACACAGGTGTATAGCCAGGGGTGCACATAACTTTTTGGGGCCAGTGCTCAGAGGAGCACCTAGGGATGCTGCTTGGTGCTCCCCGAGCTCGCGAGTCACGACCCGTCCCACAGGATGGATAAAAAAGGGATACATGGATAACTTATATTAGCAAAACGACATTTATTAATAAATAAAGATGAACGAACAAATGATTGTGTGCAAAACAAAATAAACAAATGCAAAATCAAATGACTGCTCTTTAAGCATGAAAGTCTGTCAGACTCCTTTAAACACAATTAAATCAACTGACATCTCTTTAAGCACTAACTGAATGTCTGTTCTTTAAACACACTGAAATAAACGGACATCTCTTTAAGCACTGCTCTGTTCTGTAAACACTGACCTCAACTTTTCAACAAAAAGTTACAGCCTAAGCATTTATTTATGCTACAAGCTTAATCATCATCATCACTGCTCTCTTGACTGCTGTTATCACTGTCTCAATTTCAACCATGGTAGAGGATGTTGTAGGCTATCACTTTAAATAGGTCATTATTTTGATTGTGCAACAAAGTATTTATTTTTTTTCTAATAGAATTCCTAACCATATTCCCTGGATCAGGGGTCGAGGTGCGATAATGAAGCTGTAAAACAAACGTCTGAACGTTTGAAAGCTTCAGAGAAAAGAAACGTGTCCCTTGGTGTTGTTTTTCCTTTTAGCGACGAGTCGTTCGGGACTGAATTTTCACGTGGCGGTGTGATAACCGTGCGATACGCGATACGCGGAATGAAAGTACGAGTTACGATACTTTCCGAATGTTTTCGTGAGGGGAGTCGCTGTGGTCGTCGTCGGTCGACTGTTGTGATGGATTACTCGTCGGGCCTTCGGCTGAGGGAACGGCAAATAGTTACTTAGTGGGGCTTGCAGTGATGCAGCAGTCAGCAATCAGCAGTTGGATTTTGAGGAAGTAAATTCCTCTCCCAGCGGTTCCAGCTGTTGGTGCGCAAGAGCGCATTTATGCGGCTGATCTACCGCGCAGCATGCATTTTGGCGACGCATGCGCACTGGCGCACCAGTTATGTGCACCCCTGTGTATAGCTTAGCTCAGGGTTAGCTGACAGCACCCAGGTAGATGTTAAGGGGAAATGGCTTACCTGGCTCCGATGTATCGTGGCGTGGTCCGCGGGGATACTGAACAGCCTGCACGTTCGTTCAGTCGGGTGTTCCTTCCCATTCAGTATTGACATATAACATAACAAACAAAACCGGACACGACACAACACGACCTCGGGGGTAATCCACTATTCCACACAGTAATAGTCTTGATAATAATTGTCCAAGGGGTTCTCTTCTAGGTAAGGTGTCTCAATCAGTATTTCTCTTCTCCGGTAACTCCACTCTCAACTCTCTCAACTCTCTCGACTCTCAGGTAACAAATGAGCACCTGTCATATACCTTTCGAGAGACCCGCCAACAGGCAAGCCACTCCCCCATGTACCCTGGGTAGCCAATCAACACCCCCTGAGCTTACCATGACAACTAGGAACAGTTGGATCGTGACTGTAATGATGCGTTTTTGTGTGACTACATGCCAAACTTGTGTGCCTATCGAATATTGCAATACTCATTGTTTAACCTTAAACATACTTTAAGTGTGCCCACTCTCAGTAGTAAACAACATTCTTAGGAGCAGGCATATACCATATCAAGTAACAGTGAGACCAGTTTAACTCTAAGGACATAGGAGCCTTACCCCAGTGGTCAGCAGAGCAGAACAGCATGAACACAGGATAGCCATGTATGGGAACTAATGTCAGTATTGTAAGTTACGAGGTAAAAGCTATTTCCCTCTCTGAGAACTGTATATAAGCTGTAACAAACATCAGTACTTTGCTTGGCATCTCTTTATGCCACAGCCAGGCTCGGCACCAGCCGTAGCCAAGCTCGACATCTCCTATGTCGTAGCCATGCTTGAAGCTTGGACTTAACAGAGCATGCTGCCTTGGAAACATCTGTACAAGAGAATGCAACCCAGATCTGCCTAATACAATGATTACAATTCAACCTTCTCTCTGAGTCATCAATATCTAATTTCCGGCCACCTGACCAAGAAAGTTCTCCATATATCAGATGGCTTCTAACGAACAGGATGCTAGATTCAGCGAAACAGGTAAGGCATGATAACACAATGTGATTATTTGCTTTAACCTGAATTGCTGTTCTAGAACAAATCTCAATTTTTTTCAAAAAGGAGATGTATTGATATTGGAAAGTACTAAATTAAAATATAGTTTGAATAGAAGGCGCTGTATAGTCAAAGACGGTGGTCAAAACACTGAGAGTTAGGATTTATTGAGATTCTGAACTTTGTAGAGAAACAAAGCAGAAGTCTATTGTGTAATGGAAATACTGTGGACAAACAGTACAGACTGAGATATTTATTGTGTATTAAGTTAGGGACAAGACCTTAAATACGTGATTGAAAGCACAGCACTTTGAGGAAAACTAAGTTTGAAAAGATTTGGCCATAATATTTAAAAGACTCTAAGAGAAGTTTCAATCAACATAATTGATTACTAAAACCGCATGTCTATTAACATCATGGGAAGCAAACTAGTATGAATGGCATGCAGAATGTTATCATTAAGAATGAAATGAATAACAACCACATTTCTGAACCAAGCATCACAACAGGGCGAGAGTGTTAAAACTCTGACCCT
This sequence comes from Nansenia antarctica, assembly GCF_963989245.1. Lineage (NCBI taxonomy): Eukaryota > Metazoa > Chordata > Actinopteri > Argentiniformes > Microstomatidae > Nansenia > Nansenia antarctica. The sequence goes on from NC_137676.1 coordinate 40,599,245, forward strand.
AGGCTATTAATAGAACGGAGACTGCTCCTGTAACCAAACACACACACACACACACACACACACACACACACACACACACACACACACACACACACATACACATACATAGACATATTTGTCTCATATTGAAATTATCATGCAAATCTGTATTAATTCAGTAGACATATAACATTTTGATTGATTTAGTGAACAGGGAAATACGCATTAAGACTCTAAGACTCTATGAAACATCAAAGGAGGACATTTCTGATGGAGAAAACACAATTCAGCAAGAAAGACCTGGAATGTATTCTGACAATGCCTGTCGATTCTATTTCCTGACAGAATCAAGGAAATCAAGAGACATTGAGCGAAGGACTCAGAGACCGAGATGCTGTTAAGATCTGGTCTAAGTTAACCATTGCAGAAGTGGGGAGAGAAAGTTGCAGATGCTGAAGGAAGCTATTGCCGGATGAAACATGAGAAATGAGACAAACTAATGACATTTCAATGTGACAAACAATGGAAATGTTAATTCTTATGATTTAAGACAGAGACATGATGATGACAAGAGAGACTTACACATACTTTTATGTAGTCGTAATTGTTCAATTGTACTGACGCACACAACTAACAGTGTCATCAGCAGTAAACAGCTGAATTCATGGCACGAACTTACAAACTTTCTTCTAGGAATTCTAAGGGACGGGAACAACAGTCCAGATAACCCAATTAACAAACTTATGCTTAACATCTGTATTTTTGTTTCCAACTGTTTCTGAGCAGGTTAATTCCACAAGCCATTGATGGAGAGCCTAAGATTTTATAGACTTAAGTCAAGAAAAGGAGGGGTGTAGTGTAATGATAATGCTAAAATTGTCTTAAGTTAATAAAACCTATTAACGCTGTGAACAGAGGCAAGAACACGTGCAAGACTGATGACCATCAAAGAATCAAATAGCACTCCTTGTTACCAGAAACACAAGGCCGTTCCTTTGATTGAAGATCTACTTCCAGACATTGTTATATTGACATATAATGTACTTTGTATGATGGAACCGATGCCTAATTTATTTCTGATGTGGTCATTCATTGACTTTGTTAAGAACTCCACATGTTTTTCAATAGAAATAATTTACATCATGGGAGAAAAAAAAGAGTGAGCTGTAATGATGCGTTTTTGTGTGACTACATGCCAAACTTGTGTGCCTATCGAATATTGCAATACTCATTGTTTAACCATAAACATACTTTAAGTGTGCCCACTCTCAGTAGTAAACAACATTCTTAGGAGCAGGCATATACCATATCAAGTAACAGTGAGACCAGTTTAACTCTAAGGACATAGGAGCCTTATCCCAGTGGTCAGCAGAGCAGAACAGCATGATAGCCATGTATGGGAACTAATGTCAGTATTGTAAGTTACGAGGTAAAAGCTATTTCCCTCTCTGAGAACTGTATATAAGCTGTAACAAACATCAGTACTTTGCTTGGCATCTCTTTATGCCACAGCCAGGCTCGGCACCAGCCGCAGCCAAGCTCGACATCTCCTATGTCGTAGCCATGCTTGAAGCTTGGACTTAACAGAGCATGCTGCCTTGGAAACATCTGTACAAGAGAATGCAACCCAGATCTGCCTAATACAATGATTACAATTCAACCTTCTCTCTGAGTCATCAATATATCATTTCCGGCCACCTGACCAAGAAAGATCTCCATATATCAGTGACATTCCTCCCCCCATAAACAAAAACACATGTACACAATTAACTTTTTCTTCATTTTGTGTTTGTTTTCTCTTTTTTCTTGTTTTCTTATTTTCTTTACACACACACACACACACACACACACATATTATCTACTTCTAAAATAACACATATAAGCTTTTATTCTAGTACTCTAGATTCTAAGCTTGCCATAAATCAGTATGTTTGTCTGTTCTTAAGTGAGGTAACGTTTACGCTAGCCTGGAACTAAGAACACAGAAAATGAGGAGTTCACAAAATAGAAAATCTGATCTAACTCCTGTAGGAAAATCCATTAATCTAACATATACTGTCATTTCAACCTCTAGAGAGAGCATCAGCGATGACATTGTCCTTGCCCGCTATATGTTTAACCACCAGGTTGTACGGTTGTAACACTAGTCCCCAACGAAACACTCTGGCGTTAGCACTACGGAACTTGGCCAAGAATGCCAAGGGGTTATGGTCGGAGTACACAACCACTGACTGCTCACTTCCAGCTATATAGACCTCAAAATGTCTAACTGCCAAGACCAAAGCCAGAGCCTCTTTCTCAATAGTAGAATACACCCTTTGATGTTGATTGAGTTTCTTTGAGAAGTACGCCACCGGTCTCTCATAACCGTCATCTCCAGCCTGTAGAAGGACCGCTCCTACTCCTGCATCACAGGCATCAACCGCAAGAGCAAATGGCCTCTCAAAGTCTGGCGCTTTGAGAACAGGGGCACTAGACAATATGGTCTTAACCTGAGACAATGCTTCCTGGCACCCATCTGTCCAGATCCATTTAATATCCTTCCTCAATAAGTTTGTTAGAGGAGCTGTGACTGCCGCAAAGTTAGGTACAAACCGGCGATAAAAGCCACACATCCCCAAAATCCTCCTCAACTGAGTGCGAGTGCGCGGTGCTGGAAAATCAACAATGGCCTGCACTTTAGCTGATCGAGGCTGCACTACACCACATCCCACTTGATGACCAAGGTATGTCACTGTTCCTTTCCCAAACTCACATTTGGACAGGTTAACAACAAGCCCCGCGTCAGACAACCGTTCAAACAAGGCCTTGACATGTCCTACATGTTCTTCCCACGTATCACTGAACACTACCACATCATCTAGATATGTGACAGTATTTCCCAAGCCGTGGGTAATAGTGTTCATCAGCCGTTGGAAGGTTGCTGGAGCATTCTTCATGCCAAAGGGCAATACTTTGAAGCGATAAAGCCCATTCGGTGTAACAAACGCCGACACTTCACTTGCTCTCTCTGTTAAGGGGACCTGAAAATAACCTTTCAGGAGGTAAATTTTAGTCACAAACCTCTTCTGTCCAACCTGATCAATACAATCCTCTAACCGAGGAAGAGAGAAAGCATCTCCTTTCGTGACACAGTTAACACGTCGATAATCAATACAGAACCTATCTGCTCTGCCTTCCTGAGGGACCAAGACCACTGGGGAGCTCCATGCACTGTCTGAAGGCTCAATAACTCCGATATGGGTCATATAGTCTACCTCCTCTTGTACTACCAACTTCTTCGATGGGGGAAGCCTATATGGATGCTGCTTCACAGGGTCAGCGTTCCCTGTTTCCACATCATGTACAGCCTTAGTTGTTCTACCAGGAGTATCTCGTTTCAGTGATGGGAAAGAGTCAATGAGGTGTACTATATCTCCCCGTTGTGAGACAGTAAGGTACCCTAACTTCTCTTCCAACTCTGCACGAGCCTGGGTATTATACAGCCTAACATTAACAATGTCAGGGGGTGAGTCCCCAGCACTGGGCTCCTCTCCAATATCTGGTAGGTCACGTTGTACACAAGCTACCACCGTCTTAGGTATTTCTCCCTCATATGCTTTCATGGCATTTATGTGACATAAGCGGGTCTTAGACCGCCTCTCTGGGGTACTGACTACATAATTGAGGTTTCCAACCTTCCTCAAGACTCTGTAAGGCCCAGCAAACATAGGCTCCAACGGTCCGTGGGGTCCTGCACCTAAAACCAAGACTAAATCGCCTGGATCAAATAGGCGACACACTGCCTTCTGGTCATACCTGGCCTTCATTCGAGCTTTAGCCCCTGTTAAATTCTTCGAGGCAACCTCACACGCCAAGTGCAACCGGGCCTTCATCAATGACACATACTCTAGCACGTCACCAGGGGGTGCTGGTCTAACTATTTTCTCCTTCAAGAGCTGTAATGGCCCTCGAACCTCATGACCAAAGACTAATTCGAAAGGGCTAAAACCCAAGGACTCAGTAGGAGCATCCCTGATTGCAAACAGCAAAAACGGGATAGCCTCATCCCACTCTTTAGGCTGACCCTCAACAAAAGCACGGATCATGTTTTTCAATGTCCCATGAAACCTTTCTATGGCTCCCTGTGATTGAGGATGATACGGTGAGGAATGCTTTACTGCTACATTCAACCCAGACAAAACTTGATGATACAGTTTGGCTGTGAAGTTGGAACCGCGATCAGACTGAATAGAGCGTGGTAAACCTACAGAGGAAAAGAACTTCAACAAATGTTCAATTATAACCTTCGTTCTTATGCTACGAAGTGGAATGGCTTCCGGATACCGGGTGCCGATGTCTAAGATAGTCAATAAGTATTCATTTCCCTTCTTTGTTTTGGGTAAGGGGCCTACGCAATCTATCACGATTTCTGAGAACGGCTCTTGCACCACAGGTAAAGGTTGTAACGGAGAAACTGGCAGTTTACGGCCCTGTTTCCCCACCACCTGACAAGTGTGACAAGACCGACAAAACCCCTTTACGTCATTGCGTAGCCCTGGCCAATAGAATTGCCTGCTAATCTTAGCTACGGTCTTTTTGAAATCCAAATGACCACCGTACACTGACCCATGTGCCAAACAGAGCACTTCTCCACGGTAACACTGAGGTAGCACTATCTGCTCATAACTAGACCAGTCCTCACTAGCTGGCCTACTGGCTGGTCTCCATTTTCTAAAGAGAATACCCCCTCTTACAAAGTATCCCATTGCCACTTCCTTACTCTCTCTAGCGGAGGTTGCCACTTTCACTGCATATCCCAAGGTAGGGTCCTGTTTCTGTTCTCTAACTAGATCAAGTTGATTCAGGACAGGAGCTCCAGACGCTTCAGAATGGCTAACAGCCTCACTCACGTCTAACTCTCCACCATTATCAACCCCACTCTCATCAAAGACAACCCCCTCTGTCTCTTCCGCTAGCTGTAAAGCCTGGGGTGGCACTACATCAGCAGCGGGGATGTCAGTAATAGACTCCCTCCTTTCCTCTACACTCCCAGTGGTCACCAACTGAGGGAAAATGGTATCACTAAGATCCACCATTGGCTCCTCTATGAACCCTTTCCTCCATTGCTTCTCTATGAACCCTTTCCTTTTCGTCGTTCTGCCGCTCAGTCTCTATAATCTGTCTTTGCTCAGACCACATGTCCTCCAAGTGCAAAACCTGAGTCAACAGTGCTACAATTGCCGGTTTACGGATATCTTTCGCTAGTTGTATATCCTCCACTCTAGCTAGTTCAATTAACTGCTCCTTGGTTAACCTCCTAAACTGATCACGCGTCAAACCCCCTACACCTTGTGATATATCAATCTGTGTATCTGCCATACTGATATAATACACAATGATACAATAACACAGAACACGCTTGCACCTACAGCGCAATACACAAGACTACTGTCTAATATCAACAACAACAACAAAGCTGAACCACTGAAACACAGTAATTAGCTACTGACGTTGTTCTTTGCATTCCTACCCTGTCTATTAGCTGCCGCTTTATCCTAACCGATAGATTCAAATGAATGTTACCCGAAACTGTTGGTTTGCGTTAGCTACTTGACACAAACAGCTAACCTGTTTTTAATGACATATACCCCTCTACAGTGGCGGACTCAGGCTGTTTGAAGGGCAGGGGCGAGAAGAAAAAAAGGGCACCTACTGCACGACATGGGACCCCATCAGCGAGGAAAAAGCTATGATGCGTCATGTATGGATTAAGATTAACATTATGTAGTCTAGGCAATCCAGATTAAAAGTATACACCTCTATGATAAAAACACATAGGGAACAATACACCTTTAAAATGTTTATTTCACAAACACCTCCAAAGATTATTTTTTTGTTATTTTCATGCTATATGTTAACCTGTTTATATCCATTCTATTTTTATTTATTTTTTTCTGCTCACACGGGCTTTCATAATGCTCTTGCTATCAAATGAAAGCTAACACCTGTGGGGTGGCAGAATCAAAGTGTCAAAATCATCTACTGTGTCAGAGTAAATAGAGCTAGAACATTGTGAAACATCTCAAATTCACTCTCTGCCTAAAAAAACGACAGCTTTTAGAGTGAATATCGGCTTGGAAACCTGAGCTGGTAGCCCAAATCATCTAGGAATCAGTACTCCATGGTCTGATGAGTACTTACGCCAAATTAGATGCTAGTAATGTGAGCCAGTGCAACTTTGTACCTGTTTTAGTACAGGTATGTTTAGGCGGACAACCAAATTGTGCCATTTGGAGACATTTTGGCACCATCAGTGCCATTTGACCTTTCTCATCTTATTTTCTTTTGTAAAACTAATTATATTTCACGGACACATCACTATAGGTATAAATTCCATCCAAATTCAACAGTTCTCACTTGTTTTGAAAATTAACCCATTCACCTCTGTACATTTACCCACTCAAAGAAAAATATATAGAAAATGAAGTTTGACTCAGATTTATTGTCAAACTGAGAGCATACAGAATTACAATAATAGCAAACTTTGAAATATTAGAACATTTAAAATGCAATCAAGCACACAATAAAACCAAACCTTGAAAATTGTCAAAACAAATCAGAACTAGAAAACCATATACAATGTCTGCCACTCAGTCATTTGCACCTGCATTTCAACTAATGCTTCACAAACAAAACAATGAACCGAGGCTCTCCCATCCCCCTAGCCTCCCACCATAATAAACAGCCCATCCCCCCAGCCTAGGCTCAAGTTACCTACCTATGGACAGGACTATCTTCAACAGATCAAGAAATAAAGAAATATATGATAAAGACCATCTGCAATGTTCTATCTGTTACAAACTACACAAAAGAAACAAGACAATTATATGAAAAAATATGATTTTAAGACCCAACATTAGATTACATGACTGTTACTGTAACTGGAAATAAACAATATTGTCATGAGTGTCTCATTTTGAAAATCACTCTGCATGTCCAAACAAAGGTGCATATTGGTTGGGCGCTTGCTGCAGGAGAAGCATGGACAGATGCCATTGCTGCAACGGAAGGGAGATGGTGGGTAGTGGAGTCATAGCAGAATTCTTCTTTGGGCCATGTGTTTATATATGTCTATGACTTCATTACGATCAATTGGGATATCCCTCTCAATTGAAAGCAGCATGAGATCAGAGAGCCTTTTTTCCCCACATCGGTTTCTGAGCTGGGTTTTGATCAGCTTCAGTTTTGAGAATGATCGCTCTACTGAAGCAGTTGTCACTGGGATAGTAGCATAAGTTTTGAGGAGCATAGTTAGATTTGGGAAAACTGATTCCACATTATTGTCTTTAAGGCACTTAAGCGCAGCTGTGACATTGTTGGAGGGGAGAGCATATGAAGAGTGGAATACCTTCAGTTCGCTGACAACATTCTCTTCTTCTGCATCATAAAACTGGCACACATCTCTGACAGATAGAGCAGCTCTGTCATTTGTCATGCCCTTCCAGTGACTTGAGATGGTAAGGCAGAGAAGACCTGTTAGGATTGACCTAGTAGGCGTGTCATCCATCCCCTTGAATCTACGGTGTAGCAGCTCATGCGAGAGTATGTCAAGAAAGGTAAAGAACACCTTGCCCCGGTAGTGTTCCTCCAAGTCTTGGGCTTGGTACTCCTCCGTAACAGATTCAGAGCTATACCTGTACCTTTGAGGTACCTTGCTCCGTCTGGTTTGTCCAGGTATTTCTTCTGGCACCTCAATGCCTGCTGCCTCTGATTGCCCCTTTGCATTTGAAAAAAGCACCTTGAACTCTTCATCCTTCCTCATTGCTGTCACTCTTTGTATGACCCCCTCCACAATGGTGTATGATAATGACAAGTCGAGGTCTTTTCTCTGAAGCGAAGCAGATGCGATGGCAGTCTCATTGAAGACGGGTGTGGCAATCTCCATGCATAGAATACATTCAAAATCTATGCTACACAAGAGCATCCGGGCATCACCTGCTGCAGAGTCTGCACTATCAGCCATGTTCTGAAGCAGCTTCACCACAGCAGTAAGGACCTTCTTCAGGGATCTCAGAGCATCTTCTCTACATGCCCACCGTGTGTCAGACAGCCTTTTCAACTCACAGACTCTTTGGTCAGGGTACATGGTCTGTTGCATTTTCACGAACGCAGCGTGGCGTTTTGGAGATCTGGCTATGAAGGTGTACAGACTTTCAACTAAGTTGAAAAACCGAACAAAATGCTGGCTTGATTTGGCACTCTCCACCAAGACCAGGTTGAGACAGTGCGCATGGCAGTGCACGTATAAAGATTTCTTATTGTGGCTCTGAATTTGTGACTGCAGACCGTAGTAGCTTCCGCTCATATTTGCGGCTCCATCGTAGCCTTGGCCCCTGATGTCTTCCACTTTTAATCTATTCTCCTCAAGGACTGTCATCACAACATTTTCCAATTATTTTGCTGTTGTTCCGCTCACGTCACAAACTTGTAAAAATCTCTCCTTGATTTCCATCTGATGGACAAAGCGAACAACAAAGGACACTTGTTCGACATGAGAAGCATCAGTTGTCTCATCCAAGAGAATGGAGAATATTTTGGACTCATCCATTTCTTTGAGAATTACTCTTCTGACATAGGTGGCAAGGGCATTGATTATGTCATTCTGTGTCTTATAGGACAACAGTGATGTCTGTGGTTTTTTCTGTTGAGACTGGATGTGGTTGATGTTATCAAGGTGCATTTTGATGGTGGAGTCATATTTTGCAAGTAGCTGTACAAGTTCAAGGAAATTTCCTTTGTTCAAAGATGTACTACTTTCATCATGACCCCTGAACGCCCCATCTTGCCGTGCAAGATACACTGTGATGTCTACCAGTCTTGTCATTATCTCCCTGTTTCGTTGTTGTTCCTGTTCTCTTTTGGCTTGGCCTTCTATGTCTGCCCTCCTGAAAGCCTCTTCCAGTGGTCTCTGTTTGAAGTTGCTCCATCTTACCATGCTTACCATATGTGCTTCTGTTTGTTTATGCTCCTTAATTTTGTCTGTGCCTTTTTTCCAATTGTTAACTCCCCCTGTACTCCAAGCTACTTTATTCTCATACTTTTCCTCTTTCAAGAAAAGTCGGCAACCAAAACAAAACATAGAATCACTTTCCATAGAATATTCTAGCCAGGGATTATCTTGATACCACTCCCTGTGGAATGAACGCCCCTCTGTTTTTGGATAACTTGCAACTGGTTGACTTGGTCCAATAGAGCAACAAAACTCTGTGATGACTGCCTACTGCCAAGTCATATAATTACAGCAAACATGTCGGCAGTTTAGCATTTCTGTTCTCTGAAAGACAACAAGAGGCACTATATGACATTATAGTCTTCTGTTTTCATTTTCGCAACTTCTAAATAAAAGCGCGAGCTAAACGTTGAAAATCAATGACACATCGCTAGTCAACCCACAGCTTGTTTTGTGAGCCTGCTAACAATGTAAAGTAGTGTTAGTTAACTAGGTAGCAGTGGGGATTACAAAGGGTGTCCTTTTTCCAGGTTAGAGCAGACTGCATTAAAAGCCCTCTCTGACATCATCTGAACATTTGAGAGGGGGTGTGTCTAAAACTGAAATGGATGGAATAGTATGTTTTCAACAATGGGATTGGGAATGAGTATTTTGACGGTTATTGTTTCATCATTGGCAACAATTAATTTTGTCAGTGCAGAACAGTGCAGATCGAGAAACATCTAAATGTTAGCTAGATATTAGCCCATCGGCCCCATGCAAAAACGCAGAAAATATTTGCTGATGGCCATATAATGTGTTTTGAATGTAAGCAGGGTTTAACTATTTGGCAACGCCCCTAGACTGTCGTCACTTTGGGAAAGCCTGCCCTAGTAAGCTGCATCACATTGTATCCACTAACAGAGCACTCATTAAGACACGTTATTTAATTTTCTTGCTATGTTTTCCCATTGGAAGGGCAGCCAATAGGGCACGTCCTCTCAATTTTTCCACTCAAAAGGGCACTTTAGCGTGACGTTTTCAACTATGGGGGCACATGGTCAAGTTTAGACCATGTGAAGGGCAGCCAATAGGGCACGTCCTCTCAATTTCTGCACTCAAAAGGGCACTTTAGCGCGACGTTTTCAACTATGGGGGCACATGGTCAAGTTTAGACCATGTGAAGGGCAGCCAATAGGGCACGTCCTCTCAATTTCTCCACTCAAAAGGGCACTTTAGCATGCCGTTTTCAACTATGGGGGCACATGGTCAAGTTTAGACCATTGGAAGGGCAGCCAATAGGGCACGTCCTCTCAATTTCTCCACTCAAAAGGGCACTTTAGCGCCAATTTCTCCACTCAAAAGGGCACTTTAGCGCGAGGTTTTCATCCGTGGGCGCACCAGGGGGGGCGGTCGCCCCCTGCCCCCCCCCCCTGAGTCCGCCTGTGCCCCTCTATCTAATTCCTGGCGGTGAATATCATTTACCAAGCCAAATGTGACTCCTGTGCTTTCACTTCACAAACCACACACTTCCGTAGCTAACCCTAACTTAGCTAATAGGACTAGCATTGGTGTTTAGCTAGCCTATTGCTCCCTAGCCTAAAGCTAATGCGGTTAACTCAGTTATCAAACAAACACATTCACAAATCATTCAATCGTTCAAATCCCGGAGGAGCGCCCCAATTATGTCACGACCCAACAGCAATGTGTGTACATTGATAGTCAATGGGCTCGTTCCCACCAGGGTTTCCGTTAGAAAAATTTGCCGCCGGACACCGTGTCCGGGAAGATTTCGATTTACCGGACAAACGTGATATATTCCGGTCATCATATTAAAATATAATATAGCTGTTTGTCGCGGTGTTTACTGTTGTGTAGCGGCCTATATATGCCATTTAATGTCTATTTCTCATCCGATACGATTAGATGCGAGCTATATAAAATATAATAATATAACATGATTCGCATGCGCGCTATGCCATTATGTCCAGCGCTGAACGGGCGCCTCACTGGGAACTGAACAGACAGCATCGATCAATGAACGGACTCCACATTACGTTAACTGAAGTTTGTTAAATTGTTTGGGATTATTGTGAGTTTTCTATTTTCTCTTTCCAGTTTTACCCTTTTTTTATCAATAAAACAACGTCATTTCTATAACCAGGGGGGTGTTCCATCAACGTCGCTAAAGGAAGATCTAGGCTTATTTCGTTAAGTCAGGCATATCTTGATAGATCTCGCGAGACTTGTCAAAATAAGCCTAGATTTTACTTTGGCGACGTTGATGGAATACCCCCCAGGTCTCGCTGGTTGGGAAGGCATTTCGTTTAGCTGCCTGTCAAATCATACTTAATCGGACTCGGGAGTATGACAATGAGGAGAACATAACTGTTTATTGAGAAACAATTGATAGGCAGGCTGGGATACGTATATAAAGAAATACCACGATGTATAACATTTTATTGAACAGTGCAAGCATGTAGGCTTCTGGCGTGACACGGCTAGCCTAATTTCCGTTCATATGCCTTTTATCAGATAAAATAAAATAGAATAAAACTCTTTGAAAATAAATAGGCTTTAAATTAACTTGCAATGCGTATAGGCTAATTTCCGTTCGATGTTACAGCCGGCCTATGCCTTTTCTCAGATAGATAGGGGATAGCCCTGTAAGCTCATACGGGTCTGTATGTCGTCCTGAAGACCGGCTGTTAGATCATATCGCTGAAGTTTGTCTCCATCTTAGTGTAAATGTTGTCCGTTTCGTTTGTTATCCTTGTTATTGTGCGATAAAGTTAAGGCGCTCCGCTTCGGGCCACCATTTTCAGCTGAGCACCGAACACACACACACTCATGCGCGCAGCGCTGCCCGGGAGAGAGGGACCCGCCCCCTTTAGTTAGCCTATAGGCTAACTAGGGGGGGCGGGTCCTTCTCTCTCGGGCGGTGTTGTGTGTGTGTGGGTGTGTGTGTGTTTGGTGCTCAGCTGAAAATGGTGGCCCGAAGCCAATTTGAATACAAAATGTGAACTTTAGCGAATTGTATTCAAATTGTGCTTAGAGGGAATTATTTTCACCGGACATTATGTCCGACGAGTTTTCAATTTGTCGGACTTCAACAAATTTTACCGGACAAAGACCGGTAATTACCGGTTAACGGAAACCCTGGTTCCCACACAGGGCCGAGGCCGGACACAGGTGTATAGCTTAGCTCAGGGTTAGCTGACAGCACCCAGTTAGATGTTAAGGGGAAATGGCTTACCTGGCTCCGATGTATCGTGGCGTGGTCCGCGGGGATACTGAACAGCCCGCACGTTCGTTCAGTCGGGTGTTCCTTCCCATTCAGTATTGACATATAACATAACCAGGGTTCGAGTTATGTGGGAGCCAATGGGAGCTGAGCTCCCATAAGGAAGGTCTGAGCTCCCATGAAAGCAGTAAAATCTGTGGGGGTCGCTAATAATACATTACCACAACCATTATTTGATCATAAATGTCAATGTCATGAGTATTATTTATATTTATTTATATGATAAATATTCTAAAATAAACACGTTTTCCAAAAGAACTACGCGCACCAGCATTAATCTCCTGTGAATGACAGTATGCCTTTGACTGCCTGCACTTTACCACCTAGACACTATGGGGCGCAGTAGAATATTGTGCAACAGCAGAATATGATCGTTGAGAGCTTGCGAACGTGAAAACATGATTATTGAGAAGAAAACATTCAGTAGCTAGCTATCATGCCGCCCCAAAAAAGGCCACTGCTGCCGACCGAGTCGACAAGCCTGGAAAGTTTCGGGTTTTCAACCAAGAAACCAAACTTGAATTCAGCTGCACCTGTTATGACACCCAACGTTGAAACTGTTGAAATAGCAGAGCTCAAACAAATCCAAGTGCTTCCGAAGAAAGTAGCAGAACTCACCTCCAGTATGTGGAGGTATATAAGGAGACAGCTAGCTAGTTCGTTCAGGGCAGCCTATACTGTCTAAAGAAAGGATGCCTTATACAAAACTGAATCCAATTATGAAACTTAATGAGATGAATGGCGCGACAGTTGGCCCCTGCTCACCGATCCGATCATTCATGTGCCCAGATTGTAGAGCACATTGCACTATATACATAAGCTTGGATGAGATAAGATGATGATGAGGCTAACAACAAGAGGCTAACAACCAGTGGCGGCTGGTGCAAACATTTTTGGGTGGGGCACAGGTTATGGGGGCATGCTCCACGGGGAAGAATATCAACTTTAAAATCTGGATTTACAGTCGATTTTAGCATGAGAATAGCTCTACCCCCCTGTACAGACCTCGCCATCCCCTCTACCCCCCTGTACAGACCTCTTCATCCCCTCTACCCCCTGTACAGACCTCGCCATCCCCTCTACCCTCCTCTACAGACCTCTTCATCCCCTCTACCCCCTGTACAGACCTCTCCATCCCCTCTACCCCCTGTACAGACCTCGCCATCCCCTCTACCCCCCTGTACAGACCTGTTCATCCCCTCTACCCCCTGTACAGACCTCTTCATCCCCTCTACCCCCCTGTACAGACCTCTCCATCCCTCTATCCTCCTCTACAGACCTCTTCATCCCCTCTACCCCCCTGTACAGACCTCTTCATCCCCTCTACCCACCTCTACAGACCTCTTCATCCCCTCTACCCCCCTGTACAGACCTCTTCATCCCCTCTACCCCCTGTACAGACCTCTTCATCCCCTCTACCCCCCTGTACAGACTTCTCCATCCCTCTATCCTCCTCTACAGACCTCTTCATCCCCTCTACCCCCCTGTACAGACAATGCAGGGCAACACAATGCGCTTTAAAGAGAACAAGGGATGCGGGTCCCACCCCTACATATTCCAGAAGTTGGCGTGGTCTACCCCAACTCGGGTGGGAATCGTTAGGACGCGGCCAGTTAGGCAAACTATTATATAGTGTGGTTTCCGATCAATGATCGACGTCGTTATATGGAGAAAAGTAATGAATTAGGCAATGTGTGTCCTTTCAGTCTGTCTCCAGAGCAGTTATACGTAATCTCCCTGTCATCAGAACGATCACATCCCCTGTTGGGTACTAGAAGTGTAGAAGTTTAACTGGCAGTCAATGGAAATTTGTGGTCTTTGCTACTTTAATCTGATAAAATAAGAAAACTGTATCGCTTTTTAGATATTAGGATCTCAAATCCGATGGCCAGTCAGGCAAACAATTATATAGTGTCATTGCCGATCAATGATCGACGTCGTTATATGGAGAACATTTATGAAATAGGCAATGAATGTGTGTCCTTTCAGTCTGCCTCCATCCATGTGGATGAACCACCCGACCCAAAGGCCTGAGGTGTTGTAGGAGGCATGAATATGATTTAGATGGTATTTAGTATAGCAGGCTAATGGGTTTATTGTGAGTTTACTTTGATTGTTTGTTTATTGCCTAGATCACCGTATTGAGAAGTCATATGGTTGTGGAGAGAGAAAGTCAGCGATGCTGAGCTGGGAGGTGCATTGCTGGTCAAGGAGGCCTTGTCTTGGCCTGGTCTATCTGGTAACTTGTATCATCGAGGTCCAGCTTACCCTTTTCTAGACATAGCTGAGTCAATCAATTTAATTTTGTAATGAAATAATTTATTAATATTGCAATATCTTTTCAATGCTTAAATATGCTTTATCGGTGAAGTCTGTTTAAAAAGTCTGGATCTTAGCCGCTTGGAACTCAAGATGGGTTGTGGCCAGATTTCTGTGCAGCCTCCTCAGCCCACTGGGCCTCCAGCACAGCGACATCTAGCATGTTGTGGATGGGTGAGATGGGACTCTCACCTGGAGGGAGGGAGAGTAAATATCAGTAACTGTAACAGCTAATGAGGATCCATAGAAACAAACAAATAGACTCAGGACGCTTTCTCAAGGCCTGGGTAGCTAAGAGGGAAGATAATCATAATCAAATATATTTATGGCAAATCTTTGGATAGTGGTCTTGTCTCTATGTGCAGGGTGGCTTCATTAAATATACTGACCTTTGTGCAGAGAGGTGAGAGCCAGCTGGTTGGTCCAACATGGGGCAGCACAGTTCTGGGCCTGTGGCATGGCAGCCTGTGTGGGTGTGTGTGTGGGTGTGGGTGTGGGTATGAGTGTGGGTGTGGGTGTGAGTGTGAGTGTGAGTGTGGGTGTGGGTGTGGGTGTGGGTGTGGGTGTGAGTGTGAGTGTGGGTGTGGGTGTGGGTGTGGGTGTGAGTGTGGGTGTGGGTGTTTGTGTGCGTGTGTTATGGCTAATGGAGGAATTTCGTCCCGAATGTTGGTCCTCATGGGCAGCGACAGCCAGAATGGAGGCAGGGAGAGGCTCCTGGTCCTGGACATGGACAGCAGGCTGCTGGTCCTGTGGAATGACAGCCATGAAGAATCCAGGTGGGGGAGCAACCTGGTAGAGGTTGATGTCTGGGTTGGGAACGGTGCAGACGCTGGCCATCCTCTGCATGTGCTGGTTGGTGCTGTGAGCCTGGCGCTCCTCCTTGCGCTGGGCCAGGGCCACGTTCTGTGCAGCCTCCTCAGCCCACTGGGCCTCCAGCACAGCGACATCTAGCATGTTGTGGATGGGTGAGATGGGACTCTCACCTGGAGGGAGGGAGAGTAAATATCAGTAACTGTAACAGCTAATGAGGATCCATAGAAACAAACAAATAGACTCAGGACGCTTTCTCAAGGCCTGGGTAGCTAAGAGGGAAGATAATCATAATCAAATATATTTATGGCAAATCTTTGGATAGTGGTCTTGTCTCTATGTGCAGGGTGGCTTCATTAAATATACTGACCTTTGTGCAGAGAGGTGAGAGCCAGCTGGTTGGTCCAACATGGGGCAGCACAGTTCTGGGCCTGTGGCATGGCAGCCTGTGTGGGTGTGTGTGTGGGTGTGGGTGTGGGTATGAGTGTGGGTGTGGGTGTGAGTGTGAGTGTGGGTGTGGGTGTGGGTGTGGGTGTGGGTGTGGGTGTGGGTGTGGGTGTGGGTGTGGGTGTGAGTGTGGGTGTGGGTGTGGGTGTGAGTGTGGGTGTGGGTGTTTGTGTGCGTGTGTTATGGCTAATGGAGGAATTTCGTCCCGAATGTTGGTCCTCATGGGCAGCGACAGCCAGAATGGAGGCAGGGAGAGGCTCCTGGTCCTGGACATGGACAGCAGGCTGCTGGTCCTGTGGAATGGCAGCCATGAAGAATCCAGGTGGGGGAGCAACCTGGTAGAGGTTGATGTCTGGGTTGGGAACGGTGCAGACGCTGGCCATCCTCTGCATGTGCTGGTTGGTGCTGTGAGCCTGGCGCTCCTCCTTGCGCTGGGCCAGGGCCACGTTCTGTGCAGCCTCCTCAGCCCACTGGGCCTCCAGCACAGCGACATCTAGCATGTTGTGGATGGGTGAGATGGGACTCTCACCTGGAGGGAGGGAGAGTAAATATCAGTAACTGTAACAGCTAATGAGGATCCATAGAAACAAACAAATAGACTCAGGACGCTTTCTCAAGGCCTGGGTAGCTAAGAGGGAAGATAATCATAATCAAATATATTTATGGCAAATCTTTGGATAGTGGTCTTGTCTCTATGTGCAGGGTGGCTTCATTAAATATACTGACCTTTGTGCAGAGAGGTGAGAGCCAGCTGGTTGGTCCAACATGGGGCAGCACAGTTCTGGGCCTGTGGCATGGCAGCCTGTGTGGGTGTTTGTGTGGGTGTGGGTGTGGGTATGAGTGTGGGTGTGGGTGTGAGTGTGAGTGTGGGTGTGGGTGTGGGTGTGGGTGTGGGTGTGAGTGTGAGTGTGGGTGTGGGTGTGGGTGTGAGTGTGGGTGTGGGTGTTTGTGTGCGTGTGTTATGGCTAATGGAGGAATTTCGTCCCGAATGTTGGTCCTCATGGGCAGCGACAGCCAGAATGGAGGCAGGGAGAGGCTCCTGGTCCTGGACATGGACAGCAGGCTGCTGGTCCTGTGGAATGGCAGCCATGAAGAATCCAGGTGGGGGAGCAACCTGGTAGAGGTTGATGTCTGGGTTGGGAACGGTGCAGACGCTGGCCATCCTCTGCATGTGCTGGTTGGTGCTGTGAGCCTGGCGCTCCTCCTTGCGC
Source organism: Nansenia antarctica (assembly GCF_963989245.1). Classification (NCBI taxonomy): domain Eukaryota; kingdom Metazoa; phylum Chordata; class Actinopteri; order Argentiniformes; family Microstomatidae; genus Nansenia; species Nansenia antarctica. The sequence goes on from NC_137676.1 coordinate 40,616,286, forward strand.
TGGGCCAGGGCCACGTTCTGTGCAGCCTCCTCTGCCCACTGGGCCTCCAGCACAGCGACATCTAGCATGTTGTGGATGGGTGAGATGGGACTCTCACCTGGAGGGAGGGAGAGTAAATATCAGTAACTGTAACAGCTAATGAGGATCCATAGAAACAAACAAATAGAATCAGGACGCTTTCTCAAGGCCTGGGTAGCTAAGAGGGAAGATAATCATAATCAAATATATTTATGGCAAATCTTTGGATAGTGGTCTTGTCTCTATGTGCAGGGTGGCTTCATTAAATATACTGACCTTTGTGCAGAGAGGTGAGAGCCAGCTGGTTGGTCCAACATGGGGCAGCACAGTTCTGGGCCTGTGGCATGGCAGCCTGTGTGGGTGTGTGTGTGGGTGTGGGTGTGGGTATGAGTGTGGGTGTGGGTGTGAGTGTGAGTGTGAGTGTGGGTGTGGGTGTGGGTGTGGGTGTGGGTGTGGGTGTGGGTGTGAGTGTGAGTGTGGGTGTGGGTGTGGGTGTGAGTGTGGGTGTGGGTGTTTGTGTGCGTGTGTTATGGCTAATGGAGGAATTTCGTCCCGAATGTTGGTCCTCATGGGCAGCGACAGCCAGAATGGAGGCAGGGAGAGGCTCCTGGTCCTGGACATGGACAGCAGGCTGCTGGTCCTGTGGAATGGCAGCCATGAAGAATCCAGGTGGGGGAGCAACCAGGTAGAGGTTGATGTCTGGGTTGGGAACGGTGCAGACGCTGGCCATCCTCTGCATGTGCTGGTTGGTGCTGTGAGCCTGGCGCTCCTCCTTGCGCTGGGCCAGGGCCACGTTCTGTGCAGCCTCCTCAGCCCACTGGGCCTCCAGCACAGCGACATCTAGCATGTTGTGGATGGGTGAGATGGGACTCTCACCTGGAGGGAGGGAGAGTAAATATCAGTAACTGTAACAGCTAATGAGGATCCATAGAAACAAACAAAAAGACTCAGGACGCTTTCTCAAGGCCTGGGTAGCTAAGAGGGAAGATAATCATAATCAAATATATTTATGGCAAATCTTTGGATAGTGGTCTTGTCTCTATGTGCAGGGTGGCTTCATTAAATATACTGACCTTTGTGCAGAGAGGTGAGAGCCAGCTGGTTGGTCCAACATGGGGCAGCACAGTTCTGGGCCTGTGGCATGGCAGCCTGTGTGGGTGTGTGTGTGGGTGTGGGTGTGGGTATGAGTGTGGGTGTGGGTGTGAGTGTGAGTGTGAGTGTGGGTGTGGGTGTGGGTGTGGGTGTGGGTGTGAGTGTGAGTGTGAGTGTGGGTGTGGGTGTGGGTGTGGGTGTGAGTGTGAGTGTGGGTGTGGGTGTGGGTGTGGGTGTGAGTGTGGGTGTGGGTGTTTGTGTGCGTGTGTTATGGCTAATGGAGGAATTTCGTCCCGAATGTTGGTCCTCATGGGCAGCGACATCCAGAATGGAGGCAGGGAGAGGCTCCTGGTCCTGGACATGGACAGCAGGCTGCTGGTCCTGTGGAATGGCAGCCATGAAGAATCCAGGTGGGGGAGCAACCTGGTAGAGGTTGATGTCTGGGTTGGGAACGGTGCAGACGCTGGCCATCCTCTGCATGTGCTGGTTGGTTCTGTGAGCCTGGCCCTCCTTGTTGCGCTTGTTGTACATGTTATAGAGAACAGTGTCTGTGAGTGTGTACGTGTTATAGGTAACAGTGTCTGTGAGTGTGTACGTGTTATAGGTAACAGTGTCTGTGAGTGTGTACATGTTATAGGTAACAGTGTCTGTGAGTGTGTACGTGTTATAGGTAACAGTGTCTGTGAGTGTGTACATGTTATAGGTAACAGTGTCTGTGAGTGTGTACATGTTATAGGTAACAGTGTCTGTGAGTGTGTACGTGTTATAGAGAACAGTGTCTGTGAGTGTGTACATGTTATAGGTAACAGTGTCTGTGAGTGTGTACATGTTATAGGTAACAGTGTCTGTGAGTGTGTACATGTTATAGGTAACAGTGTCTGTGAGTGTGTACATGTTATAGAGAACAGTGTCTGTGAGTGTGTACATGTTATAGGTAACAGTGTCTGTGAGTGTGTACATGTTATAGGTAACAGTGTCTGTGAGTGTGTACATGTTATAGAGAACAGTGTCTGTGAGTGTGTACGTGTTATAGAGACTGCAGTTGTGTACTGCAGATGGATTTTAGAACCCCAGCTGCATGTTCAAGTCATCACACTGTGAGTTGTCATCACACTGTGAGATTCTAGAATCTCACAGTGTGATGACTTGAACATGCAGCTGGGGTTCTAGAATGACTGGATGTGATGTGTGTAATGTTTTAGAAGAATTCTAACTTCAGTCATTGTTACCACAGACCATAGCCAGGGTCCATTTTGTACAGAGGTCAGCAAAGATCAGTAGGTCAGAAGTCAGTAGGGGTTCATGAGGAATCCTTCCCTAGCAGATGTATTTGACATGAATAAGGACATTGCAACTGAATACGCCAGGGTGTTTTAGAGGCCCTTAAGCATGTCTTTCCCAGAGAGAGTTGACCATATTACACATAGCTGCAACGTTTGCAGGAAAAGCACTATGCAAATAAAAAGTCATTATTATTATTATTATTATTATATTAATCACAAGTCATTTCACAGCAATCGGACTGGTTGAATTATTTCTCAAAACCACCAAGGACATGTCCTCTGTGTGTCTCAATGGGAGCTACAGTCCTGGTCCATCCATGTTGGCAGAGCCTTCTGAAAAAATTCTGAAAAAAAGAAGTTGAAACATTTGAAACCATGTAACTATTTATTGAACTAATAGATAATTCTTTGTTCATTCTCTAAACAACTGTTCAACTTAAGTTGAATTCAGCACTTTGTCAAATGTTTAAATAACTTTAACTTTCCTACACGTTGCGCATAACTGTGTAGACAGAGAGCTTCAGATGTAAGACTGACAAACAGTCAGATATTGCTTCCAGCTGTTTTACTTTTTCTTTTCAGTAAACCTCATTATGGTTTATGGATACCCAAGTATATCAAAGTTAGCGTTGTTTTGGGGCCCAAAATACCATAACTGTCCCATCTCACTGCTGTGTAATACTGCTATAACTACATCTCACTGCTGTGTAATACTGCTATAACTACATCTCACTGCTGTGTAATACTGATATAGCCTAACTACATCTCACTGCTGTGTAATACTGATATAACTACATCTCACTGCTGTGTACTACTGACAGTGGCGGCTGGTGCAAACATTTTTGGGTGGGGCACAGGTTATGGGGGCATGCTCCACGGGGAAGAATATCAACTTTAAAATCTGGATTTACAGTCGATTTTAGCATGAGAATAGCTCTACCCCCCTGTACAGACCTCGCCATCCCCTCTACCCCCCTGTACAGACCTCTTCATCCCCTCTACCCCCCTGTACAGACCTCTCCATGCCCTCTACCCCCTGTACAGACCTCGCCATCCCCTCTACCCCCTGTACAGACCTCTTCATCCCCTCTACCCCCCTGTACAGACCTCTTCATCCCCTCTACCCCCCTGTACAGACCTCTCCATCCCTCTATCCTCCTCTACAGACCTCTTCATCCCCTCTACCCCCCTGTACAGACCTCTTCATCCCCTCTACCCACCTCTACAGACCTCTTCATCCCCTCTACCCCCCTGTACAGACCTCTTCATCCCCTCTACCCCCTGTACAGACCTCTTCATCCCCTCTACCCCCCTGTACAGACCTCTCCATCCCTCTATCCTCCTCTACAGACCTCTTCATCCCCTCTACCCCCCTGTACAGACAATGCAGGGCAACACAATGCGCTTTACAGAGAACAAGGGATGCGGGTCCCACCCCTACATATTCCAGAAGTTGGCGTGGTCTACCCCAACTAGGGTGGGAATCGTTAGGACGCGGCCAGTTAGGCAAACTATTATATAGTGTGGTTTCCGATCAATGATCGACGTCGTTATATGGAGAAAAGTAATGAATTAGGCAATGTGTGTCCTTTCAGTCTGTCTCCAGAGCAGTTATACGTAATCTCCCTGTCATCAGAACGATCACATCCCCTGTTGGGTACTAGAAGTGTAGAAGTTTAACTGGCAGTCAATGGAAATTTGTGGTCTTTGCTACTTTAATCTGATAAAATAAGAAAACTGTATCGCTTTTTAGATATTAGGATCTCAAATCCGATGGCCAGTCAGGCAAACAATTATATAGTGTCGTTGCCGATCAATGATCGACGTCGTTATATGGAGAACATTTATGAAATAGGCAATGAATGTGTGTCCTTTCAGTCTGCCTCCATCCATGTGGATGAACCACCCGACCCAAAGGCCTGAGGTGTTGTAGGAGGCATGAATATGATTTAGGGGGTATTTAGTATAGCAGGCTAATGGGTTTATTGTGAGTTTACTTTGATTGTTTGTTTATTGCCTAGATCACCGTATTGAGAAGTCATATGGTTGTGGAGAGAGAAAGTCAGCGATGCTGAGCTGGGAGGTGCATTGCTGGTCAAGGAGGCCTTGTCTTGGCCTGGTCTATCTGGTAACTTGTATCATCGAGGTCCAGCTTACCCTTTTCTAGACATAGCTGAGTCAATCAATTTAATTTTGTAATGAAATAATTTATTAATATTGCAATATCTTTTCAATGCTTAAATATGCTTTATCGGTGAAGTCGGTTTAAAAAGTCTGGATCTTAGCCGCTTGGAACTCAAGATGGGTTGTGGCCAGATTTCTGTGCAGCCTCCTCAGCCCACTGGGCCTCCAGCACAGCGACATCTAGCATGTTGTGGATAGATGAGATGGGACGCTCACCTGGAGGGAGGGAGAGTAAATATCAGTAACTGTAACAGCTAATGAGGATCCATAGAAACAAACAAATAGACTCAGGACGCTTTCTCAAGGCCTGGGTAGCTGAGAGGGAAGATAATCATAATCAAAGATATTCATGGCAAATCTTTGGATAGTGGTCTTGTCTCTATGTGCAGGGTTGCTTCATTAAATATATTGACCTTTGTGCTGAGAGGTGAGAGCCAGCTGGTTGGTCCAATATGGGGCAGCACAGTTCTGGGCCTGTGGCATGGCAGCCTGTGTGGGTGTGTGTGTGGGTGTGGGTGTGGGTATGAGTGTGGGTGTGGGTGTGAGTGTGAGTGTGGGTGTGGGTGTGGGTGTGGGTGTGGGTGTGGGTGTGAGTGTGAGTGTGGGTGTGGGTGTGGATGTGGGTGTGAGTGTGGGTGTGGGTGTTTGTGTGCGTGTGTTATGGCTAATGGAGGAATTTCGTCCCGAATGTTGGTCCTCATGGGCAGCGACAGCCAGAATGGAGGCAGGGAGAGGCTCCTGGTCCTGGACATGGACAGCAGGCTGCTGGTCCTGTGGAATGGCAGCCATGAAGAATCCAGGTGGGGGAGCAACCTGGTAGAGGTTGATGTCTGGGTTGGGAACGGTGCAGACGCTGGCCATCCTCTGCATGTGCTGGTTGGTGCTGTGAGCCTGGCGCTCCTCCTTGCGCTGGGCCAGGGCCACGTTCTGTGCAGCCTCCTCAGCCCACTGGGCCTCCAGCACAGCGACATCTAGCATGTTGTGGATGGGTGAGATGGGACTCTCACCTGGAGGGAGGGAGAGTAAATATCAGTAACTGTAACAGCTAATGAGGATCCATAGAAACAAACAAATAGACTCAGGACGCTTTCTCAAGGCCTGGGTAGCTAAGAGGGAAGATAATCATAATCAAATATATTTATGGCAAATCTTTGGATAGTGGTCTTGTCTCTATGTGCAGGGTGGCTTCATTAAATATACTGACCTTTGTGCAGAGAGGTGAGAGCCAGCTGGTTGGTCCAACATGGGGCAGCACAGTTCTGGGCCTGTGGCATGGCAGCCTGTGTGGGTGTGTGTGTGGGTGTGGGTGTGGGTATGAGTGTGGGTGTGGGTGTGAGTGTGAGTGTGGGTGTGGGTGTGGGTGTGGGTGTGGGTGTGGGTGTGGGTGTGAGTGTGAGTGTGGGTGTGGGTGTGGGTGTGAGTGTGGGTGTGGGTGTTTGTGTGCGTGTGTTATGGCTAATGGAGGAATTTCGTCCCGAATGTTGGTCCTCATGGGCAGCGACAGCCAGAATGGAGGCAGGGAGAGGCTCCTGGTCCTGGACATGGACAGCAGGCTGCTGGTCCTGTGGAATGGCAGCCATGAAGAATCCAGGTGGGGGAGCAACCTGGTAGAGGTTGATGTCTGGGTTGGGAACGGTGCAGACGCTGGCCATCCTCTGCATGTGCTGGTTGGTGCTGTGAGCCTGGCGCTCCTCCTTGCGCTGGGCCAGGGCCACGTTCTGTGCAGTCTCCTCAGCCCACTGGGCCTCCAGCACAGCGACATCTAGCATGTTGTGGATGGGTGAGATGGGACTCTCACCTGGAGGGAGGGAGAGTAAATATCAGTAACTGTAACAGCTAATGAGGATCCATAGAAACAAACAAATAGACTCAGCACGCTTTCTCAAGGCCTGGGTAGCTAAGAGGGAAGATAATCATAATCAAATATATTTATGGCAAATCTTTGGATAGTGGTCTTGTCTCTATGTGCAGGGTGGCTTCATTAAATATACTGACCTTTGTGCAGAGAGGTGAGAGCCAGCTGGTTGGTCCAACATGGGGCAGCACAGTTCTGGGCCTGTGGCATGGCAGCCTGTGTGTGTGTGTGTGTGGGTGTGGGTGTGGGTATGAGTGTGGGTGTGGGTGTGAGTGTGAGTGTGGGTGTGGGTGTGGGTGTGGGTGTGGGTGTGGGTGTGGGTGTGGGTGTGGGTGTGGGTGTGGGTGTGGGTGTGAGTGTGAGTGTGGGTGTGGGTGTGGGTGTGAGTGTGGGTGTGGGTGTTTGTGTGCGTGTGTTATGGCTAATGGAGGAATTTCGTCCCGAATGTTGGTCCTCATGGGCAGCGACAGCCAGAATGGAGGCAGGGAGAGGCTCCTGGTCCTGGACATGGACAGCAGGCTGCTGGTCCTGTGGAATGGCAGCCATGAAGAATCCAGGTGGGGGAGCAACCTGGTAGAGGTTGATGTCTGGGTTGGGAACGGTGCAGACGCTGGCCATCCTCTGCATGTGCTGGTTGGTGCTGTGAGCCTGGCGCTCCTCCTTGCTCTGGGCCAGGGCCACGTTCTGTGCAGCCTCCTCAGCCCACTGGGCCTCCAGCACAGCGACATCTAGCATGTTGTGGATGGGTGAGATGGGACTCTCACCTGGAGGGAGGGAGAGTAAATATCAGTAACTGTAACAGCTAATGAGGATCCATAGAAACAAACAAATAGACTCAGGACGCTTTCTCAAGGCCTGGGTAGCTAAGAGGGAAGATAATCATAATCAAATATATTTATGGCAAATCTTTGGATAGTGGTCTTGTCTCTATGTGCAGGGTGGCTTCATTAAATATACTGACCTTTGTGCAGAGAGGTGAGAGCCAGCTGGTTGGTCCAACATGGGGCAGCACAGTTCTGGGCCTGTGGCATGGCAGCCTGTGTGGGTGTGTGTGTGGGTGTGGGTGTGGGTATGAGTGTGGGTGTGGGTGTGAGTGTGAGTGTGGGTGTGGGTGTGGGTGTGGGTGTGGGTGTGGGTGTGAGTGTGAGTGTGGGTGTGGGTGTGGGTGTGGGTGTGGGTGTGGGTGTTTGTGTGCATGTGTTATGGCTAATGGAGGAATTTCGTCCCGAATGTTGGTCCTCATGGGCAGCGACAGCCAGAATGGAGGCAGGGAGAGGCTCCTGGTCCTGGACATGGACAGCAGGCTGCTGGTCCTGTGGAATGGCAGCCATGAAGAATCCAGGTGGGGGAGCAACCTGGTAGAGGTTGATGTCTGGGTTGGGAACGGTGCAGACGCTGGCCATCCTCTGCATGTGCTGGTTGGTGCTGTGAGCCTGGCGCTCCTCCTTGCGCTGGGCCAGGGCCACGTTCTGTGCAGCCTCCTCAGCCCACTGGGATTTAAAATCTGGATTTACAGTCGATTTTAGCATGAGAATAGCTCTACCCCCCTGTACAGACCTCGCCATCCCCTCTACCCCCCTGTACAGACCTCTTCATCCCCTCTACCCCCTGTACAGACCTCTCCATCCCCTCTACCCCCTGTACAGACCTCGCCATCCCCTCTACCCCCCTGTACAGACCTCTTCATCCCCTCTACCCCCTGTACAGACCTCTTCATCCCCTCTACCCCCCTGTACAGACCTCTCCATCCCTCTATCCTCCTCTACAGACCTCTTCATCCCCTCTACCCCCCTGTACAGACCTCTTCATCCCCTCTACCCACCTCTACAGACCTCTTCATCCCCTCTACCCCCCTGTACAGACCTCTTCATCCCCTCTACCCCCTGTACAGACCTCTTCATCCCCTCTACCCCCCTGTACAGACCTCTCCATCCCTCTATCCTCCTCTACAGACCTCTTCATCCCCTCTACCCCCCTGTACAGACCTCTTCATCCCCTCTACCCCCCTGTACAGACCTCTTCATCCCCTCTACCCCCCTGTACAGACCTCTTCATCCCCTCTACCCCCCTGTACAGACCCCGTCATCCCCTCTACCCCCCTGTACAGACCTCTTCATCCCCTCTACCCCCCTGTACAGACCTCTTCATCCCCTCTACCCCCCTGTACAGACCTCTTCATCCCCTCTACCCCCCTGTACAGACCTCTTCATCCCCTCTACCCCCCTGTACAGACCTCTTCATCCCCTCTACCCACCTCTTCATTACCTCTACCCCCCCAGTTTTCTCTACAATTTCTACAATTTTCTCTCTACAGTTTCTACACGTCAACGTGTACCGAAACACTTGTTTCCAACGTGGTCCTACGTTTCTCCTACACCAAGACACATACAAAGAGCATAGAAACATACAAAGAGCATAGAAACATACAGGCTGCCCTCGAAAAGGAGGTTCAGGACCCTGGCCGCTAAGACAAACAGACTGAAGAACTGCTTCTACCACAGGGCCGTCCCGGCCCTGAACACAGCAAAGACCTAAGTTCTGGGCCCTGGACAGTCTGGACGGATTGTATGGCAGCTGCTGCACTGAAAAAATCAGGTGTAGTGCTGAGGCACAAACATGTACATTTCAAGCCTGCAAACTGTGACACTTTAAATAACGTGAAAAAATACTATTGTGCAATATGACAACCCTAGTCGACTATCTGTACAGTATAGTACAGTGGATTGTGTACATAGCCTTTATTTATGTATACCAGCTCCTTCCCTTCTTGTGATTTTTTTTCTAAAAGTTTTTTTTTTTTTTCCTTTCCTAACACCAGGGGAGCCACCCCTCCTAAATTTCGTTGTTTGGTACCTGTACTGTAGCAATGACAATAAAGTCCATTCATTCATTCATTCATTCATTCATACAAGAGCATAGAAGATACAATCAGAATACAGTCTGCCATTCCTTCTCCCAGCATCGATTTGGTTTTCCTATCATGACTGAAGGACAGATGATTCACTTACTTACACAAGTTTGACTTCGGTAATAGGTCCAGTTGCAATATCATCAAGTTGGGAACAAAAGATGCCTCCTTCTAATCCATTTGTTCAATTTGTTTACAAAGTCCGGTAGTGGTAATCAGGATTATTGACGGCAGCGGTGGTTTGTTGTTTCGCCGACGGAGGCGTTCACGTACGCCTCCCCGGCGACCTCGCCTGCGTTGTGGCCGTGGCCCGGTGTCTGTTGGCTGGGTGGAGTTCAGCACAAAGTCCGGTAGTGGCTGGGGTGGTCAGAGAGACAGCAGCGTTTCCCTGGAGTATGTGATGTGCTGTTGTATTGTTCCATATTCCCCCTGCATGTTGGTCGCACGGCAGCGGAGACGGTCGCTGATAATTAAGACCAGCAGTAGAATGTTGCCAATAGACATATTACACAAAACACAAAACGAACAAAACAAATAAAAACACTTGAAGCAAATGTATCACCGGCCCGAGTCGCTACAGAGCAGCGCCACCGGAAGTAGGAAGTGGAAGACAAATGAAAGATGGCAAACCCCAAACATCTTATGCTGGATATACAACCGGATATTCAGGACGCACATTTTTGCGCCCCGGCCAAGAAATAGAGACAGCCAATTGGAGCGCTGCTACAGCTCACGTGTAAGCGAAAAGTATTTGCAGTGCCATAGACGTGCATTGACCGGCGCCCCGACTCCTCCCCTATGTATTTTAACAGTGAATTTTACACACACACAGATAAAAATGTTTATTGTATTGGAGGATTTTTAATGAATGCTGATAGGCGCCGACAGAATATCAGCCGCATTTTGTGAATAAACAATGTTTATTTAAAAAAAAAACTTTTACAAATCGCAACTAGGAAGTGAAGGTGGGGGCGGCGCCCCAGCGCCCTCTATCGGCCAGCCGCCACTGCTAACAACATCAAACCAACAAATATAAACTCAACAATTAGAATCTATATTTTAGCTACATTAACCTTATTGTAACATGTAAATACTGATACTCACAGACAAATCCATCCCACGTTTTCAAACGAAGAAAAACAAACAACTTTTCAGTTGTAAATTTGCTCTGAGAACGCCGGAGCGCACACTGGGTCAATGTCATAAAGGGACCAAGTCATTTGATTGGACAAGAGGCATGAGAGCCAGTGGCGGCTGGCCGATAGAGGGCGCTGGGGCGCCGCCCCCACCTTCACTTCCTAGTTGCGATTTGTAAACGTTTTTTTTTTAAATAAACATTGTTTATTCACAAAATGCGGCTGATATTCTGTCGGCGCCTATCAGCATTCATTAAAAATTCTCCAATACAATAAACATTTTTATCTGTGTGTGTGTGTGTAAAACTCACTGTTAAAATACATAAATGCATTCTCCCCGAACGCGGGGCGCCGGTCAATGCAAGTCTATGCGAGGACGAATACTTTTCGCTTACACGTGAGCTGTAGCAGCGCTCCAATTGGCTGTCTCTATTTCTTGGTCTGGGCGCAAAAATGTGCGTCCTCCTGAAAGCTGGTTGTATTGCAGACAATGCATTGGTCCATCGAGCTTCCGAGTGATAGATTTGCTGTCCGCAGCTGGGCAGCTAGTTGTTTACAATGTAAGGATCATATCCGGATGGAGGGGGAGGGATCTCCGCCATAGCCAATTGATCACCCAGATGGAGGAAGGGGAGGCATAGCCAATTGTAGACCTCATTACTGTTACGTGACTTTGGCGCCTCACTTTGAAAGTGAAACAATGGAGTCTGCTGGATGTTCTACGGCAATAGTAAGGTATTATTCCACTCAAACTGACTTTTGGTCACAGCGATGGTGGATGATGATGATGACCTAACCCTAACCACTAACCACTAATAAGCTCATAATTCATTAATAATAATAAATACATATCGAAATGTATTTCGTTATACTGTGTGTATTCGTTCATTTATTTGTTCATACATTCATTTATGTACCTATATATTTATTGTTAATTCTGTCAATCTGTGTTTTAGTGGTGATAGACCATGATGATGGTGGATGTATTAGTGTAGGATGATGGTGGATGTATTAGTGTGTTAGTGTAGGATGATGGTGGATGTGTTAGTGTGTTAGTGTAGGATGATGGTGGATGTGTTAGTGTATTAGTGTAGGATGATGGTGGATGTGTTAGTGTATTAGTGTAGGATGATGGTGGATGTATTAGTGTATTAGTGTAGGATGATGGTGGATGTGTTAGTGTTTTAGTGTAGGATGATGGTGGATGTGTTAGTGTGTTCGTGTAGGATGATGGTGGATGTGTTAGTGTGTTAGTGTAGGATGATGGTGGATGTGTTATAGTGTGTTAGTGTAGGATGATGGTGGATGTGTTAGTGTGTTAGTGTAGGATGATGGTGGATGTATTAGTGTGTTAGTGTAGGATGATGGTGGATGTGTTAGTGTATTAGTGTAGGATGATGGTGGATGTGTTAGTGTGTTAGTGTAGGATGATGGTGGATGTGTTAGTGTGTTAGTGTAGGATGATGGTGGATGTATTAGTGTGTTAGTGTAGGATGATGGTGGATGTGTTAGTGTATTAGTGTAGGATGATGGTGGATGTGTTAGTGTATTAGTGTAGGATGATGGTGGATGTGTTAGTGTGTTAGTGTAGGATGATGGTGGATGTGTTAGTGTGTTAGTGTAGGATGATGGTGGATGTGTTAGTGTATTAGTGTAGGATGATGGTGGATGTGTTAGTGTGTTAGTGTAGGATGATGGTGGATGTGTTAGTGTATTAGTGTAGGATGATGGTGGATGTGTTAGTGTATTAGTGTAGGATGATGGTGGATGTGTTAGTATGTTAGTGTAGGATGATGGTGGATGTGTTAGTGTGTTAGTGTAGTTACACATATACATACGTACACACTATGTGTGCATATATTCTGTCAATCTGTGTTCATGGAGAAGACACTGATTGAAATGACAGACTTTAACCAGAAAGTCATTGAGAGATTTGCAGGCCTGAAGGAACGAAGGGCAAAATTCATGTTCAAGTAGTGTAACTGGTGGGGACACAGGGTTTGAAAGTAACAAAGAACACATTTATTATCACAATTGCATTGTGTTCCATGTCTTTCTCCATTGAATAAATAATGCCTAGTTGAATGGCTAAACAAGACAACTGTCTGGACAGTACAATCCATTTGAGCTGCTAGAATTATTCACCTTACCGCTGCACAGATAGACAAAGGGTTTAAGTCCATTCTGTTAACATTAGGTCTACTCTGCTAACAAAGACTATTCCAGTTGATTTGTCAGTTGTTGTACATTATATTTTTGTTGTGTTTGCAGTTTGCCCTTTAATACAAGTTATATATATATTCTCATGTTAAAATCCAGATTTTAAAGTTGATATTCTTCCCCGTGGAGCATGCCCCCATAACCTGTGCCCCACCCCAAAATGTTATCCTTTATTAGCTACTAGCTAATGTTACACAAGCAATGTAGCTCACCACAGATTGTATGTCTTGTCTTCTGGTGTTAGTAATAATATAAAACAAATAATCTATTGCCTCTAAAATCACCACGAACAGAACGGCGGAGGTACGGGTAAACGTGCGCGTGCACGCGAAAGAGGACCCCCCCCCCCGCAAACACTGTGTGCCCATGGGCGTCACCACCATATATTTGGGGGGGGACGTGTCCCCCCCACCTTTGAAACAAGGTCGTTTGGACCCCCCCACATTTGCCATCAAAAATATGTTGCATGACTGGTCAGCTTATTTTCATTGCTTCACAATCAAATCCGTTCCACTTTATGAGTAGGGGATTGCCCATATCCAGAAATCCACTCCGCGTTTTACTTCTGTTTTTAACACGGCAGCAGCAGCATCGGACACGCACGCAGATTCAAAACATTCAGACTGAGGCAAGACGATATTTAGATCATCCACCAAGATGGATATAAGGATTTTTTTTTTTCTAAGAAGAGAAAAGTAAGTCAAAGTCATCCAAGTTTTCCCGTGAGTGGCCAAACAGCAACATTGCGTTCTCCCAAGGTCAAACACAGCCAGCTTTTCTGATAAGAATGTTAGCACCTTATGAGACATTCTCTGTATTAGCAATAGAATTAGCATAGCCTACTAGCAACCAAATACGAGCTAGATCAGCTAAATGGCACTAGCAGTTTTGTTAGGCATTACTAGTGCGGTTAGACATGTTTAAATGCAGAACAGACACAGGCGAAATGTCATCAAAAGCACAGAATGGCGACAAACACCTCACAGTGCTTACCTGTCCTGTCATTATTGCATCTCCTGCCCGTGTTCATTGCCCTGAGCATTTGCACTATTTAATTTGGCCATTGCACCCACCCAAAGAATCAATTTTGCATCTGATTGCTTGAGCTAGGGTTAAAAAAGAAGAAGAAAACACCTGTTCCATTTATTTTTCTATTTCTAAAATGCTTGTGATTGTATTTTTTGTATTGATGATTGTATTTCTATGTCAAATGTTCTATTAGAGAAAAACAATATGAACAAGTGCTCAATGCTCAAAGGCGCTTGAACATGTGGCTGTTTGCCATATCCACCAAGAGCATCTTGACAAACTTGACTTAAAGGAGATTTGCCAGTCATTTGTGTCTGCAAATGACAAAAGAGGTCACACTTTTGGAGCCTTTGTATGATGTCTTATGTTCTAATTGTAGAAATCCTGCTGTATGCATAGTACAGATAATAGAGGAGAAATATGATTATAGGAGGAGATATGGAACATTTAATGAAAGGACAAAAAAGGGGAATCTTTGAAATTTTGGGGAAAGAATGGAGTAAAAGCAAGTCTTTAACAGGTTGTATTGAGTTACCTCATTCTTTTCTAATTCACTCTTTGATTCTTTTTGAATCTTCATATTTAATAAAGTACCTAAAAAGTACCAAGTGTCAGTGTCAGGCCTCTGTGAGTTAAACCAAAACATAATAGTAGTCAGTAATTGCAGACCATGCCAGCTCCAAGGAAAAACAAAGAAAGAGGGAGATTATTTTGGGTGTAAAACGCACCAGAATGCAGGAAATTGAATCTACTATTTAAAAAAAATCGGGGGGAGGACCCCCAGACCCCCCGAAAAATAAGTGTCCCCCCCACATTCAAAAAGCTGCTGACGCCCATGTGTGTGCCCCACCAAAAATGTTGACCACCAGCCGCCACTGATGAGAGCTGATCAGATTCCAAAGCGATTTTACGAACGCAGCCAATGCAAACTGTAAATAGAGCATATAGGTTGCTAGGCAACGAATATGTGCATTATCTAAAATAACCGATAAAGCATGTCGCGTATTGCTAGGAAGGTTGTTTGTTGCTTGTTCATGGACGAGCATACATGATTATTTATGTCAGGTGCGATGTCACTGGAAATGGAGATGTGGACAATGTGTCGTGCTAACAGTGAAAGTGAATGGACTGTATAGCAAAAACATCTAAATTATTGGCCGAGATACCCGTGACTATCGCTTATAGCTGTTGTTTCATGTGGTGCTGTTGATGTGGCGAAATGAGTAGCCTATGGCTAATTAAAACTTGTAAGTCCCAACGCTGTGTGGGCATGATTCGCGCGCGTGCATGAGAACATTTCGCACTGTTATTTTGGAGACCCCCACAAAGCTCAGCTTATAACTCGAACCCTGAACATAACAAACAAAACCGGACACGACACAACACGACCTCGGGGGTAATCCACTATTCCACACGGTAATAGTCTTGATAATAATTGTCCAAGGGGTTCTCTTCTAGGTAAGGCGTCTCAATCAGTATTTCTCTTCTCGGGTAACTCCACTCTCAACTCTCTCGACTCTCAGGTAACAAATGAGCACCTGTCATATACCTTTCGAGAGACCCGCCAACAGGCAAGCCACTCCCCCATGTACCCTGGGTAGCCAATCAACACCCCCTGAGCTTACCATGACAACTAGGAACAGCTGGATCGTGACACTACACACATGATCCCCTCTAAACCAACATATGGAATTGGTCAATATAAACCTGTTATGTCAGAAAAAAAATCGTTCTGATTAAATAAAGATTTCATAGTAAAAACAAACTGTGAGATTTGCCATTCTAGCTTGCGTTAATTAGGGCAGGAACACCGGCAACAGCTAACCATTTCACGGAGGAAAAACACACACACTGCTCACTTCAGTTTAGCTAACACCGGAAAGAGGCTTACTTTATTTGCACATGCTTATTTATAGATTAGTCGCACCTTGGTGACATCACACATGAGAACATATATGAGAACACATGACTTCACCATATATAATCATCAAAGAACGTATCCAAAGTCAAAGTCAAAGTCAAAGTCAATTTTATTTGTCACGTGCATATCGTACAGGTACAATGTACAGTGAAATGTTACTGCCGGCTCCTAAGATGTGCTACAAGAGTAAGAAGGTGGAATACAACAATTCAATTTACAAATTACACGAGCAGGTTTCAAATCACACAAAATCCAACTCAAATCACACAGAAAAACAAAGGATATGTACAGTAGGGAGGAGCGGGGGGGGGGGGGGGGTATGCACAGATGACATTTGCAGGTTCGGGTAAAACTATACTATTAGGTTGGACTATATAGAGATAAATAGAGATGCAACAGTGTGTACAGGTAAATTTACAAATCAATATATACAGTTTTATAAATAGCAATGATTTACAGGATATACGCATAGTGTATAGATGATGGGTTATGTACAGATTATGGGTATTCGCATAGTGAATATACTAACATCTATCATAAATATAAGGTGCTGTAGTTAGTCCATATTGCGGGGGCGAGGGGGGGGGGCATCCTGCTGGGGGCAGGGGCAGTTGCCTGGCTGTGGCCTAGGTGGTGTCATTCAGGTCACGGATGGCCTGGGGGAAGAAGAGTGGTACCTTTTCCCTGACCGCAGCAGAGAGAACAGTCCATTATCAGGGTGGCTTGGGTCCTTCAGGATTCTCTTGGCCTTGGTCTTGCACCGCCTGGTGTAGATGTCCTGAAGGCGAGGGAGTGGTCCCCCTGTGGTGCGTTCGGCTGCCCGTACCACTCTGAAGGGCCTTGCGGTCCTGCATGGTGCTGTTCCCGTACCAAGCAGTGATGTTCCCCGTCAGGATGCTCTCGATTGTGCATGAGTAGAAACTCCGGAGAGTCTGGCGGGACGCTCTGAATGTCTTCAGGCGTCTGAGGTGGTACAGTCTCTGTCGTGACTTCCCCACCACAGTGCCTATGTGTGTTGACCATGTCAGGTTCTTGGTGATCTGGATACCGAGATACTTGAAGTTGTCCACTCTCTCCACGGGGGCCCCATTGATGTTTAGAGGGTTGTAGTTCCTCTCCTGCTTCCTCCCAAAGTCCACCAGTATCTCCTTCGTCTTGCTGACATTTAGAAGGAGGTTGTTGTTCTGGCACCACTGGGTCAGGTGCTCTACCTC
Source organism: Nansenia antarctica (assembly GCF_963989245.1). Lineage (NCBI taxonomy): Eukaryota > Metazoa > Chordata > Actinopteri > Argentiniformes > Microstomatidae > Nansenia > Nansenia antarctica. Next base: position 40,633,146 of record NC_137676.1, read on the forward strand.
CTCCAGATAGGCCTTCTCGTCATTGTTGGAGATCAGGCCTACCACAGCTGTATCGTCAGCAAACTTAACGATGCAGTTGGAGTCGAAGGTGGCCACACAGTCATGTGTGTACAGGGAGTACAACAGTGGGGATAAGACACAGCCCTGGGGGGCACCCGTGTTGAGGGTGAGGGGAGATGAGGTGTGCCTGCCCACCCTCACCACCTGAGGTCTGCCCGTCAGGAAGTCCAGGATCCATCTGCAGAGGGCGGTGTCTAGCCCCAGGTCCCTGAGCTTGGTGATGAGTATGGAGGGGCTTATGGTATTGAAAGCTGAACTGTCGTCAATGAACAGCAGTCTCACATACTGTAATTCAACACTTTCCCCTTGCTTTTGTCCAGGTGGGATAGGGCAGTGTGGAGGATGTGGGCAATGGCATCCTCTGTGGATCTGTTGGGTCGGTATGCGAACTGTAGGGGGTCCAGTGTGCTGGGCAGTGAGGAGCAGATGTGGTCCTTAACCAGCTTCTCGAAGCACTTCATCACCACAAAGGTGAGGGCTACCGGGCAGTAGTCGTTAATGCAGGCTGGTCTCGGTTTCTTGGGTATGGGGATGATTGTGGACTCCTTGAAACATGTTGGTATGACAGACTGGGTCAGGGAAAGGTTGAATATTGCTGTGAACACTGGTGTTCCAATTCCAAGTCCTCATCCTCACATACAAAGCCCTCCATAGCCTGGCCCCCCCTTACCTGACTGACCTCCTTCTCCCCCACCGCCCTACCCGTAACCTCCGATCCTCATCCATTGTTCCCCTCACTGTCCCACCCTCAAAACCTCGGTCACCGTGCCTTTTCACGAGCTGCACCCCGCCTCTGGAACTCTCTCCCTCAACCACTCAGAGACTCACCCTCACTCCTCACTTTTAAATCCCACCTCAAAACCTATCTGTTCTCCCATGCCTACAGCCTCCCCTACCCCTAGCCATCTCCCCCATCCCGGCCACCCCCTTGACATGCATACAGCCTCCCCTACCCCTAACCATCTCCCCTGTCCCAACCACCCCCCCCCCTCTCCCCGTTCGCTAACTCTGTGTTCCATGTGCCCATGTTATCTGTTGCTTGTTGTTTCTGTGTTTTCCGTTTCTCCTATATTGTCAGCGTCTTTGAGCCTCGGAAAAGCGCTATATAAATGTAATGAATTATTATTATTATTATATTATTGTAATATTCCAACACAAACAAAAAAGATTAATTGCACAAGGGGTTCAGATACTTTCAAGCATCACTGTATGTGTTTGTTAGTGCAAGTGAGGTGTTACATGCCATAGTGCAATTCAGAAAACAAGTGTGACAAAAGTGATTACGACAGTGCTAAATTCAAACAAAGCAAGAAAAACACAGAAAACACTCCATCTTATATCCGTAATACATTTCTATACACTTCATGTTTTCCATGTTGCTTCATCGACCGTTTAATCTTTAAGCCTTTATTTCACCGAGTAATTGAGGTGGTGTTTAAAGATTATTGAAACATTTAGAAAACAACAGTGTTGCCTTCACAACAGGTATGGCACCCAGGCCTCTCCATCATATTTGCATCATATTTATATTTTATTGTGTATTATATTTATATTTTAAAAAACTGTTAGACTAATTGTTATTGTGTACGGCAGCACTTTTTAAAAGGAGTTGTAACATCTGATGCATCTGATATACTATAAACCATAATATTGTACCTCACCGCTTGCCATAGGATAGACGTCAGCTATTCCCGCGAGACCAAGGAACGGGATAAGAAAATGTAGATATGGTTCATGAATGTTATATGTATACGGAAAAGAAGTATACAGAATATATGCAGATATTTACGGATGGATCAAAAGACCCAATAACAGATAACACTGGCTCTGCAGTGGTAGTCCCTAGTCGCAGAGTCGAGTTATGTAAAAGGACCACAAACTGCTTAAGTGTCTATTCAGTTGAGCTGTACACCATTCTGATGGCGTTAGAGTGGGTGGTACAAGCTAAACCCAGCAGAGTGCTGATCTGCAGCGACGCAGCAGCTTGTCTGTACAGCTTGAGGCGTGGGACAGCAAAAAAGCGCCAAGACTTAATGCACAGTATAATGGATGTACATTCAAGGGTGGTGAAGCAGGGAGTGGTGGTAGTGGTCATGTGGGTCCCTGCACATATGGGTATCATGGGAAACGAAAGAGTAGACAAACTAGCTAAACAAGCGGTACAAAAAGAAAACATAGACACAGACATCCAAATATCAAAATCAGAGGGAATAAGTATTGTGTGGAGGGAAGCAAATAAAAATTGGCAGCAACAGTGGGACCAGGAGACAAGGGGATGCCAAGTATATGCATTACAAAACAGAGTGGGTGGTGTGAGAATCAGGCGAGGGAATAGAAAAGAGGAGGTGGTAATGTCCAGACTAAGAATAGGGCATAGTAATCTGAATGGAACTCTACACAATATAGGAAAACACCCGACAGGTTTATGTGACTATTGTCCTGTAATAGAAACAGTAGAGCATGTTCTTATTAACTGCAGGAAATATGCGTCAGAAAGACAGGAAATGATGGAGGGACTGAGCAGATGGGGACTGACGAGAGAAGGTGTGGAGGGCGTATTGGAGTGTGGTGGGAGTGGACAGGGCAGGAAGTGTCTGGTCACATTTCTCATGAGAACTGGCCTGATAGGGAGACTGTGACGAGATGGACAATGTAGGAATTGGATAAATCCAGAAGATGGCAGTAGTGCAACGCGAAGGATGCAAGCTGCCGTTAAACCCAACAGAAGAAGAAGAAGAAGGAACCGGATGTGAAACAAAGATGGTGGCACACAGTGCTGAGACCGAAGACAGCACGAGTCATTTATTACGTTTATAACTGTGCCAGAGGGCAAACATTACAGTATGTTCACTTATTACACAAAGACTGGGAAAGCGACACTAGCTTGAACAACAACGGAGGCGCCGACCTGACGGTAGGAGTTGGAGTGATTGATGAATGAAGCAGAGAGCTGCTAGATACAATAGTCCTTGGGCCAAACCATTTTTCATTACCAAATTCTGGGCAAATCCTAGATGTGATTTTCTTATTCCTATACATCCCTAGATTATGTTTTGATATGATAGACCTTTTGGTTTGGCAGCTTATTAGTAGTTATCACCTCGTAAAGGTACGGAGTGCTTTTTTCAAAACCGGAGTTTTGCCTAGAAAAGTCCCCTGCCATATATTGCTCCCCTTCGTATGATTCGCGCCTAGCTGTGGTGTGGTTGTGATAGAGACATGAGCCTTTTCATGTTCTTTATGTGCCTGAGTCTCCTAAACACGTAGAGACCAACCCCGAGTCGATCAATGATTCCTACGATGAGCTATGGTAACTTTACCGCACCTACCCCCTACCGATGAATGCCTAATTGTTGCGGTTTTCCGGAGGTATTGTGCGGTAGGTGCGGGAAAGTTACCATAGCTCAGCGTAGGAAGCTCTGATCGACTCTGATCGGCGCATAAAGCTAACCTGGCTCATGTCTCTATCACAACCACAGCCCGAGCTATACGCGACTGACGCGAAGGGGAGCAAAATATGGCAGGGGACTTTTTTAATGGGTAAAACATTTTATGATAGATATCACCATGAAACTTCCCCAGTTGATTACTTACATTGAGACAATAATTTTTAGTATTACAGAAATGTTAGTTTAAAATGTATTTAGCCCACAAGGCAGTGAAAGGTGTAGGTGTATGGAGTCCTGTGGTTGGTGTGGGAAGCCCTGGGGCAGTGGTGCACAGCAGACCAGGGGAGGTGAAGGTCCTGTGGACGGAGTAGAATACACAGTAAGGCAGGAGTGCAACCACAGACAGAGATCACAATATGAAACACTAGGAATACATTACCATGGGATGAAGCGGAGGTGGGAGTGTATTTCAGGTCAGATCATCATCTGCATCTTCATCCACATCTGAGTCTGTCAGATGTGCAGCAGGCTCTTCCTCACTGTGTTGGTTGGCACAGGTTTGTAGTTTGCACAGGTTTGTACACTTCAGGCCATTGTTGATACATGTGCACTGTGGTGGTTTGCATGACCTCACACACTTGCAGGAGAGCAACTGCAAGACAGCATCTGGTGCTGGGGAACCGCGCATCCACTGGATTTCCAGCTGTCCCTGATCGTCTGTGGTCCACCCGTGCTCCTTGGGGCTTGGTACAGATGGCTGGGTTTGAAGAGACCGTCTCCAGATTGCAGCCTGATAGTTGGCACGAATGGAATGCATGAATAGACAATCCTCACAAGGTGGAAGCTGGCTCGACTCAACCTCCCCACGTCTGGTGCAGAACAGTTGGTACCGAAGAAGGTTGACAGATGTAGTTTTTGTAGAGGGTACATACATGCGACATGTGATTTCTTGCAGCTTCTTGAAGAGCTCATTGGAGACATCCCAAGTACGACCCAGCTCAAGGAAGGCATCTTGGTATGTCATGTCTGACTTCAACTGTTTGAGGGTCCCCACTTTCCCACGCCCTGCAAACGCGCTGACAGTGTCACAGCCAGTGAATGCGTGCATGCCAATCAAGGCACCAGAAACACTATCGCCAAGGGATTGGCATAGTTTAGTGATGTCCAGGAATCTTGTCCTGTTCTGTGTGCCACATTTTTGATACACTCTGCATGGGATGTCCTTGCTCAAACCCAGAGTCAGTACCAGAACATCTGTGTCGTCAGCCGTGATGATCACCGCCTTATAGCCAGACTCTGCTGCATGGAGAGCATGCAATAGCATGCGGGTGTCAGCTTCTTCCTGAGAGGATTTGAGCTGTGTTACCTCTTTCCACTGGGTCTTGCTGATTTTGAAGCAGACTTCTTCACAGGTAACATATAGGGTCTTGTCCTGTAGTTTATTTCTGTGATTGGGTCCTTTCCATTCCTCAACTAAGAACTTGATCAGACTGGCTTTGCTGGCAGCGCTGCAGAGCAGTTTTCTCCACTGCTGGATGTTGTGGCCAGAAACAATATTCTTGAATTGGATCCCCGCATCTGCACCTCTGTTCACCCTTTCTGAATTTTTGATTGACATGTCCTTGTAAACATCAAAAACAACATCAATGCGTTCACTCTTGCCTCCTTCATGCAGGACCTTCGCTAGGATTGATTCTGCCAGCTGTGCAAATGTCTTGTCATTCCCTTTCATCTTTTGTACCAAGCTCATTCCATCGATGATGGTTGTTGATGGTTCTGGGATGACATCTGCTGGGGCAACACTCTTCTCCAAATCTCTGGCAAGAGCTGCCTTGTTTGTCTTGCGGAGAGATACATCCCCATTAGCTAGGGCCCATGGCAGTGGTCCCAGGGGATGAGCCAACACATCACTCATGGAATGGAATGGAATGGAATGGACTTTATTTGTCATTGCTACAGTACAGGTACCAAACAACGAAATTTAGGAGGGGTGGCTCCCCTGGTGTTAGGAAAGGATTTTTTTTTTTTTGAAAAAGCATAAAAGCATAAAATCACAAGAAGGCTATGTACACAATCCACTGTACTATAGGGCTGTCCCAAACAACTATTTTTCTAACGATTAATCTATCGATTATTTGTTCGATTAGTCGGTTATTCTAACGACTAATTTAACGATTAGTCTAACGATTCTTTTTTTGCTGTTCGGTTAATGTATCACTTAATTTCCCCCAAATAAATGTCAAAAACTTCTCTTATCAACATTTCAGTATTTTATTCAATTATTCTTGCACTGCAGGGCAATATTCCACACAACAAAAAAGATCCTCTCTTTCTTACAGTCCAACATAAAATATAATATTATAAAATATAAAAGTTAACTTCAAGTAAAAGGAAAAGTGCAAGTAATGCAGTAAATTCTGTAAAAAAGCGAAATTCTAACCGGAATACCGTATACCTCTCAGTAACAATCTTTAACAATAACAATCTCAATAACAAACATAACATTCTCCCCCTCTCTCTGCTCTCCCCCTCCCCCCTTAGCTCTCTCCCCCTCCCCCCTTAGCTCTCTCCCCCCCTCTCTCCCTTCTCCCCCCTCCACCTTAGGCATTACTGTGGAGGAATGTGAGCATGTCACACTCACACACAGACACACAGAGACAAAGATACACACACATGCGTGACACATACACACACACACACACACACACACACACACACACACACACACACACTGACAAACTGTTCCGTTGTGAGACAAGCATCACTTACGGCCCGCGACCAGTCAGAACAGGACTGTGGTAAACACAACAGCTTAGCTAGTACTGTTTTAGGAGATAAATATGGAGATAATAGGGCTATGCCCCAGGGTAGAAACACAAGACTATAGCTGGATAAGGTCTACAGGTCATCACGGTCATTTTAAGCCGTCAGCCAGCCCGCTACGACCACGGGAAGTAATGTTAAAAGTGAAGTTACTTCTGTTAAACTGGCTATAAGCTAACATCGCTAATCGCTAACTCTCTCCGTGTTTGCACTGGTCGCAGCCATTTTGTTTATTTACGACTAACCGACGCATATTACGCAAACCGACGTATTGACGTAGTCGATGACGTCGATGACGTCGAATAATCGTAACAGCCCTACTGTACTATACTGCACAGATAGTCAACTAGGGTTGTCATATTGCACAAAAGTATTTTTTCACAAGTGTCACAGTTTGCAGGCTTGAAAATGTACATGTTTGTGCCTCAGCACTAGCTGCCATACAATCCGTCCGGACTGTCCTGGGCCCAGAACTTAGGCCTTTTCTGTGTTCAGGGCCTTGACGGCCCTGTGGTAGAAGCAGTTCTTCAGTCTGTTTGTCTTAGCGGCCGGGGTCCTGTACCTCCTGTTCGAGGGCAGCCTGACAAAGTGTACGTGCCCAGGGTGGGTCGGGTCCCTGGAGATCTTGGAGGCCCTCCTGAGACAGCGTGTGTTGTACAGCTCCTCCAGAGAGGGGAGGGGGGCGCCGGTGATCTTCTGTGCTGTTCTCACCACTCTCTGTAGCGCATTTCTCTCCGCTGTTGTGCAGCTGTGGAACCAGTTGCAGATGCCGTAGGTGAGGATGCTCTCCACTGCGCCGTGGTAGAAGGCCACCAGTATCTCCTGCTTGTTGTGTTCTTTCCTGAGGCATCTCAGGGTGTATAGCCGCTGTTGTGCCCTCTTGATGGTGCCTTTTGTGTTGTCCTTCCAGGCCAGGTCATCCCGCATGTGATGTCCCAGGAATCGGAGGGTTGAGACTCTCTCCACGCTCTCTCCGTCGATGAGCAGGGGCTGGATCTCTGACTTTTTCCTCCTGAAGTCTACGATGAATTCCTGGGTCTTTGACTTGTTTAGCAGCAGGTTGATTGATTGATTGATTGATTGTACTTTATTGTCCCCGAGGGGAAATTTGTCTTGGGCATGGTACTTTCATGCTTCAAGTGCAACAGTGACGATACATACAACATACAGTAGACAAAGTAAACAACAGGACAGCAACAAACATTGAGTGACATTGGCAGCAGTTTCCACCTGGACATGGCATAATTTGGTATAAATATATATTGCACATAACCCTTCAAGTGGTGTTTTCGAATATTGCACATTGCCCTTCAAGTGGTGTCTAAGATAAAGTGCAGGTGCTGGTGATCATGTCCTAATCATCGTTTCTGCTTGAGAGAATTGATTAGTTTAATGGAGAATGGGACAAATGATAGTTTTAAGAGCTTATAGTTACATCTTGGCATGCGAAGCCTTCTACCTAGGGGGAGAACTTCGTATTCTGTGGAGAGCGGATGTTGGGGGTCTGCGATTATCTTGTTAGCCTTGTCCAGGACAGCTTTTTCATATAGTTTATTTAGGATCACATAGTCTCTTTCACCTACAATTTTCATAGCTGTTTTGTGAATGCTGACTAGTCTGTTTTTTTGTTGTACAGTTAAGTTGCCAAACCACACAATTATTCCATATCTGATTACACTTTCAACAATGGACTGATAGAAAATTCTCATGATCTGCTTTCTCACCCCATAAAGTCTGAGTCGCCTCCGGTGATAAAGCCTCTGCTGTAGTTTGTTACATAAGCTGTCTAAGTGTGTATTCCAGCAGAGATGGTTGTCTAACTGAATACCTAAGTACTTATAAGAGGGCACCTGGATGATTGTTTGGTCTTTAACGACCACAGGCTCATGGTCAGTTACCTGCCTTGGGTCTAACACAACCTCCTGAGTTTTGGTGGGGTTTAAGATGAGATGGTTGCTGTCGCACCATTTAGTGAATATATTAATCTCATCATGGAGCACCGAGGGGTCTGTATCTTTATCAAGGAGACTTAGAATTGCAGTGTCGTCAGCATATTTTATAATATGGTTGCTTGGGTGGTTACTTTTACAGTCGTTGGTGTATACTGAGAAAAGATATGGAGACAGAACGCAACCTTGGGGGACACCTGTACTGCAGTGTTTAGTCACTGACAGTGTTCCATTGACTTTCACTTGCTGTTCTCTTTCTAACATGAAGGAATGGATCCATTTGATTAAAGTACTATTGACACCCATGTCTTTGAGCTTTCCTAAGAGCATGTGGGGTTGTACCGTATTAAAGGCGGAACTAAAGTCAACAAACATAATTTGGGCATAGGCCTTTTTGTTCTCGAGGTGCTTGGATACAGAATGTGTGATATAGAGAATAGCATCCTCCGTGCTACGGTTCTGTTTATAGGCAAATTGAAAAACATCTAGCAGTGGGTCAATGTGTTTTCTAAGCAGAGACAGTACATATCGTTCAAAACATTTCATCACAATGGAAGTTAGAGCTATGGGGCGGAAGTCATTATTCTCCATGGCACGAGGTTTTTTCGGCACAGGGATTATAATTGACTTCCTCCACAGAGCTGGAACCTCGGTATTCAGGGACTTTTCAAATAGTGGACACCATGCTGTTGTTAGTTCTTCTGCACAGTTTTTGAGAAGAGAAGCTGATAGACCGTCTGGACCTGTGGACCTGTTGGTAGACACCCTACTAAAGAGACGTTGAATGCTGGTAGGATTTACCTCCAACCAGCAGTTGGCATCAGTCTCTGGTAGGGTCTGCAACACACGGTCACACTCCTGAGAGTTCCGTGTGTCAAACCTCAGGTAGAAGTCATTCAGCTCGTTTGCTTTTTGTTGTTCGTCTAGGGTCATGATCTGTCTTTTTGTTGGGTTCATGTTGGTCACTGATTTCATTGTGTCCCAAAGTTTTTTAGAGTTGGAAGTCAAAAAACTTTGTTCCATTGTGTCCCAAAGTTTTTTCCTTGCACTAACAAGCAGTTGTTTTAGTTCTTTCTGGACCACTGACTAGGGCTGGGTTCAAAAAAATCGATTTCCCGATTCTGAATCGATCTTCATTAAATGAGCGATTATCGATTCATAAATCCCGAGATCGATCTTTCACGTTTTTTTTTTTTTTTTTTTCTTTTCCTCAAGCAGTAATGAAGGGCTTTAGTTTCATGGACATTATGGTTTACAATGTGTGTTTTTGTTCCCCAAAATACCCTCATCTATTGCACTATTTTCGTTTGAGTTTTGCACATTTTTATTTTGTATATATAAACCCCTCAAAAAACGTTCGGAAACGCTTTTTTGTTGATTATTACCGGTAGGCTATGTTTGTAGCCCCTTTATTTACATCGGCTGCAGTAAAGCACGTTAAAAAGCACTTTTTGTAGTTGCAAAATGTTGGTCAATGATGTTCATATGTTCCAATAAAATGTGTTCCAATAAAAAGTACATTCATGTAACTGCTTTGGAGTCAATTCATTGATATGTTTAACAATGCTACATGTTATAGGGTTCCTTGAACCATTTATAGCATTAATTCTGAGAATCTCTTTCATATTCAAGCAAAAAATGTATATTTTAACTAGATCGAATCGGAATCGAATCGAATCGAATCGAATCGTGAATCGAATCGAATCGTGAGCTCACTGAGCTGGTGAATCGGAATCGAATCGTTTTGGGAAATCAGTGGCGATACCCAGCCCTACCACTGACAGTCCTGCCCTGTCCTTATTTCTGAATGCCTGTTTTTTCCTATTTATGCAATCTTTGATTTCTTTTGTGATATAAGGTTTGTTATTAGGATAAACTACTATTTCCTTCTTTGGGACAACATTGTCAACACAGAATTTTATATAGTCTGTTATGGTAACAGTGGCCTCATCCAGCTCTAGTGCATGGAATATGGACCAGTCTGTGCACAGAAAGCTACCCTTAAGTGTCTCAGTAGCATCATGCGACCACACATTGACAGTTTTACATTCAGGTTTGCTTGATTTAAAGACAGATTTGTACGAAGGGATTAAATGTACAATGTTGTGATCTGAGTTTGAGAGGGGAGGTTTTGATTTGGCTACATATGCATTTTTTACATTTCCATAGCATTTATCTAGGATTTTGTCGTTACGGGTATTACATTTCACATATTGTTCAAAGCCAGGTAGCTTAGTCTCTAACTTGCAGTGGTTTACATCACCCAGGAAGAAGATAGGCGCTCCCGGTGTGCGCTGCAGCTGTTCATGGGCACATTCCGCAACACGGAAGGTTGTTAACCTTGCACAGCTTGCTCAGTTGCTCTACCTCATCCCTGTACGCCGCCTCGTCCCCCCCCGAGATACATCCCACCACGGTGGTGTCGTCTGCAAACTTTACGATGTAGTTGCTGGGGTGGACGGGGGTGAAGTCGTGGGTGTAGAGGTTGTAGAGGATGGGGCTTAGCACGCAGCCCTGGGGGGACCCAGTGCTGAGGCTGAGGGCTGTGGAGGTGTGGGGGCCCACCCGCACCCTCTGGGGGCGGTCGGTCAGGAAGTCCTTGATCCACGCACATATAGAGTGTGATAGACCCAGGTCTAGTAGTTTGGTCACTAGCCTGTCTGGAAGGATGGTGTTGAAGGCGGAGCTGAAGTCCACGAAGAGCAGTCTCGCGTAGCTGTTTCCTCTTCATGTGTAGCTCTCGGCTCTGGGCCACCAGAACCATGTGGCCAAAGAGATTTCTATCTGCTATCAGGGCAACTTCCTTGTCTTTTCCTTTGCTGCGTGGTTTCTTTTGGATCTCTGAGAATGTTTTCAACTTCTTCTTTGTCATCCTGTCATGGAACTGTGTAGTTGGCGGAGTTGTCTCGAGACGTTCATGTTTGAAAGCTTGATATGCTTGCTCTCCTATCTCACGGGCATCAAGCAGGTCCTTGGCCACATCTGGCGGGGCAACAGTTGCATTTGACAAGCTAACAAATTCACATTGGTCTGGACTGAGTGGATTCACCCAGCAGGTTTCCAGGATATCAACAATGGACTGTACGTCAGCCTCATCTCTTCTGATCCTGGGCAGCTGTAAGTCTGGGTGATTGAGCAGAGAATCGCCATGACTGACCATCTCCCTCAGCTGCCTCAGGTAGGCACTGCGATACTCTGATGTTAAGTAGTACTTGTTGACAGCCCCAGGCCTGAGACTGAAGCCTTTTGTTCCTCCAGGTGTTTGTGTGTCCTTGTTGACGGTCTCCTCGATGGTCTGGTCGACAGCAATCCGCCCAAATTGATTTCTGCTGCCAATTTGGACAGAGAAGCCTCCCTGCAGGAAATGGGCATGTACTTCAGGGTGATCAGCAGGCAGTTGTGACATTGTTGCATAGTAGTAGGAAAGGTAGCGGGCGTAATTGAGCTTGTCGTAAGCAAAAAACACAAAGGGATCATCTCTCTGATGCATGCAAGGTGCAACATCCAGTTGCCTTCTCTGGAAGCACGAATCAGGCCCAACAGGATCTCTGTCATATCAAGGTAGGACATCCAGAAAGCTGAAAGACCATGTTGGCTTCGGAGAGAGTCCAGGTAGACTTGGAACAGCTCCATGGTGAGGGTGAATGAGTCATTCTCAAGAAGCTCTGTGAGTGACACCTGACAGACATCATCATAGAAGCTGCCAATGCCCCTTAGGGCTTCTTCCAGGTTGCGAACCTCTGTGGGATGTTCGTCCTTTAGCCACAGAAGGAAGCCTGTCCAGGCAAGCCTCATCAGTGCTTCGTAGACCAGCTTGTGCAGCCTGACAGCTCTGTTGTACTTTCTTCCTTCCATCACACCAGCTACCGACCCTTCAGCAATAACACCAGATTCCACACAGATGTCTCTCAACTAGGGCTGCAACGATTAGTCGACATAATCGACGACGTCGATCATAAAAACTCGTCGACGTGGAATTTTAGTGTCGACGCATCGTATATTAAAAAAAAAACGGGAACAAAAAAAACAGGAGCCATGCAAGAATCTGGCTAACGTTATATTGTTAGGGTCGTAATGTTTATGTTAGCTTTACTGTTACATGTTGGAAAACAACGTCTCATGGACAGGGCTGTACATGCTATGAGCGTTTGTGCTATTAATTTATTTGCCCTGTGGCACGCGTGTGACAGACAGAGGCGCTTGTATGTAACGTTACGTAGCAGGGGTTTTCCATGTTGAAGCCAGGAGAACGCGAGATGAAATGAAGTGAGGGGTGGTCGCTATTAAAATACCAGGTAGTCATGGTGGATGATCATGAATGATGCTTGATAAGTGAATGCTATTTCAATTATGTTGAGTCCACCAGCGAGCTGTCTGTAAGATAAACAGCACCAAGCGTAGCCTACTAACGTGAGCTGTCTGTAGTCTAGCCAGCAATGCTAGCTAGCCAATCAACTAGCTCTGTGAGCAGCTGTAGCTTGGCGTAACGTTAGGTTAGATAGGTAGTTAAGCCGGATTTATGCTTCTGCGCCGCCATTTACGCGCAGCGAAAAGCCACACGACTAATCGCGACTAATCGAAAAAATAATCGTCAGATTAGTCGACTACCAAAATAATCGTTAGTTGCAGCCCTACTCTCAACCCTGCATCTTGGAATCGTTTCCCCACAATGGAAAGTAGGTTGCAAATGGTGTGGAACACCCCCATCAGGATGACAATGTCTTTGAACTTGTCGTGCTTCCACACTATTTCTGTTGCCTTGGTGTAGAGTGCTTGATCAAACACGCAGACAATTGTCTTTAACTGCAGGGACTCCATGATGCATACTGTCTGGTTTAGCATTTCGTACACAGTAGACAGTTCTGTAGCAGGGGCATTTATTGTTGGCAGGTAGCTCACAGTATCCTGGACCACAGTGACATTGTTGCGGGTCTGGATGTTGAATCCAGTCCAGCTGCTCACGGTCTGAGCCTCTGGGGCAAACATTCGAGCAAGCAGCCAGATAATGTTCTTTGCCTTTGCATCATGGACCTGTGTGGTAGTGTTGGCATCTACACTTGGGGTGTTTGTTGGCCCCACTCTCTGTCCAGAATTGTAGGTGGGTAGCATCAGTGCTTTGGGGCTGATGCTCCACTTCTTTGACTTAACGACTGTAGGCATGATCCTTTGAGGTGCAGGTCCAATGACATTTGCCTGGACAGCTATGCCATTGACTCGGTGAGAGGTTCCTGCTCCACTAACCGTCTCCTCTAGTCGGTCTATGTTGTCATAAGCCAGGGTTGTGAAGACATTTTGGTAAATGTCTGCTGGTAGTGGTATGTCGTCCCTTGATAGTTCCATCTTCTGCAGACACAGTGCTGTGTCAATCTCTTCAGCCTGTGAATAGGACACACCGTGTCCGAGACGATTCAAGGTGTGTACCAGTTCTGTATTTCCTGTCAAGGACTTCACAGCAAACGGCAGAAGTAGATGTTTTGGTGGCTTGATTCTGCCACTGGTGACTGCAAAGACCAAGTCACTGCCAAAGGAGGTGGTAAGTCGCTTGACTCTTTCAGATGGACTTGTGCACTCGCTGTTTCCAGTCAGTAGTGTCTGCAGGAACTGAGTAATGGATTTGGGAAGGATGAATTCATTTTCTACTTCAGGTGGCCACACTTGGGTGTATTGTTTTTTTTATCTCATTTCTTATCAGCAAAGCTGCTTCTGTTATATCACCTGGTATGCTGTTAGATCTGGTATGCTGTAGTTCCATATTCAAAGAGTATACAGTTTTGGCCAGCTCAGTCCTTGAAAGGTTGTCTGGGTACAGAAGAAGCCTCCCACTGTCATCAGGAAATATATGGATGGTTCCACCAAACTCTATTTCCATCCTACGGCGGAGGTGGGTCTTGGTCGAGTCCTTCATCTGGCTGATACCAAGAGATGTCATAGTTGATTGAAGTCTCGATGATAGGTATCTCATGGGTAGCACTTCTGGGTTGGGGAAGAGTTCATTTCTAATATAGGAGAACAGTACCTCGTACGCATGTTTTTCTGCTGCCTCATATGCAACTGCATCTCCACCGTGGTCCCTTGAGTTGGCAGCAGGCTCTCCACGTGTATAGGAACGGTAGCAGGACCTATGATAATGGCCCTCAGCAGCAACAAGTTCTCTACTTGTGATAGCAAGCATTCTGTGGTCCAGTTTGGTGACTGCTGCTTCTCTGATCCTTTCATCCGCACGCAGCTCTGAACACTGGATGAAAGGTTCCCTTGTATTTTTGCCCTTTAGATATTTTGTTGATTTCTCACAGAAGATACACACATTATCATACACTGTGGATTCACTTGCCACATCTCTACACGGTCTTCTTGAACTTACTTTTTCAGGGTTAGGGTTAGAGTCAGAGGCAGTTTTGTTTTTCTTTGTGATCGAATCCAGGGTTTTTTTCAGTGTGAAAATACTACGGCAGCAGCGATGATAACGCACTGGTGGAATAACTCCCTCACATACGTTTTTGGCTAAGTCCAAAATTGGCAGATGTTTTCGGATTTCTGCCGCCCTCAACAAAGTATTCCATGACTCCAGGTTTTGGGGTGACACCAGGTTTGGGTTGGAATTATCATCAGAGCAGTGGATAATGCAGTCCATGCGGGCCCGCTTTTTTGGCAGGTTGCTGCTGCATTCGCCTGGATCCATCATTAAACCCAAACTTACTGCTGATGATGTGGGTCTCTGAAATAGAGGAATACATCTAGTTTGACATTAAATTACCATCCTTATTATAAACAAAAAAATATGTAATGGGTCATTTTTTATAGGGTGCCTTTTCCCTCCCCAGTACAAATCAGGTTGTATTTTGTCTAAATTTGGACAAATACTAATTCCATTAGTTTTTCATGTGTAGTCAATTGTTATTTATTATGAATGATAATTATAAAGAATTCCTATTTAAAAAGTATTTTAATAGCAATCATGCACTGAAAACACAATTAAACAATTATGTCTGTCCTATGTCCTGCCTATGTTGTTAATATATCTAAATATAATACAATTTAGGTGCCTGAGCTCGACCACCATGTTTTTCAGCAAGTTAGATATGTCCTTTATATAAGTTATGAAGTCCAAATGGCACCCTATGAAAAAAAATGACCCTAATATTACTACAATATAAACATCTGTCTCAAGGCTGGGTACACAGCAGGCTACTTGCTAGCTAAACTAGCTAACTAAAATGTTATTAACTAGCTAGCTAGCTAGCTAGTTATAATAATATTATTATTATTAATAATAATAATAATAACTTGCATTCATATAGCGCCTTTCAGGGAACCCACGGTCGCTTTACCACTAACTCTAAACTAGCTTGCTAGCTAAAGTTACCTGAGGTAACTGAGGTAATTTTGTTATCTCTAAATATGGATCTGTCTGGGGCTAATGAAGCTAAATTCATTTGAACACACACTTTATTTGTTTTAATACTTTGAACAAATTACTTACCAACAAGGCATCTGCCTATGGTCCTAGCGGTCACCAGCAACAGTCACTGAACATGTAACTACCGAGAGGCTACAGACTCACTCACTGAACATGTATGCACAAAGATGTGTGATACCTGGACATAAACAAAACCTTCAAAAAGGGTTTAGGCAAGGCAAGTTTATTTGTATAGCACATTTCATACCACAAGGGCAATTCAAAGGGCTTTACAGTAGGCCTATGTGTTATTATCCATATTCTAAAGGCTTGCTTAGATTCGTTTTTTAAAATGTGTTTTTACAGATTATATTTTTATTCTGGAAAACTATGTAAATTAATGCATATTTTAAGTAGATAATGTATCATTTGTATATTTAAACATACAAATTCAGAAAACAATAAATGTACCCATCCATGGGTTTGACCTTTCATCTGACTCCGCCTCAGTGTCCTGCATTCGGGTCCACAAGTCCCCTGCCATATTCTGCTCCCCTTCGCGTCAGTCGCGCATAGCTCGGGCTGTGCTTGTGTCGGGTTCTGGTTCTGGGCTTAAATGCTATATTCTGGTCAGCCCGGTTGTAAATCAGGCCATGCTAACCCGTCGCTAGTTCAAACAGACCGTAGTAGACTTTAAACAACAAAGAGACACGGAGTTCATCATGATCGTTTTTTACTTGCAAGGAGGACAAATATAAGGCCTCTCCTGAGGGAGAGACGCCATATTGGTACTAAACTCTTCTCCTGTAAGCCAGTTTATTTATTCTCTCAGAATGGAAAACAGGAGGCAGTTGGTTATCCTATCAGAGTAACAGACGTGGCCGTGAGGCGACCAAAACCTGTTTTAAATCTGATAAGCAGGGGAGAGAAGGGGCTCAGGGACAAAATGGGTGAATCATTAACAGAGCTAAGAGATAGGCTGTACAAAATTTACACAGTGTTACACAGAATCATACAGAACATCCAACTATATCATTTAACATATATAGAGTATCCTGTTTTAACCTTATTTAACATTAATGAAAACCTTATTCAGCCCTATCATTCCCTGCTGTTTTTCATAATTTATCACGATACAAACATTCTCTTCTTTATTCAGGCCGTTTAACTTTCTTTCATATTTTCTAGTTTAACTGTCATTCAACATCGCCGTACAGATCACACATGAATCTCAACTTGGATTAGAGTTTCTCAAATTGGGTTAGGTACTTAGGTTCCAAATATTCCTGAAATCAGTTTGTTAGTCATAGCTTTGAAGCAGGGGAAGACACAACAAACAATCATTTGATGTCAAGCATCACACATGTTCCTCCTGCCACTGCAGTCGATAGGTCAAGAGTCATTCAGTTCGTAAGGGATGCGTTTACAAATGTCTCTGATTGATAGTTCAGGGTTTCTATGTCATCTGGGACATTACTGCCCCAGACTGGGTCGTGTGTAGGGGTGGGACGATTAGAAAATGTCATGTCACGATTATCGTGGGCAAAATAATCGCGATCCACGATATTATCGCGAGAATTAAAAAAAAAAAAAAAAAAAAAACTTTTTTTTAGAATGCCAATAAAACACACTGTAATCACTTTAACTTAGATTTTGTTGTATTTTTATTGAATCATGTTAATAACATTAACATCATTTTAAAAACATCTTGACAAAAATCAAAATCTTTAATAAAATCTTAAATAAGGTAATGATAAATTATAAGGTATCACTGCATAAATAAAGGAAAAAAATACTGTCAAACAAAACTTGAACACTGACACTTTTCTGTCATCAAACTGAGTGCTAGCCTTGTGGCTTAGAGACTTGAAAGCTTCAAGATAGGTTAAAGTGCAAAAATGTCAACATGTTCACTTTTTCGGAGAGGTGTGCTCGGAGAGGTGTGAGTATGTGCCCACTGGCACTAAAATGTGCCCACTGGCACTAAACACTCTCTCTGAAGGAACACTAGTTGCAGGTATGCATAGAAGCCTGCGGGCAACCCTGGAAAGGTGAGGCAATGGACACGGGGCCGATGCAGCCATGGTGAGAAGGCTAGCATACGTTAGTGACTGACTGACAAGGCTGACTTGACAGTCACGTTACCCATGCAGGCTGAACAATCACGCGAGACACATTTCTGTGAGGATATTCGCGCGCGGCTCATGTGAGAAATCTCAATTATATTACTATTTATTTATAACATACGATTATGACATCCTCCCTCTCGCCAGTTTGGGGCAACATAGACTTCTCCCCTGGTGCCACGGATAGGGGTTTCAAGCGGTGGGACAGCAAAGGGATGGTTACTATCGGACATTTATATGATACGGAAATACTACTTTCATTTGACCAATTATGTAAGAAATATGACCTACCACGAAATGAGTTTTTCAGATACCTTCAGATACGAAGTTTTTTAAATAGCCAAAAAGACACTGGCCTCTGTCACCAACCCTCTCCGCTGGAGGAGATAGTCTCTGCTGGAAAGACGAGAGGCATTCTGGGGCTTGGGTATAGAGCACTTTCAAAATATGATAAAGGCAAACCTGCATTTACGCCCAAAGACTGGAATAATGACCTGAACATTAATACTGATGAAGCAACTTGGTCACTAATATGGCAATCGGCAAACGACATCTCAATCTGTAATAGGACGAAGGAAACGCAATTTAGACTACTACAACGTTTGCAGATTACTCCCCAACTTAGACATAAAATGGATCATAACAAATCGGAAATGTGTACAAAGTGTATTACCGAGGTTGGGAGCTTTGTTCATTGTGTTTGGACTTGTAGATATATAGATGATTACTGGAAAGGTATAGTGGATAAAATTCATCTAATTCTAGATGTTACATTGGATAAGGACCCCATGTGTCTATTGTTTGGGTTGCCAGACAAACAACTTAAAAGTATGCATTCCAAAAGACTTCTGTGTATCTTCACTTTTTGTGCAAGGAAAAATATATTGCTGAAATGGATAGACTGCAAACCGCCTACAATAGCTGGATGGTACAAGGTAATTTTTGATATGATTCCTATGGAATATCTGACATATAGGTCTAAGTGTAAGATAAAGACATTCTATAAGATTTGGTCTCCGTTCTTAGATTATATTGGTACCAGACTGGCTGCCATTGTAATGAAAGGTTTGGTGGATTACACTCAAGAAAGTACACAAGACTAATGTGTAACAGATCTACAATGTATGGGTCACAATATTATTTACTGTGCTGGTGTTGTGCTGCCGCTGTGTTTAGGACTGTAAGACATGGATGCTGTCTCCGATGGGGGTGATCCCCCCCATATCATATATTATGGCATTTGTTGTGTCATTTTCTTTTCTGTTTATTTCTGATATGTGACATTGCCTCCTCCCCCACTGTTTTTTTGTTTTTGTTTCGTTTTTAAACATTTTCTGTTTATGGACAATGTACTGCATAACAAAGTGCAAAACTAGTTTTCTACTATTAATGGGACAATAACCTCCCCCACGGATACTAGTTGTTGTTGTTATGTCCTGTTGTGTACATGTCTCTGTGAAACTCAATAAAAATATTAACCCAAAAAAAAAAAAACACATAGGTCACATACATTAATACATACAATAAAAACAGACAGACAAAGCAGTGTTTATAAAATGTAGTGCCTATTTAAAAAGTCCAGTCATTTAAAAAATAATAATTAAAAAAAAAAAAAAAAAAAAAAACGATTATGACGATTATTCAACTAATTAAAATTCTCCACGATAAAGTTATCGCGGGTGTTTTTATCGCGATTAACGATAAACACGATAATCGTCCCATCCCTAGTCGTGTGCCTGGACGGGCGTCTCGTTTGGGTCGTCGGGAGGATTTGGTCCCCTCATTCTAAGAGGTAGTGGATCTGAAGAATTCTTCACCGGGTTTGAGACGTAATTCACTAACTGAATAACCCCTTTGTAGCCCGGGCTTCCACCACCACCCGTCGTTCGAGGGGAACAATGTCACCTTCCCTCAATGGCCCTTGTGCATCTCGTTCTGCGATCTTGACAGCAGTTGAGATGCTCAGCAGCACCCCAAATGGCTCAACCCACCGCGGGCTGCGCCAGTGTTCTCTTTCCATCTCGTCGATGATTCTCGATCCTGTAGGAAACAGAAAAGGGACTGGCAGATCATTTGTTCTGGCTATTTCCTATTTCCTAAATAGCCATCCACCAGTGTGTTTTCTGTTTCTGCCAAATCTGCTGTCTTTACATATAACGATGAATTGAGTATCAAGGACCCCAATTGAAATATGTACTTTCATGTCACTTGCTTCTGCAAATCTTCTAATAAAGTTTTCAATCAATCAATCAATATTTCCCTATTGTCGTCTACTATGGGTAGTCTAAACCCCATCTCCCATTTACTATTTCAAATTCATTAATTTCATTTATTTCATTCATTTCATTCATTCATTCATTCATATCAAACCCATAGGTCTCAATTTTATTGTCATGTGTGTTTCCATTAGAGAAACACACTCTTCAATGTCCAGGTGTTTGGACACTGTGTTTGATCAATTCGTTCACGAAATGTGCGCCATTATCACTATATTATTTTTTTTTTAAAATTGTGTGTAATTATATACGTGAAAATGTGCGTTAACTCCTGTCAATCATCATTTCCCTGCTTTTTGATACATGTCATCAAAAAGACCATGTATCAAATTAGCTGCTGTTTGTAGAGGCTTTGTGGTAATACAATTTTCCCATCTATTCTATAAACTTTGTCATTCGTCCAAATTCGTATTATAATGGAGGTTTACTGCCCTCCAACCCCTTCTTGGGTCAGAGTCCGTCTACCCCCACCCTTCTGCTTCCTGTTCTCTCTCTCTCTCCTCTCTGTCCCTCTCTCCTGCTCTCGCTCTCCTCTCTGTGTCATAACTCCACTTCAAATATTTCTCTCTATCTCTGTCTCTAACCTTGGTTCTTTCCTGTTCTCTCTCTCTCTCTCTCTCCCTCTCTCTCTCCCTCTCTCTCTCTCTCTCCCTCTCTCTCTCCCTCTCTCTCTGTCTGTCTCTCTCTCTCTCTCTCTCTCTCTCTCTCCCTCTCTCTGTCTGTGTCTGTCTCTCCCTCTCTCTCTCTCTCTGTCTGTCTGTCTCTCTCTCTGTCTGTCTCTCTGTCTGTCTCT
The DNA here is from genome assembly GCF_963989245.1 of Nansenia antarctica. Classification (NCBI taxonomy): domain Eukaryota; kingdom Metazoa; phylum Chordata; class Actinopteri; order Argentiniformes; family Microstomatidae; genus Nansenia; species Nansenia antarctica. The sequence goes on from NC_137676.1 coordinate 40,653,958, forward strand.
CTCTCTCTGTGTCTCTCTGTCTGTCTGTCTGTCTCCTGTCTGTCTGTCTATTCCTCTCTTTCTGTCTGTCTGTCTCCTGTCTGTCTGTCTATTCCTCTCTTTCTGTCTGTCTGTCTCCTGTCTGTCTGTCTATTCCTCTCTTTCTGTCTGTCTGTCTCCTGTCTGTCTGTCTATTCCTCTCTTTCTGTCTGTCTGTCTCCTGTCTGTCTGTCTATTCCTCGTCTCCTCTCCTCGTCTCCTAGTCTCCTCTACTCGTCTACTAGTCTCCTAGTCTCCTCTCCTCGTCTCCTCTTCTCGTCTCCTAGTCTCCTCTACTAGTCTCCTAGTCTCCTCTCCTCGTCTCCTCTACTCGTCTCCTAGTCTCCTCTCCTCGTCTCCTCTACTCGTCTCCTAGTCTCCTCTCCTCGTCTCCTCTACTCGTCTCCTAGTCTCCTAGTCTCCTCTACTCCTCTACTAGTCTCCTAGTCTCCTCTCCTCGTCTCCTCTTCTCGTCTCCTAGTCTCCTCTACTAGTCTCCTAGTCTCCTCTCCTCGTCTCCTCTTCTCGTCTCCTAGTCTCCTACTGCTTTCTCTCCTTCTCTCTGTCTCTCTGTCTCTGTCTCTCTCTCTCTCTTGCACTCCCACTTGCTCTCTCTGTCACACACACTCTCTCTTATCTCTTACTCAAACACACATTCCCTCTCTCTGTTTTAAACACACACACTCTCTCTTATCTCTTTCACACACACATACACTTGCTCTCTACACTTTTCTAATTCTCACTTTCAGTCATAGTTTCAGTTCCATTCTTAGTCTGCTGTTTACCTAACACGAAAAGGATATACATTTATCTTTCAAAGTGGATTCCTTTCGTATGTCAAACTACTCCACAGTCTAATTTCCATTAGTCTACTGTTTACATATAAAAAGATATACATCTGTCTTTTAAAGTGGATTCTTTTTGCATGTTAAACAACTCCTATTTTGTACAATTTAGGATAGATAGACTATTCATTTCGATTGCAATCTTTCTTTTTCTATTATAATTCACTTTCATTCATAGTTTCTATTATATTTACCGGTCTTTGTTGTTTATGTCTTGGTCTGGATCTCGTCAGCCGTCCTTTTGGAGGAGAAAGGTTCGACATCTAGCCGGCCTGGACCGAATTCAACGTTCCAGGACTTTGTCCGGATCCTGGATCCGGGCTGTCGACAGACTGTCGGCGTTGTCGAGTCTTCTTCCCCCATCAGACGACCTTGAGATCCGGCTCGAAGGACCAAATGTCGGGTTCTGGTTCTGGGCTTAAATGCTATATTCTGGTCAGCCCGGTTGTAAATCAGGCCATGCTAACCCGTCGCTAGTTCAAACAGACCGTAGTAGACTTTAAACAACAAAGAGACACGGAGTTCATCATGATCGTTTTTTACTTGCAAGGAGGACAAATATAAGGCCTCTCCTGAGGGAGAGACGCCATATTGGTACTAAACTCTTCTCCTGTAAGCCAGTTTATTTATTCTCTCAGAATGGAAAACAGGAGGCAGTTGGTTATCCTATCAGAGTAACAGACGTGGCCGTGAGGCGACCAAAACCTGTTTTAAATCTGATAAGCAGGGGAGAGAAGGGGCTCAGGGACAAAATGGGTGAATCATTAACAGAGCTAAGAGATAGGCTGTACAAAATGTACACAGTGTTACACAGAATCATACAGAACATCCAACTATATCATTTAACATATATAGAGTATCCTGTTTTAACCTTATTTAACATTAATGAAAACCTTATTCAGCCCTATCAGCTTGTGATAGAGACATGAGCCAGGTTAGCTTTATGCGCCTGGGTCTCCTGAACACGTAGATACCAACCCTGAGTCGATCAGAGCTTCCTACGCTGAGCTATGGTGACTTTCCCGCACCTACCGCACAATACCTCCGGAAAACCGCAAAAATTAGGCATTCATCGGTAGGGGGTAGGTGCGGTAAAGTTACCACAGCTCATCGTAGGAATCATTGATCGACTCGGGGTTGGTCTCTACGTGTTTAGGAGACTCAGGCGCATAAAGAACATGAAAGGGCTCATGTCTCTATCACAACCACACCACAGCTAGGCGCGAATCATACGAAGGGGAGCAAGATATGGCAGGGGACTTTTCTAGGCAAAACTCCGGTTTTGAAAAAAGCACTCCGTACCTTTACGAGGTGATAGCTGCCAAACCAAAAGGTCTATCATATCAAAACATAATCTAGGGATGTATAGGAATAAGAAAATCACATCTAGGATTTGCCCAGAATTTGGTAATGAAATGTTCAATTTGGGGGTTTGGCCCAAGGACTACAATGGTCAGTACTGTTGTGTCTTGTTGTTCTCTAACTTACAAGATACACTTTATAATAATAATAATAACTCTGGTCTCTGGAGCAACGTTCAACGAGCATCTTTATTCAGCATCCCAACGACAACCAGACCACACTAGTCGATCGATGATAACATTGTCAAGATGTAATGCTACGGAGGCAATAGCAATCAATCCCAGATCTATGCTAAACATAGCAATATACTACATCCCCCCTTTTAAGCATTAAAAGTCTCTCTTGGGTCAACTGAAAATTAGTCTCTGAAAAGATGAAACAGACAATAAGTGTCACTGGGCCTTATGGCTTCAGTCGATGGATTGATCTTCTTTAAAACTGTACTCACTACTAATGTATATGATCTAAACAATAACAGTGCAGACCTGACTATAACTTGTCAAGTAACTTGTGAACTTCACTTGGAGTAAAAATCAAACTTGTAAACAAACCACACTTTCTAAATGTGTCCAACTATCATCTAGTAACTATCTGAACTAAGGGTCAGAGGTCACCAGTACGTAACCCTGGTGGAGCACAACCTTCAGCGTTGGCCCATCTCAAAGTCTTGGTACCTTGCCGGAAGCGCCACAGCTCTGCCACTTCTGGTGCGGCAGGTAGGAGTGGAGCTCTTGCCCTCACAGGAGGACGGGTGCTGAGCTGGATGATCCGGTGACTCTGGGGGTCCTCCCAGCGGGCTCACAGGTGCAGGCTGCTCCAGTGGCTCAGGATCTCGCTCTTGATGCAGACTTGGATGAATACGCCTGAGATGACGTCTGTTCCTTCTGAAGACAACACCAGACGGGCTTCTCACGTTGTATGACCGTGGCTCTTCTCGTTGGTTTAGGACTCTGGCTGGCATCCATCCACGTCTCGTTTCCATGTGAACCGTTGCACCAGGAGCAAACTCAGGTAAGGGCTGTGAGTTGCGGTTGTAGTAGTGCTCCTGTCTGGTTTGGAGATCTTTCAGGCTGGCATGAACTCCTCTCGGGGTAGCTGGCTGTAGAACAGCTGTAGAGCAGGGCAGCGTGCTTCGTAGTACTCTTCCCATAAGCACCTGAGCTGGGGAAACATCTGTGCCTGTTATTGGAGTGTTTCTCAATGCTAGCAGGGCTAGGTGGGGGTCTATGTTGGTCTGCAAAGCTTTCTTGAGTGCATGTTTGACCGTCTTCACCATCCTCTCTGCCAGACCGTTGGATTGAGGATATGCAGGGCTGGAGTGAATGAGCTGTATTCCCCAGGATGCTGCAAACTCCCTCCCTCTGCACTTGCAAAAGGAACATGGTCGCTTACCAGCTCTTTTGGGATCCCGTGCCTCGCGTGCTTTCATCTTGCGGATGACTGTGTGGGCGGTCTTGTCAGGTAGATGGAGCACCTCTGGGTACTTGGACAGATAGTCCACCACGACAAGGTATGACTGGCCCTGGAGCTCAAAGATGTCAGCCCCGACCTTTAGCCATGGTAGCTCAGGGATATCATGTGACATGAGGGGCTCTCTCTGGTTCTGTGGTTGGAGTTGTTGACACGGAGAGCATCTCTCCACTGTGTTCTCGATGTCACGAGTCCTTCCCGGCCAGTACACGACTTGTCGGGCCTGTGCCTTTGTCCTCTGGATACCTTGATGTGCGAGGTGTAGTCTCTCTAGCATCACCTGTCTGGCGGCTTGAGGAATCACAATTCTGTCGCCGGTCATCAGTAGTCCGTCCCTGATGTGGACAATGTGCCGCTGAGGCCAGTATTGGTAGAGACTGGCGGGCACACTGCGTCGTCTTTGGGGCCAGCCGCTGCGGTGTCTCTCAGCCACTGCCTGTAGTGTCTCGTCAGCTGCTGTGGCTTCTTTGAGCATCTTGAGCATGTCTGAGCTCATGGCAGCAGTAGCCTCCATCGTGTGGATCACTCTCTCCTCGAAGAGGTCCTCTTTATCACTGTCGGCCTGTTCAGGGACCAACGCGCGGGAAAGGGTGTCGGCGACGTGCATGTCTTTTCCTGGCGTGTATGTTATTTTCAAATCATACCGTTGAAGCTGGAGCAACATGCGCTGTAGTGTTGCTGGGGCTTTGCTCAGGTGTTTCTTAAAAATCACTTCAAGTGGCTTGTGATCAGATTGGACTGTGACAGTGTTGCCGTAAACATACTGGTGGAAGCGTTTGGCTGCGAACACTATCGCCAGCAACTCCTTCTCTATTTGGGCGTAGTTTCTCTCAGCTTCTGTGAGAGCTCGTGAGGCATAGCACAGCGGTCTCCCCTCCTGGAGAAGACAAGCTCCCAGTCCATCTTTTGACGCGTCAGCCTGTATGGTGAGAGGCATGGCTTGGTCATAGAACTTCAGCACAGGGGCGTTGGTGAGGGCTGACTTCAGCTTGTTTAAAGCATCATCATGTTCATGGTTCCACTGCCAAGCTGCATCTTTCCTCAGCAGCTGTCTGAGCGGGGCAGTCACTGAAGCTTCATCAGGGATATACTGAGCCAAATACCTCGTCATCCCCAACAGCCTCTGCAGCCCTGTCTTGTCCTCTGGTGGCGGCATGTTGTTGATGGCCGTCACCTTTGTGTCATCCGGTTTCACTCCCTCTGGTGTAATGACGTGGCCCATGTATCTGACGGTGTTGATTTTGTACTGGATTTTTTCCTTGTTGAACTTGACGTTGGCTCTCTGTGCCCTCTCCATGACCTTGTGAAGGATGCCATCATGTTCCTCTTCTGTGGCGGCGGCGATTATCATATCGTCTGCGATGATATGGACTCCTTCGATGTCTCCAAAAGCCTCACAGTTTTTCTGCTGAAAAACTTCGCTGGCGGACTTGATGCCAAAAGGAAGTCTCTTAAAGCGGAATCTTCCCCAATGCGTACTGAATGTGCACAGCACAGGTGATGGCTCGTCAAGTCTCACCTGCCAATATCCGTCCTTCTCGTCCAGGATCGTGAATAATGACTTCCCAGAGAGCTTGCTCTGGACTTCCTCCGGGGTTGGTATCGAGTAGTGCTGCCTCTTGATTGCCTCATTCAGATCACGAGGATCCAAACACACCCTCAGTGATCCGTTCTTTTTCTCAGTGATGACGAGGCTATTCACCCACTCGGTCGGGTCTGTCACAGGTGCTATGACGTCCTGTTTTACAAGCTCTTTCAGGGTTGTTTTCAGTCTGTCCACGACACTGACTGGGATCTTTCTGCATCCGTGGACGACTGGGGCCACACTTGGGTCTGTGTGTATGTGGTGCACACCGGGGAACTCACCCAGGCCACTGAAGACTGATGCGTACCGCTCCACCAGCTCCTATTTTGTAGCTGGTGCCTTGACTGCAAGCGTCTCTATTCTCCTCACGAGCTGCAGTGTCTCGCACGCTTCTCTGCCCAGGATGGGCGTGGTGGACTGTGCAGTCACAAACATTTTTAGATTTGCTCTTGCTCTATTGGGTGTCTCACACGTGAATGTCACTGTTCCTTTCGGTTTCAGGCGTGCTCCTCCATAGGCAATGAGAAGTGTCTGTGTAGGCTCTAGTCGTATCTTCTCGAAAATGCACATTGGAAGCACGTTCGCCTCCGCCCCCGTGTCCAGCTTGAATCTGACCGGGGTGTCTCTGAGGTTGACTGTGGTGTACCACGCGTTGTCTGTCTGCTGCGTGATCTTATCTACCCTAACACAGAACACTGAGCCTACAAATAAAGAATCTACCTCGCTCTCAAGTTGACTGACGTCCCTTGCTGTGACTGTCCCATGCTGTGGTGCGCCACACACTTTGGACCAATGGTTTCTCTTGTTGCATTTGTGGCATGTGGTCCCGAAGGCAGGACATTGGCGGGGCGGGTGTGTCCCTCCACACTTCCCGCATTTGTTTGTGCTGTCCGTCTGCTCATTTGCTCTTCCTGACGATCTTTGTTTTCTGTATCCTCTTCTCATCTCAGAGTAGTTAGTAGTTCCTCTGGACAGTGCTTGAACTGGGGCGTCTGCGTGCCCTGTCCCCATAGCTTGCAGCTGTGACTTGGCAGCTTCTGCAGCTCTGCATATGGTTAGTGCTCTGTCCAGGGTTAGGTCTGTCTCTCTCAATAGTCTCTCTTTCATGCGAGGATCAGTTAGGCTAAACCCCATTTTGTCTCTCAATGTGTCATTCTCACCTGCACCAAACTCACAGTCTCTGCCATTCTGGCGGAGTTCAGTCACAAACTTGTCGACACTAACTCTGACATAGAAGAGGGAGTGGAGAGACCAGAATTGGTGACGTTCAAAAACAATGTTCTTTTTGGGGATACAGTATGCTTCAAATGCATCCATGACCTCTTTCATTGTCTCGTATGCTGGGTCTTCAAAATCAATGGTGAATGTATTATATACCTCTAATGCCTCTTCTCCTATGGTGTGCAGCATGATGGCTATTTTCACATACTCATCTTTATCACCTGCACCAGCGGCAATCATATAGAGTTCAAAACGTTGCAGTGTTTCCTCCAGGATTTTTCACATTAGTGGCGGAGCGGTTACCTTTCGCGCGCGCATAAAACGCGCACTGGCGCTCAAAACAAAGACGTGGTTTCACCAAAAACTAGTATAGAGGGTGGCAGCAATTATAATTTCTTAAATAGCGGTTAAGTCATTAAAGCCGAGCAGGTGATTTTATATAGAAGGTGATCAAATACCAATATATCCTACAGCTGCAGCGGAACATGCGGAACGCGCATTACACACACACACACACACACACACAGAAAGATCAATACGAAGTAGGCCTACGTGAGAGTACACGCACAGAACCGGCTAACGTTACTCATTAACTGTTTACACAAGTAAAATCACAGTGTGACAGTCAGATGGAGCATTCGGTAAACAACAACAGCAAGGTAATGCATCAGCTGAGTTAAAGAAAACCAACTCTTACCTTTTGAGGACACCAACATGAGCCCTGTTTACCCGTACCTCCGCCGTTCTGTTCGTGGTGATTTTAGAAGCAATAGATTATTTTTGCCCCGCGCATATTGCTATGAATAGTTCGATCTCCACACATGAGTCGGCGATGTTGTCATTTAGCCAGCTCTCAGAGAAGCACATCAGGCTGCACCCCCGATACACTGAATGATGCATCACGAGTGCCTCGTGTAATCTATAACACAATGACTTCGTTTCTAGTTGTTTGATGGGGATTCATTATCTTTGATGGGGATTTTCTGTGCTTAGATTTCAGGTGTAGCAACTTTCAAATACTCATGTCGTCTTCAATTTGTTTCCGATTTCAATGTATGATGCATCATTTGAAAGCTTACAATCTGTAGTTTAAGCACATGTAAAAAACTGAAAAATGATTTTGCCTACAGGTAGCCCTTTTCATTGGCAGTTGTCACATTTGTTGGGTAAGGAGTTAACATTTCCCATTACGATTGATGGTAGAAACGGCTTGTATCTCCACCGCCTCCTCGATTTAGCTTTTTGTTTCGCTCCAGCTTTGCAACGAAAATTGTAACGAAAAGCGGCCTAAATCTAGCTTCAATCTGCTATTTTTTTGTTCTCCGGTCATAATAACTCGCTGCCTTTCTGCGCAGCCTGAATCAAAGTGGACTGTCTGAATCATTTGGTGGCGGAGGAAATTCTTTGGTGGCGGCCCGCCACGAATAAATTAGGGATGCTCCGATCTGGATTTTTGGGGCCGATACCGATCACCGATTTTTTTCCTCAAGATCAACCGATACCGATACCGATTTTTTTAAAAATACATAACTGTAGGCCTACTGACTGGATAGCCTACATCTTTTTTGCTTTTTAGACAAAAGTTTTGATCCATTAGGCACCAAGCAAACGCAGACCCATTTTTATGGCATAGTAAAAGTCTGGCCTATCACCCAGTTAGGGCCTGAAGCCCAAGTCAGTCGATATGGCTGTATAAAAGACATCATAAACGTGGCCTTCATGGTTTACATACTGTTACGTCCTCCTATGTTTTCTGTTCAGTTATCTGTCTTCCCCAGAAAAAAAGAAAAAAAAAAGATCGGTTTTTGCGATCGGCCATTTTTGCCGATCACCGATCGAGTCATTTGGAGTGAAATCGGCCGATTTAAATCGGTGGCCGATAAATCGGAGCATCCCTAGAATAAATGCATATAGAGGAAACGCTGGTTGTTTCCACCGACGCCAATTCTCACTCACGTTTCCAGAGAGCATGAGCGGCGCGGGAGGCTTGAACTGTTCCATGGTTTGCTTTCACTCGCTAGCTACTACGAACGAACGTCGCACAGGGTCGATAGCTAACTATAGTTCTCCACAAAGTTTCTGCGTAGATCGACGGTGCCTCGCAATTCCTTATATTTGTGAAGAAGTCACATCTTCTGACACCGTGTTGTGTCTTGTTGTTCTCTCTAACTTACAAGATACACTTTATAATAATAATACTCTGGTCTCTGGAGCAACGTTCAACGAGCATCTTTATTCAGCATCCCAACGACAACCAGACCACACTAGTCGATCGATGATAACATTGTCAAGATGTAATGCTACGGAGGCAATAGCAATCAATCCCAGATCTATGCTAAACATAGCAATATACTACAAGTACAGAGCTGCAGCCGCTCATAGGTGGAGCTGCGTTAGTGACACACGGTCATTATTGAACACATCTCACACGAGAGGGAGTGCTGTTATACTGAACATCAGCACGGCTGTGATTCGGTCGTAGATGCGAGGCCGCTGGCAGCGCCATTTATTAGTTAACAGTAATAAGCGACTACAGATTATGATTTGTTTGTTTATTGAGCTTGCGCCTCTGACTTAAGCAGCAAGCACGATGCAATGCATTATGGGAAGATTAGGCAGGAAGCCTAGAAATAGATAGAATGACGTCATCTAATGGTACAACACAGCTACATTTGTGTGAACATCGAATGGAATGAACATAAAGCTACACTGCAAACTAGTTAGGTAAAGTGGCTTTGTAACTTCTCAAGTAATGTATTCAAACATCCGCAGGCTAGCTACTTTGTATCGTGTACATTTAGCTGTACGTTTCCATTTATTGTGCAACCAGTGAAATATGACTCGGTTGACAGTCGCTTTGGTGGTGAATGTGTGAATGCGATTCAGACGAGTTGACAAGATAGTACATTGCTCCATCTGCGAGCTTTCAGACCTAAACACATTCGCCCTCTTCTGATGACCATTCATAATTTAACTCAAATGTTATATTATTTGGAAATACAGTATATCCATCTTTGTTTGAAACCAACACACATCGATAATCTGATAGATAACGACCGTTAATGTTGTCTAATTAACGGTCATTTAATAGAACACCTGTGCGGCGGAGTGATGCATATAGTTAAAAGTCCCAGTGCTGTTATACTGTATGTAACCCCTGCCATATGGGCGGGGCCTGAGTTCTATTTTAAACAAGTGGCGGTATTACCTGTAATAATAAACTATTCAAATTATGACGATCGGTGCCTCCACTAACTATGTGGAAGTATTTTAAATAGGACTTCCTTTTTAATCCTTTTAATGTATTTATGTTTTAATATATCATATGAATTGCCTATTACCTGTTTATGACACAACACAGTGGCTTTAAATGCAAATACCAAAGGATATATATTTATTTACTAAATGCTAAATTTAAAGTGTTGGTAGTCAATTATAATGTTATACAAAGTCAATAGACAATTATTCACAATACAATGTCAACAGACAATATCACAATATCACATAACAAAATATAGGCTCAAAGCCTATTCCAATTCCTTTCAAGGAAATAAATGTAATGTTTCCAATAAACTCAAAGGATTCACAATTGTACAATATATCATCAAGTAAAATAAAAAGGTGGGCCCACACTCACACACACACGCACTCTGTAACCCAGTCCATTAACCAGTGTTACCGTTGCAGCTGACGTTGCTTGTGAGCGGGGGGCCTTGAAACAGATATGGCCACTTCACTCGTTTACACGAGCCTAAATAAAAGCATGTGCGTGGTTCAGTACTCACGTAACCTCGTGGGGAACTCGTAGGTAAACGAGGGGTTTGAAAGATCCGAAAAAAGAGGCAGAGATGAGGGGGGATGGGGTCCAGCGCTCTCCCACGAGCGCAGGAGAATGATTGAAGTACACTGACGCGAAGATTCACTGGACGGTCTCGAGTTACCCCAGGCGATTCAGTGTTTCCTCCAGGAATGTTTACAATGGTGGCGGATGGCCGTGACCGCGTGCGCATCGCGCGTGATTTTTTTCGCGTGCACGCGCATGAAATGCGCACGCGTGTTCAAAACAACGTTTTTTTTTTTTTTTTCCTAATCACAGCCAAAACTAGAGGATGGCCAAAAAAATTAATAAAAAAAATACAGAATATAAACTTGTGACTGACAGTCACATACACACACACAAAGATCATCAGCTATAATATAATACGAAGTAGGCCTACATGAGCACAAAAGCGGCTAACGTTACTGATTAACTGTTTACTGTAGTGCAGAGAGATGGTAGTCGTAGGCGGCGTATCAAATGACAAAGCTAAACGTTTAATGAAGGACATGAACGATTGTCAACAACACACTCAAGCAGTAAATAGAACAGTCTAAACAACTTGGGTACTACGGACGGAACAATAGTCTCAACCTATAGTTCCGTGCGTGAATTATGTCAACCCACCACATTACAGAAGTAAAATCACAGTCAGATGGAGCATTCGGAAAACAGCTGAGTATCAGCTGAGTTAAAGAAAACAAACTCTTACCTTTGATGAGACCCACATGAGCCCTGTTTTCCCGTACTTCTCCCGTGTGTCTCTTATTGTCCAAATGTTCCCTGAATTTTAGCTGCATGTTTTTCCAGCATGTAATTCCGTTGTCAATAAAAAAATCGTCTCCCCTTCTTTTCCCCTTGACAATACTGTGTCGTTGCTAAAGTGACAGCACATAAGAATCGTTTTTTGACTTGCTAATGTCTGCTAACGTAGCACTTGAAACTGGCGCCGTTCTCTGGACTGCAGCTGCTCCCGCGTTAGCATCCATCTTTTCTTCTCCCTTCTCACCGTCACGAGCTCAAATGACACTTGTCGGCCGATCTAACTCTTAACACTCACTTACAGGACTTCTGACACCATGTCGTGTTATTCTATTAAACATACACGTGAGTCCTTCTGTATTTCAATGTAAGTGTCTTTATTTTAACTCGCTCTGTAAGCTCTACAATACCGGTCTCTTGTTGTCTCGTCGTAACCTGCCCACCTGACCTGGGGGGTATTCCATCAACGTCGCTAAAGGAAAATCCTGGCTTATTTTTGATAACTCTCGCGAGATTTATCAGACTAAACCTGGATTTTCCCTTTAGCGATGTTGATGGAATACCCCCCTGATGTCACTACGGTGGCCTGTACACAATAACAATAATACCACAGTTCACATTTAGACCAATCAGGAGCCCTTGTGTCACGTCGTCAACTGAATGTCATTAATCTGATTTTGGATCAGCGGTTAGAGAGAGATGGGCGTGGATTTAGGTGCACTTTTAGTCAACATCCATTATAGCGCTGATCTAGGATCAGATATATTTTAATCAGCTAAAATGTTCAGAACTTTTTTTTTTTTTTTTTTGAGAACTTTTTATATATTTTTTTTTTTTGTGGACAATCAATTTGTGGCGGAGGAAATTCATTCGTGGCGGCCCGCCACCAATAAATGCATGTAGAGGAAACACTGCGATTGGAAACGGTCTCCGTGTGTCCACCGGAGAGCTTTCCTTTTGCTTGGTCTCTCGACTTCCAATTCTGAATTAACAGAATACACTGAGCCAGGGTTTGACGCTTACCTTTTCCCCAGGTAGCACTGTGCTACCATGTCAAAAAATTTAGTAGCACACCAAGAATTTCAGTAGCACAATGAAAATTGCGCAATTTTCGTATGACGACAACAAATTATCATAATCATAACATATCAGAATTATCATAACCGGCTCTTGGCCGTAATAAAAATGGAGACTCACACAATGTAAAGGGGAAGTAAGAATATTCATTTATTAATAAATGATTCATGAATAAATAAATAATTAAGCCCAGGCTTTCATATAAAATTCATAAATTCTGAGCAATTAAATGCAAAGAATGTCTGTGGTCCAGCAGTCTTGATAATCTGGTCGCCTGGCCCGCTTAGAGCTATCAAGCCATCTTTCAACCGCTGGACTTGGATCAAACTGCTCAAGCGGAGGCCCCTCCAAACTGATTCGCATTAGGTCTTCTGTGGTAGAAACGGCCAGCCTACTTCTGGTTGCACTTTTAATGCGGTTCTGGGCTGAAAACCCCCTCTCACATTGGGCAGCCGAGATTGGGAGCACCAACATAATTTGGACCAGTTCCAGTATGTTCTAAGGGGAGAACAATTTTCATTTTTAATAAATGTTTAACCCTCACCTCTCACTATTCAAAAACAACATACATACAATAAACATGAATGTGTTTAAGTGTAGGGCTATCTGGATCTACTTTGCCTTACTTGGTAGTCTTTCTTATAGGGGTCCTTTGTGAGGAGAACCTCCCACAGCTCAGCATAGCTTTTGTCGCTGAAGTTCTCGCTTACGAGTACTTTCAGCCCTTCCCATTCCTGTTGCAGGGCAGGAATATCACACCCCGCTCTGAAGGATAGAAGAGAGCAATTGGGTTAGCACATATGCAACTAGTGTCTCACGTCTGTCAATGCAATGTCTTAAAATGCATTCTTACCCTGTCAGAGGCTCATGGAAATGCCTTGCCAGATCTGCAACGCTCTCATTTCCATAAGTGAGTAGGCTGGCTTGGTCTTTTGGCCAGGCATCAGGGTTGAAGACTTTGAAAGAGTCCAGCGTAGACTTGACGCCCTCATCTGACACCAAACTACCAAACCTAAAAAAGAAGATACATTGCGATGTCAACACAATCAGCTGTGGATGTGTGAGGCCGTTCATGTTCCCCTTCAGGGTCATTCCCTTCAAAAGACACACACACACACACACACACACACACACACACACAAAATCTTGGTTGTGACCATAGCAGTATTTCATCCTCAAACTCTCTCAACCCTGCATAATCCTCAAGATGATCAATGTTAAACCCTGACATCACAAACACTGACTTATCCTAAACTAACCTGGAATCTCATCTCATTTCCCTGCTGCTGTGCGAATGTGGCCAGGATTCTCTCAAACAAGCCACCTTCCTTTGGCTGTGTCTTGAGTGCCTGAAGCTTGGTTAACGTTTTTCTTATTTCTGAAGTGGCTGTGGGGAGGATTAAACTGTTCCTCTGCAGTGTGAGGCTGAGGCTGGCTAGCAGGCCAAACAGGTCACAGAGAAAGTGGCAGAATACACAGAAAAGTGTAGTCTCCATTTCCTTCTTTATCTGTTGAGTAGTTGAGTAAATGGATACGATAAAAAATGGTTAGCTGTTGAAAATAAACTTAACCATCTAACAACTTGATGACAGTAGTGTTTGCGTTTTTAACCTATTCTTTAAAGCCTAACTTTAGTTTATTTATTCATAGTGGTCAACACAAGAAAACTGACCTTTTTGGCCCGTCCTTGCACTTCCACAGAAGTGGACTGTGAGGCTGCCAGATGCTCCATATGTTGGAGAACCACAGAGTATTGATCAGGATCACTGGCAAGGTCCTTCCCCTCTCCATACTGCAGGAATACCTTCAGCGCCCGGTGAATGTGGGGGATCCACGAGTTCCCTTAATAATAATAATTATTATTAAGTGTTTTACAGGGTAAAACATCTGAATCATGTCCATAACAAAACAACATTCCAGATAAGTATTAAATACAACACCTTGACACTGCTGGGATTGTGGACATCCACTCCAAGCTCCTGTCCAAGAGCACAGAGCTCTCGTTTAGATTTTCCACTGTAGTGGTAGGTCTTCCAGATGAGGTGCAGGAGATCATAGACTATCGACACCTTTGGCTCTGTCTTCTGTAGAGTGAGTATGGCAAGCTCCAATCTGTGTAAGAAGCAGACATATTCTTCCAACACAAGAGACTCAAACAAATGTGTTGCCACTTAATTAAAAAAGTTTTCAAGGTTAAGAGTATGGAGATTGTAATGCAACTATGAATGGTTGTGTTCATGAGTATTTATTTAAAGTGTAGTATTTATTAAGTGTATAGTATTTATAGTGTACAGTATTTATGTATATGGTAGTGTTATCATAGGCTTATTTATTTAGTGCATAGTATTTATAGTTTACAGTAGGTAGTAATTATTTATGTATAGTGTAGCGTTATGCATTTACACTCACCTGTGTGGCATACAATGGATGGGTATGATGTGAGGCCCTGCCTCTCGCTGAAGATGGGCTATCACCCCCCCCTGCCTGCCCATGTTTACTGCGGCCCCATCAGCACCAAACGACACACACTTCTGCATCCATGCCGCTCCATCACCTTCACAAACAGCTGCAAAGGCAGCCTTTGTGGCCTTCAGAACCCCTTTACAGAAAAAAACACAATTAGAAAAACACAATAGTCTCCAAAACCAAATAGACTAATTACAACTTACATAAATTAAGACTATTAAAAAAACACTTACCATGGGCATGTTCGAGGGCTTGTTGTCCCACCAGAAGGTTCACAGGCTTCCCGTTGTCAAGAAGACGTACATATACAATCTCACACTCTGTGTTCGTGATGTCCGTGTCCCCGTCTATCAGTACGGCGAGATAGTGTGCGGAATTGATCTTCACAGCAAGGTCTTCTCTCATGGCATCCGCTATCTGCCCGATCATGTCAGGTTGGGTTTAATTCAACGCCATTTTTCTTGTGAAGGGCGAATAATTTGTGGAATTTAATAAATGGGATCTCTTCTTTTGCCACGTAGTAAGCGATGTTAAACTTTAACTTGAGCTGTCTTTTAATTTCCTCACTGGAGCTAGCCTTCTGGTGTCCAACAGCTTTCTCAAGGGGCTTGTTCTGAGCTGACATGAAAGCTTCCCTGCATTTCACATGTTTGCGAGACAGACCATGTTTTTTCACTGTGTCGCGTTTCAGCTGTGCGTCTCCTGACACAAACGCGGTCTTTCCAGCTAACTTCATGTGGGCGACACACCACTTGCAATACATCTTCCCTTCCTTCAGCAACAGCCACGGGAAAGATGTTTGCCACTCGGCACTGTACCTGTAGACCTTTGTCACTTTTGTCAGACCAGACTTCGCGTTGGCAGTGGCACCGCCATTATCACCGCGCGGATAATTCCCCCTCCCCTGACACACTTTCTGACCGGGCGCTCTCATCCTCGCTTTCCCCGTCTCTGTTTTCTTCGTCCCTCTCGTCTCCAACTGTAATGTTGACTCCACTACCCCCCTCTACCTCCTCTCTGTCTGGAACGCTGCTAACATTAGCCTTGCTAAAGTATGCCGTAATCGGATTCATTTTAACAGCGGTCTTTTTCTGACAGGATTTTCAAATGTAAATGCGCGCTTGTTGTGCTTGCGGGTCACGTGTCTGTCACGTGTCTGTTTTCAAAGGATTGCATTGGTTTAGATGCGCTGTGATCTTATTAACGAACATAAGATTGACTGCGCATGACAGTAGTTTTTTTATTTTATTTTTTTGTCGCACTGGTGCGATTGAATGTATTTCCAAGTCGCACAGAAATATATTCACTCGCAAATGCGACCAAAACAGTCGCACTGTCGAACCCTGCACTGAGCTACAAAATCCAATAGCTATTTCGTTTTGATATAGCTAGAAACAATTTAGCACTCAGCAAATGCTAGCAACATGCTAACGTAATTATGCTAAGCTAACCGCTTGCCGCGATTAGCTCTACAGTCAAATATAACATACTACAACGAGTAGATGTAGCTTATAAACAAACACCAGACATATGTATTTACCTCTGGTAGCTTCAATGTGCACCAACATCCAAAGGAATAACTGTTCGTTGATTCCCGAATTGTTACACACAGCATACAGGTCTTACTTCACTCGAAGATGTCCTCAATCATTCTGACACGTTACTTAGTGCAACCTATCGCTATTAGTACAAAGTCCCGCCCCCTCTATCTCAGCATACATTACAGTTGGCTAGCTCTTCCCGATGGACCAATGAAATAAAGAAATGAATGAATGACATTCATATCACGTAGTATAACCAATGAGCGAACTTACATTAGAGCTTGTAAACAAGTACACATTATAAACTTATAACAATGTTAATAACCGTGTACATAACCATGAAATGATGCTTATTTATTAAATTGACTTGTTTATTTAACTTATTAAATGGACTTATGTTATGAAATGCTCATAGCTCATTTTAGTAGCTGGGCTACATGTATATCGGCACTCATGGAATGCCTCTTGTCCAATCAAATTACTTGGTCGGAACTAACTGTTGTATAATAGATAATTATTAAGTACAATCAAATACAATGAGTCAAATCTAGTTAGTTGTTCCTAGCAATTCACAATGGTGGTTTTCGTAACAACTAGTGGACAACAACAGAGCAGTACTATTCCATGTAAGATAGATAAATGGCACAAACTTTTCAGTTTTTTCATACTAATATTTTGTAGCGGATTTATTACAATTCACTGATTATCCTCTGGTGTTCAGGCTGTGATACGCGTCATGGTCAGATTTAACCAAACAACAGACAGACTAGGGATGCCCCCATACTGTTTTTTTTGCACTGATATTGATCATCTATAATTTATGAGCAATATCGACCGATATAGGCTACTGCCCATACCGATTAAATAATAGCCTAATACTAATAGGCTAATAAATAAATATTAATCAAAATAAAAACTAAAATGAGTGTGGATGAGACATTTAACATTTAGAGCATCTGATAAAGAAAGGCCTCGACCTAAATGTTTTAAGAGTCTTTTTAAAAAATGTCCACAAACCTTTTGATGGCTGATAGACCTTTTGATACATTACCTCTACCCTGGGCTTACTGTCAAATCGATCTGTTTGTCAGTATTGTGTTTGTGTTTGCTCAAACGTTACCTAGCGTGTTGACGCTTCACTCACCCAAGCCTCTGCTACCGCTGTTCGGTGAACGTAACGTCTGCCAGTTCATCATGTGGATCTACAATCTCGCTGTGAGCTTTATGCTCCTGTGGACTGTCCTGTCCTTCTTGATATATCCAGCGTCAACTCTGATCCAATACATGAGTGCGGAGCTCCACCAACTCCGTTCCTACCAATCTGCTCCCCTGTCTGTGTTGCATCGTTTTCCGGACGTTGCTCGCCTTCCCCGTCGGAGGTACATCCATCGCGGAGCCGGACGAAGCTACCACATTGACGACTCCACTGCAATAAGCTCCATCTGGTCCTCCACCCGCCGCCACCCTCCGAGAAACACCTGCAGGAGAGTGGACCGTGGCGCGCTGGCTGGCCTGGGCAGGTCGGCTAGCGTTGGGTTCTCCAACCAGCACTCCGATCTCAAATTTGGTTTATTTAACATCCGCTCCCTCACTGGCAAGGGACAACTACTGCAGGACCTCCTCCTCGACCACAAATATGACTTTCTTTGTTTAACAGAGACTTGGCAACCTAATGACTTCTCTCAGATGAACGAGTCTACTCCACCTGGGTTTGTTTACAACTGCCAACCCCGTCTCACCGGCAGAGGGGGGGGTCTCGCGATAATCCACCGCGAGTCCTGGAAGGTCTCTTCTGTCACTCTGCCAGTGTCTCATTCTTTTGAGTCTGTGGCTCTACAACTAAATGGACCTACCCCAACTGTTTTAGTTAATATCTACCGCCCACCCAAACCAAACAAGGATTTCTTTGATGAATTCAACACATTTCTCACCCACATCTGTTCACTCTCATCCAACATAATTCTGTTAGGTGATTTAAATATTCACATGGATAATACTAATCATGCTCTCACTAAGGACTTCATCTCTTGCCTGGACAGTTTTGGTCTCCAACAATATATTGATTTCCCTACCCATTCTAAAGGTCATATTTTGGACTTGGTCTGTTGCTCAGGTGTCACTCCCCTCAACTGTTCTGCTGTTGACCTCCCCATCTCTGACCACATGCTTGTTTCATTTAATTTAAGTTTGTCTCTATCCAAAACCAAACAGTCACGTACTATGTCCTTCCGCAACATCAGACACATTAATTTAGCAGACCTCACAACAGGCATCGACACTTTCCCCATCATCACCCCCCCATGCACCCCTGATCAGCTCGTCTCTCATTATAATGATGGACTCCAAACTCTGCTGGACTCACTCGCGCCCCTCAAAACCCGGACTGTCTCATTCCCCCATTCTGCCCCCTGGTTTTCCCCTCACCTACGTCTGCTGAAAGCCAAAGGACGTCAGCTGGAGCGGCTTTCAAGAAAAACCGGTCTCACTGTTCACAAACAGATGCACCATGCCCACATCCTCCTTTACAAAGACGCCCTCTCCTCAGCCAAATCCCAATATCTTACAGACAAAATCACTGCTGGTGCTGGGAACACCAGGGCCCTGTTCTCAGTGGTCAACAACTCACTCCGCCCCCCCAACTCCCTTCCCCCACACTTCTACTCCACTGACCACTGTAACTCCCTGATGTCATTTTTCAACTCAAAAATAGCCAACATCCACCAGCAACTGACCCCTCTTATGTCCAGTTGTCCATCTCCCCTATCTCCCCATCCCCCCCTCTCTGTACCTCTCTCCTGCTTCCATCGCCCCTCTGCTGCCGATTTATCTAAACTCATCCGGAAATCCAAGCCATCCACCTGCCAACTTGACCCCCTGCCCTCCTCCCTGGTCATAGCCTCCCTCCCCTCTCTCCTGCCCCTGATAACTACAATCATCCATTCCTCCCTCACCTCTGGTTCTGTCCCATCATCTCTCAAATCCGCAGCCGTAACACCAATTCTGAAGAAACCTGGTTCAGACCCCAACATCTTCAATAACCTCCGTCCCCATCTCCAACCTGCCATTTCTTTCAAAAATCTTGGAAAAAGTGGTGGCTTTACAGATTCATACTCATCTCTCTAACAATAACCTCTATGAACAGTTCCAGTCTGGCTTCCGCCCCCTTCACAGCACAGAAACAGCCCTCCTCAAAATCACAAATGACCTCCTGATGGCAGCTGACTCCGGACTCATATCCATCCTCATCCTACTCGATCTGAGCGCCGCTTTCGATACTATATCGCACTCCACCCTCCTTAACCGTTTAGCCTCCATTGGTATATCTGACACCCCTCTACACTGGTTCCATTCCTATCTCTCTGGCCGCACTCAGTTTATACAGTTAAAATCATTCACATCCCATCCGTCCCCCCTCTCCTCTGGTGTTCCCCAGGGCTCTGTCCTTGGCCCTATCCTCTTCATCATCGACCTCCTCCCACTTGGTCTGATTTTCCGTAAATACAACATCCATTTCCACTGTTATGCGGACGACACCCAGCTCTACGTTTCCTCCAAACCCACTTCCACCCTCCCTCCCTCCTCCCTCTGTGCCTGTCTACATGAACTTAAATCCTGGTTCACTTCAAATCTCCTCAAACTAAACAGTAATAAAACAGAGGTAATTCTCATTGGCTCCAAATCCACACTCACCAAGCACCCCAGTTTCACCCTCAACAAAGACAACTCCTTGGTTTCCCCCTCCCCCCAGGTTAAGAGCCTGGGTGTCGTCCTCGACAACACCCTTTCATTCCACTCCTACGTCAACAACACCATCCGGTCTGCTTACTTCCATCTTCGTAATATCAACCGCCTCCGCCCTTCACTCACTCCAAACAGCGCCGCAATCCTGGTCCACTCCCTCGTCACTTCCCGCCTGGATTACTGTAACTCCCTTCTCTTTGGTCTCCCCCACAAACTGCTCCACAAGATCCAACTGGTCCAGAACGCTGCTGCCCGTATTGTCACCAGAACCCCTGTCATCAGTCACATCACCCCCATTCTACACCAACTCCACTGGCTCCCCATCAAACACCGCATCGATTACAAAATCCTTCTCCATACTTTCAAGGCCATCCATAACCTCGCCCCTCCATACCTGTCCGACCTCCTCCACATCAACATTCCCACCCGGTCCCTCAGGTCTGCCTCCTCCATCAACCTGACCGTCCCCCCAGCCCGTCTGTCCACCATGGGGTTTAGAGCCTTCAGCCGCTCCGCCCCTCGCCTCTGGAACTCCCTCCCCCCCCGACATCAGGAACATTGATTCAATCTCCTCATTTAAAACCCACCTCAAAACCTACCTGTTTACGCAGGCATATCCGTGTTGACTTACTGTTCCCGTGCTGCTCTGCTGCTGGCTATGTTTTATACTGTGTATTTTGTGTTTTGAATTTTGTGGTTGTTTTTAGATTTGTTGTTGTACGGCGACCTTGAGTGCCATGAAAGGCGCCTTATAAAATAAATGTATTATTATTATTATTATTATTATTATTTCTTCACTCTTGTTTTAATATTTTGATCATCTTTATTCGTAGGATTCCCTGCACTGTGAACTCTCCATCTGGGCAGAGAGATGGATGCTTCTGCTTATTCAGTGTCAGAGAGCCAGAGGACACACCTTGGGTCCCCTGATGCAGAGACAGAAGGACAGAACCACCGGAAGGACAATCTTATTAGGCTCCAGCCACCACCACTACCACCACCTCCCACCCACAGTAGGAACCATCACTCTCCCAACATTAAAGAAGAGTATGACACACCGTGGGATAGGTTTTTACGGGACTACATCAAAAACCAAAAGGCCAAAGATGAGATGCTCAGCACAAATGCCTCAGGGCAAGATGCACATGCTCTTAAAGAGAGGCATCGACTCTCTGAAGCACCGAATTACATGGATAGTGACAGTAATGACATGGATAGTGACAGTAACGCCAGTTCAGAGGTCAAGACGAGAGGTCAAGAGGTCAAGATCGAAGAGTGCTATGGTAGGAATTCCTCTCAACAAAGGCCAACCACAGGCCGCGCTAGAGCTGACCAATCACATCCTGGATGTGAGTCAGGTGGTCACAAGAGCAGCTCAGTGATTGGATTACAGGAACAGCAGAGAAGGACAGCGGCAGGGCAAATCTCTGGGCAAACGAAACATGGTTGTGGTCATGACGACATGCGCCAGTGCTACGTCCAGTGTGGGAAGAAAGTAAACATGGCGGATATTGTGACAATACAGCAGCAAATTAGAAGACGAGAGCAACACCATTGTGCTCCAACTGATCAGTAAGTCACACACATGCTGTGAATCCTGTCCACAAGTATTGTGTTCAATAATTCACCATAGGGTGCCAGGTGTCAAGTATGCAAATGCTGGTCATTGAATTGATATGGTGAATAATACTGCCAGTTGCATGACTAATAAGTTGATTTGTAATTGAATTAGCTCAGTAACACATTTCAACAGTAGCTAAACAGTTGGTAATTAAAGGGCAGAACTATAAGCACATCTAATAGATGAATGTCATGTATGATATCGCAGCAAGCTAGCTTGAAAGGGAGCTGCCAGTCAAGCGTGCAAAGTCCACAACCATACAGCCCTCGGAACTGTCTGACCAGGAAGTTGAGCCTAACAAGAAGCTTATTTCCATAGTTTATTTTGTGTTAACATTTTTCCTGGACACAAAATACAATTGGAACCATTTAATGTCTACTTTCCAGACCCTTTAATTACAACAAATGCAATCAGTAATCCATAGATTATTGCATTTGCAGGACGTGTCCTGTCAGTCTAGATGGGAGTTCAGTGAACTGTTTGTCTGTCATTTCTAATCGACCCTGCGTTGTTTGTGCCTCCAGTGTTTCTAGCCGCAGGTCCTCTTCAGCTCATGTAACCATGTATGAACCAGAATGCACCGAGTCCCCCGGATCTGGCTGTGGTTCTCCAGCCCTGAAAAGCCCACAGTGGGGTCCAGAGATGGTGGCAGTGAAGCTGGAGGAAGAAGATGTAGAGGAGAATGGTGTGATGGTAAAAGAAGAGGATGGAGGAGACCAAATGAGAGAGGAGGGAGTGATGGTAAAAGAAGAGGACAGAGGAAGAGTGGAGATGAAAGACAGTGAGATGGATGGTAAGTCTTTGTTATTGGTGAGTGTAATTGCCCTGTTGTAAAATCAGTGCTACCAGTGTATGGAAGCATATAGTGGACTTAATTCAAATGTTAATGCAATTTGAGATTGCAATTGCATGTTCCACTTTTGCACGCATTCTTCCGGTCAATATTCCAAATCAAATGCAATCATATTATTTGCATTTTCATTTTCATGTAGCTGGTATGCAAGTTCATTCTGAAAAAAGTTCATTCTGAACTGAAAATTACTATGCAATCCCACAATAGCATTTTCCACTCTTTCCTGCATTACTTGAGTCAATATGACAATTGTAATGCAATAATGTGATTAGCGTTTGCATTTCCATGTTCTAGTAAACACATCCACTTCGTAGCTGACAACATTAAAATGTTGACCATTTCATGCAATAATGGTATTGCATGAAACACACACGCTTATAGGTAGGGATGCACGATATGCATTTTTTCCAACCGATACGATAACCGATATTTACCCGCTTCTCGTGGCCGATAACCGATATGATAACCGTTATGAGAACAGATATAATTTCACAGTTGATAACCTGTAGTTCATGCACACCTGAAGGTAAGAAAGGCTATGTAGTGAGTAGGGCTGCCACAAACGATTATTTTCATAGTCGACTAGTCACCGATTATTTTAACGATTAGTCGACTAATTGGATCATAAATTACAGCTTAGCGCACAATTACTCAATCGCTCTTATTTAGCTATCATCTTCTAAATCAGCTTCTAAATTTAGCTTGAAGTTGTTAGTTGTTGTTGTAGGCATGTGCTAACTAAAAATAAAGACAATTAAAATGATTGTTCACTCAAAAATAGATATTTTAATGAACTTTGCAGATTTATTTCTGGCATCACTTGCATGTAATGTAATGTAAAGAGTAGTAGAGGGTGCAAACTGCTGAGTAAAATGAGGTAGGCTAGGCACTAGGCAACCAAAAGAATACAAAAACAAAAATAAATACTTGTACAGAGTACAAAAGTTTTGCTTTGCTTCACTCATCTCATAGTAGAACGCGCCTTCTTAGCACTGTAACGTTAAGACAACATTTTTTGCTATTTGATAAGTATCGCTTTGATGACAACGTAAAATAATGTAAGAAGGCTTTTAACGTAACGATATCGTTAGCCAATAACAAGCTAACTAGCTTACCGAGACGAGCCATCGTCTTCCTCGTCATCTGCCACAACGTGCTTCCTTTTTAGATGCTCGCGCATCATAGACGTGCTGCCATGATAAGCGAGTTCAGCTTTGCAAATTTTACATTTTACATTCTTTTTTTCAACGTTGTGGTTGAAATGCTCCCACACTTTAGAGGTACGAGGACAGGAAGACATTTCTCTGTTTGTTTTTCCGGGGAAGTCACGTGTGCCCCGGATGACCGACACTGCGCATGTACATCAAAGACACTGGGAGACGCTAGCCAGTGGCAGCTTCAGGGAAGAAAAACGAATGCTTATCGAATGAAATGAATGGTCTTTATTGTCATTGATATAGTACAGGTACCAAACAACGAAATTTGGGAGGGGGGGGCTCCCCTGGTGCTAGGCAAAAAAAAACAAAAAAAAACGCTTATTTCAGCTCCAAAAAAACATGCGACTACGGCGATTACCAAATATGTCGGCGACGATTTTGGTAGTCGACGTCGTCGTGAGTAGTCGACTAATCGTGGCAGCCTTAGTAGTGAGCAAAGATTGATGATTTAATATTCCATAGTGATCTCACCAAATCTAACTTACATCACCAGGGCTTAAAGTGGGAAAAAATCCTGTGCCTGAAACTTTTTCTTGGGGAGGGGGGTCACAGTTTGAGATATTGGGAGAGCGGGTACAGAAGACAGCTTCTTGTCTCAATGTTTAAATGCATTAATACTATTTTATAGTCAATACAAAATATATGTCTCAATGTTAAAATGCATTAATACTGTTTTATACTCAATACAAAATAAAATAATATATTTAGATGTCTTTAAAAGAACAAACTGATTAAATCACTTAAGGCCAAACTGATTGCATCACTTATTAAGCCACTATCACTGTAACAATAGATCAATAGATCTACATCAAGTAGAATACTGATGACTCGTGACCAGTCAAGACCATTGGACTCCAGGATATCTTTGAGCTCCTGCATGAGGGCTGACGAGTTGGCGATGTTTACTTTCCTGCTGACTAGGTGTTGTGTTACTTTGGCCAGATCATCATCAAAAAATCGAACAAGGACATTGAGGATTTTGTCCATGTTAAGATTAGTAGCTTCGTCAATATTAATTGAAAACGTTGCTTTTTTAAGCTTTTCACACAGCCGTTTTTTCAATTCCGGGACAAAGGCCATGTGTGTTTAAATAGCTGGCGTGCTGATTGGAAACGGACAGCTTTGTCAGTGCATTTTTGTCTTCTGATAGCTTCTTGCACAAATCGACGAGTGGCTGAGCCATTGTGAAAGACAGATCATGTTCAGCTATAAACGCGCACACTCTGATCTTTTGCTCGCAATCTCGGTCGGCCATTGAAGATGAAGTGGTAGGCTACCTGTAGCCGTCGCTCCCGGCAAGGTTGTTGTATGAGCAAGATTTAAGAAACTTGGCTTCCATTTTAATAGACTTACTAAAGTTAGCGAGATAGCGGGGCTGCTAAAAGCGAACGTCTCTACAAGCTAACATTACACTCATTCAAACTTCTTAAGGCCCGCCCCACTACTCTGCCTCCGATTGGCTAGAAGTCGTTGGTTGGCTTGAGCAATGTGATACCATTGGTAGGCGGAACTGTCTCTTTGCTGAAGATGACTCTTTAAATTACGATGTAGAGAAATAGCATGTGATTTTATTTTATTTTATTGCTCAAAATTCCCCTGTGCCGGAAATCCGACACCGTGCCGGAGAACTTTAAGCCCTGCATCACTATTGTTAACACAACAAAGATAACACTTCTGACTCTTCAAATGTTCATTTATTTTTTAAAAAGGAAATACATTTCAACATTGTTGAAAATCACATCACACTCGCTAGTCAAGCCAAACTATTGCAATGCATGGATTGGGTGAGTAATCCCCACTGCTACCTAGTTAACTAGAACACTACTTTACCTTGTTACCTAGTTAACTAGAACACTACTTTACATTGTTAGCGGGCTCACAAAACAAGCTGTGTTAGTTGACTAGCGACGTGTCATTCATTTTCAACAACGCTTAGCTCGCGCTTTTATTTTGAAATCGCGAAAACGAAAACAGAAGTCAATGTCGGAATGAGCCTCTCCTTGTTGTTCAGAGAACAGATGCCAAACTACCGACATGTTTGACATGTTAGTAGAAAGCCATCAGTCAATAGCTCGTCTCATTCACAGAACAGCATGGGTTGCCTGCACTGTTTGATTGCGTATTTTAGAGCAGACTACAGAGATGGTGAACATTAGCACTAGCTAACATTGGCTATCTATTTACCTTAGCTTACCGTTAATTGACTGCATGGCTGTACGCAGGCGCAGCATCATGAGCGCGACAACCGGAACCGGAAATATTTCCGGCTTCATATTATCGGCTCTATATCGGCAAAAAATATATAAAACCGCTAAATATTTAATAACATTAATTTCCCAATATCGGGCCGATAAATATCGGCGCCGATAATATCGTGCATCCCTACTTATAGGCTAATATATTAGAATATATTATTCAAATGATCCCATTCTCATATTCTACCGGCCTGTCAGTCATTCTCTGATGCTCATGACAGAATAGAACTAAAATTGAAAATGTAGCTGAATTCTCTGCGATCATGAATAATGATAATCAGACTACATGCACAATCACTTCACTTCTACTAATAAGGCTGGTTAGCTTCCGGTCCAGCGCTGTTCTCCACCAGCTGTTTACAGGAGCTCCGCAACGTGTTACGGACGTTACGGACAAGCTTTTTCACAGCGGACAGTCAACCAGCTGTTTTTTTTTTTTTAACCTTTATTTAACCAGGCAAACATGTAAGAACACATTCTTATTTGCAAATGCAGCCTGACCAAAAAGCAATGGCTCTTTGGGGGGGGGGGGGGGGGGGATGGGAAGCTAGAAATAAAACAAGGTTAAGTAATACAATAAACAATAAAACAATAAAACACTGGCAAATACAGATGCAAACTGAAAAGTTTTCAGTAGCATGTATGCTGTCAAATTAAATTATTAATATTATTTGCTCTAGCTCTCGACTTTGGAAGTACAGAATGCCTGAGAGCCTTATATTGCATTATATTTTAAATGGTCATCTGGTGCCTGAATATTGTGTTTTCCTTTACATAAATAATGACATTTCCACCATAAATTGATGCAGAAAAGGCACAAATTGGTGCATATCAATTCACCAGAATATAAGAAATTAAGTGTTTGACATCTCGTGTGAGGACCCCCAGACAGCCCCGCTTCATGGGTCCCCCCCATGTCAAACGCCTGTGGTACCACCTCCGCCTCATTTTGAGCCAGGAAAAACCCTGTAAACGTACCGTAGCTACAAACAAAGCTAGCGTAGCTAACAAACAAAAGCTTTGGCTAGCTAAGTGCACACTGAACATAGTGGTTTCAGCTCACACTCACAACGCTAGCTAGTTAGTAGGGGTGTAACGGTACACGTATTTGCACTGAAATTGGACTAAGTCGTTCAGTTCTGTACGTGTGTGTACTGACATATAAACAACTTTGGCTACTTGTTCCCCAAAACACCAGCAGCTGTTACACATGTCAAAACATCTTTCGATGTGCAAGCTGTGAGCAGTGGAGGTTAAATTTAGTGGAAACACCACAAATCTACGGAACCACTTATTGAGGCATCACCCTGACGTGAAACATCCACGCCTGCGCCCCCCAGTACCTAACTGACCTCCTCCCCCAACATACCCCTTCCCGGAACCTGCGGTCCGCAGACATGGGCCTGCTGTCCACCTCCCGCACCAACCTACGGCCCTTTGGGGACAGAGCCTTCAGCGTGGCCGCACCTACTCTCTGGAACTCCCTCCCCACAGTGATTCTCTTAATCCTGTATCAGGGCTAGGGCTGTCCCAAACGACAATTTTTCTAACGATTAATCTAGCGATTATTTTTTCGATTAGTCGATTACTCTAACGACTAATTTAACGATTAGTCTAACGATTATTTTTTTTACTGTTAGATTAATGTAATCTATCACTTAATTTCCCCAAAGATAATGGCTGTATTGTCTCTCTCTGTTTAACAGTGTCTTTATAAAGCACTCTGGGTAATAGCTGCTGCTCTTATAAAACAAAGCAGCGTGTGACACATTACTCAGACGGCCGCCCCTTTAAATGATCAGCTGATGTATGGGGGCTGTCTGTGGGCCCGCAATTAAACACAGACACCTTTAATTCGGCGACCTGCTACTACTACTACTACTACTACTACTACTACTACTGTAACTGCCTCTGTCAAACAGCCCCAGACACAGGGCAGACTCACTGCTATGTTTAGCCAACTTGAATGCCAACATGGCCATCAGGGTTTTTCCTGGCTCAAAATGAGGCGGAGGTGGTACCAGTGGTGTTTGACATCGGGGGGGACCCATGAAGCAGGGCTGTCTGGGGGTCAAACACTTAATTTCTTGCATTCTGGTGAATTGATATGCACCAATTTGTGCCCTTTCTGCATCAATTTATGGTGGAAATGTCATTATTTATGTAAAGGAAAACACAATATTCAGGCACCAGATGACCATTCAAAATATAATGTAATATAATGCAATATAAGGCTCTCAGGCATTCTGTACTTTCAAATATGTATTCTCCTTGAGCAGTCAACATACTATCAGCTATTTCGCTAGCAAAAACGAAAGCTAACTTATTTGCGAAACAGCGCCCCCGCCACCACGTCGGCGCAGTGCCGCAATTGCAGTTCGATTATTTTTATTTTATTTTATTTGCGACGCACCGACGCACATTACGCAAGTCGACGTATTGACGTAGTCGATTACGTCGACGCGTCGTCCCAGCCCTAATCAGGGCACGATACTTGTACAAGGTTTTTTCTTACTATCCTCCTCTTGCTGTATTTTTTTTAATGCTGTATGTAAAGCGCTTTGAATTGCCCCTGTTGTATCAAATGTGCTATACAAATCAACTTGCCTAGCCTAAACGTATATATTAAAGTTAAACTTGCCTATGTAACCCTGTATATGTTCCTATTCTTACAGACCAGAAGAGCTCCAACCCAGGTTCAAACAGAGTGCTCAGCTCCACCACATCAGGAAACCATAAACAACACAGGAGCTCAAGGCGGAAGAATCACCATAAAACACACCCACAGACTTACACAGGAGAGAAGACCTACCGTTGCCCACTGTGTGGAAATAGTTTTAGTAAAGCAGGAGACCTGAAGAAGCATCAGAGAATACACACAGGAGAGAAACCATACCAGTGCTCCCAGTGTGGGAAGAGTTTCAGTCAAATAGGAAACCTCAATGATCATCAGAGAATACACACAGGAGAGAAACCATACCAGTGCTCCCAGTGTGGGAAGAGTTTCAGTCAAGCAAAAAGTCTGAAGGTTCATCAGAGAATACACACTGGAGAGAAACCATACCAGTGCTCCCAGTGTGGGAAGAGTTTCAGTCACGCAGATTCCCTGAAGAAGCACCAGAGAATACACACAGGAGAGAAACCATACCTGTGCTCCCAGTGTGGGAAGAGTTTCAGTCAAATAGGAAACCTCAATGATCATCAGAGAATACACACAGGAGAGAAACCATACCAGTGCTCCCAGTGTGGGAAGAGTTTCAGTCACGCAGTTTCCCTGAAGAGGCACCAGAGAATACACACAGGAGAGAAACCATACCAGTGCTCCCAGTGTGGGAAGAGTTTCAGTCACGCAGATTCCCTGAAGAAGCACCAGAGAATACACACAGGAGAGAAACCATACCAGTGCTCCCAGTGTGGGAAGAGTTTTAGTGAAGCAGGAAAGCTGAAGAAGCACCAGAGAATACACACAGGAGAGAACCCGTATCAGTGCTCCCAGTGTGGGAAGAGTTTCAGTCAAATAGGAAACCTCAATTATCATCAGAGAATACACACAGGAGAGAAACCATACCAGTGCTCCCAGTGTGGGAAGAGTTTCAGACAAGCAGGAAGCCTGAAGAAGCACCAGAGAATACACACAGGAGAGAAACCAAACCAGTGTGGGAAGAGTTTTAGTCGTAGTTAGTTAGTAGTTTTAAGTAATTGTTTGATTAATTTGTATAGGCTCTTTGTCCATACAAAGCTTTTGCTGTGCATATAGTATGATATGCATTGTATTTTTTTGCAGGGCTCCCCACATGGTTTGTTCTCATCTCTTACTTTGTGTATTGGATAAATCACTTTGAACAGTCACAAGCTTGCTTTTCCAACAGTGGATGTCCTACCCATGTGCTTTGCTTTTGTTCTGCATTAAGTCCAATTGCTGTTCAGGTTCCACAGCTTCTGTTTAATGGAAACTTGCTGTGGATTTGGGTGATTAATGGAAGTCAAGCTGAAGCCTATGTATTTTTCTTTTCGTTCACAATGAATTGTGCTTTTCAAATTCTTAGTGATTTAAAATCAATGCGGAAGCTGACGGGGAGCCAGTGGAGTGAGGTCAGGATGGGTGTGATGTGGTCACGCTGCAGTTGGCGTAGCAGAGACTGGTTGATGCCAACATACAGGGAGTTGCAGGAATCCAGCCGGGTTGTTATGAAGGCATGGATCCCTTTCTCTTGGTCCTTCTCCGGAAGATAGGCCCTTGTCTTAGCGAGGAGTTTTATTTTACCACAGAGCAGACCTGCTTGGTGAAGTCATTGTCAAAAATCACTGTGTTGTCTACCCTGAATGAATAGTCATTGAAATGTTGCTCGATTGTTATTAAAATGATCATCTGTAATGAAAAAAATACAATAACTTATTCAAAAAAGATACTTTTCTTTGTGTGGTTTTGTATTCAAATGTAAACCCATAATGCATTACCGTTACGTCATCAAATTACTGTAGCTTTTAATACTGTGAATATTAGCTTCTGAATGGGCTATCCAAGTGGTTGCATATTTGCAAATACTCCAAATACTGATCCTGTGACTGTAGTTAGGGAGATTTACTTATATTTACATGTTTTATTGATCTAATGTTTTATTTGATCTAACGCGACTTGCATTTACAAATAAATACATTTTTCTAAGTAAGTGAATTGTCTATCAATCAGCATCACAAGACAAAAACATCTCTGCTCGGGCCAGGGGCCATTGGCAGTCATAATGCTGGAGGAAGGAAGATTTGTTTTAATGATTACAGTAGAGAAACTGTACAGGGGGGTTTGGGCAGGGTCCCACACTAAGGCTTGTTAGTGCATTTTATGTTCGGACAAGTGAAATTCCTCCTGCAGTTGTCTGACGAATGTAAAAACAAAAATAAATCAATGTGGTGGCAGCTGGTCTTTGGAGCTACAGGCGCAGAATATAAAGTGGTCAAATCGGTCGGATCGGTTTTTTAAAACTGTTTCACGATAATTATATATGTGAACTTGATCAGCAAAATAAGCTTCTTTTTAGCCTGATTTGTCCCGGCTTGGGGGAGGGGGTGAATGGTTTCATTGTTTTGTTTCATTGGTCAATAGATGTGTGTACGGCTGACCTATAGGAGGCAGCAGGCAGCATGCTCTTCGTTTACTCTGACTCCACAAAGAAAGTTTCTACCAATGGCGATCTCATAAGGTAAGGGTCTTCTATGTATCTACATAGCGCCTTTGTTAGTTAGTTGAAACCAGTGTGTTCGTGTATTTAGACATTTCTTTATTATTTACCCACTAGCAAGTAACTGAAACCACAATGTTCAGTCTGGACTAAGCTAGGCAATGCATTGTTTGTTAGCTATGCTAGCATTGTTGTAGCTACGGTACGATTGTGGTAAAGTATGTCTACGTTGTAAAAGTTGCGTGAGCGCATTTATATAACGTCAGGACCAGACCATGCTGCGAAAATCGCTTATGGGGATCACGGGATCACCGATTTAGTGCAGCTGTTGGTTGAGTACTGTGTTTTCAATCATGTTCATTGGAGACTCACGACCGGCGGCAGTAACTCGGTTTCCTGAGAACGAAAGAGGTAAGCGGCCAATTTTCTGCTGTCACCCAGCCTAGACAGGTGCCTTGCTCTCTATGTTATTCTGATACCATCTAATTTACTTAACCGGTAACATGACATGGAGGTCGACATGATCCATTTTAAAATATTAATACAATGAGTAGGACTAGGCCAGTTAAACACAATGAGGCAATTTCATGTTTTGACAAGTTTTCTGAATTTAATTTAGCACCTGCCATGTTGAGATCTGACAACTAGTGAAAAGACAGATCTATCCAGGGGCCGCGGGTGTAATTTCACTTTAATTCCTTTGGGTTATTTTCGTATCGAAGGGGCCCCATGGCGAGTCAATCAAAAAATAATATCTTAAATGTAACAGCCCAAATAAATGTAATTAGAGGAAACGTGTTAGCCTATGTGGCATACAGAAATGTTAGATACCTAGTCGTAACACGGTAATAACTGTTTGACAACGCCACCCTCACACTGTAGGGGTGAGGGACCCTCAAGTTCCCCACTAGGACGGGTCCGGAATTAACTGAACCAGAGGCTGGTGTACCCAAAATACAATTAGTTTATTACAAGATTATAACAATAAACCAAGGCACAATAATCACTCTCAAATGGTGAAGGCCTATAAAAACAGGGCTACTAAAAAGGGGAAGGGGGGGGGGGACCTGTGGGTGGACTCTATCCTTAAAGGCAGACAAACGTGAACCGTTGCTTAAAAGGTGCATGCAAACACAGCAAATAGTGTAGGCTAGGAATTCTTAGTGGCCAATACACGGCACACAGTGAGTTCAAAAGACAACCATAAAATGAGGGCTCTAAGTATCACGGCACACAAGCAACCTTTAGTATAAAAGCACAGCAAACTGGGAAAAGTAGATAAGGGAACACGTCCGCTCTACACTCCAACAGGTCAGGGATAGTTCAATATCAAACTGCTCTAAAACCACTGCAAGACTAAAAACATAATGGCACAAGGGTAGGAAAAAAACAATGGATAGGACAAGGTAGCGTGGACCTCCTATAGAAAGCATAATATTACATTAGTCACATTAGTTAAACCCACAGAATATTACAATAACAATGGACTATAAATATACCTTTGAATTTAAACATACCTTGATACTCTGAGGCTCTATGCCTGAAGCATCAATAAAAGTTTGGCTGAGTGACCATGTGGCTTCCAAACAAATGGGTGCAGAGAATCCTTCCTCACCAACCACGACTAGGTCTGTGGGAAATACATTAGCACTTTAGACAGGATTCCTCCTCTAGTCATCAAACATTGTGTGAAAGGTTTGGATTAAAACATACCGCAATAATCTGGAAACAATGCTTGAAGCAGTGACCATGTGGCTTCCAAACAAGAAGGTGCAGAGAATGAGTCTGAGGTACCCACCCCCCTATATCTCCTTCCAGTCACCACTGGTGCTGGGTCCTAGTGCTATACCCGTCACACCTATGAAAAACGTGTAACTGCATGAAAAAAGGTGTGTATTAAAAAACAACAACAAGACACTTGACAGAACTGTTGTTCGGGATGTAGTTTCCGCCTGTGAGACATTTTTGACACACATCTTACTTAACCTCATCTTATCCACCTCATTTTTCTGGTTTTCTGCTCGAAATGACATGCCCACAGTGAATATAGAATATCTCCACAATCACAAGGGCCTTCATAATGATATTGTTATCAAATGAAAGCTAACACCTGTGGGGTGGCTGTAGAAGTGTCAGAATCAAAATCTATGTTACTGTGTCAGAGCAAATAGAGCTAGAACATTATGAAACATCTCAAATTCAGTCTCCGCCTAAAAAAACAACAGCTTTTACAGTGAATATCACCTTGGAAACCTGATGAATAAGCCCAAATCATCTAGGAATCAGTACTCCAGGGTCTTATTAGTACTTGTGCCAAAGTCGATGCTAGTAATGTGAGCAAATACAACTTTGTACCTGTTTTAGTACAGGTATGTTTAGGCGGACACCTATATGTTTAGGCCATTTGGAGATATGTTGGCACCATATTTGACCTTTGACCTTTCTCATGTATCAGATTTCTTTCTTTTTTTTCTTTTTTTTGGGGACTTTTTTGGGTTGGCCGACCAATGGTATGGAAATTCGGCGTTGAAACCGGACATGACACATTCTCCAGTTGGAGAAAACTGGATGTGACTTAGGCCGTGTTTACTGTCTCTGTAAAAAAATGGTGGCATCGTATAGCATGCAAAGTTGTGAAAAAAATTTGATATCTTTGAAGAGAATTGATCGAGGTAAACTCTTTATATCACTTCGGATTCCCATGGGGGTCCGTTGGCTCCTATGAGGTTAAACCAGACCGTAAAACCTGGTCGCTACCAGGTTTGTTCTCAAGGATTGGTTGCAACCAAGCAGTAAATTATTTGAGCCACATTCATGGAACGGAACTCGAGCTGAAATTGTTGCGAATTATCATCTTAGCTCTAATTGTGCTTGGAGGAACAGCCCCTAGTCCGGGGGAAAGCTGGGCTTTTACGCGGCCCAGGAGAGTCTTCTCCAAGACCTCCATGGGGCCGGATGTGAGCAAAGTTAAGAAGGGCAGTTTGGTTATTTTTTGACAGCAGAGGCTTCTTCCTAGCAACCCTCCCACGAATGCCATTTTGATTCATGTTCTTCTCATTGTTTAAGCATGCACAGTTATCTGAGATGCAGCAAAATATTATGTTTGGGTTGGTTTTTACCAGATTTTGGGGGGTTCTGTGGCTCTTGGGGATATTTTGGAAGGGTGTCCACTTCTAGGCCGAGTTGCTGCCATGTTAAATGCTCCCCATTTGTAAATGATTTACCTCACAGTGGATTTGCCTCACAGATATGGAGTTCATATCTTATATAGCTTTCCGCAGACTGATGTGCTCGTTCTAACCTCTTCCTGATGTCCTCTGAGATCTCCTTTCCTCTCGGCATGGTGTGTTTTGACTGTATGGGTAACACAAAACTGACCAGGTTTCTTATCTCTATTTATCAGAGTCCCACCCAAACTCTTTCCTAAAGATCTCTCCTTCAACTGGTTCATTTGGTACCCAATTATTTACCCACCAGATTCTACTTACCTACTTGATTTAACACTAGAACAGCCGTGCCTTTTTACCTGCTTAAAGAACCGCCTCTTTAAAATGCTATCCTGCTATTTACACACTATTTAGTTGGCCGCTTGTAAATTAGCCTGCTTCCTACACAGAAAAACTGCAAAATAGCTTTAAACTAGCTTATCCTGAAGTGATATTGAAAATGTAAAGGAGGATACTGGGTGGTAGAACTCACATATCTTGGAAAAGTCATGAAAGGAGGGTCCTGAAATATGATGGAGTGCAAAGATATAAACATGTATTTTACTCACAAGCCGATTAAGTGTTAACCAATGCAACCTGGGTATCACTTATTTTTGCACCTGCACTTATTTCTTTATAATTTAGTTTTTTTACTACACACATGATCCCCTCTAAACCAACATGGAATTGGTAAATATAAACATGTTATGTCAGAAAACAAATGGTTCTGATTAAATAAAGATTTCATAGTAAAAACAAACTGTAAGATTTGCCATTCTAGCTTGCGTTAATTAGGGCAGGAACACCAGCAACAGCTAACCATTTCGCGGAGGAAAAACACACACACTGCTCACTTCAGTTTAGCTAACACCGGAAAGAGGCTTACTTTATTTGCACATGCTTATTTATAGATTAGTCGCACCTTGGTGACATCACACATGAGAACATATATGAGAACACATGACTTCACCATATATAATCATCAAAGAACGTATCCAATTAAAAGTCCTCATCCTCACATACAAAGCCCTCCATAGCCTGGCCCCCCCTTACCTGACTGACCTCCTTCTCCCCCACCGCCCTACCCGTACCCTACGATCCTCATCCATTGTTCCCCTCACTGTCCCACCCTCAAAACTCAAAGGCTTCGGTCACCGTGCCTTTTCACGAGCTGCACCCCGCCTCTGGAACTCTCTCCCTCAACCACTCAGAGACTCACCCTCACTTCTCACTTTTAAATCCCACCTCAAAACCTACCTGTTCTCCCATGCCTACAGCCTCCCCTACCCCTAGCCATCTCCCCCATCCCGGCCACCCCCCTGACATGCATACAGCCTCCCCTACTCCTAACCATCTCCCCTGTCCCTACCACCCCCCCCCCCCCTCTCCCCGTTCGCTAACTCTGTGTTCCATGTGCCCATGTTATCTGTTGCTTGTTGTTTCTGTGTTTTCCGTTTCTCCTATATTGTCAGCGTCTTTGAGCCTCGGAAAAGCGCTATATAAATTTAATGAATTATTATTATTATTATTATATTATTGTAATATTCCAACACAAACAAAAAAGAATAATTGCACAAGGGGTTCACATACTTTCAAGCATCACTGTATGTGTTTGTTAGTGCAAGTGAGGTGTTACATGCCATAGTGCAATTCAGAAAACAAGTGTGACAAAAGTGATTACGATAGTGCTAAATTCAAACAAAGCAAGAAAAACACAGAAAGCACTCCATCTTATATCCGTAATACATTTCTATACACTTCATGTTTTCCATGTTGCTTCATCGACCGTTTAATCTTTAAGCCTTTATTTCACCAAGTAATTGAGGTGGTGTTTAAAGATTATTGAAACATTTAAAAAAACAACAGTGTTGCCTTCACAACAGGTATGGCACCCAGGCCTCTCCATCATATTTGCATCATATTTGTATTTTATTGTGTATTATATTTGTATTTTTAAAAACTGTTAGCCTAATTGTTATTGTGTACGGCAGCACTTTTTAAAAGGAGTTGTAACATCTGATGCATCTGATATACTATAAACCAACGGTCGGCAATTAGGTTTGGCCTCGGCCATCTAGTGGCTCAAAAAATTGGATTCTCAAAATAATCTGCTGGGCCAAATATTATTGGTGACGGGCCACCACCAATGGGCCCACGGGCCGCCTATTGCCGACCCCTGCAGTATAAACCATAATATTGTACCTCACCGCTTGCCATAGGATATACGTCAGCTATTCCCGCGAGACCAAGGAACGGGATAAGAAAATGTAGATTTGGTTCATGAATGTTATATGTATACGGAAAAGAAGTATACAGAATATATGCAGATATTTACGGATGGATCAAAAGACCCAATAACAGATAACACTGGCTCTGCAGTGGTAGTCCCTAGTCGCAGAGTCGAGTTATGTAAAAGGACCACAAACTGCTTAAGTGTCTATTCAGTTGAGCTGTACGCCATTCTGATGGCGTTAGAGTGGGTGGTACAAGCTAAACCCATCAGAGTGCTGATCTGCAGCGACGCAGCAGCTTGTCTGTACAGCTTGAGGCGTGGGACAGCAAAAAAGCGCCAAGACTTAATGCACAGTATAATGGATGTACATTCAAGGGTGGTGAAGCAGGGAGTGGTGGTAGTGGTCATGTGGGTCCCTGCACATATGGGTATCATGGGAAACGAAAGAGTAGACAAACTAGCTAAACAAGCGGTAACAAAAGGAAACATAGACACAGACATTCAAATATCAAAATCAGAGGGAAAAAGTATTGTGTGGAGGGAAGCAAATAAAAAGTGGCAGCAACAGTGGGACCAGGAGACAAGGGGAAGACAATTATATGCATTACAAAACAGAGTGGGTGGAGAATCAGGGGAGGAAATAGAAAAGAGGAGGTGGTAATGTCCAGACTAAGAATAGGGCATAGTAATCTGAATGGAACTCTACACAATATAGGAAAACACCCGACAGGTTTATGTGACTATTGTCATGTAATAGAAACAGTAGAGCATGTTCTTATTAACTGCAGGAAATATGCGTCAGAAAGACAGGAAATTATGGAGGGACTGAACAGATGGGGACTGACGAGAGAAGGTTTGGAGGGCGTATTGGAGTGTGGTGGGAGTGGACAGGGCAGGAAGTGTCTGGTCACATTTCTCAACAATCACAACATTTACGGACCAAAGGCAATTGG
This sequence comes from Nansenia antarctica, assembly GCF_963989245.1. Lineage (NCBI taxonomy): Eukaryota > Metazoa > Chordata > Actinopteri > Argentiniformes > Microstomatidae > Nansenia > Nansenia antarctica. The sequence goes on from NC_137676.1 coordinate 40,691,378, forward strand.
AGGAGATGAGAAAATTGTGTGAAGAGTGAAGATATACATTACAAAACTTACTTACTTTCGGATGTTCAATATTCAATATCTCTTCACTCTAAATCTTATATCTTCACTCTTCAACCTTCAACCATCAATTTTCTCATCTCCTCCAATTGCCTTTGGTCCGTAAATGTTGTGATTGACAACCAGGCCAGCCAATCAGACATTTTAACACATTTAAGAACTGTCCAGTCAGAATTCTGGCACATTTCTAGCAGGGTAAAATGTTTTGAGAGAGAGAAGAATCAAATGTTGCCGGTCAAGCAAATGTTGACGATCAGCTGTGCTGCGTGCATTATCGACTTTAGCAGACATGCAAATAAACAACTTTTATTGAGTACAAAATCGATTTTCCTTTGTTCAAAATCGATTTTCCTTTGCGCAAAATGTATTTTCTTTTGCGCAAAATATTTTTTTTCTCTAAATAATTGTGGCACAAAATTAACTCCATAGCAGCCGCTCATAGGTGGAGCTGCATTAGTGACTACACACGGTCATTATTTAACACATATCACACGAGAGGGAGTGCTGTTATACTGAATATCAGCACGGCTGTGATTCGGTCCTAGATGCGAGGCCGCTGGCAGCGCCATTTATTAGTTAACAGTAATAAGCGACTACAGATTATGATTTGTTTGTTTATTGAGCTTGCGCCTCTGACGTAAGCAGCAAGCACGGTGCAATGCATTATGGGAAGATTAGGCATGAAGCCTAGAAACTGATAGAATGACGTCATCAAATGGTACAACACAGCTACATTTGTGTGAACATCGAATGGAATGAACATAAAGCTACACTGCAAACTAGTTAGGTAAAGTGGCTTTGTAACTTCTCAAGTAATGTATTCAAACATCCGCAGGCTAGCTACTTTGTATCGTGTACATTTATCTGTACGTTTCCATTTATTGTGCAACCAGTGAAATATGACTCGGTTGACAGTCGCTTTGGTGGTGAATGTGTGAATGCGATTCAGACCAGTTGACAAGATAGTACATTGCTCCATCTGCGAGCTTTCAGACCTAAACACATTCGCCCTCTTCTGATGACCATTCATAATTTAACTCAAATGTTATATTTGGAAATATATCCATCTTTGTTTGAAACCAACACACATCGATAATCTGATAGATAATTAAGCAATATCACATGAGAGGGAGTGCTGTTATACTGAATATCAGCACGGCTGTGATTCGGTCATAGGTACGATGCCGCAGCAGAGTATGAAGACAATCACAGCCGTGCTGATATTCAATATAACAGCACGACCTCGAGTGTGTCGAGTATTAGTTAACAGTAATAAGTGACAACAGATTATGATTCGTTTGTTTATTTAATCATTTCTTTTGGCTCCGTCAACAAAAAATTGTTCCGCAACTGGACTGTTGCCTAGTAACCTGAACATAACCAGCCGGTTGCACCACGTCTTACTAAGTACAAACTAAACCTAGTTATAGCGTAAGTATAAATCAAGATTTAGTCACTACTAAACTTGAATGGGTTGCACCAAGCACACTAGTTATGACGTAGACCTTAGTAACTACTAAATATTTATACACCCCTAAGGTGGTGTAAGTTATAACTAACTCGTAGCCAACCATAGTTACCTCAGCGGAGATAAAGTAGCCTGCGGAAGCAGGCTAGCTACTTTGTATTAACTGTCATTTCGGAGTGATACATATAGTTAAAAGTCCCAGTGCTGTTATACTGTATATCGGCACTCATGGAATGCCTCTTGTCCAATAAGTGTAATTCAGTTTCTGATGAGGTCACGCAGGGGGCGTTCCCATAGTGAGATACGAAACGAATACTATGAAAGAGAACTGTGCATGCTTAACACTACACAGTAAATTCCCCAGTGTTAAATATGCAGTGTAAAAATACATTGACTCTTTCTGTTAGAAAGGTTCCAATATTCTAAGTTCATGATTATTATATTTGGTTATCATTTCCACCTTAAGAGCTAAGCTGTGCGTAATATCACCTGCCACCTTAAGTGCGGAGTGCATTCTGGGCCGCATTGATTCAGAACGAAGAATAAGTTGAAAGTTACCACAAGGTTCCATGTTACAACTCCAATAATTTAGCATCGTTGTGCAGCATTACAGTGTCAATGTGCGTCACTGAATTACTGTAAGTACTATGTTTCACCCAGTATTTAGGTTGTACATATTTGCTGTGTTGATTTGGATACTGCCGTTTTCTGCACTCTATATTAGCACTAGCAATTAGTTTGGCCATGTGCTTTCTATGGGCGCTGCTATTGCGTGCTCTTCAATGAAGCTCGTTTGGCGCAGTTCACGCTGCAGAGATTGTTATTTGAGCACTGTCTTAAGTTGGTGTTATAATTCAGATTGTATGGCAAAGTGTACTGTGTTAAGTAGCCTAATGTGTATGGTTAAGTTACATGTACTTTTGTATTGTAGAATGCATTTTGATATTGTAGATCAGTACTGTATTATTAGTAACAACATGTGTACTGTAATACCTCTTTCTGTTTATTGCAGAACCACACATACACCCATTGTAGTGTTTGCAATCATTCTACCCATGCCTGAACTGTACCCTGCCTGAACCCACTAAAGAAACCTGAAATCAAAGTCAATCTCCTGTCATGTGTGTCCTGATCGACGCCCCGGGGGCGAATGGAGCATACTCTCATTGAACTATTCACCTTATACAGTCCTTTCCCATAACCTCACTAACACTTTCCGAGATATTACAACAACAGCTAGAGTAATATTCCCTTAAGTGTTGGTGATAATTCAAGGAGTTAATTGACACGCTGTTAGACGTACTCTTGAAAGCCCCGCCCATCATTTTTCAATCAGTTCCACGTGGTTTCTTCAAGCCGAGCAGAATTTTCACAGCGCCAATTCACTGAATGCCATTTTCGAGTGACTTCGAACAACTGCGGTAAGTGTCTCCTAATCATCTATTAATTAAACGGATACTTTGGCATTTCAATAGAAGCAGCATTTTAGAATAACTTTATATTGTTGTTCACCATACACTCCAGCTGATCTTATATCTTAAAAAACTGGTTTCCAAAGGGCTGACGTCACCGACCATGTGCGAGTGTTCACATTAAGATAATTAAGGCAAGTTAGCTAATGTCTAACCAGGGCCGCTTTAAGGGGGGGCTAGCTGGGGCGGTGGCACAGGGCCTCGCGTGAGGCAGGGTAAAAATAAAATAAAATAACAATATTTTTATTTTTTTTATTTTTTTTGGTACCCTGGCTGGCGAGGCCCTCCAAAGCGCCAGGCAAGGGACCATATTATTATTTTTGCCTTTAATACATTTCTAAATGTTCACACATGTGATAATCATAGTCAATCATATATCTAAAATCTAGCATACCTGTAGGACAGGGAGATTCTTAGCAACAGAAAAAAGTAATTTCCCCCTATGACACCTTACGTCAAACGTGAATTGTGGTCGCGCGTTGACACTTGTTGTGCATAGTGACTGCTTAGTGCAACAGACAAAATGCAGAGGGAACGAGACCGAGGAAGAAAATGTTAATCGGGTGCTGAAAAAATAAATAAAAATAAAAGGCTTCATAAGGCCTCGCTTAGAGGTTCGTTCGAAACATTTCTAAAAACAAGTGAGGCTCCCGTTAGCACCGAAGAAGCTAACGTTACTGCTAGCACAGCCCCCCCTGAGAGGCACAGCCCCCCCTGAGAGGCAAAGATGATGTCTCGGAGGTGGAGGAGGACAACAGCTACAGGCTGCCCAGCCCCAGGTGATGATGGTCAGGAGGGCTGCCCAGCCCCAGGTGATGATGGTCAGGAGGGCTGCCCAGCCCCAGGTGATGATGGTCAGGAGGGCTGCCCAGCCCCAGGTGATGATGGTCAGGAGGGCTGCCCAGCCCCAGGTGATGATGGTCAGGAGGGCTGCCCAGCCCCAGGTGATGATGGTCAGGAGGGCTGCCCAGCCCCAGGTGATGATGGTCAGGAGGGCTGCCCAGCCCCAGGTGATGATGGTCAGGAGTGGCGAAGTAGAGGATACGGAGGCGGAAGATGGAGCTACTCAGAGCAGCAGCAGCAGGGCTGAGAGTGATGGAACGCAAGACGAGCCTACGGTGTCAGATATGTCATGTATGATGATCCTGGTAAATTGGCCGGTACATATGGACTCTACAGTTACAGAAGTGATCATTAGAAGAGGTCCCCCAAAGATGAAACCTGGATTTAGTTATCCTAAAAATAATGAGAACAGAAACTTTAGTGAAACTTTATTTCTCCGAAAACTACCAAATGGGGAAAAAATAGAAAGAAAGTGGCTTGTGTACTCTCAAAAACGGGACATGTCTTTTTGCTTTAGCTGTAAGCTTTTCAACATAAAGGATAGGCCTACATGGTGGTGAGTAACATCTCTATTCATGTCAATAATGGCTTGTGCGTATTTAATGTTGGGTATGATGACTGCTTTATCCTAAATCCTAATCCTTTACGAGTATAAAAGGTTTGAAATGAAACAAACATGGTTGTAAACTGTCTAAATAAGTAGATATTCTATTGTCTATCAGCACAGCATGTGAGCGCATTTCTTGCAATATATTGGTGCGTGCGTGTCGCGCGGTTAGAATAGTAGCCTACATCATTATAAAAGGCCTCGCAAATCTGACTTCGCACAGGGCCTCGCATATCTCCCAAACGGCCCTGTGTCTAACTAGACAATGTCAGTAGAGGTAAAGTTAACGTTCTTAACAGAGTGTAGAGGGGTGATTGTGTTGTCTTTTTTGTAATGTCTCTCGATACGTTAACAACGTGCACGTGTGGGGAGTTGGCTTTAATGTTTGTCACAGCTTTCCTGAAATTTGGAATCCCAGTTACCAGTTTATCAGATGCAAAGCTGTATGATGGATCTGGAACTCAAGTTGATGGGGATGTGTTTGAGGAGGTGGTGAAAGAGCCAGATCTGGGTGTGTTCAAGCTCACACTGGGCAATGAAGGCATGTGCTGGTCTGATAGAGGCAGGGGTGAAAGTGGTTTGAGTTTCTTACAGGAACTATAGGCTACTACCCCAACCTTCATCGTTTCATATAGTTCTCCTCCTGCCCCCAGCTTCATGCATCCCTGAACACACACATCGTGGTGTTGGTGTCGAAATTAGAAACACTTTAGGGCTGCCAAGTTTCACCAAAAGTTTGGAGTGAGAGTTTTTGGTGGTGGAGCGACCCAAAACTGTGCACGTTTTGGTAGCGGCGGCCCCTCTCTCCCACACAATTATTTGTGCTAGTTTCCTGCAATTTTAAACCAGCACAAGAAATGAAAATAATTGGAACATTTGATAAAACAAGAGAAATTCAGATAATATATCTTAAGTCTTAATAAACAAATACAGTAGCCTACAGAGTCTAAAACAAAATTGGGCCTCATCAAGTGAACTCAACCCCTTGGTCAGCAGCAGAAAGACCCTTGGTCATCATCTTATATACAGTGCATTGCTCATAGATGGCTATCATGTTATACAGTAGGCTACATACCAGGGTTTTTCCTGGGTCAGAATCAAGCCTTGGAGGTTGATGTTGTGCGCGTGCAGTGCGCCCAAATTTTCTTTGAGGGACCCCCAATTGTTGTATTTGTATTGTAAATTGTAACTATTAATAATAATAATAATAATAATAATAATACGATGCGATTTGAAAGTACCAGTAGGCTACCAGATACGTATGCACATATTTTGCTACCAGGGTTGCCAGATGGAATTGACAATTTCCAGCCCAACCAGTCTAAAAGCTGCCGAATCCACCCGTCCAGTGTGACCAAAAGTAGCCCAATCTGGCAACACGGCTTGCTTATGGAAGCATATAGTGGACTAAATTCAAATGTTAATGCAATTTGAGATTGCATTTGCATGTTCCACTTTTGCATGCATTCTTTCAGACAATATTCAAATTCAAATGCAATTCTAATGAGCGGATGTGTTTCCTAGAACATATAAATGCAATTGCTAATCACATTATTGCATTACAATGTGAATATTGACTCAAATAACGCAGGCAAAAGTGGCAAATGAATATGCTATTTTGGGATTGCATAGTCATTTTCACATTAGAATGAAAATTTGAATTTTGTCAGCTACAAAGCGGATGTGTTTACTAGAACATGTAAATGCAATTGCGTATCACATTATTGCATTACAATTTGAATATTGACTCAAATAACGCAGGCAAAAGTGGCAAATGAATATGCTATTTTGGGATTGCATAGTAATATTCACATTAGAATGAACTTTTGAATTTTGTCAGCTACAAAGCAGCGCATGACTTTGAAAATTAAATGTCAAATGGCTTTGCATTATCATTTTAATATTGACAGCGAATGTGCACATCAGGTACATGAAAATGAAAATCATTAGAATTGCATTTGAATTCGAATATTGTCTGAAAGAATGCATGCAAAAGTGTAACATGCAAATGCAATCTCAAATTGCATTAACATTTGAATAAAGTCCACTATATGCTTCCTTACGGCGCGACTGTAATCCCGGTCGGACTGTCTCAGTGCCCAGTGCTGCCCACCCAACCACGTCGCGTCGCATCGGGTCTACTGTAAAGCAGGTTAAAGTGTCCTTTTCAAAGGTATTAAAATAAACACAAGGAAACATAACGTCAACCATGTGTTTCCTTGTTGGAAATTATGGATCGTGAATCGTGATTGCTTCTGCACTCTGCAGCAATCGGATTTTGATTGACAGGCAGCTGCATCTCTTCCCCCAACGGCGTTCCGGCACAGAAAGTCTTGCCGGAACGCAGCACCGGACCGTTCCGGCCCACTTTCACCTATGGATAGAGGTGAGTCTGGAATCAGTCTTTACCTCAGTCTGGTAGGGGTTAGAGTCAGTCTGATAGGGGTTAGTCTGGAGTCAGTCTTTACCAGTCTGATAGGGGTTAGTCTGGAGTCAGTCTTTACCTCAGTCTGGTAGGGGTTAGTCTGGAGTCAGTCTTTACCAGTCTGATAGGGGTTAGTCTGGAGTCAGTCTTTACCTCAGTCTGGTAGGGGTTAGAGTCAGTCTGATAGGGGGTAGTCTGGAGTCAGTCTTTACCTCAGTCTGGTAGGGGTTAGAGTCAGTCTGATAGGGGTTAGTCTGGAGTCAGTCTTTACCTCAGTCTGGTAGGGGTTAGTCTGGAGTCAGTCTTTACCAGTCTGATAGGGGTTAGTCTGGAGTCAGTCTTTACCTCAGTCTGGTAGGGGTTAGAGTCAGTCTGATAGGGGTTAGTCTGGAGTCAGTCTTTACCTCAGTCTGGTAGGGGTTAGAGTCAGTCTGATAGGGGTTAGTCTGGAGTCAGTCTTTACCTCAGTCTGGTAGGGGTTAGAGTCAGTCTGATAGGGGTTAGTCTGGAGTCAGTCTTTACCTCAGTCTGGTAGGGGTTAGAGTCAGTCTTTATCAGTCTGATAGGGGTTAAGTCTGGAGTCAGTCTTCACCTCAGTCTGAACCACCAGGGGACGACTCAGTCTTATCGTGCGTATGAAGGCAGCGATGCCCACCTTCCTCTCCCTGTCTAGCTTCTGCAGCATCACGTCCAGGGCTATGGTGGTGCCGGTTCAGTGTAGTGTGTGAAGTTCAAACTGCATAAATGTATGAACTGTAAAATCAGGATATAGTGGTTGGAACTATAGGATGGGAACCATCTATGTTTTCAAGTCTTGGTCACTTGTGGCATTACTTTCAATATAACATTTGTGTGTATTGTGTATTTTAGCATCTCCCCTGATGAGTCCTTCCTCTGCCGGTTCTGAGATGAATGCCTCAGGCCTTGAGTCAGATGATACAATCATTTTGAGCGAGGATGGAAGCCCTTCAAGAAAAGGTCAAAGATTTGATGTCGAAGCAAAAAACGTATGTTTGTAATTCATTCTGCAATTCATGTGCCAGAAAATGGATTTTAAAGGGTTAGTTCACTATTTTGAACATGAGACCCTATTTGCGGTTCCTCTACCATGAACCTGAATCATAGAGACCATAATTTCACTGATCGCTCCATTATTGAGCTAGCAACAGCTTTTCTGCAGGGCTACAATAGAAGTCAATGGTACCAGTAGCAGCCACTACCAAACTCAAAATTAAACTCTCGTTTTCAAAGTCACGAAACTCAGAGTGGTCACTGGTGTCCGTTGATGTCCTGACAAAAAAGATCTCCGCAAAGTATGCTTCTTATCAGGTTTTATGTATCATTTAGCATGGAACTATTTTCAGTGGAAGCATATGGCTGTACTGCGACTGAATGCTAAATGATACATAAAACCTGATAAGAAGCATACTTTTTTGGTCAGAACATCAACGGACACCAGTGACCACTCGGTGAGTTTCCTGACATGGCTGCTACTGCTACCATTGACTTCTATTGTAGCCCTGCAGAAAAGCTCTCTTTGTTTCAGGTTCATAGAGGGACCGCAAATGGGGTCTAACGTTCAAAATAGTAAACAAACCCTTCAACACTGCTGTTTTCTTACAGCTGATAGAGAGCATACTCAATAAGAAACCTGGTGGAGAGGTTGTCATCAAGGAATACTCCAAATCTAAAAGCCTCACTGACAGCACCAGACGAAGGATGATCAACATTCTTGTTTCAGAGATGACAGAGACTCATGGGTAAGTTTAAAGGAAAGATTCATAATGAAAATTGTAGAGCAGTACTTGCTCTGCTGTTTGTTAAGAATGATTTCTGTATCAGTATCTCAGTCAAATAATTGGTTAGGCTACTGCTGGCCATCCACTGCTATTGGGAGAAGATTTCTCTTGTATCAAACTCGATTGGCATGATACAGCTTCTAAAATCACTCCTGATATTTAGCTGACAGAGTAGGAATGCTGCTTGTGTATATTCATTTCAGGACAGCACCACCGCGCAGTGTGAGGGAAACGTTTGCACGAGGCATCGTCTCCTTGTTCCCATACTTGAAGGATCCCTACACCGAAAATGGATATGTAAGTATATATTACAACTGATAAAGAGCATCTGTGTTTAATTTGTCTGGTATGGTATCTGAGCAAATGAGACTTGGTTAACTTTTTCTTTAAGATTAGTAACCACGTTCATCTTCTTAAGGAACATTATTTCGACCCCAAGAGTGGAGATGGATACCTCGCAAATAGAATCAAAACCATTCAGAGGAAATCGGCTTCATCTGAGAAACGACCCACTCAACTATACTTTGGAGGGCCAACTGCTGAGAGGGAGTCTAGTCCATCCACTTCGGTTACCCTGAGTGAAGACCAGTGCAGAGAGGCCATTTCTCTTATGAAGCATTCTTCTGATGAAGAAACGGTCAAACAGAAGATGAAATCGACCTTTGAGTACAGGAAGAAGATGACCCACGACCCGATTAAATGCTCCACCATCCTAACCGAATTTCCACGCTTTCTGGATGTGAAGGGCTTGGTAAGACTTTTTAAAAATAACAGTTTTAAATTGTATACATTGCGTTTAATCTCTAGATGCCAATTCAGGTTGGCCAGTAAATGTAAACAAAAACAATACTTATGTAATAGTAGTTGTTCGATTCATGTGTATCCTGGTGATTGGCCTCCAAAACGGTGTTTGAGAAAAAGTTAAATATTTTGTGAGAAAGAAATTGACTTGAAACTCAAAACGAATGTTTTGTTTGTTGTCTTGTCTTATTTTTATGCGGTGCAGCTGCTTCTATACGTGTCATGTGTCCATCTCTGTCCGTTCGTAGCATGGCAATACTGTTGCAGAACAGCAGAAGGCGAGTAGAGCCTGTACTGCTTACTTCACCACCTGATTTTTTTCAGATTGAACAGGATTTTGTGCTGCTGTTTGGAGAGGAGACATCAGCCAAGTTTTTGGAGAGGTGGTGTGAGAGAAAATTATTATATGTAAAAGACATTTTTCTACATTTAAGATTCAAACTTTGGATATCTAGGGAAAAGCTATAGAAGCTGATTTCCTGTTTGTAACCACACAATGAAACCAGTTTCTCTACTTGAAGCTTGACATTGGCTAGACAACAGATACATTTAAATGATTACAAAGACCTGATTGCCCTCTTTTCTCCCGGAATGGACTAAGCCATCTATAACAGTTTTGGACTTTTGTGTTTCCCCAGACCCAATACTCTAAGACCAGACTAAACCAGTTTGTGGCTATTGTGTTCCTTTTTCACCTTTGTGTCCCTAGGAGAAAGTGGGGTCCGTTTCCCCCTTAACCTTCATCCCCCATCATCTTCTTCAATGTACAGATCCACACCCATTGCTCATGATTGGTCTAGACCTCACCCGAGGGCGGATTTCTTTTCTTTGAGTATCTGAGTGCATAAATACTGAGATGATTTGAATGATCTGGACTTTTTGAGAGGAACTTTGAATCGTTCAGATGCGTCTGACGAACCTGTAAACTTCCTCCTTCTGCAGAATAATATTAAATATCTTTTCTTATACATCTTGAAACGAAACAGGCTGCCATTATTGAATAATTTGCTCTTACAGTTTGGCGACGAGGAACAGGGAGCGGCTGCGAGGGTATCCTGTTTTGTCCGCTTTCAGCCATTTTTCAGCTGACGAGCTGCTTTGAGACGGAACAAGACTCTCGCGCTTCACCTAGCAAGTGACGCGGTTAAGAGATCCCCTCTATTTTTGATTGGCTGAGAGCGGATGATCAGGGCCTTGGCACGCTGTCTACGTAAACACACGAACAACGGTAAGCCTGTCGATTTTCATTTGTATACGGAACGGTATTTAATCGGAGAAAGATAACTGATTGGAGAAGTTTTTGTTTCCGGGTGCACTTTGTGATGCATGGCTTGTGGCGTTTTTAGACGATTTACATGTTATCGTGGCTATAATTGCACCTGGCAAAATCATAAGACTGCTCTTTTTGTGTATATGATATATATATACGTGTATCTTTCTGATCATGGTTAACAAGAGGTCCATGGTGTCTAAACGATCGTGAACAGTGGTTAACTAGTGCCATTTGATTGTGATATGACATTGCTGTTTTTTGGTTAACAGAGGTCCAAATCAGCTGATATTTTGGTTAACAGAGGTCCAAATCAGAGATATTTTTGGTTAACAGAGGTCCAAATCAGCTGTTTTTTGGTTAACAGAGGTCCAAATCTGTTTTTGGTTAACAGAGGTCCAAATCAGTGAATCCTAGGTTAATCTAGGATTGGGTTTATTACACAGAGGTTTAGTTCTGTGTAAAAGTGGGGAGGTGGGAACACATTTTCAGTACTTATCCATAAAATTCATTGAGCCAGTCAGAAGTTCTGAATTTTCCATGTATGATAATAGAGTTTCATTGAGCTTACCAAAGTTCTGAACTCCAGTTTTAATTAGTTAATCAGTGTTAATACTTCAGTTTTTCTGTTGACTCAGGGCAAAATTATGTAAAAGGCAGTGCTGATCTTACAAGATTGCTACCTACCAGCCACCCCTCCCCTGAAGCCCAGAGTCTAATCTCCACAGACAAAGTTTGTTTGTGAATTGTATTGTAATTGTTTTCTTATTTGCGATAAGACATTACAGCTGTTTTCATTCCTTGTGTGTTTTTTTTAAGCTATTTTAACTAATAGTGCTATTTGTATCTATATTGTTCCTTTGAATATATCTTGATTTTGAGTTTAAAATGGGTATAGAATCAAGTCGTTCAGAGAGAGTAACACCACTTATTGGTCCTGCTAAGATAATGGCAGACAAATGGGGTTTATCTGCTGTTAAACATCCCAGCTAGCGGGGAATGTTCCCCTAACATTGGCTAACATTCCCTACAAGTTCTGCTAATGTTTTAAAGAAAACGTTTTCATCTAATGTTCAAAGAGCATTTTAAGGATGTTTACCATTTCAAATAATGTTCCTATAACGTTAAATGTTAACAAAGTAAGAACGTTTTAGGTGCAACATTCTGAGGATGTTTTGGGGACATTGTTTAGGTAACAGATTATAGAATGTTCTTTTATAAAATGTTCCCACAATGTTACACGATAACAAAGGAAGGACATTTTCAAAGCAACATTTGGATAATGTTTTCAGGATGTTATTGATGCCTCAGATCACAAAACGTTTTTTCTAGAATGTTCCTGTAATGTGATATGTAAACAAAGGAAGAACGTTTTACCTGCAACATTCCAAGGATGTTTTGGGGACATTGTTTAGGTAACAGATTCCCAGCTAGGAGGGAATGTTCCCACAACATTGGCTAACATACCTACAAGTTCTGCTAATGTTTTAAAGAAAACGTTTTCATCTAATGTTCAAAGAGCATTTTACGGATGTTTACCATTTCAAATAATGTTCCTATAACGTTAAATGGAATGGAATGGACTTTATTTGTCATTGCTACAGTACAGGTACCAAACAACGAAATTTAGGAGGGGTGGCTCCCCTGGTGTTAGGAAAAGGGGATTTTTATTTTATTTTTTAGAAAAAGCATAAAAGCATAAAATCACAAGAAGGTAAGGAGCTGGTTTACATCAATAAAGGCTATGTACACAATCCACTGTACTATACTGCACAGATAGTCAACTAGGGTTGTCATATTGCACAAAAGTATTTTTTCACATTATTTTAAAGTGTCACAGTTTGCAGGCTTGAAAATGTACATGTTTGTGCCTCAGCACTAGCTGCCATACAATCCGTCCGGACTGTCCTGGGCCCAGAACTTAGGCTTTTTCTGTGTTCAGGGCCTTGACGGCTAAATGTTAACAAAGTAAGAACGTTTTAGGTGCAACATTCTGAGGATGTTTTGGGGACATTGTTTAGGTAACAGATTATAGAATGTTCTTTTATAAAATGTTCCCACAATGTTACACGATAACAAAGGAAGGACATTTTCAAAGCAACATTTGGATAATGTTTTCAGGATGTTATTGATGCCTCAGATCACAAAACGTTTTTTCTAGAATGTTCCTGTAATGTGATATGTAAACAAAGGAAGAACTATTTACCTGCAACATTCCATGGATGTTTTGGGGACATTGTTTAGGTAACAGATTATAGAATGTTCTTTTACAAAATGTTCTCACAATGTTACACGATAACGCAAAATGTACTTCCGGATCCACACTGTTGCGCTCTATACAAATGAGCATGTCATTTATTATTGCTTTTTAGCCTATACATGCTACCCCTCAGTTCTGTTATCAAGAAGCATAGCGTTAACTACCACAGCTATGCTGACGACACTCAGCTTTATATCTCAGTAACTCCCAACGACTACAAGATGATCGACCACCTGATAGACTGTATTGCCGATATTAATATTTGGATGACACAAAACTTTCTCCAACTCAATCAAGAAAAAACAGAGGTATTGATCATTGGCGAGAAAACTGGGAGAGAGAAATTATCTGCACACTTGAAAACACTAGCTCTTAACACTAAGTGTCAGGCCAGGAATCTTGGTGTCATAATTGACCCAGATCTAAATTTTGAAACTCATATAAATAACACTATTAAAACATCCTTCTACCATCTAAGAAACATCACTAAGGTACAATCATTTCTCTCCCAGGCAGACACTGAAAAATTAATGCATGCGTTTGTTACTAGTAGGCTAGATTACTGTAATGCTCTCCTGACAGGTCTCCCCAAAAAAATGATAAATAGACTACAAATGGTTCAAAATGCTGCTGCTCGTGTCCTTACTAGGACCAAACGGAGAGCGCACATCACACCTGTCTTGAGATCACTACACTGGCTCCCTGTCAGTCATAGAATAGACTTCAAGATCCTTTTACTAGTTTATAAATCACTTCACTGTGATGCACCCAATTACATGGTGGACATGCTCATAAGATACACACCAGCTAGACCCTTACGGTCTAGTGGCACGGAACTTTTAATAGTGCCAGAGGCTAGGACAAAGAGATTTGGAGGATCAGCTTTTAGCATATATGCTCCTAGATTGTGGAACACCCTACCTGAGGGCCTGAGGTTGTCTAAAACTCAGGACATTTTTAAGCGTGACCTCAAAACCTACTTATTCAATGTCGCCTTTTGATACTAAGGGAGACATTGGACATTATAGAACTAGGATCACTAGGCCACTACACCATACTCGTGTTTTTGAGATTTGTATTGACAGGAAAATGGACCCGGGTGCTGATGAGGCACTGTCAGCTCCAAATAGCACCTAGAGCAGTACTGGAACCGGTACAAGAGTGTACCAGGACCACCATCAGGTTGTATTGCTGTCATCTTTACTGTCTCTATTGTGTTGTTGCATTATAACTGTGCTTAAGTTTCTCTTTTGGCAGGACCTGTGACCATACTGGATGCAGAACGATGCAAATACAACACAAAATTTATGGACAGTGTGTACGCCGATAATATGCAAGGAATTTTTCCTGGATACATGGTGTACAGGTTTTTGCCCTTGCTTGCTTGCTTTGTGCCGGTGGTCCTGGCCTCCCCTGGGGGACCGCTGGGTACTGGTAAGCAAACTGGCTAGTAGTCGCTCTATTGGTAGAGGGCTGCAAGGGAATTTTTTCCTGGCTACATAGTATACAGGTTTTTTACTTTTGCCTGCTCGCGGCTCTGTCAGTATTGATTGATTGATTGACTGATTGACTGAACATTTTCATTGTGTGAAGCGCATTGAGTTGCATCTTGTAAGAAATGCGCTATACAAATAAAATTTGATTTGATTTGATTTGATTTATGTAATAAGAAACGCATAGATAGCATATTGAAATAGGTTTCCTTAACCCTTGTGTGATGTTCACTTTTTGGACCCTTTCGTACTGTTCGGGTCCAGTTGACCCGGGACATCATTGGGGTTTTACAAGCACTTGCCCTGACACGGTGCTCCTAGTCCCAAGGGTGACCCATACTAGGGGGTATACTCAGGGTGCAAGACACCCTTTGCAAGCCCCAAAATAGCCCATAATATTAAAGGGCGCCTCCTGTGGGCACAAACAGGTACTGTACCCAATAATGCACAATTGGTACTGTGTACACATTCAAAAGTGCATATCTTTTGTTCTGGTGGATCTAGGGGGGCTGCCCTTTGGAGAGGCTGGAGCAGAGGATGCTTAGTAACAAAGTGTCAGACCCCTGGGAATAGGTAGGGGCGAACAACAGCATGATGAGTAGTAGCGTTTTTATGCACATCTGGCCATTTTTGGTTCTAAAAATGTTCAAAGAATGTTACCTAGAACGTTCTCGTAATGTTTCCAGCGGGAATTTTTCTTTAAGTTCCCAGAATGTTCTAGGATAACGTTCTCTAAAAACATTTTAAAAATGTTGTGTGATAACCTTCTTAAAATGTTAAGTGACAACATTGCTAGAACATTATGCCTTAATGTTCTTGAAAACGTTTTCAGCGGGAATTTTTCTTTAAGTTCCCAGATTGTTCTAGGATAACGTTCTCTAAAAACATTTTTAAAATGTTGTGTGATAACCTTCTTAAAATGTTAAGTGACAACATTTTTAGAACATTATGCCCTAATGTTCTTGAAAACGTTTTCAGCGGGAATTTTTCTTTAAGTTCCCAGAATGTTCTAGGATAACGTTCTCTAAAAACATTTTTAAAATGTTGTGTGATAACCTTCTTAAAATGTTAAGTGACAGCATTGCTAGAACATTATTGCCCTAATGTTCTTGAAAACGTTTTCAGTGGGAAGTTCCCAGAATGTTTTAGGATAATGTTCGGTAATAACCTTCTTAAAATGTGAGTTGACAATATTGCTAGAACATTACACCTTATGTTCTCAAAACATTTTCAGCTTAAGTTTTTTGTTTGTTCCCAGAATGTTTTAGGATAACGTGCTCTAAAAACCATTCTAAAAACGTTTGCTTATAACCTTCTTAAAATGTTTACTGAAAACCCTGTTAAAACATTATGCCCAAACATTCAGAAAATGTTTCAGACTTGCACCAATAACCGAGGAGGCTGAGGACGTGGCAGACCAATCAAACGACTCTGATTAGATTTCACGCCTGACTGAGATGTTCAGTGGTCGGGCACAGGTAGACGGTTTTAGTTGAAGACAGCACAAAGGAACGGGACACTGTGGATTAAACGGTAAGGTTACAATAACTGTTTTTAATTGATTAACGTTACTTTGTATGGATACATTTACTTTCTTGACCACAAACTAACCGTTAATGCGAATAACGTCGAGCGTGTGTGTTGTCAGACAAATTGGTGAACGTTCAGATTTGACCAGCCACTCAATAGATTAACGTCATTGTTGTTGGTTTTTTGGCTGGTGAGTGAAGCAAATCTACCAGCCCAAAGTTTGGGCCAGGTTTGGGAGCTAGCTAGCTAGCTAGCAAGCTATAGCAATCTAGCTAGCACAATTACTAGCATTCTACATGTCTATTTTACATGGATATTACTTGGTTATTTCCAGTAATTACTGCATAATTAACGGCCTGTAATTTAAAGGGCTACCAAAAAGACTTCTGATGAATCAGAAACTATTCTGATTTTAAATACTATTTTTGTTATAATGCAGGTGGATAATACAGGTGGACCATCCATGACTGAGGACAGTGATACAGGTGGACCATCTGTGACTGAGGACAGAGTTCAGAGTAAGGATGTGTCCAGGGATGATGTATAAGAATGTGTCCAGGTGCAGCAGCAGCACTTGAGGGGAGCAGAATCCCCACACTGTTCGAGGACTAAATCAAGAACTACAACACTTTGGGAATGCCTGTCTGTCATGAGGATATGTACTGTCAGAGATATGTACTGTTGATGATAGGTTCTGACTTCCATGTTTTCAGTATGTAGAGCATGGGTCACCAACAGGCGGCCCGCGGGCCAGATGCGGCCCACCAAAGCTTTCCATCGGGCCCGCCGAATATTCATGTTTTTACGGTTTTTTTTTACGGGTTTTTTTTTTCCTCGAAAATGAGGGAAATACCGTTTAGAACATATATCATAGATTCATATAGTTCTTACAATGCAGGAGGAGTCAGACCTACCTCATTCACAAAGCTGCAGCCTTGCTTCTGGTTGGGCACTAAATAGCAGTAGCGAAGTTGAAACTAATTCCCCTCTTTTATTAAATGGAATGCGGCAGACGTAGCGCTATTCTCATGCAAGAATGAGGACAAATTCATAGCTCTCATTTAACATTTCGTTTTTTTTTTTTTTCTTCACATAGCCTACTCATAGGCCTATTTAACATTTCGTTTTATTTTATTTTTCACTCTTTGTTGCTCTTGTTTAACATTTCGTAAAATTAACAGTGACTTAAATAACTAACTTCTCAGTCAGAAAATGAAAAAGATTAACATCACTTAAATAAAAAAAATAGCATGGCAAATGATAGGCCTTCATTGCCAGAAATGTTGTTTTCAAGTCGGTCAGTCAAACGTTCACCGCGGCATCCTGGTATCGCCTGGCATCTGTAGCCTATATCAAATAAAACGGTAATAACCAGGTCATTAAATTACACTTTAACAATGAATAAACCATGCCATTTAACATAGCAACAATAAAATCCTATGTCTGCAATACTCACATTTTGTTAATGAGAGAACTAACATCTCCCCTCTGACGCCAACTTCTTAAAATCAGGCTGGAGGTCCTCGTGAAGAGCTTCAGATTCCAGCACAAACTTGCGGAACAGGCGATGCTGCGTACTGGAAGTTCCTCTGATGAAGTTAATTATTTTCATTGTTTTGTCCATAACCTCTTTCAGATCCCCACTTAGTTTGGCACACAGCACGCCAAAATATCTCGATTGCCCCCTGGTGGCTGGTTGGATAATAGGTGTCAGGAGTCTGTTCACACTGATAATAGGCTAATAATCATTAACATTAATTTAGTAAGAAAATGAAAATATTAAACAGTAATATGCTAATAGTACTATATACAATAGTATGCCTAAATAAAATAATTATATATATATATACGTATATATATATATATTAAAGTCCGGCCCCCACAGTGTATGCTTTGAAAAATTCTGGCACTTGGACAAATATAGTTGGTGACCCCTGATGTAGAGTATATGATGTTTTGCTTTTTTTTTTAATATGTTCTCAAATGAAGCTGTCTCACCTCTGTTGTTAATGTTAATACATAATGATACATTATGTTGAAAGACTTGAATATTGATGTTATCAAACTTTTACATGTGTTAATACCTTTAGCTAAAAACATTTTAAGAATGTTTGGGCATAATGTTTTAACAGGGTTTTCAGTAAACATTTTAAGAAGGTTATAAGCAAACGTTTTTAGAATGGTTTTTAGAGCACGTTATCCTAAAACATTCTGGGAACAAACAAAAAACTTAAGCTGAAAATGTTTTGAGAACACAAGGTGTAATGTTCTAGCAATATTGTCAACTCACATTTTAAGAAGGTTATTACCAAACATTTGTAGAATGTTTTTTGAGAACATTATCCTAAAACATTCTGGGAACTTAAAGAAAACATCCCGCTGAAAACGTTTTCAAGAACATTAGTGTCACAGCTCCGCCCCTGGCTCATCAGCCGTCTATCAGTGGTGCCAGGTGTGGCCGATTAAGACCGTGACTGGCTCCTACTTAAGCTCTGCTCCTGCTTCCAGTCAACGCCAGATCGTAGCCATTTATGGATTCCCTGCCTGCCGACCTCCTGCCTGCCTGACTACCCTGCTCCCTGCCTGATCCCTGCCTGCCTAATACTATTCCTCCTGCCTGACCCCCTGCCTGTCTGCCGACCACTCCGCCTGTCTGACCCCCTGCCTGTCTGCCGACCACTCCGCCTGCCTGACCCCCAGCCTGTCTACCGACCACTCCGCCTGCCTGACCCCCAGCCTGTCTACCGACCACTCCGCCTGCCTGACCCCCTGCCTGTCTGCCGACCACTCCGCCTGCCTGACCCCCTGCCTGTCTGACTACCTGCCTACCTACCTGACCGCCTGCCTGTTCTACCTACCTCCAGCCTGATCCCCCTGACACCCCAACCCTACAATAAATCACTATTATTGTTGTACTACCTGTTCTCCGTTGTCTGCTTCTGGGTTCCGCCCTCTGGTCGTGACAATTAGGGCATAATGTTCTAGCAATGTTGTCACTTAACATTTTAAGAAGGTTATCACACAACATTTTAAAAATGTTTTTAGAGAACATTATCCTAGAACATTCTGGGAACTTAAAGAAAACTTCCCGCTGAAAACGTTTTCAAGAACATTAGGGCATAATGTTCTAGCAATGTTGTCACTTAACATTTTAAGAAAGTTATCACACAACATTTTAAAAATGTTTTTAGAGAACATTATCCTAGAACATTCTGGGAACTTAAAGAAAACTTCCCGCTGAAAACGTTTTCAAGAACATTAGGGCATAATGTTCTAGCAATGTTGTCACTTAACATTTTAAGAAAGTTATCATACAACATTTTAAAAATGTTTTTAGAGAACATTATCTTAGAACATTCTGGGAACTTAAAGAAAACTTCCCGCTGAAAACATTACGAGAACATTCTAGGTAACATTCTTTGAACATTTTTAGAACAAAAAATTGCTAGCTGGGATATTGGGTTATGGTCTAAGTATTCATCTTTTCCTGCTACATGTGGGACACTGAGCGTTAGCATGTTAAATGGGATTAGAATAGAATTGGAGACTTTTGAGAAAACACCTGTAGGAAAGAAAGCAAAGAATGAGATAAATTGGGATTGTTTTAGAAAGTGGGAACGCATGGCAGAGGACAAACACAAGAATTCTCGAAGAGGGTTTACTTTTGAAATTGCTACAGAATCAGGTGCGTCTACAAGCTGCACAAATTAGATTTTATGAAGGACAAGAGAAACGTTCTAGAGAACAACATAGCCAGCCACAAACAAATAATAGGCAGCAGGTTGCTAAGGATTTTGCATGTTATAATTGTGGTAAGGGCGACCATTCCTATAGATCCTGTCCGACGTCAAAAAGGTTTCCTAACCATGGGAAACAGAAACATATGACTCATTCTGCACAAATTAGATTTTATGAAGGACAAGAGAAACGTTCTAGAGAACAGCATAGCCAGCCACAAACAAATTTCAGACAGTGGGGTGATAAGGGTTTTGCATGTTATAATTGTGGGGGCAACCATTCCTACAAATTCTGCCCGACACCACAACAGCAATTTTAGGAAATAGTCCATAATTGTTGTTTCTCCATGTACAGCTCCAGTTTTTTGTATATCTTTGATGGTTTAAGAATGTTCTTGTTTTCCGACACTTTTAGGAAAATTGTTGAGTTTTGAATTTTCTTGTTGTGAAAAGAGACCCTAGCGGTTTTTGAGTTTCTGTTTTCTATTTTAAAAACAATTTTCTTTGCATTAGGCAAGGTTTTATATTTTCTAACCCAAATCATGGGGAGCTGCTTTCTTGCGCAGAAAGACCCTGAGAGTTATTTCTATTCTCAAGAAGGTGGGTTTATGTGTAAAACTCTGGGAGAACTGATCACTCTCCATTTTGTTTTTTTTGCATAAACCTGTCCAAAATTATATAGATCTGTTTGGTATTCATGCATTGTTCAGACCATGATGTATTGAAAAAAGAACCATGTGGCCTGTCGTATCAGAGGCTCATAAAATACTATATTTTTGATTGCTAACTCCCACTAACTCATTAACAATTAACCCTGGTTTTTCTTGTTTTTGAATGATTTTTCAGTAAGTATATTTTGACATCATAAAACATGACACATTTGTTTATGATTTTCAAATCACACGAAAATGTTATACCGTTTCCTATTTTGATATTAAGATGTTGGTTTGATTAAACATAAAATTCTGTTGCAGTTTTTTGTTGTTGTTGTTAACTGTCTCCTCAGACAGACCAGTGGTGGCCCTGTATTACTGCAGATACACTTGATTTTTGCCACGGCAAGAATGTGATATATATTTCAGAGTGGAAGCCGTTTTACCAGAATCCAGAGACGGCGTGCTACGCAATATCCAGCCGGATGATTGAGTAATGAACCAGGGCCACCAGAGAGGGAAGCGACGACCAGGGTTACCAGACCCACCAGAGAACACAGAGGAGATGACGATAAGGGTGCCAGGCCCAGCAGAGAAGGAAGCAGCCACCAGGGTGCCAGGCCCAGCAGAGAAGGAAGCAGCCACCAGGGTGCCAGGCCCGACAGAGAAGGAAGCAGCCACCAGGGTGCCAAACCCGCCGGAAAAGGAAGACCCGGCAGAGAACCACCAAACGACCATCGACGACAATGTTCCAGTTTCAACAGCCCGGGCCGCCGAGCCTTCAAATCAGAGCCTGGCCGTTTCAAGGAGGAAAGACACATGATCATTTCTGGATTATTGCCATGACAATTCTAATGGGTTCACAAACTATGGTTTCAAAAGCCTCACATGACCCACAGAACCAACATCCAAAGAGAGAACCAACGCCTGAGACCATGGTTAAAAAAGAAATGGACATTGATTCTAACCAGATGGGAATACAATCTCACCCGAACTATGCCACTAGTATCATGAGAGATTTTGCTTCGAGGATGAATTACTCTGATTGTTGGATCTGTCAAGAGATACCTCCAGGGTCCAAAGTGTGGACACCTATACTAGTGAGGATGCTGGTGAGTGCCTGCATCATGTTTTTCGATGGTGCTAAAGACCACTCCCCAGACCATGCCCAACATGGAAGGAGACAGACGACTGCCTGAACCTCAATGACACTGACAGACGACGACCGATTAGGAAGAGATTGAAGAGCAAGCAAATTCTCCAACTGGGGTCAAGTGCTAGTAACCTCTGACCCTGAAGATACAAGAATCAAGAAGGCGTCGGTCGTTTGGATTTATTTTAATTTTTTTGTCTTGTGTATGATGTACTGTGTTAAATTTCAAGTTTGGTTGTTAAATTTTAGAATTTTTGGGGTTGTGATGATTTTTTATTATTCTTTCTCCAAAAATGTCTTGAACCATATTTTTCTAATTGTTCTTGTTTTAAGAGTTTACATCTTAAAAAAGTGTGGAATGTGAGAGAAAATTATTATATGTAAAAGACATTTTTCTACATTTAAGATTCAAACTTTGGATATCTAGGGCAAAGCTATAGAAGCTGATTTCCTGTTTGTAACCACACAATGAAACCAGTTTCTCTACTTGAAGCTTGACATTGGCTAGACAACAGACACATTTAAATGATTACAAAGACCTGATTGCCCTCTTTTCTCCCGGAATGGACTAAGCCAGGGGTCGGCAATTAGGTTTGGCCTCGGGCCAATTTTTTTTGAGCCACTAGATGGCGGGCCCGAACATAATCAAAGGCTAATTTAAGTAATTGATTGTTTAAAAATGTGACACGTTCTAATGCTTTGACTTTTCTTTCGACTGTACACATCGCTAGTCAACTAACACAGCTTGTTTTGTGAACCTGCTAACAATGTAAAGTAGTGTTCTAGTTAACTAGGTAGCTGTCCAATCCATTATGTTGCAGTATTTTGGCTTGATTAGCGAGTTTGTGTTGTGATTCTCAACAACGTTGAAACGTAGTTTCACACTTTTCCATATTTTTGAATAATAAATGTGTGGACTGACGATGTAGCGTAGCCTAATTTATTCTAATAATTATGTAACATAGTTTCATTCTGATAATTATTCCCCCCTCCTCCCAGACAAGGTCACATTATTATTATTGGATTGGTTGTTTGCGTGCCGGGTGAAGTTAGCCAAACATTTAACCTGCTAGCAAGAGAAACATAATGTCACTCTCCAAAGGTCTAAAGAGGAAAGTTGACGGTGGAAACAGGGCATTTAAAGAGGAATGGACAGCGAACTATACGTTCATCCTACCTGGTTTCATCAATGCAAAGCCGTTGTGAGAGACATTTTCCGTGCTCACAATGTTCCCTTTCTATACGCGAGTCGTCCTTTTCGTCAATGAATGCGATAAAGACGCACGAGAGGAATCGATGGATGCATAAAAACCTTGAGAACTGCCTGTGGATTAAAGTGACGTCAATATCACCAGATATCAAGCAAATACTGACCGATGGGAGATGCTTTTTGTTTGCGCCGATTTTGTTTTCAATGTTTTTCAGAAAATTAAACACAATTTGCGTTGTTACTGTTCATATGTGTGTTGCAGTCACATATACGTAAACATTACGTTTGAATGGCTTACTGAGCTCGTGTTATTTTGTTCAAACCACACACGGTATGTCGGCTATTTCAGCACCGTGACGCGTTGTCCACCTGCTTATGATTCTCTCTGAGGGGTTCAGCGTCAGTGCGCTTCGGTGCACCTTGCTGCCTGATTGTCTGTCCCTGTGTCATTCACTCTCAACATGGATAAAAGTACAATAAGCATTATTCAGGTGGAGTTCGATTCTCTATTCGGACATTATAGGCGCTATATGTGCAGGGGTGCAAACCTGTCACCTTTTAGCCGTTTTAGCCGTTTTTACCTCCAAAATAGGTCAACGGTTTTCATAAATGTTCTTTGTTTTCAGGCAAAAAACTATTTTGTCACCTTTTTGGGCCATCACCAGTTTGCATCCCTGTATGTGGGACTGTCGGTCCGATATTATTATAAAAAATAAATAAAAAATAAAAATAAAAAGTGGATTCTCAAAATAATCTGCTGGGCCAAATATTATTGGTGACGGGCCAGCAATGGCCCACGGGCCGCCTATTGCCGACCCCTGGACTAAGCCATCTAGAACAGTTTTTGACTTTTGTGTTTCCCCAGACCCAATACTCTAAGACCAGACTAAACCAGTTTGTGGCTATTGTGTTCCTTTTTCACCTTTGTATCCCTAGGAGAAAGTGGGGGCTGTTTCCCCCTTAACCTTCATCCCCCATCATCTTCCTCAATGTACAGATCCACACCCATTGCTCATGATTGGTCTAGACCTCACCCGAGGGTGGATTTCTTTTCTTTGAGTATCTGACTGCATAAATACTGAGATGATTTGAATGATCTGGACTTTTTGAGAGGAACTTTGAATCGTTCAGATGCGTCTGACGAACCTGTAAACTTCCTCCTTCTGCAGAAGAATATTAAATATCTTTTCTTATACATCTTGAAACGAAACAGGCTGCCATTATTGAATAATTTGCTCTTACAGTGGCCAACTACATTCAAGAAAAAGATCATCACGCTAAGCAAGACCCTTGCCAGTCAGGGAGCTGAACTTCAGGAGCTGATCGAGATGGCTGAATCTACAGTTGATGAGGGAGCTGACACAAATGCTGATGGTTAGATGATAAAAAATTATCATTTATATTATTATTTAAAATGACTCTGAAATGTTAATGTTAATGTCACTGATGATGGGAATGAACCATTTTACTCAGGATATCTTCTTTGTTTAGGATGGGACAGTGACCTTTCCTCTATCCTTCTCCTGCTCCATTTGATTCCTCCTGCATCACAAGGCCGCAAAAGACCAGGAAAGATGTCTGCATCCCAAGCTGAGCAGCATCTTGTAAAATTCCAAAAGGTTTGTGTTGCCATTCTTATAGATAGATAGATAGATAGATAGGTCGTGCTGCTGCCGTTATTATGAACTAATGATGGTCTTCATGTTTGTCATCTTCAGGCAGGAACCAGTATCCAGCAGCACCTTGATGTGATTGACCAGAGCCAACAACCATATCTTCTAGCAGTGGGGACCAGGAGGAGCATCATCCATGCGTACTTCATCATCCTGGACAAGCGAGCCTTGCCGTGCAAGTCAACAAGTGCTCTTGGTGCCTTTGATGAGCTGTTCAAGACTCACTTCGTTTTTTGTACTGCTTACAATACATCTCTGTGCAGCATGTACACCTTTATCCAGACAACTGTTTACAACATAGACATAGGGAAGGTGAAGGAAACTCCAAGGGTTGCTGAGCTTAGAGCCAAACTCCTGCACTAATGCCTTAGAGGTAAACTGCACTGATGCCTGTTATATGTTTTATTTGCCATGCTACTCATGGAAGTACCAACTTGCTTGTGAGGCATCTCAAGTTGGAATGTGCCCTGGTAGAACTCTTAGACTAAAATGTGGTCAAGCAGAATAGTTGTCGTGTATTTGGTACCTTTTCAGGCTTTAGGAAGCATTTGAACAAGACACATGCAGGAGACTGTCCCATTTTTCTCCTGTTCTAACAGAGGGTATGACTATCTATCTTAAACACTTAATAGCTGAACATCATAGGCTTTTCAAGTATTTGTTTCCTGATAGAAATCTCTTACAGAAACACCACTTCATGATACATTATCCTCGTTGTATACGGAATATTGGGCCCATTCTTCACTCATGGTGTATGCGCTATGAGGCTTAACACAATTTCTTTAAAAAGCAACTGAAGAGTTTTAAGAATGTCACTATGACCTTAGCCAACAAACACCAAAATTACATGGCATATAATTGGGAAACATTCAGCCAGGATAGATTAACTATAGGTCCAGGAAAGATGTCAAGGGTCAATGACCCGATTGCTGTCAAGTTGAATGTCTCAGTGCACACACATGTTTTGTCAGTTAAATGGGTGAAGTACCATGGTACAGAATATCGTCTTGATTTGGTCATATGTGGTGAATTTGTCAGTGAAATGCCAGTATTTGACAAAATTAAGGATATTGTTGTGAAAGAGGAGACAGTTTTTTTGGTTGGGTCAGCTCTTGAAACCATAAGTTTTGATGATCATATGCATGCATTTAAAGTTGTTTTGAAGCAAAGTCCACCATGCAAGGTATTTCATGTGAGTGACATCATGTACCACAAACCTTTTGATCTGCTCATGTCATATGGAGCAAGGCATTCTTTTGACTACATTGTCCCCCTACTGTCAGTTGATAACAGTTTAAAGGTTAAACAGTCTCCTGCATGTGTCTTGTTCAAGTAAAAGGTAGACATCCTGTGTTTCAGCCCTGGCTAAAAGCTGTAAGTCTACTATGGACAAATTCTTTCTTTAACTTTTTTTTTTGTCTGTCCATAGAAACCAAAATTGTTATTTTATTTACTTTTAAATTGGTCGGTGCGATTTGTATAGGCCTTTAGGTCAAATGTTATGTTTGAATTGTTTGTTCTTAAATAAACATTTTAAGAACATATTTTAATGTTTTAAACATTTTTCTTGAATGTATTGTGAATTCCAAGTGCTTTGATTTCCATTTACAAGGGAGATAGTAATTACATTGTAATTTACAACACTGGACAGAGTTAAAACACATGTTTACACTAATAAGAGTCACCCCAGATCAACACTAGTGAGTAATTACATTAACACTGGACAGAGTTAAACCCATTTTTACACTAGTAAGAGTCACCTCAGATCAGCACTAGTGAGTGTCAATATAACACTCTAAAGTGTTGATTACCCCTTAGTGTTAAATGTGATCAACACCGGCCAGTGTAGTGCAGTGTAATTTTTTTTGCACTATTTGGTGTTAAATCAACACTAGAAATGTAACACTTTGATCAGTGTACTTTTTACACTGTAGGGTGGGACCATATGTACTCGCTGTCAGTGTTAAATGTAACACTTAAAGTGTTGATTTAACACTTTCAAATTTACTGTGTACCCACTGAGCACTCGGGAACAGTGAATCAGGAACGGTGCTCAACTTGTCCAGCCTCGCGCTATGTGCAATGAATATGAATATAAAAAGTTAATATATTTGCATGAATATCTATATACGAACAAAGATATATGTAGGTTACATTGTGATGGGTACAGGACAAGGGAGAATAATATATGTGCAGTGTGCACATATATTCTTTGTGTGCACTCACATAATATGTGAGGTAATATTTCGATTTATGTTGGTGGAAATGGTATCCATTTCAAAGCGTTTCTCCTGTTTCATCCTTCTGCCAGCGGAGTCGCAGTTGACATTTCTCGAGTTTCTATGCGTACGCATGGATCACAGTGTGCGTAGCCTAGAGGTGCGCACAGTTTTTATGAATCCCAGAATTGCGGGAAAATTTGCTTACGCACCTTAGTGTGTGTACGCAAGCTTTATAAATGAGGCCCCAGGTCTCATCAGTCATATTTTAAAGAGATAAGACCTTCAGCCCTAATTGATGTCACTTAGACACACGCACACACACACACACACACACACACACACACACACACACATAGGACTTTGGACACACAGAGGACTTACACGTATTAGTGTTCTCTTTCACTTTCTTGCCGTAAGATGCTATTTTTTGGCATCGACCTAGTCTATGTTACTAATGAGATGAAAGATTGGCCGTTCAATGTTATCTGTCATCTATATACACAATCTCTCCTCTCATACACAGTGTTTTAGGAGTTATGGGGCCGGTTTCACAGACAAGGCTTAAGCCTAATCCTAGACTAAAAAACATCTTCAATGGAGATTTTACATTGAAAGTGTGATTTAGTCCAGGACTAGGCTTAAGCCTTGTCTCTGAAACCGGCCCATGGTGTCTTACCAATTCCATTGATTAAAGATAGGCTTATCATGTAAACGTGTTACTCTGTTTTGTAAAGCTTGTTTCTTTCACAGAGCTCCAAGAAGAGTCAGACGGAGGACAGCCCGGCCCCAGAGGAAGAAGAGGAGCCCAAGGCTGGAGGCTGCTTCTGTAAGTCTGCTGACAGGAAGACCCTTCTGCTGTATGGTTGATACTGCATGAACCAGCTAATCCTCAACATTACTACAAGCATCAATACACTAGACTAGGAGACTAAATTTAATCCTTGAAAAACCAAGAATTCTGTGACAAGTTCATGTCTCTCTCTCTGTGTCTCTCTGTCTCTCTCTCTGTCTGTCTCTTCTCTCTGTCTCTCTCTCTGTCTCTCTCTGTCTCTCTCTCTCTCTCTGTCTCTCTCTGTCTCTCTCTCTCTGTCTCTCTGTCTCTCTCTCTGTCTGTCTCTTCTCTCTGTCTCTCTCTCTGTCTCTCTCTGTCTCTCTCCGTCTCTCTCTCTCTCTCTCTCTGTCTCTCTCTCTCTGTCTTTCGCTCTCACGTTATCTCTTTCTCTCTCTCTCTCTCTCTCTCACGTTTTCTCTCTCTCTCTCACGTTTTCTCTCTCTCTCTCACATTATCTCTCTCTCTCTCTTGTCTCTAGCGGCCGTCTGCAAGGGCCTGTGTATGCCCTTCAAGAAGGCCTCAAGAAAGACCACACCTGAATCTATCTCTGCATCTATCTAATTAACTAAATGTGTTTCTTGCATTCAACCTATTGTATTCCTTGTCTTTTGTCATTCCACAGTTGGATTTAATCATCCACATTACCAGAGTGATTCATTGACACCGAATAGGAAATTCTCCTACATTTCAGCAAACACAGCATGAACATTCTCAACAGAATCGAAAAACATTTCAGTATGTTTGTTTCTTTGTCTAGATTGAGCACTCAAGATTTGACATATTGATGCATCCAAAAGAGAGGGTTCACACTAACTGTTTACACTTTTCCCCCTCCATAGACAAGAAAATAGAGAAGCTTGACGCTGAGGATCTTGAGCAATTCGAGAAAAATCACAACTGAAGTGGCTCCAAACATTAAACACTCATCATTTCATTATTTATGAGGATTATATGCTTTATTGACCAAAATACTATATTGTTTTGTTGTACCACAGTGAATATGCAATATTTTGGACCGTGCTTGAACTAAACTAGTCGAAGGGAGTTATTGGCTATGAAACAAATAAATAGTAGCTCCTGAAACTATTCACTTACATTCTGCACTTTTTTGTTTGCTAATGGTACTTGTTATAATAAAGATTGACTACTATCTCTGCCTCTTGTATAGTTTTCTTTACCCTTTGTTGGTTTCAATAAAAAGAAATAACAGAGACAACAGGTTTAGTTATTATTTACCACAAAAAAGCGAAAAGAGAATGTAGACCTATTTGATACCAACCTATAGTACAGTACAGTACGGTATGTGGGAAATGCTTACAGAACAGTAATATTCAAGTAAAAAGCTTACAGTGATATTGGTGATCAAATGTCAACTAAACCCTGAGATACTGTGGTAGTACAGTTAAAAGGATTAATTAGGCAAAACACACATTCCCACTGTTGATTGAGTCAGATTTGTCTTGAACAATGAAAACATTGTTATTTTCTAGATTGCAAAAAAGAATAAATGTTTAATATACATATTTTTTCAGCAAAATAGAATTTAGAATAAAATGTTTAATGTCAGACTGATTATGTCATCCATCTGAGTTTAAGTAGAATCCATTGAGCTGTCCTCTTGAGAGACGCACAGTAATGACCTGTTCAAGATATCACATTGGGCCAAAGTCAGGTTCAGGTCTTTGAAGGTCCTGCGGGGGACATCCATAGTTTCAATGATACCATGCTCATACAGTGTCCCAAATCTGGCCTCTGCAGTGGCTCTCACCGTCAGTAAGGTGTCTGTAGGTAGGACGTCTTGCTGAAATCTCCTCCCACATGGGACTCGGATGGCAAGAAGCAAACCTGGCTGACCGCCAGGGGGGAACACAGAAGGGTTCTCTGTCTCTCTGATCGTCACACCTGGGTCTAGAGGTTTGGGGCAGACCGTGCAGTGGACCTCAGACACATTATCCATCTCAGGATTGCTACGGAACGCTGGCTGGAGACTCACGGAGGAGAGACAGTGTTCATGCCGAGCCTGAACAATGAGGTTGTCAGACAGACTGAGCTTGGAAGTCTTCTCCTCCATGCCTCTCGAGGAGTCATCCTTTGATGGCTTCTTCTCAATGGAGGGGAGGGGCTTGTACTTATTCAATGACAGTGAAGGTACTGCAGGAACAGACTGCAGGAGATCTGTGACTTGGTCTGCACTCAGCTGGCTGTTCTGTCTGAGGAGAGTGTGGGAGCGGAGACAGCGGTCTGACCTGTCATAACCCATCATCCTGGGAGGCATAGGGGTCACCGGTCTATTTTGGGAGGCATCCATATGCAGGTCGTGGGTGGGTTTACTACGGTTACGCCGTTTAGAGGATTTTGGCCTGGTCAAATGCATGCTTCTCCACTGAACTCTAATCTCGTAGATCTTTAGCCGTTGTCAAGGCAGAGTCCAGATTATTCCTCTCAATCTAAAGATGGGGTATAAACATTTAGAGAAATAGAAATGGGTTTACATGTGACATTATTTCAGACCTGGTCAGTGAGTCACACTTACTTCTTTAAATCAAATCAAACCTTATAATTCATCAAAAAGACCCAACTGTTTAGAAATTATTCTGGAATTCTGGATTCTGGATTCAGAAAAGCAGAAAAGCAAAATTCAGAAAAGCAAAAAGCATCTAATATAGTCAAGTTGCCACTAATGGCCAGCAATGATGCCCAAGATGTCCATGCTGACGTTACTTTACAGCTGTTGACAGAGTTGTTGGCTAAAGCCAAGGAATGTAATACGATGACATTATTATGAGTATCTTATTACATCCTTGGCTAGTCTAGAGCCATGCTAGCTAGTACAGTAGTTACCCCTCCGAGCCTCACTTGTTGTTGATTCGTGGTTAAAACAGCCAGCTAAACTGAACATTTTTGCCAATAAAAATACCAATCTTGCAAGATAAGAACTCTAACAAACTGAAACATCCCGCATACCTTGCTTGCATTTAGAGGAAAAACAGCAAATTATCAATTTTCCATTTCAGTTTCAATATTCAAGCGGAATGTATCTCAGCGTCTGTGAAGTGACATAACCAACGCAGCTGCGTTCCCTTGACAACCAGGCTAGCGCGCCAAAAGGTGGAGACAGGGAGAGCGCGCCGCCTGCTGCAAGGTGCACGGAGGAGCCTGCAGCATCCATTACATTTCGAGCTGTTTATTTATTTATTTTATTTGTAGAGGGACAATGCATATTAATGAACATTACAAATGACATACTCAGTCTGACATTAAACATTTTATTCTAAATTCTATTTTGCTGAAAAAATATGTATATTAAACATTTATTCTTTTTTGCAATCTAGAATAGAAAATAACAATGTTTTCATTGTTCAAGACAAATCTGACTCAATCAACAGTGGGAATGTGTGTTTTGCCTAATTAATCCTTTAACTGTACTACAGGGTTTAGTTGACATTTGATCACCAATATCACTGTAAGCTTTTTACTTGAATATTACTGTTCTGTAAGCATTTCCCACATACCGTACTGTACTGTACTATAGGTTGGTATCAAATAGGTCTACATTCTCTTTTCGCTTTTTTTGTGGTAAATAATAACTAAACCTGTTGTCTCTGTTATTTCTTTTTATTGAAACCAACAAAGGGTAAAGAAAACTATACAAAAGGCAGAGATAGTAGTCAATCTTTATTATAACAAGTACCATTAGCAAAGAACTATAAAACAAAAAAGTGCAGAATGTAAGTGAATAGTTTCAGGAGCTACTATTTATTTGTTTCATAGCCAATAACTCCCTTCGACTAGTTTAGTTCAAGCACGGTCCAAAATATTGCATATTCACTGTGGTACAACAAAACAATATAGTAATTTGGTCAATAAAGCTTTTCTCAAATATATCTTATTCCTAACAATTTAGGTACATTTCTTACAATCTTATTTTTACTTGGTAAAAGTGTCTTCTGTCAGTTAACAGAATAAGATGGTTGATTGGAAAGATTTTCCTATTTTGACTCAAACCTTCTTGTCAGTGTCAAGCTTATTGAATGTGACTGAACATACTTTCACTGTGAGTGAGAAACAACCTCTCATCAAATATGATATTAGCAAAGCACTAGCAGCGAAAACAAAAACAAAATTATAGAGCAACAGCTCTATCTTCACAGTATTCACACAATACAATTGGATTATCATTAAACATATCCAACTATCAAGAATGTATTTAGTGTTTTGTGATCCTGAAATTCTTTTGTTAATCACTTGAGGATTGTTAGTCTAGCGACTAGATAATGGTCAATTGCCTTATTGTTACTTAACATAAGACAATTCTCCAGTGTGGTTGACCATTTAAGTTACCCAATGTCGTCTTACATATCTTTCCATTCTTATCATTCTATATGATAAAGGGTTTTAAATCAACACAGCAAACATATAATCCTCATAAATAATGAAATGATGAGTGTTTAATGTTTGGAGCCACTTCAGTTGTGATTTTTCTCTAATTGCTCAAGATCCTCAGCGTCAAGCTTCTCTATTTTCTTGTCTATGGAGGGGGAAAAGTGTAAACAGTTAGTGTGAACCCTCTCTTTTGGATGCATCAATATGTCAAATCTTGAGTGCTCAATCTAGACAAAGAAACAAACATACTGAAATGTTTTTCGATTCTGTTGAGAATGTTCATGCTGTGTTTGCTGAAATGTAGGAGAATTTCCTATTCGGTGTCAATGAATCACTCTGGTAATGTGGATGATTAAATCCAACTGTGGAATGACAAAAGACAAGGAATACAATAGGTTGAATGCAAGAAACACATTTAGTTAATTAGATAGATGCAGAGATAGATTCAGGTGTGGTCTTTCTTGAGGCCTTCTTGAAGGGCTTACACAGGCCCTTGCAGACGGCCGCTAGAGACAAGAGAGAGAGAGAGAGATAATGTGAGAGAGAGAGAGAGAGAAAACGTGAGAGAGAGAGAGAAAACGTGTGAGAGAGAGAGAGAGAGAGAGAGAGAAAGAGATAACGTGAGAGCGAAAGACAGAGAGAGAGAGAGAGACAGAGAGAGACAAAGAGACAGACAGAGAGAGAGACAGAGAGACACAGAGAGAGAGACATTAACTTGTCACAGAATTCTTGGTTTTTCAAGGATTACATTTAGTCTCCTAGTGTATTGATGCTTGTAGTAATGTTGAGGATTAGCTGGTTCATGCAGTATCAACCCTACAGAAGAAGGGTCTTCCTGTCAGCAGACTTACAGAAGCAGCCTCCAGCCTTGGGCTCCTCTTCTTCCTCTGGGGCCGGGCTGTCCTCCGTCTGACTCTTCTTGGAGCTCTGTGAAAGAAACAAGCGTTACAAAACAAAGTAACACGTTTACATGATAAGCCTATCTTTAATCAATGGAATTGGTAAGACACCATGGGCCCTATTATGCACTTCTTAACTTGCCGTCTTAAGTCTTAATTAAGACGCACCGCCAGGTTAAGACCTACCGCCACCCTTATTATGCGCTTCATACGCGCTACTGCTATTATGCTGGTGTCGATAGGCGCCCACACATAAGACGTAATACTCCCGTGCATATATTACTCATTGTGGGAGTGTTCATATGTTAATGAAGTGCACTAGGCGCCTATTATGTTTGTGTTGTGCTAAGAAACGTAGATCCACACGGGTATACAAACTGAGCTCAGTTTACTTGCCATGTGCCATTCATTCTGACAACACACACACACCGTCGTAAAGCTCTAACAGACGTACGTAACGTGACGTCGTAAAGGGCAACAAAGTGCTGCAAAGACAATGACACTGTCGTACATAACATTTCCCCCCCCTTTCCAAAACTCAAACAACTAAAGTAACAGTCAAACAGGAGTAGGGCCTGAAGGCCTATGTGTGAAATTTAGTGACATAGTCCTGGAGGTGTGCAGGGCGAGCCCGTTCCCGCTGTGGCCTATCGACCTCCCCCCTGGGCTGTGACCCTGCGAGGAAGCCAGGGTTAGGTGGAGGAGGGTGAGGAAGAGGAACAGCAGGTAGAGGCTGAGCGGGTGGAGGCCACATAGGCAGTGGCTGCGGCGGAGCCTGGGGCGGCCTAGCTGCCCTTAGCAGTACAGGACTCGAGGCCTTTGAGACAGTTCTATCTGTCTCTGCTGCACCGGCTGCTGGCAGCAGTGTGGCCATGGCAGGCCCAGGAGGACCAGGCACCCTCCGCAGTCGGCTGGCGTGCCAGCGGGATCCGTCGCTCAGCAGGAACGTGGCTGGCCCCAGCTGACGTGTCACCTGAAGGGGCTGAGACCAGAAAGATGCCATCTTGCTATGTCGCTGGGGCCTACGGGCCCGAACCCAGTCGGACACCTTGATGGTGGTGGTCTTTACTCCACGTTTCTTGTCGAAGCGTCGCTTCATCTCCCCCTGATGTGTGGCCACTGCTGCTTGAGCAGCATCTCGGGTGCTGCCTGCTGCAGGTGTCACTGCATCCCGGGACCTGAGTCTGTTCAGTGGCAAGTCCATCTCACGGCCAAGCATGAGGGATGCTGGAGAGGTCTGCGTTGTTGCATGCTGACTAGCTCTGTAGTGCAACAGTGTTTGGTTGAGTGCGGCCTGGAATGTGCACCCCTGGAACAGATGTGCTCGGATCCCATTTTTAAGGCTTTGGTTGAAACGTTCCACCCCCCCGTTGGCCTGAGGGTGGAAGTATGCCGTGCGGATGTGCTTGATCCCCTTGGTGCGGAGGAAGTCCGAGAACTCTGCTGAGATGAACTGGGGCCCATTATCTGTGGTGATGGTGAGTGGCAGACCCCATCTAGCAAACAGGCCATCCAGGATGTCAATAATGGTCCGTGTTGTGACCGTTCCTGCTGGGACCACTTCAGGCCATTTGGAGTGGAGGTCGTATGCCACCACCAGAAAGCGTTGGTGGTGCGGGACCCCTCGGCCATGGATCTCTCCACAGATATCAAGCTGGAGATGCTCCCATGGGCGGGGCGGCCATGGGGTAGGCTGCAGGGGTGTTGAGGCTGGCAACCCACTTTTCCCGCTGAGCAGACATGGTGCACAGTCCTTGACCATTGTTTCGATGTCACGGTCGATGCCTGGCCACCACACCAGGTCGCGGCATCGTTGCTTGACCCTCACTATGCCCAAATGACCTTCGTGCGCCATGGACATGACACGCGCACGCAGGCCACTTGGGATCACAGTGCAGAGGCCCCTGGAGACACAGACGTCCCCCCAGCATGAGAGTTCGTGCCGTACTCTAGCGAACGGGGCCAGATCCTCCGGCACCCGTGATGGCCATCCGGTGCGTATGTAGGTGCGCAGGGTGGATAGCAAAGGGTCCTGTTCCGATTCCCGCTGCAGCTCCTCTAGTGACACTGCTGTCTGCAGGGGCCCATGCAACATCTGGATGAGCTCTGGCTCTGTGTCGTCATCCGGAGAGACAGTTGGGGTGGGGGCCTCGATAGACCGAGAGAGGAGGTCAGCCACTACGTTGTCCCTCCCCGGGGTGAACCTGAGCTGGTAGTCATACTGCCTGAGCCGCTCCCCCCACCTGTGCAAACGGAGAGGCCTGTGCCCACTGCCTGAGGCTGACAGCAGTGTGGTCAGGGCCTGGTGGTCTGTACGGAGGGTGAACCGCCGGCCGTATAGATAGAGGTGCCACCTCTCACATGCCCAGACACAGGCTAGAGCTTCGCGTTCGCCGACTGAATACCTCTGTTCGGTGGGGCTAAGAGCCCTGGAGGCAAAGGCAACTGGCCGCTCGACGCCGTCCTGAACCTGTGAGAGCACGGCACCCACCGCCCCGGCTGAGGCGTCACAGGTGACGAGGGTAGGGCTGGAAGGGTCAAAGTGGGCCAGGATGGGGGTTGTGGTGAGCTGGATCTTCAGCGAGTGGAACGCCCTTGAGCATGCTGCAGTCCACTTCCATGGCTCCTCTTTCTTGAGCAGTTGGCGAAGGGGAGCTGTGGTCTGAGAGTAGTGGGGCAGGAACCGTAGGTAATAAGCTGTCATGCCCAGGAATGAGGCTACTTGGGAAGCAGAGGTGGGCTCCGGAATCCGGTGTATGGCGTCGACATTGGACAGGAGAGGTGTGATGCCCTTTGCTGTGAGGCGAAACCCCACAAAGTCGATGGCGGTAGCGGCGAAGGAGCATTTCTCTGTGTTCAGGGTCAGATTATTGTCCAGGAGGGCTGCAAACACCCTGTGAAGCCGCTCGTTGTGTGTTGGCACATCTGGGGCATGGACCACGATGTCATCCAAGAACACCGCGACCCCAGGGATACCAGCAAGGATGGTGGTCATGACCTTCTGGAAGCAGCTGGGGGCGGAGCTAAGCCCGAAAGGCATTCGGGTGTACCGGAAGACCCCAGCGTGCGATACAAAGGTTGTCAAGTCTCTGCTGGCTGGGTGGAGGGGAACCTGGAGATAGCCCTGGCGCAGGTCGAGCTTTGTGAAAACCGTGGAGCCGTAGAAGTGGGTGGTCAGCTCCTCTGAGGTAGGCAAGGGATATTTATCTGGAATCACCGCCTTGTTGACAGACCGCAGGTCCACACAGACTCTCAACCCCCCTGACTTTTTCTTAGCGATGACCAGGTTTGAAATCCAGGGGGCGGCGTTGACCGGCTCGATGATGCCTGCCTGCAGCAGCAAGTTGAGTTCCTTTGTGACATCATCCCTCAGAGCGAGAGGGATCCGGCGCAGGGGCTGCATGACTGGTGACACCTCTGTGTTCACCAGGGGTCTGTGTGTGAAGGCTGTGAGGCAACCCAGTCCATCGAACAGCGCTGGCCATTTCTGCTCCCAGGTGGAGGTGACATGTTGAATGGCTGACCCACTGTCGTCATGCAGTGTGAATCCCAGGCCCGTGAACAGGTCGAGGCCCAGCAGATTGGCACCCCGCTTAGCGATGTGGAATGGGAATGCAGACATGTGCTTAGATCCATAGTGCACTGGTACCTGAAGGATGCCCACAATCTCTATCTTAGAGCTATCATATCCGCACAGAGGAGTGGAGGGCTGCTGCAATGGCAGGTGGGCAAAGAATTTGTTGTAGGTGCTGAGATTGAGAAGAGACGCAGCCGCGCCTGTATCCAGTAACAAGGGAAGGCTGACCTCACCCAGCTGCACTGTGCATGTTTTAAAGCTCACATGGTTTGTAGACACAGTTCTAATTTCAGTATGGTCGCTGCGAGTTGAGCGGGGTCTGGACTGTGGGGGATGAGCCGCAGGAGCAGACCTGCACAATAGCAAAATGGTTGGGCTTCAAACAGTTCCTGCATGTCTGCCCTCGAGCTGGGCAGTTAGGAGCCCGTGCATTGTGTGAGCTAGCCCCACAGTTATTACAGCTATCAGAGCTACGTGTGTTCCCCTGTCTGCGAGCTTGCTGCACTGGGAACCACGCATCTGTGTCCTCTTGGCTGTTCTGGTAGGCAGGCTGAAGCTGTTGCGTGAGTGAGGCCGTGGGGGCGGAGTCGGAGCGTGAGCTGGCAGTCAGCATGCTAGTACACTGTAACGCTGATTCTACCTGCATGGCTTTAGCTAGAGCATCATCTAGTGTTAGCTCATCTGGCTCCAAAAGTAATTTCTCCCTGATTTTCTCACACAATGTCCCTTCAATAAGCTGATCCCGTACGATTTGATCGTGAATCACCCCGTAGTTGCATTTTCGCGCCAAATCCCTGAGATCGGTCACGTAGCTCAGAACAGACTCACCGGGGCGTTGAAGCCGTTTTCGTAGCTTGTACCGCCGGAGAAGCACCCGTTGTTTGCCGGCAAAGTGATTAGTGAGGAGAGCGACAGCTTCCTCGTAGGTCTCAGCGCAGCCGAGGGCTCGGAATATCCTCTGACCCTCCGTACCGAGACAGTGACGGAGCAGCGCCATTTTCCACTTGTCGGACATTTCTGTGAAGTCCATGGCGTCTAGGTAGACAGTAAAGTCATCCAGCCATCCTTCCCACGGAATCGGAGGCTCGCCGGGCAGAGACAAGAAAGGTGCCGGTGGTGGCAAAGTAAATTCAGCCATCTTCGTCGCCAATATTATGTTTGTGTTGTGCTAAGAAACGTAGATCCACACGGGTATACAAACTGAGCTCAGTTTACTTGCCATGTGCCATTCATTCTGACAACACACACACACACCGTCGTAAAGCTCTAACAGACGTACGTAACGTGACGTCGTAAAGGGCAACAAAGTGCTGCAAAGACAATGACACTGTCGTACATAACAGCGCCCCTGCTATTATGCGATCTGACTTTGCTCCTAGCGCTAAGAAGTGGTTTGAAAAGTTCTTAAGTTTAGACTTCATGCACGTTTTGAAACACGAGCGCGCCTCCGCGGTTTGCGCATGCATGTGGGCACACATGAACACGCACGTGGCTCCACGGCAAGACGTCAATTACGGTCACAGTATAAATGCTTTATTTCAGAAGGGAGAGGCAGAGAAGCGCGCTGACCTCCTTCTTAGGACTTCCATAATAGCATAGCGCTAATGACTCAACGCAGCCGGTTCTTAAAGGGAATGGCACCTGGCACGCTGATTGGGTTGATTGAGAAGACGCCCAAAACACACCCATGACTAATTTCTTTGCTTAGCGCCGGGTTTTAGGCGCCCACTACCGCAAGCATAATAGCAAAGTGGCCTTGACCACGCCTCCACGTCTTACGTTTAGATCTACCGCCTCGTCTTATTGCTTAAGACTTATGAAGTGCATAATAGGGCCCCATAACTCCTAAAACACTGTGTATGAGAGGAGAGATTGTATAGATGACAGATAACATTGAACGGCCAATCTTTCATCTCATTAGTAACATAGACTAGGTCGATGCCAAAAAATAGCATCTTACGGTGTTGTGTCCTGTTTATACCGCCAGTGGGCGCTAGTATGCAAGTGATGTATGCAGTGACGGAAGTGATGTATGCACTTCCGGAGGTGAAGAACGGGAGTTGGATAAATGGCGAATTGAACAGCAGCAGCGTGTCTCCCGGTCTCATTCTTTTACGAACTACTGTCTTACTACAGAATACCACATTTTTGGCGACGAGGATGGCTATTTCCGTACCCTTACCTACACCGTTCATGCCTGTGCCAGGCGAACCTGCTATTTCTTTTCCTACTTGGTTGAGAATGTTTGAAAATTACATGCTCGTAATTGATGCTACCGGAGAAAAATGGCCGGAGGAAAGAAAGCGCGCGGTTCTTCTCCATGCACTGGGGACCGAAGGACAAAGACTGTTCTACACTCTAAAGGATACGGGTGTTACCTACACTTCTGCCGTGGATGGACTGAAAAAGTACTTTGTTCCTAAGGTGAATGTGATTGCTGAACGTCACAAATTTCGACAGAGAGCTCAGGGTCCTGACGAGACGGTTAATCAGTTCCTTGCTTCATTACGCGAGCTAGCTGCAGCTTGTGAATTTGGCGCCATGGAGGAACAAATGATTCGTGATCAACTGATTGAGCGTGTTGCTAATACACGCATACGAGACAGACTTTTGCTTGAATCGGACTTGTCTCTGGACAAAGCTACTTCAATGGCCTTACAAATCGAGGCTGGACTACGGAACTCCAACGTTCTCTCTGGAGCTACAGCTTCGGTGAGAGCCATCGAGAAACAGCCGACGAGGAGGAGGTTCGACAAGGGCAAGAAGACAGATCCGACGACGACTGCACCTGCCACGGTCTACAGCCAGCCAGCTACAACTGGGAATCAGCGCGCCTGCTTCCGATGCGGATCCACAGGACACTTAGCTAACAAGCCTACATGCCCGGCGGTTAAGGTGACTTGCAATACATGCGGAAAAGTTGGACATTTTTCCAAGGTGTGTAGATCGGCTCAAAAAGAGGTGCGTGAGGTAATGGTGAATGACGTTACTGTGCTTTACATGCAGGGGGCCGTCGTGAATGATAAAATTATGTGTACTGTACGAGTTGATGCAAATTATCATTCCCATGATGTTGAGCTGATAGTGGATACAGGCTCATCTGTTTCTATTATTCCAGAGAGTACTTACCAGACACTTTTCCATACATGTGTCCTTGCTGAGCCTACAGTGAATCTGCTTACTTACTCCAGAGAGAAAATTCCTGTTAAAGGTTGCATGCATGCTACAGTTGTTCATAATGGACATTCAGTTACAGGGTCATTGATAGTGGTTGAATCAGGAAATGCATTGCTGGGACTAGATTTATTTGTAGCATTGCAGATGTGCATTGAGGGTAACAAAATTATTACTGTTAGCTCTGCTAGCTCTCCTACTGTGCTCCGAGCACCTACTGTACAGAGTACCACTCCACAGACCGAACCAGAGGTTCTAGTACAGGAGTTAGGGTGTGCAAAAGGTTTTATGCACAAAATACAGGTTAAACCAGATGCTGTGCCAGTACAGCAGAAATTGAGGAGGCTTCCGTTCTCAGTGAGGCAGGCTGTGACCGATGAGCTCGCAGATCTACAGGAAAAAGGCGTTATAGAACGTATAGACGCATCTCCATGGGTTTCCCCTATAGTTGTGACCCAGAGAAAGGGGGGAGGAAAGCCTCGCCTGTGTGTTGACCTCAGAGAACCTAATAAGGCAATCATCAGTGACTGTCATCCCTTACCGCACATGGATGAACTGTTCGCTGAGCTCCGTGGAGCCACAGTCTTTTCTACTATAGACTTAGCCTCTGCTTATCACCAGTTGCCATTGCATCCAGATAGCCGTGATTTAACTGCGTTTATCACGCATGAGGGTCTCTTTCGTTTCTGCCGAGTGCCATTTGGCCTCGCTTCTGCTCCTTCAGCTTTTCAGAAAATGATGTCGACTGTACTGACAGGCCTGCCAGGCGTACAGGCCTACCTGGATGATGTGATTTGCTACGGCGTCACACAGCAGGATCACGATGTCAGCTTACGGAGAGTGCTACATGCTCTAAATGAAGTGGGACTTAAACTGAACATGCACAAGTGTAAGTTCAACCAGAAAGCTCTGCGCTTCCTGGGCCACACTGTGTCCAAAGATGGTCTTCATCCTGACCAAGACGGGGTCAGTGCTGTGGCGAACGCGCCTGCCCCGCACGACACATCCTCCCTGCGGTCCTTCCTAGGACTTGCATCGTGGTATAGTAAATTCATACCTGACTTCTCTACTGTGGTGGAACCGCTACGTGCTACACTCAGGGAATCTACTGACACTAAGTTTGAATGGACAGCGGATGCAGAGTCCAGTTTTACTGAGGTTAAGAGACTGATTACTGAGAGTCCTACCTTAGCATTATATGATCCTGAGTTACCTACTTATGTCACTACCGATGCTTCTAACTATGGATTGGGGGCTGTAATGAGCCAGATTCACCCAGACAATACAGAGAGAACCATAGCCAAAACTGCGCCTGCACCACTTACCCCAGTGGAACTGCCAGGTGGACCATGGGAGAAGGTGGCCATTGACATTGTTGGTCCCTTTGACTGTGCGACATGGGACTGCCGTTATGCTATTACACTCACAGACTATTACAGTAAGTGGCCAGAGGTGGCGTTTGTCTCTACTGTAACTACAGAGGCGGTTATTAGCTTCTTGACTACAGTGTTTAGTCGTGAAGGTAACCCTTCCTTCCTGGTCTCTGACAATGGATGTCAGTTTACCTCCCATGCTTTTGCAAGCTTTCTGGGAGAGAGAGAGATAAAGCACCTGCGTTCCAGTGTTTATTATCCAAGAGCCAACGGGGCTATTGAGAGATTTAATCGAGTTCTCAAAGAGTGTATTCAGACGGCTGAGAGAATGCACAAGCCATGGAAACATGCAGTAACAGAGTTCTTACTGAACTATC
The DNA here is from genome assembly GCF_963989245.1 of Nansenia antarctica. Classification (NCBI taxonomy): domain Eukaryota; kingdom Metazoa; phylum Chordata; class Actinopteri; order Argentiniformes; family Microstomatidae; genus Nansenia; species Nansenia antarctica. The sequence continues at coordinate 40,732,666 of NC_137676.1, forward strand.
GCGCTACGCCGCATGCTACTACAGGAGCTACTCCCTTTGAGTTGCTGAGGAACAGAAAGATGCGTACAAAACTAAATGTCCTCCCTGTCTCACAACAAATTAAGTCACATGAGAAAGTGCAGGAGACAGTGAGACGCAAGCAACAGGAGAGTAAGGAGTACACAGACAGAATGAGGGGAGCGAAAGTGCCCATGTTCCAAGTGAATGACACCGTACGTGTCCGCAGACCGGAGCATGTAAAAAAGGGATCATCAAGATTCACAGAACCGCTGACAGTAGTTAGTAAAGCAGGACAGAATACATACCTGCTCAGTGATGGTCGAAAATGGAATGCATCCAAGCTTACACGCTTCCCCAAGGATGCTCTGTCTGGCACCAGTGGTGAAAAGGAGATTGAGCTAGAGGAGTTCACGGTGCCCGAGACAGAGAATGTGTTTAATGAACCAGGTCCAAGAAGGAACCTGAGAGTCAGAAACCCACCTAGGTGGCTGGTAGACTTTGTGCCGTAGAGAACGTACTAAAAGGGTAGGATAGAACACGGTTCTAACTTAGTACAAAAAGGTCCTACAATGCAATGACAAAAGTGAATGTTCATTTCATGTTTCACTGTCATAAACTGTTTATTGTTGTTATTCATTATGCTGATTCATTCATTTTCATTTCCTTCGTTTTCATTTTATTTCAATTGTACTGACACCAGTCTACAGAATATTGCATTCGTTGAGGACTGTAATCCCTTTAAGAAAGGGGGAAATGTTGTGTCCTGTTTATACCGCCAGTGGGCGCTAGTATGCAAGTGATGTATGCAGTGACGGAAGTGATGTATGCACTTCCGGAGGTGAAGAACGGGAGTTGGATAAATGGCGAATTGAACAGCAGCAGCGTGTCTCCCGGTCTCATTCTTTTACGAACTACTGTCTTACTACAGAATACCACATACGGCAAGAAAGTGAAAGAGAACACTAATACGTGTAAGTCCTCTGTGTGTCCAAAGTCCTATGTGTGTGTGTGTGTGTGTGTGTCTAAGTGACATCAATTAGGGCTGAAGGTCTTATCTCTTTAAAATATGACTGATGAGACCTGGGGCCTCATTTATAAAGCTTGCGTACGCACACTAAGGTGCGTAAGCAAATTTTCCCGCAATTCTGGGATTCATAAAAACTGTGCGCACCTCTAGGCTACGCACACTGTGATCCATGCGTACGCATAGAAACTCGAGAAATGTCAACTGCGACTCCGCTGGCAGAAGGATGAAACAGGAGAAACGCTTTGAAATGGATACCATTTCCACCAACATAAATCGAAATATTACCTCACATATTATGTGAGTGCACACAAAGAATATATGTGCACACTGCACATATTGTATATTATTCTCCCTTGTCCTGTACCCATCACAATGTAACCTACATATATCTTTGTTCGTATATAGATATTCATGCAAATATATTAACTTTTTATATTCATATTCATTGCACATAGCGCAAGGCTGGACAAGTTGAGCACCGTTCCTGATTCACTGTTCCCGAGTGCTCAGTGGGTACACAGTAAATTTGAAAGTGTTAAATCAACACTTTAAGTGTTACATTTAACACTGACAGCGAGTACATATGGTCCCACCCTACACAGTGTAAAAAGTACACTGATCAAAGTGTTACATTTCTAGTGTTGATTTAACACCAAATAGTGCAAAAAAAAAATACACTGCACTACACTGGCCGGTGTTAATCACATTTAACACTAAGGGGTAATCAACACTTTAGAGTGTTATATTGACACTCACTAGTGCTGATCTGAGGTGACTCTTACTAGTGTAAAATGGGTTTTAACTCTGTCCAGTGTTAATGTAATTACTCACTAGTGCTGATCTGGGGCGACTCTTATTAGTGTAAAAATGGGTTTTTAACTCTGTCCAGTGTTAATGTAATTACTCACTAGTGTTGATCTGGGGTGACTCTTATTAGTGTAAACATGTGTTTTAACTCTGTCCAGTGTTGTAAATTACAATGTAATTACTATCTCCCTTGTAAATGGAAATCAAAGCACTTGGAATTCACAATACATTCAAGAAAAATGTTTAAAACATTAACATATGTTCTTAAAATGTTTATTTAAGAACAAACAATTCAAACATAACATTTGACCTAAAGGCCTATACAAATCGCACCGACCAATTTAAAAGTAAATCAAATAACAATTTTGGTTTCTATGGACAGACAAAAAAAAAAAGTAAAAGAAAGAATTTGTCCATAGTAGACCTACAGCTTTTAGCCAGGGCTGAAACACAGGATGTCTACCTTTTACTTGAACAAGACACATGCAGGAGACTGTTTAACCTTTAAACTGTTATCAACTGACAGTAGGGGACAATGTAGTCAAAAGAATGCCTTGCTCCATATGACATGAGCAGATCAAAAGGTTTGTGGTACATGATGTCACTCACATGAAATACCTTGCATGGTGGACTTTGCTTCAAAACAACTTTAAATGCATGCATATGATCATCAAAACATATGGTTTCAAGAGCTGACCCAACCAAAAAAACAGTCTCCTCTTTCACAACAATATCCTTAATTTTGTAAAATACTGGCATTTCACTGACAAATTCACCACATATGACCAAATCAAGACGATATTCTGTACCATGGTACTTCACCCATTTAACTGACAAAACATGTGTGTGCACATTCAGAGACATTCAACTTGACAGCAATCGGGTCATTGACCCTTGACATCTTTCCCGGACCTATAGTTAATCTATCCTGGCTGAATGTTTCCCAATTATATGCCATGTAATTTTGGTGTTTGTTGGCTAAGGTCATAGTGACATTCTTAAAACTCTTCAGTTGCTTTTTAAAGAAATAGTGTTTAGCCTCATAGTGCATACACCATGAGTGAAGAATGGGCCCAATATTCTGTATACAACGAGGATAATGTATCATGAAGTGGTGTTTCTGTAAGAGATTTCTATCAGGAAACAAATACTTGAAAAGCCTATGATGTTCAGCTATTAAGTGTTTAAGATAGATAGTCATACCCTCTGTTAGAACAGGAGAAAAATTGGACAGTCTCCTGCATGTGTCTTGTTCAAATGCTTCCTAAAGCCTGAAAAGGTACCAAATACACGACAACTATTCTGCTTGACCACATTTTAGTCTAAGAGTTCTACCAGGGCACATTCCATGTACCAACTTGAGATGCCTCACAAGCAAGTTGGTACTTCCATGAGTAGCATGGCAAATAAAACATATAACAGGCATCAGTGCAGTTTACCTCTAAGGCATTAGTGCAGGAGTTTGGCTCTAAGCTCAGCAACCCTTGGAGTTTCCTTCACCTTCCCTATGTCTATGTTGTACACAGTTGTCTGGATAAAGGTGTACATGCTGCGCAGAGATGTATTGTAAGCAGTACAAAAAACGAAGTGAGTCTTGAACAGCTCATCAAAGGCACCAAGAGCACTTGTTGACTTGCAGGGCAAGGCTCGCTTGTCCAGGATGATGAAGTACGCATGGATGATGCTCCTCCTGGTCCCCACTGCTAGAAGATAATGGTTGTTGGCTCTGGTCAATCGCATCAAGGTGCTGCTGGATACTGGTTCCTGCCTGAAGATGACAAACATGAAGACCATCATTAGTTCATAATAACGGCAGCAGCACGACCTATCTATCTATCTATAAGAATGGCAACACAAACCTTTTGGAATTTTACAAGATGCTGCTCAGCTTGGGATGCAGACATCTTTCCTGGTCTTTTGCGGCCTTGTGATGCAGGAGGAATCAAATGGAGCAGGAGAAGGATAGAGGAAAGGTCACTGTCCCATCCTAAACAAAGAAGATATCCTGAGTAAAATGGTTCATTCCCATCATCAGTGACATTAACATTAACATTTCAGAGTCATTTTAAATAATAATATAAATGATAATTTTTTATCATCTAACCATCAGCATTTGTGTCAGCTCCCTCATCAACTGTAGATTCAGCCATCTCGATCAGCTCCTGAAGTTCAGCTCCCTGACTGGCAAGGGTCTTGCTTAGCGTGATGATCTTTTGCTTGAATGTAGTTGGCCACCTCTCCAAAAACTTGGCTAATGTCTCCTCTCCAAACAGCAGCACAAAAAAAAATAAAAAAAAATAAAATCCTGTTCAATCTGAAAAAAATCAGGTGGTGAAGTAAGCAGTACAGGCTCTACTCGCCTTCTGCTGTTCTGCAACAGTATTGCCATGCTACGAACGGACAGAGATGGACACATGACACGTATAGAAGCAGCTGCACCGCATAAAAATAAGACAAGACAACAAACAAAACATTCGTTTTGAGTTTCAAGTCAATTTCTTTCTCACAAAATATTTTACTTTTTCTCAAACACCGTTTTGGAGGCCAATCACCAGGATTCACATGAATCGAACAATTACTATTACTACTATTATTTTGTTTACATTTACTGGCCAACCTGAATTGGCATCTAGAGATTAAACGCAATGTATACAATTTAAAAAAGTCTTACCAAGCCCTTCACATCCAGAAAGCGTGGAAATTCGGTTAGGATGGTGGAGCATTTAATCGGGTCGTGGGTCATCTTCTTCCTGTACTCAAAGGTCGATTTCATCTTCTGTTTGACCGTTTCTTCATCAGAAGAATGCTTCATAAGAGAAATGGCCTCTCTGCACTGGTCTTCACTCAGGGTAACCGAAGTGGATGGACTGGACTCCCTTTCAGCAGTTGGCCCTCCGGAGTATGGTTGAGTGGGTCGTTTCTCAGATGAAGCCGATTTCCTCTGAATGGTTTTGATTCTATTTGCGAGGTATCCATCTCCACTCTTGGGGTCGAAATAATGTTCCTTAAGAAGATGAACGTGGTTACTAATCTTAAAGAAAAAGTTAACCAAGTCTCATTTGCTCAGATACCATACCAGACAAATTAAACACAGATGCTCTTTATCAGTTGTAATATATACTTACATATCCATTTTCGGTGTAGGGATCCTTCAAGTATGGGAACAAGGAGACGATGCCTCGTGCAAACGTTTCCCTCACACTGCGCGGTGGTGCTGTCCTGAAATAAATATACACAAGCAGCATTCCTACTCTGTCAGCTAAATATCAGGAGTGATTTTAGAAGCTGTATCATGCCAATCGAGTTTGATACAAGAGAAATCTTCTCCCAATAGCAGTGGATGGCCAGCAGTAGCCTAACCAATTATTTGACTGAAATACTGATACAGAAATCATTCTTAACAAACAGCAGAGCAAGTACTGCTCTACAATTTTCATTATGAATCTTTCCTTTAAACTTACCCATGAGTCTCTGTCATCTCTGAAACAAGAATGTTGATCATCCTTCGTCTGGTGCTGTCAGTGAGGCTTTTAGATTTGGAGTATTCCTTGATGACAACCTCTCCACCAGGTTTCTTATTGAGTATGCTCTCTATCAGCTGTAAGAAAACAGCAGTGTTGAAGGGTTAGTTTACTATTTTGAACGTTAGACCCCATTTGCGGTCCCTCTATGAACCTGAAACAAAGAGAGCTTTTCTGCAGGGCTACAATAGAAGTCAATGGTAGCAGTAGCAGCCATGTCAGGAAACTCACCGAGTGGTCACTGGTGTCCGTTGATGTTCTGACCAAAAAAGTATGCTTCTTATCAGGTTTTATGTATCATTTAGCATTCAGTCGCAGTACAGCCATATGCTTCCACTGAAAATAGTTCCATGCTAAATGATACATAAAACCTGATAAGAAGCATACTTTGCGGAGATCTTTTTTGTCAGGACATCAACGGACACCAGTGACCACTCTGAGTTTCGTGACTTTGAAAACGAGAGTTTCATTTTGAGTTTGGTAGTGGCTGCTACTGGTACCATTGTCTTCTATTGTAGCCCTGCAGAAAAGCTGTTGCTAGCTCAATAATGGAGCGATCAGTGAAATGATGGTCTCTATGTTTCAGGTTCATGGTAGAGGAACCGCAAATAGGGTCTAATGTTCAAAATAGTGAACTAACCCTTTAAAATCCATTTTCTGGCACATGAATTGCAGAATGAATTACAAACATACGTTTTTTGCTTCGACATCTTTGACCTTTTCTTGAAGGGCTTCCATCCTCGCTCAAAATGATTGTATCATCCGACTCAAGGCCTGAGGCATTCATCTCAGAACCGGCAGAGGAAGGACTCATCAGGGGAGATGCTAAAATACACAATACACACAAATGTTATATTGAAAGTAATGCCACAAGTGACCAAGACTTGAAAACATAGATGGTTCCCACCCTATAGTTCCAACCACTATATCCTGATTTTACAGTTCATACATTTATGCAGTTTGAACTTCACACACTACACTGAACCGGCACCACCATAGCCCTGGACGTGATGCTGCAAAAGCTAGACAGGGAGAGGAAGGTGGGCATCGCTGCCTTCATACGCACGATAAGACTGAGTCGTCCCCTGGTGGTTCAGACTGAGGTAAAGACTGACTCCAGACTTAACCCCTATCAGACTGATAAAGACTGACTCTAACCCCTACCAGACTGAGGTAAAGACTGACTCCAGACTAACCCCTATCAGACTGACTCTAACCCCTACCAGACTGAGGTAAAGACTGACTCCAGACTAACCCCTATCAGACTGGTAAAGACTGACTCCAGACTAACCCCTACCAGACTGAGGTAAAGACTGACTCCAGACTAACCCCTATCAGACTGACTCTAACCCCTACCAGACTGAGGTAAAGACTGACTCCAGACTCACCTCTATCAGACCAGCACATGCCTTCATTGCCCAGTGTGAGCTTGAACACACAAGATCTGGCTCTTTCACCACCTCCTCAAACACATCCCCATCAACTTCAGTTCCAGATCCATCATACAGCTTTGCATCTGATAAACTGGTAACTGGGATTCCAAATTTCAGGAAAGCTGTGACAAACATTAAAGCCAACTCCCCACACGTGCACGTTGTTAACGTATTTTACTGGAATCGAGAGACATTACAAAAAAGACAACACAATCACCCCTCTACACTCTGTTAAGAACGTTAACTTTACCTCTACTGACATTGTCTAGTTAGACGTTAGCTAACTTGCCTTAATTATCTTAATGTGAACACTCGCACATGGTCGGTGACGTCAGCCCTTTGGAAACCAGTATTTTAAGATATAAGATCAGCTGGAGTGTATGGTGAACAACAATATAAAGTTATTCTAAAATGCTGCTTCTATTGAAATGCCAAAGTATCCGTTTAATTAATAGATGATTAGGAGACACTTACCGCAGTTGTTCGAAGTCACTCGAAAATGGCATTCAGTGAATTGGCGCTGTGAAAATTCTGCTCGGCTTGAAGAAACCACGTGGAACTGATTGAAAAATGATGGGCGGGGCTTTCCAGAGTACGTCTAACACCGTGTCAATTAACTCTTTGAATTATCACCAACACTGGAGGGAATATTACTCTAGCTGTTGTTGTAATATCTCGGAAAGAGTCAATGTATTTTTACACTGCATATTTAACACTGGGGAATTTACTGTGTAGTGTTAAGCATGCACAGTTACCTGAGATGCAGCAAAATATTATGTTTGGGTTGGTTTTTACCAGATTTTGGGGGGGGTTTTGTGGCTCTTGGGGATATTTTGGAAGGGTGTCCACTTCTAGGCCGAGTTGCTGTCATGTTAAATGCTCCCCATTTGTAAATGATTTGCCTCACAGTGGATTTGCCTCACAGATATGGAGTTCATATCTTATATAGCTTTCCGCAGACTGATGTGCTCGTTCTAACCTCTTCCTGATGTCCTCTGAGATCTCCTTTCCTCTCGGCATGGTGTGTTTTGCCTGTATGGGTAACACAAAACTGACCAGGTTTCTTATCTCTATTTATCAGAGTCCCACCCAAACTCTTTCCTAAAGATCTCTCCTTCAACTGGTTCATTTGGTACCCAATTATTTACCCACCAGATTCTACTTACCTACTTGATTTAACACTAGAACAGCCGTGCCTTTTTACCTGCTTAAAGAACCGCCTCTTTAAAATGCTATCCTGCTATTTACACACAACGACCACTAGTTGGCCGCTTGTAAATTAGCCTGCTTCCTACACAGAAAAACTGCAAAATAGCTAGCTTATCCTGAAGTGATATTGAAGTGATATTGAAAGTGATATTGAAAATGTAAGGATACTGGGTGGTAGAACTCACTTATCTAGGGAAAGTCATGAAAGGAGGGTCCTGAAATATGATGGAGTGCAAAGATATAAACATTTATTTTACTCACAAGCTGATTAAGTGTTAACCAATGCAACCTGGGTATCGCTTATTTTTGCACCTGCACTTATTTCTTTATAATTTAGTTTTTTTACTACTGTCACGACCCAACAGCAATGTGCGTACATTGATAGTCAATGGGCTCGTTCCCACACAGGGCCGAGGCCGGACACAGGTGTATAGCCAGGGGTGCACATAACTTTTTGGGGCCAGTGCTCAGAGGAGCACCTAGGGATGCTGCTTGGTGCTCCCCGAGCTCGCGAGTCACGACCCGTCCCACAGGATGGATAAAAAAGGGATACATGGATAACTTATATTAGCAAAACGACATTTATTAATAAATAAAGATGAACGAACAAATGATTGTGTGCAAAACAAAATAAACAAATGCAAAATCAAATGACTGCTCTTTAAGCATGAAAGTCTGTCAGACTCCTTTAAACACAATTAAATCAACTGACATCTCTTTAAGCACTAACTGAATGTCTGTTCTTTAAACACACTGAAATAAACGGACATCTCTTTAAGCACTGCTCTGTTCTGTAAACACTGACCTCAACTTTTCAACAAAAAGTTACAGCCTAAGCATTTATTTATGCTACAAGCTTAATCATCATCATCACTGCTCTCTTGACTGCTGTTATCACTGTCTCAATTTCAACCATGGTAGAGGATGTTGTAGGCTATCACTTTAACTCTTTGACTGCCAGCCATGTTCAGAGCGGAGAGCTCCACACTGCCAGACTTTTGGGGCATTTTCGCTGAACTTTGAAGTTCCACCAAATATTGACGGACTACATAAACATTGAACATATCTACCAAAACTTTAGACTCTCTTCTTTCATCAGAAAAAGAAAGTTTGTTTCTAGCCTCTTTGAGTGTTTAGAAATCGGCCGTAGAACATAGGGTGGTTTCAGCAAAAACACCTGATTTTGACCAATAAACAGAGAAAACGAGCTTTTTCTGCAGAACTTTCTTTTTTTTTTTTTTCTGCACTTTTTCCTGTATCATCCGACTCTGAACTGTTTGAAGAGTCGCGCGATGGCCGCGCTGCTCCGCGATGCTCCGCAATGCTCTGCGCCGCAATGCTCCGCGCCGCGTTTGGCACATACCCTGATCCGTTTCGCCATTACTACAACCCACAGCAAGCCACTTCCTTCTCCAGGCTTTTATCGAACTACTTCCCCCATCTGGGACCGAAATACATTACACCCAAGTCTGAAATTCACTCACTAGGTGTAGAACATGTCAATAACGCGATCCCCGCGAAAAAATAAATAAATTCTATAAGACGCCAATTGGCGTCTTTGGCAGTCAACGTTACTATTCTATAAGACGCCAATTGGCGTCTTTGGCAGTCAATGTCATTATTTTGATTGTGCAACAAAGTATTTATTTTTTTTCTAATAGAATTCCCAACCATTCCCTGGGTCAGGGGTCGAGGTGCGATAATGAAGCTGTAAAACAAACGTCTTAGTCCTTGGGCCAAACCCCCAAATTGAACATTTCACTACCAAATTCTGGGCAAATCCTAGATGTGATTTTCTTATTCCTATACATCCCTAGATTATGTTTTGATATGATAGACCTTTTGGATTGGCAGCTTATTAGTAGTTATCACCTCGTAAAGGTACGGAGTGCTTTTTTCAAAACCGGAGTTTTGCCTAGAAAAGTCCCCTGCCATATCTTGCTCCCCTTCGTATGATTCGCGCCTAGCCACCGCTGGACTGGCCATACAATCTTTCTGCCCGCTGGCAGATGGGCCGCGCTAGTTTTGGGCCGGTCGGGCCGCCTGACCCCCCCCCCCTAAAATAGCGCGGCATCAACTAGCGCGGAATCAAGCGGCGGCCCCCGTTTTTACTAACACATGGGCTGGCCCAATCACATGCTTAGGCCCTGCTGTCCATCGGCCCCCTCCCCCACTCCGATCCCTCGGCCGACAACCCAAGTGCAGTGTCATGTGTTCGTAGATAAGATGTGATATTTGATATTGTTTGTATTTAAAATGTTAATAAATAATTGTACTACTTAACAGTATTAGAATGTTAATAAATAATTGTAATTATTCCTATGACTGCCGAGCTTTTTGTTATACAACTACTTAACCCTTGTGTGATGTTCACTTTTTGGACCCTTTCGTAGTGTTCGGGTCCAGTTGACCCGGGACATCATTGGGGTTTTAAAAGCACTTGTCTTGACACGGTGCTCCTAGTCCCAAGGGTGACCCATACAAGGGGGTATACTCAGGGCGCAAGAAAGCCCCAAAATAGCCCATAATATTAAACAAACAGGTACTGTACCCAATAATGCACAATAGGTACTGTGTACACATTCAAAAGTGCATATATTTTTGTTCTAGTGGATCTAGGGGGCTGCCCTTTGGAGAGGCTGGAGCAGAGGATGCTTAGTAACAACCCACAAAGTGTCAGACCCCTGGGAATAGGTGGGGCCGAACGACAGCATGATGAGTAGAAGCATTTTTACGCACATGATGCCCCTAACTTTGAAAATGCAAAATCCACTATAATAAAGACCTGGGTGTCATAAATCATACTTATCTAGGAAAAATGTTAATGAAAAAATGTTTTCATTGCTGTTTATTATTTTGAATTTATATTCTCAATTGAATTTCACATTTATCTAATTATAATCAAAGCTGTAAAGAAAATACAGGTGATGAACAAGAATAGAAATGAAAGAACCAAACTAAGATTGTTTTTGCCAATAGCTATGAAATACATCTCTCAAAAATGTCTGCAAATGCTGAATCACAAAACACGAACGGAATGTACACTGTTTTCACTGTCACTGTCGAAATACAGTATTATGTCTGAAAAATCCCAAATAATTCTGAAATACCACTGGCTACAATTGTGTGTGCATGGGTATGCCTGTCTACACAACACATGAAGCACAGAATGTGACAGTGTGTGTACCTCAAATGTACTTTTTGCAGTTGCTGCATACGTTCTGTACAGTGCAAGAAAATGTAAAAATGTTTACAATGTTGCACTTCAAAGGGTAAAAAGTGTGAGAGCAGACGGCTTCTTGGCACGGGAAAGCTAGAGCAGACGTGTGTGAGTGAGTGTCAGTGTGAGTGTGTGTATGTTTCTGTGTGTCTCTGTGCACCCGGGCCTAAATGACCCGAAGATCTTATGAAGGACGTAAATGTGTTGGGGTATTGTAGGATGTGTAAAAAAAAAATAATTCACTTTTACGTTTTTCATAGAAAATAAGCCAAGGCCATGGAGTTTCATATTGATCAAATGTATTCTTGTACCATTTCTCACCAAGTAAAAATGTAAAACGGGTCCGGTTGACCCGAACACCACACAAGGGTTAACAGTATTGAGTATGGGTATTGTTTGCTCAGCACAGCAGCCATGTCTCATCACCGTGGAGTACGTTAACAGTGAGTGAGTACACTGGTTCACACTTGCATTGGTATACTTTGCTGTCCATGTCACTTACTCCGCTCTATAGGGGGTTTTACAAATGGTATATTCAACAGACTGCCAGCATGTTGATCGGCGGTGTCGGACCGATTGTGTTGGGCCGGTCTGAGCCACATGGCAGGGCCTAATTTTTGTCCCAGTCCAGCCCTGCGCCTAGCTGTGGTGTGGTTTTGATAGAGACATGAGGCTTTTCATGTTCTTTATGCGCCTGAGTCTCCTAAACACGTAGAGACCAACCCCGAGTCGATCAATGATTCCTACGATGAGCTATGGTAACTTTACCGCACCTACCCCCTACCGATGAATGCCTAATTTTTGCGGTTTTCCGGAGGTATTGTGCGGTAGGTGCAGGAAAGTTACCATAGCTCAGCGTAGGAAGCTCTGATCGACTCGGGGTTGGTCTCTACGTGTTTAGGAGACTCAGGCGCATAAAGAACATGAAATTCACTTTCAATCACTTTAGGGTATGGCAAAGTCTACTTGTCCTTGAATGTGCAGTGTGCACATTCGTTCAGTCGGGTGTTCCTTCCCATTCAGTATTGACATATAACATAACAAACAAAACCGGACACGACACAACACGACCTCGGGGGTAATCCACTATTCCACACAGTAATAGTCTTGATAATAATTGTCCAAGGGGTTCTCTTCTAGGTAAGGTGTCTCAATCAGTATTTCTCTTCTCCGGTAACTCCACTCTCAACTCTCTCAACTCTCTCGACTCTCAGGTAACAAATGAGCACCTGTCATATACCTTTCGAGAGACCCGCCAACAGGCAAGCCACTCCCCCATGTACCCTGGGTAGCCAATCAACACCCCCTGAGCTTACCATGACAACTAGGAACAGTTGGATCGTGACTGTAATGATGCGTTTTTGTGTGACTACATGCCAAACTTGTGTGCCTATCGAATATTGCAATACTCATTGTTTAACCTTAAACATACTTTAAGTGTGCCCACTCTCAGTAGTAAACAACATTCTTAGGAGCAGGCATATACCATATCAAGTAACAGTGAGACCAGTTTAACTCTAAGGACATAGGAGCCTTACCCCAGTGGTCAGCAGAGCAGAACAGCATGAACACAGGATAGCCATGTATGGGAACTAATGTCAGTATTGTAAGTTACGAGGTAAAAGCTATTTCCCTCTCTGAGAACTGTATATAAGCTGTAACAAACATCAGTACTTTGCTTGGCATCTCTTTATGCCACAGCCAGGCTCGGCACCAGCCGTAGCCAAGCTCGACATCTCCTATGTTGTAGCCATGCTTGAAGCTTGGACTTAACAGAGCATGCTGCCTTGGAAACATCTGTACAAGAGAATGCAACCCAGATCTGCCTAATACAATGATTACAATTCAACCTTCTCTCTGAGTCATCAATATCTCATTTCCGGCCACCTGACCAAGAAAGTTCTCCATATATCAGATGGCTTCTAACGAACAGGATGCTAGATTCAGCGAAACAGGTAAGGCATGATAACACAATGTGATTATTTGCTTTAACCTGAATTGCTGTTCTAGAACGAATCTCAATTTTTTTCAAAAAGGAGATGTATTGATATTGGAAAGTACTAAATTAAAATATAGTTTGAATAGAAGGCGCTGTATAGTCAAAGACGGTGGTCAAAACACTGAGAGTTAGGATTTATTGAGATTCTGAACTTTGTAGAGAAACAAAGCAGAAGTCTATTGTGTAATGGAAATACTGTGGACAAACAGTACAGACTGAGATATTTATTGTGTATTAAGTTAGGGACAAGACCTTAAATACGTGATTGAAAGCACAGCACTTTGAGGAAAACTAAGTTTGAAAAGATTTGGCCATAATATTTAAAAGACTCTAAGAGAAGTTTCAATCAACATAATTGATTACTAAAACCGCATGTCTATTAACATCATGGGAAGCAAACTAGTATGAATGGCATGCAGAATGTTATCATTAAGAATGAAATGAATAACAACCACATTTCTGAACCAAGCATCACAACAGGGCGAGAGTGTTAAAACTCTGACCCTAGGCTATTAATAGAACGGAGACTGCTCCTGTAACCAAACACACACACACACACACACACATACACATACATAGACATATTTGTCTCATATTGAAATTATCATGCAAATCTGTATTAATTCAGTAGACATATAACATTTTGATTGATTTAGTGAACAGGGAAATACGCATTAAGACTCTAAGACTCTATGAAACATCAAAGGAGGACATTTCTGATGGAGAAAACACAATTCAGCAAGAAAGACCTGGAATGTATTCTGACAATGCCTGTCGATTCTATTTCCTGACAGAATCAAGGAAATCAAGAGACATTGAGCGAAGGACTCAGAGACCGAGATGCTGTTAAGATCTGGTCTAAGTTAACCATTGCAGAAGTGGGGAGAGAAAGTTGCAGATGCTGAAGGAAGCTATTGCCGGATGAAACATGAGAAATGAGACAAACTAATGACATTTCAATGTGACAAACAATGGAAATGTTAATTCTTATGATTTAAGACAGAGACATGATGATGACAAGAGAGACTTACACATACTTTTATGTAGTCGTAATTGTTCAATTGTACTGACGCACACAACTAACAGTGTCATCAGCAGTAAACAGCTGAATTCATGGCACGAACTTACAAACTTTCTTCTAGGAATTCTAAGGGACGGGAACAACAGTCCAGATAACCCAATTAACAAACTTATGCTTAACATCTGTATTTTTGTTTCCAACTGTTTCTGAGCAGGTTAATTCCACAAGCCATTGATGGAGAGCCTATGATTTTATAGACTTAAGTCAAGAAAAGGAGGGGTGTAGTGTAATGATAATGCTAAAATTGTCTTAAGTTAATAAAACCTATTAACGCTGTGAACAGAGGCAAGAACACGTGCAAGACTGATGACCATCAAATAATCAAATAGCACTCCTTGTTACCAGAAACACAAGGCCGTTCCTTTGATTGAAGATCTACTTCCAGACATTGTTATATTGACATATAATGTACTTTGTATGATGGAACCGATGCCTAATTTATTTCTGATGTGGTCATTCATTGACTTTGTTAAGAACTCCACATGTTTTTCAATAGAAATAATTTACATCATGGGAGAAAAAAAAGAGTGAGCTGTAATGATGCGTTTTTGTGTGACTACATGCCAAACTTGTGTGCCTATCGAATATTGCAATACTCATTGTTTAACCATAAACATACTTTAAGTGTGCCCACTCTCAGTAGTAAACAACATTCTTAGGAGCAGGCATATACCATATCAAGTAACAGTGAGACCAGTTTAACTCTAAGGACATAGGAGCCTTATCCCAGTGGTCAGCAGAGCAGAACAGCATGATAGCCATGTATGGGAACTAATGTCAGTATTGTAAGTTACGAGGTAAAAGCTATTTCCCTCTCTGAGAACTGTATATAAGCTGTAACAAACATCAGTTTGCTTGGCATCTCTTTATGCCAGAGCCAGGCTCGGCACCAGCCGCAGCCAAGCTCGACATCTCCTATGTCGTAGCCATGCTTGAAGCTTGGACTTAACAGAGCATGCTGCCTTGGAAACATCTGTACAAGAGAATGCAACCCAGATCTGCCTAATACAATGATTACAATTCAACCTTCTCTCTGAGTCATCAATATATCATTTCCGGCCACCTGACCAAGAAAGATCTCCATATATCAGTGACATTCCTCCCCCCATAAACAAAAACACATGTACACAATTAACTTTTTCTTCATTTTGTGTTTGTTTTCTCTTTTTTCTTGTTTTCTTATTTTCTTTACACACACACACACACACACACACACACACACACACACACATATTATCTACTTCTAAAATAACACATATAAGCTTTTATTCTAGTACTCTAGATTCTAAGCTTGCCATAAATCAGTATGTTTGTCTGTTCTTAAGTGAGGTAACGTTTACGCTAGCCTGGAACTAAGAACACAGAAAATGAGGAGTTCACAAATAATTAGAAAATCTGATCTAACTCCTGTAGGAAAATCCATTAATCTAACATATACTGTCATTTCAACCTCTAGAGAGAGCATCAGCGATGACATTGTCCTTGCCCGCTATATGTTTAACCACCAGGTTGTACGGTTGTAACACTAGTCCCCAACGAAACACTCTGGCGTTAGCACTACGGAACTTGGCCAAGAATGCCAAGGGGTTATGGTCGGAGTACACAACCACTGACTGCTCACTTCCAGCTATATAGACCTCAAAATGTCTAACTGCCAAGACCAAAGCCAGAGCCTCCTTCTCAATAGTAGAATACACCCTTTGATGTTGATTGAGTTTCTTTGAGAAGTACGCCACCGGTCTCTCATAACCGTCATCTCCAGCCTGTAGAAGGACCGCTCCTACTCCTGCATCACAGGCATCAACCGCGAGAGCAAATGGCCTCTCAAAGTCTGACGCTTTGAGAACAGGGGCACTAGACAATATGGTCTTAACCTGAGACAATGCTTCCTGGCACCCATCTGTCCAGATCCATTTAATATCCTTCCTCAATAAGTTTGTTAGAGGAGCTGTGACTGCCGCAAAGTTAGGTACAAACCGGCGATAAAAGCCACACATCCCCAAAATCCTCCTCAACTGAGTGCGAGTGCGCGGTGCTGGAAAATCAACAATGGCCTGCACTTTAGCTGATCGAGGCTGCACTACACCACATCCCACTTGATGACCAAGGTATGTCACTGTTCCTTTCCCAAACTCACATTTGGACAGGTTAACAACAAGCCCCGCGTCAGACAACCGTTCAAACAAGGCCTTGACATGTCCTACATGTTCTTCCCACGTATCACTGAACACTACCACATCATCTAGATATGTGACAGTATTTCCCAAGCCGTGGGTAATAGTGTTCATCAGCCGTTGGAAGGTTGCTGGAGCATTCTTCATGCCAAAGGGCAATACTTTGAAGCGATAAAGCCCATTCGGTGTAACAAACGCCGACACTTCACTTGCTCTCTCTGTTAAGGGGACCTGAAAATAACCTTTCAGGAGGTCAATTTTAGTCACAAACCTCTTCTGTCCAACCTGATCAATACAATCCTCTAACCGAGGAAGAGAGAAAGCATCTCCTTTCGTGACACAGTTAACACGTCGATAATCAATACAGAACCTATCTGCTCTGCCTTCCTGAGGGACCAAGACCACTGGGGAGCTCCATGCACTGTCTGAAGGCTCAATAACT
The DNA here is from genome assembly GCF_963989245.1 of Nansenia antarctica. Classification (NCBI taxonomy): domain Eukaryota; kingdom Metazoa; phylum Chordata; class Actinopteri; order Argentiniformes; family Microstomatidae; genus Nansenia; species Nansenia antarctica. Next base: position 40,749,579 of record NC_137676.1, read on the forward strand.
CCGATATGGGTCATATAGTCTACCTCCTCTTGTACTACCAACTTCTTCGATGGGGGAAGCCTATATGGATGCTGCTTCACAGGGTCAGCGTTCCCTGTTTCCACATCATGTACAGCCTTAGTTGTTCTACCAGGAGTATCTCGTTTCAGTGATGGGAAAGAGTCAATGAGGTGTACTATATCCCCCCGTTGTGAGACAGTAAGGTACCCTAACTTCTCTTCCAACTCTGCACGAGCCTGGGTATTATACAGCCTAACATTAACAATGTCAGGGGGTGAGTCCCCAGCACTGGGCTCCTCTCCAATATCTGGTAGGTCACGTTGTACACAAGCTACCACCGTCTTAGGTATTTCTCCCTCATATGCTTTCATGGCCTTTATGTGACATAAGCGGGTCTTAGACCGCCTCTCTGGGGTACTGACTACATAATTGAGGTTTCCAACCTTCCTCAAGACTCTGTAAGGCCCAGCAAACATAGGCTCCAACGGTCCGTGGGGTCCTGCACCTAAAACCAAGACTAAATCGCCTGGATCAAATAGGCGACACACTGCCTTCTGGTCATACCTGGCCTTCATTCGAGCTTTAGCCCCTGTTAAATTCTTCGAGGCAACCTCACACGCCAAGTGCAACCGGGCCTTCATCAATGACACATACTCTAGCACGTCACCAGGGGGTGCTGGTCTAACTATTTTCTCCTTCAAGAGCTGTAATGGCCCTCGAACCTCATGACCAAAGACTAATTCGAAAGGGCTAAAACCCAAGGACTCAGTAGGAGCATCCCTGATTGCAAACAGCAAAAACGGGATAGCCTCATCCCACTCTTTAGGCTGACCCTCAACAAAAGCACGGATCATGTTTTTCAATGTCCCATGAAACCTTTCTATGGCTCCCTGTGATTGAGGATGATACGGTGAGGAATGCTTTACTGCTACATTCAACCCAGACAAAACTTGATGATACAGTTTGGCTGTGAAGTTGGAACCGCGATCAGACTGAATAGAGCGTGGTAAACCTACAGAGGAAAAGAACTTCAACAAATGTTCAATTATAACCTTCGTTCTTATGCTACGAAGTGGAATGGCTTCCGGATACCGGGTGCCGATGTCTAAGATAGTCAATAAGTATTCATTTCCCTTCTTTGTTTTGGGTAAGGGGCCTACGCAATCTATCATGATTTCTGAGAACGGCTCTTGCACCACAGGTAAAGGTTGTAACGGAGAAACTGGCGGTTTACGGCCCTGTTTCCCCACCACCTGACAAGTGTGACAAGACCGACAAAACCCCTTTACGTCATTGCGTAGCCCTGGCCAATAGAATTGCCTGCTAATCTTAGCTACGGTCTTTTTGAAACCCAAATGACCACCGTACACTGACCCATGTGCCAAACGGAGCACTTCTCCACGGTAACACTGAGGTAGCACTATCTGCTCATAACTAGACCAGTCCTCACTAGCTGGCCTACTGGCTGGTCTCCATTGTCTAAAGAGAATACCCCCTCTTACAAAGTATCCCATTGCCACTTCCTTACTCTCTCTAGCGGAGGTTGCCACTTTCACTGCATATCCCAAGGTAGGGTCCTGTTTCTGTTCTCTAACTAGATCAAGTTGATTCAGGACAGGAGCTCCAGACGCTTCAGAATGGCTAACAGCCTCACTCACGTCTAACTCTCCACCATTATCAACCCCACTCTCATCAAAGACAACCCCCTCTGTTTCTTCCGCTAGCTGTAAAGCCTGGGGTGGCACTACATCAGCAGCGGGGATGTCAGTAATAGACTCCCTCCTTTCCTCTACACTCCCAGTGGTCACCAACTGAGGGAAAATGGTATCACTAAGATCCACCATTGGCTCCTCTATGAACCCTTTCCTCCATTGCTTCTCTATGAACCCTTTCCTTTTCGTCGTTCTGCCGCTCAGTCTCTATAATCTGTCTTTGCTCAGACCACATGTCCTCCAAGTGCAAAACCTGAGTCAACAGTGCTACAATTGCCGGTTTACGGATATCTTTCGCTAGTTGTATATCCTCCACTCTAGCTAGTTCAATTAACTGCTCCTTGGTTAACCTCCTAAACTGATCACGCGTCAAACCCCCTACACCTTGTGATATATCAATCTGTGTATCTGCCATACTGATATAATACACAATGATACAATAACACAGAACACGCTTGCACCTACAGCGCAATACACAAGACTACTGTCTAATATCAACAACAACAACAAAGCTGAACCACTGAAACACAGTAATTAGCTACTGACGTTGTTCTTTGCATTCCTACCCTGTCTATTAGCTGCCGCTTTATCCTAACCGATAGATTCAAATGAATGTTACCCGAAACTGTTGGTTTGCGTTAGCTACTTGACACAAACAGCTAACCTGTTTTTAATGACATACACCCCTCTACAGTGGCGGACTCAGGCTGTTTGAAGGGCAGGGGCGAGAAGAAAAAAAGGGCACCTACTGCACGACATGGGACCCCATCAGCGAGGAAAAAGCTATGATGCGTCATGTATGGATTAAGATTAACATTATGTAGTCTAGGCAATCCAGATTAAAAGTATACACCTCTATGATAAAAACACATAGGGAACAATACACCTTTAAAATGTTTATTTCACAAACACCTCCAAAGATTATTTTTTTGTTATTTTCATGCTATATGTTAACCTGTTTATATCCATTCTCTTTTTGGGGGGGGGTTTTCTGCTCACAAGGGCTTTCATAATGCTCTTGCTATCAAATGAAAGCTAACACCTGTGGGGTGGCAGAATCAAAGTGTCAAAATCATCTACTGTGTCAGAGTAAATAGAGCTAGAACATTGTGAAACATCTCAAATTCACTCTCTGCCTAAAAAAACGACAGCTTTTAGAGTGAATATCGGCTTGGAAACCTGAGCTGGTAGCCCAAATCATCTAGGAATCAGTACTCCATGGTCTGATGAGTACTTACGCCAAATTAGATGCTAGTAATGTGAGCCAGTGCAACTTTGTACCTGTTTTAGTACAGGTATGTTTAGGCGGACAACCAAATTGTGCCATTTGGAGACATTTTGGCACCATCAGTGCCATTTGACCTTTCTCATCTTATTTTCTTTTGTAAAACTAATTATATTTCACTGACACATCACTATAGGTATAAATTCCATCCAAATTCAACAGTTCTCACTTGTTTTGAAAATTAACCCATTCACCTCTGTACATTTACCCACTCAAAGAAAAATATATAGAAAATGAAGTTTGACTCAGATTTATTGTCAAACTGAGAGCATACAGAATTACAATAATAGCAAACTTTGAAATATTAGAACATTTAAAATGCAATCAAGCACACAATAAAACCAAACCTTGAAAATTGTCAAAACAAATCAGAACTAGAAAACCATATACAATGTCTGCCACTCAGTCATTTGCACCTGCATTTCAACTAATGCTTCACAAACAAAACAATGAACCGAGGCTCTCCCATCCCCCTAGCCTCCCACCATAATAAACAGCCCATCCCCCCAGCCTAGGCTCAAGTTACCTACCTATGGACAGGACTATCTTCAACAGATCAAGAAATAAAGAAATATATGATAAAGACCATCTGCAATGTTCTATCTGTTACAAACTACACAAAAGAAACAAGACAATTATATGAAAAAATATGATTTTAAGACCCAACATTAGATTACATGACTGTTACTGTAACTGGAAATAAACAATATTGTCATGAGTGTCTCATTTTGAAAATCACTCTGCATGTCCAAACAAAGGTGCATATTGGTTGGGCGCTTGCTGCAGGAGAAGCATGGACAGATGCCATTGCTGCAACGGAAGGGAGATGGTGGGTAGTGGAGTCATAGCAGAATTCTTCTTTGGGCCATGTGTTTATATATGTCTATGACTTCATTACGATCAATTGGGATATCCCTCTCAATTGAAAGCAGCATGAGATCAGAGAGCCTTTTTTCCCCACATCGGTTTCTGAGCTGGGTTTTGATCAGCTTCAGTTTTGAGAATGATCGCTCTACTGAAGCAGTTGTCACTGGGATAGTAGCATAAGTTTTGAGGAGCATAGTTAGATTTGGGAAAACTGATTCCACATTATTGTCTTTAAGGCACTTAAGCGCAGCTGTGACATTGTTGGAGGGGAGAGCATATGAAGAGTGGAATACCTTCAGTTCGCTGACAACATTCTCTTCTTCTGCATCATAAAACTGGCACACATCTCTGACAGATAGAGCAGCTCTGTCATTTGTCATGCCCTTCCAGTGACTTGAGATGGTAAGGCAGAGAAGACCTGTTAGGATTGACCTAGTAGGCGTGTCATCCATCCCCTTGAATCTACGGTGTAGCAGCTCATGCGAGAGTATGTCAAGAAAGGTAAAGAACACCTTGCCCCGGTAGTGTTCCTCCAAGTCTTGGGCTTGGTACTCCTCCGTAACAGATTCAGAGCTATACCTGTACCTTTGAGGTACCTTGCTCCGTCTGGTTTGTCCAGGTATTTCTTCTGGCACCTCAATGCCTGCTGCCTCTGATTGCCCCTTTGCATTTGAAAAAAGCACCTTGAACTCTTCATCCTTCCTCATTGCTGTCACTCTTTGTATGACCCCCTCCACAATGGTGTATGATAATGACAAGTCGAGGTCTTTTCTCTGAAGCGAAGCAGATGCGATGGCAGTCTCATTGAAGACGGGTGTGGCAATCTCCATGCATAGAATACATTCAAAATCTATGCTACGCAAGAGCATCCGGCCATCACCTGCTGCAGAGTCTGCACTATCAGCCATGTTCTGAAGCAGCTTCACCACAGCAGTAAGGACCTTCTTCAGGGATCTCAGAGCATCTTCTCTACATGCCCACCGTGTGTCAGACAGCCTTTTCAACTCACAGACTCTTTGGTCAGGGTACATGGTCTGTTGCATTTTCACGAACGCAGCGTGGCGTTTTGGAGATCTGGCTATGAAGGTGTACAGACTTTCAACTAAGTTGACAAACCGAACAAAATGCTGGCTTGATTTGGCACTCTCCACCAAGACCAGGTTGAGACAGTGGGCATGGCAGTGCACGTATAAAGATTTCTTATTGTGGCTCTGAATTCGTGACTGCAGACCGTAGTAGCTTCCGCTCATATTTGCGGCTCCATCGTAGCCTTGGCCCCTGATGTCTTCCACTTTTAATCTATTCTCCTCAAGGACTGTCATCACAACATTTTCCAATTATTTTGCTGTTGTTCCGCTCACGTCACAAACTTGTAAAAATCTCTCCTTGATTTCCATCTGATGGACAAAGCGAACAACAAAGGACACTTGTTCGACATGAGAAGCATCAGTTGTCTCATCCAAGAGAATGGAGAATATTTTGGACTCATCCATTTCTTTGAGAATTACTCTTCTGACATAGGTGGCAAGGGCATTGATTATGTCATTCTGTGTCTTATAGGACAACAGTGATGTCTGTGGTTTTTTCTGTTGAGACTGGATGTGGTTGATGTTATCAAGGTGCATTTTGATGGTGGAGTCATATTTTGCAAGTAGCTGTACAAGTTCAAGGAAATTTCCTTTGTTCAAAGATTTACTACTTTCATCATGACCCCTGAACGCCCCATCTTGCCGTGCAAGATACAATGTGATGTCTACCAGTCTTGTCATTATCTCCCTGTTTCGTTGTTGTTCCTGTTCTCTTTTGGCTTGGCCTTCTATGTCTGCCCTCCTGAAAGCCTCTTCCAGTGGTCTCTGTTTGAAGTTGCTCCATCTTACCATGCTTACCATATGTGCTTCTGTTTGTTTATGCTCCTTAATTTTGTCTGTGCCTTTTTTCCAATTGTTAACTCCCCCTGTACTCCAAGCTACTTTATTCTCATACTTTTCCTCTTTCAAGAAAAGTCGGCAACCAAAACAAAACATAGAATCACTTTCCATAGAATATTCTAGCCAGGGATTATCTTGATACCACTCCCTGTAGAATGAACGCCCCTCTGTTTTTGGATAACTTGCAACTGGTTGACAAGGTCCAATAGAGCAACAAATCTCTGTGATGACTGCCTACTGCCAAGTCATATAATTACAGCAAACATGTCGGCAGTTTAGCATTTCTGTTCTCTGAAAGACAACAAGAGGCACTATATGACATTATAGTCTTCTGTTTTCATTTTCGCAACTTCTAAATAAAAGCGCGAGCTAAACGTTGAAAATCAATGACACATCGCTAGTCAACCCACAGCTTGTTTTGTGAGCCTGCTAACAATGTAAAGTAGTGTTAGTTAACTAGGTAGCAGTGGGGATTACAAAGGGTGTCCTTTTTCCAGGTTGGAGCAGACTGCATTAAAAGCCCTCTCTGACATCATCTGAACATTTGAGAGGGGGTGTGTCTAAAACTGAAATGGATGGAATAGTATGTTTTCAACAATGGGATTGGGAATGAGTATTTTAAAGGTTATTGTTTCATCATTGGCAACAATTAATTTTGTCAGTGCAGAACAGTGCAGATCGAGAAACATCTAAATGTTAGCTAGATATTAGCCCATCGGCCCCATGCAAAAACGCAGAAAATATTTGCTGATGGCCATATAATGTGTTTTGAATGTAAGCAGGGTTTAACTATTTGGCAACGCCCCTAGACTGTCGTCACTTTGGGAAAGCCTGCCCTAGTAAGCTGCATCACATTGTATCCACTAACAGAGCACTCATTAAGACACGTTATTTAATTTTCTTGCTATGTTTTCCCATTGGAAGGGCAGCCAATAGGGCACGTCCTCTCAATTTTTCCACTCAAAAGGGCACTTTAGCGTGACGTTTTCAACTATGGGGGCACATGGTCAAGTTTAGACCATGTGAAGGGCAGCCAATAGGGCACGTCCTCTCAATTTCTGCACTCAAAAGGGCACTTTAGCGCGACGTTTTCAACTATGGGGGCACATGGTCAAGTTTAGACCATGTGAAGGGCAGCCAATAGGGCACGTCCTCTCAATTTCTCCACTCAAAAGGGCACTTTAGCATGCCGTTTTCAACTATGGGGGCACATGGTCAAGTTTAGACCATTGGAAGGGCAGCCAATAGGGCACGTCCTCTCAATTTCTCCACTCAAAAGGGCACTTTAGCGCCAATTTCTCCACTCAAAAGGGCACTTTAGCGCGAGGTTTTCATCCGTGGGCGCACCAGGGGGGGCGGTCGCCCCCTGCCCCCCCCCCCCTGAGTCCGCCTGTGCCCCTCTATCTAATTCCTGGCGGTGAATATCATTTACCAAGCCAAATGTGACTCCTGTGCTTTCACTTCACAAACCACACACTTCCGTAGCTAACCCTAACTTAGCTAATAGGACTAGCATTGGTGTTTAGCTAGCCTATTGCTCCCTAGCCTAAAGCTAATGCGGTTAACTCAGTTATCAAACAAACACATTCACAAATCATTCAATCGTTCAAATCCCGGAGGAGCGCCCCAATTATGTCACGACCCAACAGCAATGTGTGTACATTGATAGTCAATGGGCTCGTTCCCACCAGGGTTTCCGTTAGAAAAATTTGCCGCCGGACACCGTGTCCGGGAAGATTTCGATTTACCGGACAAACGTGATATATTCCGGTCATCATATTAAAATATAATATAGCTGTTTGTCGCGGTGTTTACTGTTGTGTAGCGGCCTATATATGCCATTTAATGTCTATTTCTCATCCGATACGATTAGATGCGAGCTATATAAAATATAATAATATAACATGATTCGCATGCGCGCTATGCCATTATGTCCAGCGCTGAACGGGCGCCTCACTGGGAACTGAACAGACAGCATCGATCAATGAACGGACTCCACATTACGTTAACTGAAGTTTGTTAAATTGTTTGGGATTAATGTGAGTTTTCTATTTTCTCTTTCCAGTTTTACCCTTTTTTTATCAATAAAACAACGTCATTTCTATAACCAGGGGGGTGTTCCATCAACGTCGCTAAAGGAAGATCTAGGCTTATTTCGTTAAGTCAGGCATATCTTGATAGATCTCGCGAGACTTGTCAAAATAAGCCTAGATTTTACTTTGGCGACGTTGATGGAATACCCCCCAGGTCTCGCTGGTTGGGAAGGCATTTCGTTTAGCTGCCTGTCAAATCATACTTAATCGGACTCGGGAGTATGACAATGAGGAGAACATAACTGTTTATTGAGAGACAATTGATAGGCAGGCTGGGATACGTATATAAAGAAATACCACGATGTATAACATTTTATTGAACAGTGCAAGCATGTAGGCTTCTGGCGTGACACGGCTAGCCTAATTTCCGTTCATATGCCTTTTATCAGATAAAATAAAATAGAATAAAACTCTTTGAAAATAAATAGGCTTTAAATTAACTTGCAATGCGTATAGGCTAATTTCCGTTCGATGTTACAGCCGGCCTATGCCTTTTCTCAGATAGATAGGGGATAGCCCTGTAAGCTCATACGGGTCTGTATGTCGTCCTGAAGACCGGCTGTTAGATCATATCGCTGAAGTTTGTCTCCATCTTAGTGTAAATGTTGTCCGTTTCGTTTGTTATCCTTGTTATTGTGCGATAAAGTTAAGGCGCTCCGCTTCGGGCCACCATTTTCAGCTGAGCACCGAACACACACACACTCATGCGCGCGCAGCGCTGCCCGGGAGAGAGGGACCCGCCCCCTTTAGTTAGCCTATAGGCTAACTAGGGGGGGCGGGTCCTTCTCTCTCGGGCGGTGTTGTGTGTGTGTGGGTGTGTGTGTGTTTGGTGCTCAGCTGAAAATGGTGGCCCGAAGCCAATTTGAATACAAAATGTGAACTTTAGCGAATTGTATTCAAATTGTGCTTAGAGGGAATTATTTTCACCGGACATTATGTCCGACGAGTTTTCAATTTGTCGGACTTCAACAAATTTTACCGGACAAAGACCGGTAATTACCGGTTAACGGAAACCCTGGTTCCCACACAGGGCCGAGGCCGGACACAGGTGTATAGCTTAGCTCAGGGTTAGCTGACAGCACCCAGTTAGATGTTAAGGGGAAATGGCTTACCTGGCTCCGATGTATCGTGGCGTGGTCCGCGGGGATACTGAACAGCCCGCACGTTCGTTCAGTCGGGTGTTCCTTCCCATTCAGTATTGACATATAACATAACCAGGGTTCGAGTTATGTGGGAGCCAATGGGAGCTGAGCTCCCATAAGGAAGGTCTGAGCTCCCATGAAAGCAGTAAAATCTGTGGGGGTCGCTAATAATACATTACCACAACCATTATTTGATCATAAATGTCAATGTCATGAGTATTATTTATATTTATTTATATGATAAATATTCTAAAATAAACACGTTTTCCAAAAGAACTACGCGCACCAGCATTAATCTCCTGTGAATGACAGTATGCCTTTGACTGCCTGCACTTTACCACCTAGACACTATGGGGCGCAGTAGAATATTGTGCAACAGCAGAATATGATCGTTGAGAGCTTGCGAACGTGAAAACATGATTATTGAGAAGAAAACATTCAGTAGCTAGCTATCATGCCGCCCCAAAAAAGGCCACTGCTGCCGACCGAGTCGACAAGCCTGGAAAGTTTCGGGTTTTCAACCAAGAAACCAAACTTGAATTCAGCTGCACCTGTTATGACACCCAACGTTGAAACTGTTGAAATAGCAGAGCTCAAACAAATCCAAGTGCTTCCGAAGAAAGTAGCAGAACTCACCTCCAGTATGTGGAGGTATATAAGGAGACAGCTAGCTAGTTCGTTCAGGGCAGCCTATACTGTCTAAAGAAAGGATGCCTTATACAAAACTGAATCCAATTATGAAACTTAATGAGATGAATGGCGCGACAGTTGGCCCCTGCTCACCGATCCGATCATTCATGTGCCCAGATTGTAGAGCACATTGCACTATATACATAAGCTTGGATGAGATAAGATGATGATGAGGCTAACAACAAGAGGCTAACAACCAGTGGCGGCTGGTGCAAACATTTTTGGGTGGGGCACAGGTTATGGGGGCATGCTCCACGGGGAAGAATATCAACTTTAAAATCTGGATTTACAGTCGATTTTAGCATGAGAATAGCTCTACCCCCCTGTACAGACCTCGCCATCCCCTCTACCCCCCTGTACAGACCTCTTCATCCCCTCTACCCCCTGTACAGACCTCGCCATCCCCTCTACCCTCCTCTACAGACCTCTTCATCCCCTCTACCCCCTGTACAGACCTCTCCATCCCCTCTACCCCCTGTACAGACCTCGCCATCCCCTCTACCCCCCTGTACAGACCTGTTCATCCCCTCTACCCCCTGTACAGACCTCTTCATCCCCTCTACCCCCCTGTACAGACCTCTCCATCCCTCTATCCTCCTCTACAGACCTCTTCATCCCCTCTACCCCCCTGTACAGACCTCTTCATCCCCTCTACCCACCTCTACAGACCTCTTCATCCCCTCTACCCCCCTGTACAGACCTCTTCATCCCCTCTACCCCCTGTACAGACCTCTTCATCCCCTCTACCCCCCTGTACAGACTTCTCCATCCCTCTATCCTCCTCTACAGACCTCTTCATCCCCTCTACCCCCCTGTACAGACAATGCAGGGCAACACAATGCGCTTTACAGAGAACAAGGGATGCGGGTCCCACCCCTACATATTCCAGAAGTTGGCGTGGTCTACCCCAACTCGGGTGGGAATCGTTAGGACGCGGCCAGTTAGGCAAACTATTATATAGTGTGGTTTCCGATCAATGATCGACGTCGTTATATGGAGAAAAGTAATGAATTAGGCAATGTGTGTCCTTTCAGTCTGTCTCCAGAGCAGTTATACGTAATCTCCCTGTCATCAGAACGATCACATCCCCTGTTGGGTACTAGAAGTGTAGAAGTTTAACTGGCAGTCAATGGAAATTTGTGGTCTTTGCTACTTTAATCTGATAAAATAAGAAAACTGTATCGCTTTTTAGATATTAGGATCTCAAATCCGATGGCCAGTCAGGCAAACAATTATATAGTGTCATTGCCGATCAATGATCGACGTCGTTATATGGAGAACATTTATGAAATAGGCAATGAATGTGTGTCCTTTCAGTCTGCCTCCATCCATGTGGATGAACCACCCGACCCAAAGGCCTGAGGTGTTGTAGGAGGCATGAATATGATTTAGATGGTATTTAGTATAGCAGGCTAATGGGTTTATTGTGAGTTTACTTTGATTGTTTGTTTATTGCCTAGATCACCGTATTGAGAAGTCATATGGTTGTGGAGAGAGAAAGTCAGCGATGCTGAGCTGGGAGGTGCATTGCTGGTCAAGGAGGCCTTGTCTTGGCCTGGTCTATCTGGTAACTTGTATCATCGAGGTCCAGCTTACCCTTTTCTAGACATAGCTGAGTCAATCAATTTAATTTTGTAATGAAATAATTTATTAATATTGCAATATCTTTTCAATGCTTAAATATGCTTTATCGGTGAAGTCTGTTTAAAAAGTCTGGATCTTAGCCGCTTGGAACTCAAGATGGGTTGTGGCCAGATTTCTGTGCAGCCTCCTCAGCCCACTGGGCCTCCAGCACAGCGACATCTAGCATGTTGTGGATGGGTGAGATGGGACTCTCACCTGGAGGGAGGGAGAGTAAATATCAGTAACTGTAACAGCTAATGAGGATCCATAGAAACAAACAAATAGACTCAGGACGCTTTCTCAAGGCCTGGGTAGCTAAGAGGGAAGATAATCATAATCAAATATATGTGACGCAATCTGATGTAAATGGACACCTCTCGGAAATGAGAAAGACGTCAAATTCGTCTTTAAAGTATTTTTTTTTTCTTTCAGATTTTCGTTTTTTTAGCTAACATTCAACTCGAAGATGTGAAGTACCCACTCGTTATTTTTCCGAGCAGTTTTACGTTCATTAAATAAGTGTAATCTATAACACAATGACTTCGTTTCTTGTTGTTTGATGGGGATTCATTATCTTTGATGGGGATTTTCTGTGCTTAGTGATTTCCGGTGTAGCAACATTCAAATACTCATGTCGTCTTCAATTTGTTTCCGATTTCAATGTATGATGCATCATTTGAAAGCTTACAATCTGTAGTTTAAGCACATGTAAAAAACAGAAAAATGATTTCGCCTACAGGTAGCCCTTTTCATTGGGCTGTGTCACATATTTATGGCAAATCTTTGGATAGTGGTCTTGTCTCTATGTGCAGGGTGGCTTCATTAAATATACTGACCTTTGTGCAGAGAGGTGAGAGCCAGCTGGTTGGTCCAACATGGGGCAGCACAGTTCTGGGCCTGTGGCATGGCAGCCTGTGTGGGTGTGTGTGTGGGTGTGGGTGTGGGTATGAGTGTGGGTGTGGGTGTGAGTGTGAGTGTGAGTGTGGGTGTGGGTGTGGGTGTGGGTGTGGGTGTGAGTGTGAGTGTGGGTGTGGGTGTGGGTGTGGGTGTGAGTGTGGGTGTGGGTGTTTGTGTGCGTGTGTTATGGCTAATGGAGGAATTTCGTCCCGAATGTTGGTCCTCATGGGCAGCGACAGCCAGAATGGAGGCAGGGAGAGGCTCCTGGTCCTGGACATGGACAGCAGGCTGCTGGTCCTGTGGAATGACAGCCATGAAGAATCCAGGTGGGGGAGCAACCTGGTAGAGGTTGATGTCTGGGTTGGGAACGGTGCAGACGCTGGCCATCCTCTGCATGTGCTGGTTGGTGCTGTGAGCCTGGCGCTCCTCCTTGCGCTGGGCCAGGGCCACGTTCTGTGCAGCCTCCTCAGCCCACTGGGCCTCCAGCACAGCGACATCTAGCATGTTGTGGATGGGTGAGATGGGACTCTCACCTGGAGGGAGGGAGAGTAAATATCAGTAACTGTAACAGCTAATGAGGATCCATAGAAACAAACAAATAGACTCAGGACGCTTTCTCAAGGCCTGGGTAGCTAAGAGGGAAGATAATCATAATCAAATATATTTATGGCAAATCTTTGGATAGTGGTCTTGTCTCTATGTGCAGGGTGGCTTCATTAAATATACTGACCTTTGTGCAGAGAGGTGAGAGCCAGCTGGTTGGTCCAACATGGGGCAGCACAGTTCTGGGCCTGTGGCATGGCAGCCTGTGTGGGTGTGTGTGTGGGTGTGGGTGTGGGTATGAGTGTGGGTGTGGGTGTGAGTGTGAGTGTGGGTGTGGGTGTGGGTGTGGGTGTGGGTGTGGGTGTGGGTGTGGGTGTGGGTGTGGGTGTGAGTGTGGGTGTGGGTGTGGGTGTGAGTGTGGGTGTGGGTGTTTGTGTGCGTGTGTTATGGCTAATGGAGGAATTTCGTCCCGAATGTTGGTCCTCATGGGCAGCGACAGCCAGAATGGAGGCAGGGAGAGGCTCCTGGTCCTGGACATGGACAGCAGGCTGCTGGTCCTGTGGAATGGCAGCCATGAAGAATCCAGGTGGGGGAGCAACCTGGTAGAGGTTGATGTCTGGGTTGGGAACGGTGCAGACGCTGGCCATCCTCTGCATGTGCTGGTTGGTGCTGTGAGCCTGGCGCTCCTCCTTGCGCTGGGCCAGGGCCACGTTCTGTGCAGCCTCCTCAGCCCACTGGGCCTCCAGCACAGCGACATCTAGCATGTTGTGGATGGGTGAGATGGGACTCTCACCTGGAGGGAGGGAGAGTAAATATCAGTAACTGTAACAGCTAATGAGGATCCATAGAAACAAACAAATAGACTCAGGACGCTTTCTCAAGGCCTGGGTAGCTAAGAGGGAAGATAATCATAATCAAATATATTTATGGCAAATCTTTGGATAGTGGTCTTGTCTCTATGTGCAGGGTGGCTTCATTAAATATACTGACCTTTGTGCAGAGAGGTGAGAGCCAGCTGGTTGGTCCAACATGGGGCAGCACAGTTCTGGGCCTGTGGCATGGCAGCCTGCGTGGGTGTGTGTGTGGGTGTGGGTGTGGGTATGAGTGTGGGTGTGGGTGTGAGTGTGAGTGTGAGTGTGGGTGTGGGTGTGGGTGTGGGTGTGGGTGTGGGTGTGGGTGTGAGTGTGAGTGTGAGTGTGGGTGTGGGTGTGGGTGTGAGTGTGGGTGTGGGTGTTTGTGTGCGTGTGTTATGGCTAATGGAGGAATTTCGTCCCGAATGTTGGTCCTCATGGGCAGCGACAGCCAGAATGGAGGCAGGGAGAGGCTCCTGGTCCTGGACATGGACAGCAGGCTGCTGGTCCTGTGGAATGGCAGCCATGAAGAATCCAGGTGGGGGAGCAACCAGGTAGAGGTTGATGTCTGGGTTGGGAACGGTGCAGACGCTGGCCATCCTCTGCATGTGCTGGTTGGTGCTGTGAGCCTGGCGCTCCTCCTTGCGCTGGGCCAGGGCCACGTTCTGTGCAGCCTCCTCAGCCCACTGGGCCTCCAGCACAGCGACATCTAGCATGTTGTGGATGGGTGAGATGGGACTCTCACCTGGAGGGAGGGAGAGTAAATATCAGTAACTGTAACAGCTAATGAGGATCCATAGAAACAAACAAAAAGACTCAGGACGCTTTCTCAAGGCCTGGGTAGCTAAGAGGGAAGATAATCATAATCAAATATATTTATGGCAAATCTTTGGATAGTGGTCTTGTCTCTATGTGCAGGGTGGCTTCATTAAATATACTGACCTTTGTGCAGAGAGGTGAGAGCCAGCTGGTTGGTCCAACATGGGGCAGCACAGTTCTGGGCCTGTGGCATGGCAGCCTGTGTGGGTGTGTGTGTGGGTGTGGGTGTGGGTATGAGTGTGGGTGTGGGTGTGAGTGTGAGTGTGAGTGTGGGTGTGGGTGTGGGTGTGGGTGTGGGTGTGTGTGTGAGTGTGAGTGTGAGTGTGGGTGTGGGTGTGGGTGTGGGTGTGGGTGTGAGTGTGAGTGTGGGTGTGGGTGTGGGTGTGGGTGTGAGTGTGGGTGTGGGTGTTTGTGTGCGTGTGTTATGGCTAATGGAGGAATTTCGTCCCGAATGTTGGTCCTCATGGGCAGCGACAGCCAGAATGGAGGCAGGGAGAGGCTCCTGGTCCTGGACATGGACAGCAGGCTGCTGGTCCTGTGGAATGGCAGCCATGAAGAATCCAGGTGGGGGAGCAACCTGGTAGAGGTTGATGTCTGGGTTGGGAACGGTGCAGACGCTGGCCATCCTCTGCATGTGCTGGTTGGTTCTGTGAGCCTGGCCCTCCTTGTTGCGCTTGTTGTACATGTTATAGAGAACAGTGTCTGTGAGTGTGTACGTGTTATAGGTAACAGTGTCTGTGAGTGTGTACGTGTTATAGGTAACAGTGTCTGTGAGTGTGTACATGTTATAGGTAACAGTGTCTGTGAGTGTGTACGTGTTATAGGTAACAGTGTCTGTGAGTGTGTACATGTTATAGGTAACAGTGTCTGTGAGTGTGTACGTGTTATAGGTAACAGTGTCTGTGAGTGTGTACGTGTTATAGGTAACAGTGTCTGTGAGTGTGTACGTGTTATAGGTAACAGTGTCTGTGAGTGTGTACATGTTATAGGTAACAGTGTCTGTGAGTGTGTACATGTTATAGGTAACAGTGTCTGTGAGTGTGTACGTGTTATAGGTAACAGTGTCTGTGAGTGTGTACATGTTATAGGTAACAGTGTCTGTGAGTGTGTACATGTTATAGGTAACAGTGTCTGTGAGTGTGTACATGTTATAGGTAACAGTGTCTGTGAGTGTGTACGTGTTATAGGTAACAGTGTCTGTGAGTGTGTACGTGTTATAGAGAACAGTGTCTGTGAGTGTGTACATGTTATAGGTAACAGTGTCTGTGAGTGTGTACATGTTATAGGTAACAGTGTCTGTGAGTGTGTACATGTTATAGAGAACAGTGTCTGTGAGTGTGTACGTGTTATAGAGACTGCAGTTGTGTACTGCAGATGGATTTTAGAACCCCAGCTGCATGTTCAAGTCATCACACTGTGAGTTGTCATCACACTGTGAGATTCTAGAATCTCACAGTGTGATGACTTGAACATGCAGCTGGGGTTCTAGAATGACTGGATGTGATGTGTGTAATGTTTTAGAAGAATTCTAACTTCAGTCATTGTTACCACAGACCATAGCCAGGGTCCATTTTGTACAGAGGTCAGCAAAGATCAGTAGGTCAGAAGTCAGTAGGGGTTCATGAGGAATCCTTCCCTAGCAGATGTATTTGACATGAATAAGGACATTGCAACTGAATACGCCAGGGTGTTTTAGAGGCCCTTAAGCATGTCTTTCCCAGAGAGAGTTGACCATATTACACATAGCTGCAACGTTTGCAGGAAAAGCACTATGCAAATAAAAAGTCATTATTATTATTATTATTATTATTATTATATTAATCACAAGTCATTTCACAGCAATCGGACTGGTTGAATTATTTCTCAAAACCACCAAGGACATGTCCTCTGTGTGTCTCAATGGGAGCTACAGTCCTGGTCCATCCATGTTGGCAGAGCCTTCTGAAAAAATTCTGAAAAAAAGAAGTTGAAACATTTGAAACCATGTAACTATTTATTGAACTAATAGATAATTCTTTGTTCATTCTCTAAACAACTGTTCAACTTAAGTTGAATTCAGCACTTTGTCAAATGTTTAAATAACTTTAACTTTCCTACACTTTGCGCATAACTGTGTAGACAGAGAGCTTCAGATGTAAGACTGACAAACAGTCAGATATTGCTTCCAGCTGTTTTACTTTTTCTTTTCAGTAAACCTCATTATGGTTTATGGATACCCAAGTATATTCAAGTTAGCGTTGTTTTGGGGCCCAAAATACCATAACTGTCCCATCTCACTGCTGTGTAATACTGCTATAACTACATCTCACTGCTGTGTAATACTGCTATAACTACATCTCACTGCTGTGTAATACTGATATAACTACATCTCACTGCTGTGTACTACTGACAGTGGCGGCTGGTGCAAACATTTTTGGGTGGGGCACAGGTTATGGGGGCATGCTCCACGGGGAAGAATATCAACTTTAAAATCTGGATTTACAGTCGATTTTAGCATGAGAATAGCTCTACCCCCCTGTACAGACCTCGCCATCCCCTCTACCCCCCTGTACAGACCTCTTCATCCCCTCTACCCCCTGTACAGACCTCGCCATCCCCTCTACCCCCCTGTACATAACTCCTCATCCCCCCTACCCCCCTGTACAGACCTCTTCATCCCCTCTACCCACCTCTACAGACCTCTCCATCCCCTCTACCCTCCTCTACAGACCTCTTCATCCCCTCTACCCCCTGTACAGACCTCTCCATCCCCTCTACCCCCTGTACAGACCTCGCCATCCCCTCTACCCCCCTGTACAGACCTCTTCATCCCCTCTACCCCCTGTACAGACCTCTTCATACCCTCTACCCCCCTGTACAGACCTCTTCATCCCCTCTACCCCCTGTACAGACCTCTTCATCCCCTCTACCCCCCTGTACAGACCTCTCCATCCCTCTATCCTCCTCTACAGACCTCTTCATCCCCTCTACCCCCCTGTACAGACCTCTTCATCCCCTCTACCCACCTCTACAGACCTCTTCATCCCCTCTACCCCCCTGTACAGACCTCTTCATCCCCTCTACCCCTGTACAGACCTCTTCATCCCCTCTACCCCCCTGTACAGACCTCTCCATCCCTCTATCCTCCTCTACAGACCTCTTCATCCCCTCTACCCCCCTGTACAGACAATGCAGGGCAACACAATGCGCTTTACAGAGAACAAGGGATGCGGGTCCCACCCCTACATATTCCAGAAGTTGGCGTGGTCTACCCCAACTCGGGTGGGAATCGTTAGGACGCGGCCAGTTAGGCAAACTATTATATAGTGTGGTTTCCGATCAATGATCGACGTCGTTATATGGAGAAAAGTAATGAATTAGGCAATGTGTGTCCTTTCAGTCTGTCTCCAGAGCAGTTATACGTAATCTCCCTGTCATCAGAACGATCACATCCCCTGTTGGGTACTAGAAGTGTAGAAGTTTAACTGGCAGTCAATGGAAATTTGTGGTCTTTGCTACTTTAATCTGATAAAATAAGAAAACTGTATCGCTTTTTAGATATTAGGATCTCAAATCCGATGACCAGTCAGGCAAACAATTATATAGTGTCGTTGCCGATCAATGATCGACGTCGTTATATGGAGAACATTTATGAAATAGGCAATGAATGTGTGTCCTTTCAGTCTGCCTCCATCCATGTGGATGAACCACCCGACCCAAAGGCCTGAGGTGTTGTAGGAGGCATGAATATGATTTAGGGGGTATTTAGTATAGCAGGCTAATGGGTTTATTGTGAGTTTACTTTGATTGTTTGTTTATTGCCTAGATCACCGTATTGAGAAGTCATATGGTTGTGGAGTGAGAAAGTCAGCGATGCTGAGCTGGGAGGTGCATTGCTGGTCAAGGAGGCCTTGTCTTGGCCTGGTCTATCTGGTAACTTGTATCATCGAGGTCCAGCTTACCCTTTTCTAGACATAGCTGAGTCAATCAATTTAATTTTGTAATGAAATAATTTATTAATATTGCAATATCTTTTCAATGCTTAAATATGCTTTATCGGTGAAGTCTGTTTAAAAAGTCTGGATCTTAGCCGCTTGGAACTCAAGATGGGTTGTGGCCAGATTTCTGTGCAGCCTCCTCAGCCCACTGGGCCTCCAGCACAGCGACATCTAGCATGTTGTGGATAAATGAGATGGGACGCTCACCTGGAGGGAGGGAGAGTAAATATCAGTAACTGTAACAGCTAATGAGGATCCATAGAAACAAGCAAATAGACTCAGGACGCTTTCTCAAGGCCTGGGTAGCTGAGAGGGAAGATAATCATAATCAAAGATATTCATGGCAAATCTTTGGATAGTGGTCTTGTCTCTATGTGCAGGGTTGCTTCATTAAATATATTGACCTTTGTGCTGAGAGGTGAGAGCCAGCTGGTTGGTCCAATATGGGGCAGCACAGTTCTGGGCCTGTGGCATGGCAGCCTGTGTGTGTGTGTGTGTGTGTGTGTGTGTGTGTGTGTGTGTGTGTGTGTGTGTGTGTGTGTGTGTGTGTGTGTGTGTGTGTGGGTATGAGTGTGGGTGTGGGTGTGAGTGTGAGTGTGAGTGTGGGTGTGGGTGTGGGTGTGGGTGTGGGTGTGGGTGTGGGTGTGGGTGTGGGTGTGGGTGTGGGTGTGAGTGTGAGTGTGGGTGTGGGTGTGGGTGTGGGTGTGAGTGTGGGTGTGGGTGTTTGTGTGCGTGTGTTATGGCTAATGGAGGAATTTCGTCCCGAATGTTGGTCCTCATGGGCAGCGACAGCCAGAATGGAGGCAGGGAGAGGCTCCTGGTCCTGGACATGGACAGCAGGCTGCTGGTCCTGTGGAATGGCAGCCATGAAGAATCCAGGTGGGGGAGCAACCTGGTAGAGGTTGATGTCTGGGTTGGGAACGGTGCAGACGCTGGCCATCCTCTGCATGTGCTGGTTGGTTCTGTGAGCCTGGCCCTCCTTGTTGCGCTTGTTGTACATGTTATAGAGAACAGTGTCTGTGAGTGTGTACGTGTTATAGGTAACAGTGTCTGTGAGTGTGTACGTGTTATAGGTAACAGTGTCTGTGAGTGTGTACATGTTATAGGTAACAGTGTCTGTGAGTGTGTACATGTTATAGGTAACAGTGTCTGTGAGTGTGTACGTGTTATAGGTAACAGTGTCTGTGAGTGTGTACATGTTATAGGTAACAGTGTCTGTGAGTGTGTACGTGTTATAGAGAACAGTGTCTGTGAGTGTGTACATGTTATAGAGAACAGTGTCTGTGAGTGTGTACATGTTATAGGTAACAGTGTCTGTGAGTGTGTACATGTTATAGGTAACAGTGTCTGTGAGTGTGTACATGTTATAGAGAACAGTGTCTGTGAGTGTGTACGTGTTATAGAGACTGCAGTTGTGTACTGCAGATGGATTTTAGAACCCCAGCTGCATGTTCAAGTCATCACACTGTGAGTTGTCATCACACTGTGAGATTCTAGAATCTCACAGTGTGATGACTTGAACATGCAGCTGGGGTTCTAGAATGACTGGATGTGATGTGTGTAATGTTTTAGAAGAATTCTAACTTCAGTCATTGTTACCACAGACCATAGCCAGGGTCCATTTTGTACAGAGGTCAGCAAAGATCAGTAGGTCAGAAGTCAGTAGGGGTTCATGAGGAATCCTTCCCTAGCAGATGTATTTGACATGAATAAGGACATTGCAACTGAATACGCCAGGGTGTTTTAGAGGCCCTTAAGCATGTCTTTCCCAGAGAGAGTTGACCATATTACACATAGCTGCAACGTTTGCAGGAAAAGCACTATGCAAATAAAAAGTCATTATTATTATTATTATTATTATTATTATTATATTAATCACAAGTCATTTCACAGCAATCGGACTGGTTGAATTATTTCTCAAAACCACCAAGGACATGTCCTCTGTGTGTCTCAATGGGAGCTACAGTCCTGGTCCATCCATGTTGGCAGAGCCTTCTGAAAAAATTCTGAAAAAAAGAAGTTGAAACATTTGAAACCATGTAACTATTTATTGAACTAATAGATAATTCTTTGTTCATTCTCTAAACAACTGTTCAACTTAAGTTGAATTCAGCACTTTGTCAAATGTTTAAATAACTTTAACTTTCCTACACTTTGCGCATAACTGTGTAGACAGAGAGCTTCAGATGTAAGACTGACAAACAGTCAGATATTGCTTCCAGCTGTTTTACTTTTTCTTTTCAGTAAACCTCATTATGGTTTATGGATACCCAAGTATATTCAAGTTAGCGTTGTTTTGGGGCCCAAAATACCATAACTGTCCCATCTCACTGCTGTGTAATACTGCTATAACTACATCTCACTGCTGTGTAATACTGCTATAACTACATCTCACTGCTGTGTAATACTGATATAACTACATCTCACTGCTGTGTACTACTGACAGTGGCGGCTGGTGCAAACATTTTTGGGTGGGGCACAGGTTATGGGGGCATGCTCCACGGGGAAGAATATCAACTTTAAAATCTGGATTTACAGTCGATTTTAGCATGAGAATAGCTCTACCCCCCTGTACAGACCTCGCCATCCCCTCTACTCCCCTGTACAGACCTCTTCATCCCCTCTACCCCCTGTACAGACCTCGCCATCCCCTCTACCCTCCATTACAGACCTCTTCATCCCCTCTACCCCCTGTACAGACCTCTCCATCCCCTCTACCCCCTGTACAGACCTCGCCATCCCCTCTACCCCCCTGTACAGACCTCTTCATCCCCTCTACCCCCTGTACAGACCTCTTCATACCCTCTACCCCCCTGTACAGACCTCTTCATCCCCTCTACCCCCTGTACAGACCTCTTCATCCCCTCTACCCCCCTGTACAGACCTCTCCATCCCTCTATCCTCCTCTACAGACCTCTTCATCCCCTCTACCCCCCTGTACAGACCTCTTCATCCCCTCTACCCACCTCTACAGACCTCTTCATCCCCTCTACCCCCCTGTACAGACCTCTTCATCCCCTCTACCCCCTGTACAGACCTCTTCATCCCCTCTACCCCCCTGTACAGACCTCTCCATCCCTCTATCCTCCTCTACAGACCTCTTCATCCCCTCTACCCCCCTGTACAGACAATGCAGGGCAACACAATGCGCTTTACAGAGAACAAGGGATGCGGGTCCCACCCCTACATATTCCAGAAGTTGGCGTGGTCTACTCCAACTCGGGTGGGAATCGTTAGGACGCGGCCAGTTAGGCAAACTATTATATAGTGTGGTTTCCGATCAATGATCGACGTCGTTATATGGAGAAAAGTAATGAATTAGGCAATGTGTGTCCTTTCAGTCTGTCTCCAGAGCAGTTATACGTAATCTCCCTGTCATCAGAACGATCACATCCCCTGTTGGGTACTAGAAGTGTAGAAGTTTAACTGGCAGTCAATGGAAATTTGTGGTCTTTGCTACTTTAATCTGATAAAATAAGAAAACTGTATCGCTTTTTAGATATTAGGATCTCAAATCCGATGACCAGTCAGGCAAACAATTATATAGTGTCGTTGCCGATCAATGATCGACGTCGTTATATGGAGAACATTTATGAAATAGGCAATGAATGTGTGTCCTTTCAGTCTGCCTCCATCCATGTGGATGAACCACCCGACCCAAAGGCCTGAGGTGTTGTAGGAGGCATGAATATGATTTAGGGGGTATTTAGTATAGCAGGCTAATGGGTTTATTGTGAGTTTACTTTGATTGTTTGTTTATTGCCTAGATCACCGTATTGAGAAGTCATATGGTTGTGGAGAGAGAAAGTCAGCGATGCTGAGCTGGGAGGTGCATTGCTGGTCAAGGAGGCCTTGTCTTGGCCTGGTCTATCTGGTAACTTGTATCATCGAGGTCCAGCTTACCCTTTTCTAGACATAGCTGAGTCAATCAATTTAATTTTGTAATGAAATAATTTATTAATATTGCAATATCTTTTCAATGCTTAAATATGCTTTATCGGTGAAGTCTGTTTAAAAAGTCTGGATCTTAGCCGCTTGGAACTCAAGATGGGTTGTGGCCAGATTTCTGTGCAGCCTCCTCAGCCCACTGGGCCTCCAGCACAGCGACATCTAGCATGTTGTGGATAGATGAGATGGGACGCTCACCTGGAGGGAGGGAGAGTAAATATCAGTAACTGTAACAGCTAATGAGGATCCATAGAAACAAGCAAATAGACTCAGGACGCTTTCTCAAGGCCTGGGTAGCTGAGAGGGAAGATAATCATAATCAAAGATATTCATGGCAAATCTTTGGATAGTGGTCTTGTCTCTATGTGCAGGGTTGCTTCATTAAATATATTGACCTTTGTGCTGAGAGGTGAGAGCCAGCTGGTTGGTCCAATATGGGGCAGCACAGTTCTGGGCCTGTGGCATGGCAGCCTGTGTGTGTGTGTGTGTGTGTGGGTGTGGGTGTGGGTATGAGTGTGGGTGTGGGTGTGAGTGTGAGTGTGAGTGTGGGTGTGGGTGTGGGTGTGGGTGTGGGTGTGGGTGTGAGTGTGGGTGTGGGTGTGGGTGTGGGTGTGAGTGTGGGTGTGGGTGTTTGTGTGCGTGTGTTATGGCTAATGGAGGAATTTCGTCCCGAATGTTGGTCCTCATGGGCAGCGACAGCCAGAATGGAGGCAGGGAGAGGCTCCTGGTCCTGGACATGGACAGCAGGCTGCTGGTCCTGTGGAATGGCAGCCATGAAGAATCCAGGTGGGGGAGCAACCTGGTAGAGGTTGATGTCTGGGTTGGGAACGGTGCAGACGCTGGCCATCCTCTGCATGTGCTGGTTGGTGCTGTGAGCCTGGCGCTCCTCCTTGCGCTGGGCCAGGGCCACGTTCTGTGCAGCCTCCTCAGCCCACTGGGCCTCCAGCACAGCGACATCTAGCATGTTGTGGATGGGTGAGATGGGACTCTCACCTGGAGGGAGGGAGAGTAAATATCAGTAACTGTAACAGCTAATGAGGATCCATAGAAACAAACAAATAGACTCAGGACGCTTTCTCAAGGCCTGGGTAGCTAAGAGGGAAGATAATCATAATCAAATATATTTATGGCAAATCTTTGGATAGTGGTCTTGTCTCTATGTGCAGGGTGGCTTCATTAAATATACTGACCTTTGTGCAGAGAGGTGAGAGCCAGCTGGTTGGTCCAACATGGGGCAGCACAGTTCTGGGCCTGTGGCATGGCAGCCTGTGTGGGTGTGTGTGTGGGTGTGGGTGTGGGTATGAGTGTGGGTGTGGGTGTGAGTGTGAGTGTGGGTGTGGGTGTGGGTGTGGGTGTGGGTGTGAGTGTGAGTGTGGGTGTGGGTGTGGGTGTGAGTGTGGGTGTGGGTGTTTGTGTGCGTGTGTTATGGCTAATGGAGGAATTTCGTCCCGAATGTTGGTCCTCATGGGCAGCGACAGCCAGAATGGAGGCAGGGAGAGGCTCCTGGTCCTGGACATGGACAGCAGGCTGCTGGTCCTGTGGAATGGCAGCCATGAAGAATCCAGGTGGGGGAGCAACCTGGTAGAGGTTGATGTCTGGGTTGGGAACGGTGCAGACGCTGGCCATCCTCTGCATGTGCTGGTTGGTGCTGTGAGCCTGGCGCTCCTCCTTGCGCTGGGCCAGGGCCACGTTCTGTGCAGCCTCCTCAGCCCACTGGGCCTCCAGCACAGCGACATCTAGCATGTTGTGGATGGGTGAGATGGGACTCTCACCTGGAGGGAGGGAGAGTAAATATCAGTAACTGTAACAGCTAATGAGGATCCATAGAAACAAACAAATAGACTCAGGACGCTTTCTCAAGGCCTGGGTAGCTAAGAGGGAAGATAATCATAATCAAATATATTTATGGCAAATCTTTGGATAGTGGTCTTGTCTCTATGTGCAGGGTGGCTTCATTAAATTTACTGACCTTTGTGCAGAGAGGTGAGAGCCAGCTGGTTGGTCCAACATGGGGCAGCACAGTTCTGGGCCTGTGGCATGGCAGCCTGTGTGGGTGTGTGTGTGGGTGTGGGTGTGGGTATGAGTGTGGGTGTGGGTGTGAGTGTGAGTGTGGGTGTGGGTGTGGGTGTGGGTGTGGGTGTGAGTGTGAGTGTGGGTGTGGGTGTGGGTGTGAGTGTGGGTGTGGGTGTTTGTGTGCGTGTGTTATGGCTAATGGAGGAATTTCGTCCCGAATGTTGGTCCTCATGGGCAGCGACAGCCAGAATGGAGGCAGGGAGAGGCTCCTGGTCCTGGACATGGACAGCAGGCTGCTGGTCCTGTGGAATGGCAGCCATGAAGAATCCAGGTGGGGGAGCAACCTGGTAGAGGTTGATGTCTGGGTTGGGAACGGTGCAGACGCTGGCCATCCTCTGCATGTGCTGGTTGGTGCTGTGAGCCTGGCGCTCCTCCTTGCGCTGGGCCAGGGCCACGTTCTGTGCAGCCTCCTCAGCCCACTGGGCCTCCAGCACAGCGACATCTAGCATGTTGTGGATGGGTGAGATGGGACTCTCACCTGGAGGGAGGGAGAGTAAATATCAGTAACTGTAACAGCTAATGAGGATCCATAGAAACAAACAAATAGACTCAGGACGCTTTCTCAAGGCCTGGGTAGCTAAGAGGGAAGATAATCATAATCAAATATATTTATGGCAAATCTTTGGATAGTGGTCTTGTCTCTATGTGCAGGGTGGCTTCATTAAATATACTGACCTTTGTGCAGAGAGGTGAGAGCCAGCTGGTTGGTCCAACATGGGGCAGCACAGTTCTGGGCCTGTGGCATGGCAGCCTGTGTGGGTGTGTGTGTGGGTGTGGGTGTGGGTATGAGTGTGGGTGTGGGTGTGAGTGTGAGTGTGAGTGTGGGTGTGGGTGTGGGTGTGGGTGTGGGTGTGAGTGTGAGTGTGGGTGTGGGTGTGGGTGTGGGTGTGAGTGTGGGTGTGGGTGTTTGTGTGCGTGTGTTATGGCTAATGGAGGAATTTCGTCCCGAATGTTGGTCCTCATGGGCAGCGACAGCCAGAATGGAGGCAGGGAGAGGCTCCTGGTCCTGGACATGGACAGCAGGCTGCTGGTCCTGTGGAATGACAGCCATGAAGAATCCAGGTGGGGGAGCAACCTGGTAGAGGTTGATGTCTGGGTTGGGAACGGTGCAGACGCTGGCCATCCTCTGCATGTGCTGGTTGGTGCTGTGAGCCTGGCGCTCCTCCTTGCGCTGGGCCAGGGCCACGTTCTGTGCAGCCTCCTCAGCCCACTGGGCCTCCAGCACAGCGACATCTAGCATGTTGTGGATGGGTGAGATGGGACTCTCACCTGGAGGGAGGGAGAGTAAATATCAGTAACTGTAACAGCTAATGAGGATCCATAGAAACAAACAAATAGACTCAGGACGCTTTCTCAAGGCCTGGGTAGCTAAGAGGGAAGATAATCATAATCAAATATATTCATGGCAAATCTTTGGATAGTGGTCTTGTCTCTATGTGCAGGGTGGCTTCATTAAATATACTGACCTTTGTGCAGAGAGGTGAGAGCCAGCTGGTTGGTCCAACATGGGGCAGCACAGTTCTGGGCCTGTGGCATGGCAGCCTGTGTGGGTGTGTGTGTGGGTGTGGGTGTGGGTATGAGTGTGGGTGTGGGTGTGAGTGTGAGTGTGGGTGTGGGTGTGGGTGTGGGTGTGGGTGTGGGTGTGGGTGTGGGTGTGGGTGTGAGTGTGGGTGTGGGTGTGGGTGTGAGTGTGGGTGTGGGTGTTTGTGTGCGTGTGTTATGGCTAATGGAGGAATTTCGTCCCGAATGTTGGTCCTCATGGGCAGCGACAGCCAGAATGGAGGCAGGGAGAGGCTCCTGGTCCTGGACATGGACAGCAGGCTGCTGGTCCTGTGGAATGGCAGCCATGAAGAATCCAGGTGGGGGAGCAACCTGGTAGAGGTTGATGTCTGGGTTGGGAACGGTGCAGACGCTGGCCATCCTCTGCATGTGCTGGTTGGTGCTGTGAGCCTGGCGCTCCTCCTTGCGCTGGGCCAGGGCCACGTTCTGTGCAGCCTCCTCAGCCCACTGGGCCTCCAGCACAGCGACATCTAGCATGTTGTGGATGGGTGAGATGGGACTCTCACCTGGAGGGAGGGAGAGTAAATATCAGTAACTGTAACAGCTAATGAGGATCCATAGAAACAAACAAATAGACTCAGGACGCTTTCTCAAGGCCTGGGTAGCTAAGAGGGAAGATAATCATAATCAAATATATTTATGGCAAATCTTTGGATAGTGGTCTTGTCTCTATGTGCAGGGTGGCTTCATTAAATATACTGACCTTTGTGCAGAGAGGTGAGAGCCAGCTGGTTGGTCCAACATGGGGCAGCACAGTTCTGGGCCTGTGGCATGGCAGCCTGTGTGGGTGTTTGTGTGGGTGTGGGTGTGGGTATGAGTGTGGGTGTGGGTGTGAGTGTGAGTGTGGGTGTGGGTGTGGGTGTGGGTGTGGGTGTGAGTGTGAGTGTGGGTGTGGGTGTGGGTGTGAGTGTGGGTGTGGGTGTTTGTGTGCGTGTGTTATGGCTAATGGAGGAATTTCGTCCCGAATGTTGGTCCTCATGGGCAGCGACAGCCAGAATGGAGGCAGGGAGAGGCTCCTGGTCCTGGACATGGACAGCAGGCTGCTGGTCCTGTGGAATGGCAGCCATGAAGAATCCAGGTGGGGGAGCAACCTGGTAGAGGTTGATGTCTGGGTTGGGAACGGTGCAGACGCTGGCCATCCTCTGCATGTGCTGGTTGGTGCTGTGAGCCTGGCGCTCCTCCTTGCGCTGGGCCAGGGCCACGTTCTGTGCAGCCTCCTCAGCCCACTGGGCCTCCAGCACAGCGACATCTAGCATGTTGTGGATGGGTGAGATGGGACTCTCACCTGGAGGGAGGGAGAGTAAATATCAGTAACTGTAACAGCTAATGAGGATCCATAGAAACAAACAAATAGACTCAGGACGCTTTCTCAAGGCCTGGGTAGCTAAGAGGGAAGATAATCATAATCAAATATATTTATGGCAAATCTTTGGATAGTGGTCTTGTCTCTATGTGCAGGGTGGCTTCATTAAATATACTGACCTTTGTGCAGAGAGGTGAGAGCCAGCTGGTTGGTCCAACATGGGGCAGCACAGTTCTGGGCCTGTGGCATGGCAGCCTGTGTGGGTGTGTGTGTGGGTGTGGGTGTGGGTATGAGTGTGGGTGTGGGTGTGAGTGTGAGTGTGAGTGTGGGTGTGGGTGTGGGTGTGGGTGTGGGTGTGGGTGTGGGTGTGAGTGTGAGTGTGGGTGTGGGTGTGGGTGTGAGTGTGGGTGTGGGTGTTTGTGTGCGTGTGTTATGGCTAATGGAGGAATTTCGTCCCGAATGTTGGTCCTCATGGGCAGCGACAGCCAGAATGGAGGCAGGGAGAGGCTCCTGGTCCTGGACATGGACAGCAGGCTGCTGGTCCTGTGGAATGGCAGCCATGAAGAATCCAGGTGGGGGAGCAACCAGGTAGAGGTTGATGTCTGGGTTGGGAACGGTGCAGACGCTGGCCATCCTCTGCATGTGCTGGTTGGTGCTGTGAGCCTGGCGCTCCTCCTTGCGCTGGGCCAGGGCCACGTTCTGTGCAGCCTCCTCAGCCCACTGGGCCTCCAGCACAGCGACATCTAGCATGTTGTGGATGGGTGAGATGGGACTCTCACCTGGAGGGAGGGAGAGTAAATATCAGTAACTGTAACAGCTAATGAGGATCCATAGAAACAAACAAAAAGACTCAGGACGCTTTCTCAAGGCCTGGGTAGCTAAGAGGGAAGATAATCATAATCAAATATATTTATGGCAAATCTTTGGATAGTGGTCTTGTCTCTATGTGCAGGGTGGCTTCATTAAATATACTGACCTTTGTGCAGAGAGGTGAGAGCCAGCTGGTTGGTCCAACATGGGGCAGCACAGTTCTGGGCCTGTGGCATGGCAGCCTGTGTGGGTGTGTGTGTGGGTGTGGGTGTGGGTATGAGTGTGGGTGTGGGTGTGAGTGTGAGTGTGAGTGTGGGTGTGGGTGTGGGTGTGGGTGTGGGTGTGTGTGTGAGTGTGAGTGTGAGTGTGGGTGTGGGTGTGGGTGTGGGTGTGGGTGTGAGTGTGAGTGTGGGTGTGGGTGTGGGTGTGGGTGTGAGTGTGGGTGTGGGTGTTTGTGTGCGTGTGTTATGGCTAATGGAGGAATTTCGTCCCGAATGTTGGTCCTCATGGGCAGCGACAGCCAGAATGGAGGCAGGGAGAGGCTCCTGGTCCTGGACATGGACAGCAGGCTGCTGGTCCTGTGGAATGGCAGCCATGAAGAATCCAGGTGGGGGAGCAACCTGGTAGAGGTTGATGTCTGGGTTGGGAACGGTGCAGACGCTGGCCATCCTCTGCATGTGCTGGTTGGTTCTGTGAGCCTGGCCCTCCTTGTTGCGCTTGTTGTACATGTTATAGAGAACAGTGTCTGTGAGTGTGTACGTGTTATAGGTAACAGTGTCTGTGAGTGTGTACGTGTTATAGGTAACAGTGTCTGTGAGTGTGTACATGTTATAGGTAACAGTGTCTGTGAGTGTGTACGTGTTATAGGTAACAGTGTCTGTGAGTGTGTACATGTTATAGGTAACAGTGTCTGTGAGTGTGTACGTGTTATAGGTAACAGTGTCTGTGAGTGTGTACGTGTTATAGGTAACAGTGTCTGTGAGTGTGTACGTGTTATAGGTAACAGTGTCTGTGAGTGTGTACATGTTATAGGTAACAGTGTCTGTGAGTGTGTACATGTTATAGGTAACAGTGTCTGTGAGTGTGTACGTGTTATAGGTAACAGTGTCTGTGAGTGTGTACATGTTATAGGTAACAGTGTCTGTGAGTGTGTACATGTTATAGGTAACAGTGTCTGTGAGTGTGTACATGTTATAGGTAACAGTGTCTGTGAGTGTGTACGTGTTATAGGTAACAGTGTCTGTGAGTGTGTACGTGTTATAGAGAACAGTGTCTGTGAGTGTGTACATGTTATAGGTAACAGTGTCTGTGAGTGTGTACATGTTATAGGTAACAGTGTCTGTGAGTGTGTACATGTTATAGAGAACAGTGTCTGTGAGTGTGTACGTGTTATAGAGACTGCAGTTGTGTACTGCAGATGGATTTTAGAACCCCAGCTGCATGTTCAAGTCATCACACTGTGAGTTGTCATCACACTGTGAGATTCTAGAATCTCACAGTGTGATGACTTGAACATGCAGCTGGGGTTCTAGAATGACTGGATGTGATGTGTGTAATGTTTTAGAAGAATTCTAACTTCAGTCATTGTTACCACAGACCATAGCCAGGGTCCATTTTGTACAGAGGTCAGCAAAGATCAGTAGGTCAGAAGTCAGTAGGGGTTCATGAGGAATCCTTCCCTAGCAGATGTATTTGACATGAATAAGGACATTGCAACTGAATACGCCAGGGTGTTTTAGAGGCCCTTAAGCATGTCTTTCCCAGAGAGAGTTGACCATATTACACATAGCTGCAACGTTTGCAGGAAAAGCACTATGCAAATAAAAAGTCATTATTATTATTATTATTATTATTATTATTATATTAATCACAAGTCATTTCACAGCAATCGGACTGGTTGAATTATTTCTCAAAACCACCAAGGACATGTCCTCTGTGTGTCTCAATGGGAGCTACAGTCCTGGTCCATCCATGTTGGCAGAGCCTTCTGAAAAAATTCTGAAAAAAAGAAGTTGAAACATTTGAAACCATGTAACTATTTATTGAACTAATAGATAATTCTTTGTTCATTCTCTAAACAACTGTTCAACTTAAGTTGAATTCAGCACTTTGTCAAATGTTTAAATAACTTTAACTTTCCTACACTTTGCGCATAACTGTGTAGACAGAGAGCTTCAGATGTAAGACTGACAAACAGTCAGATATTGCTTCCAGCTGTTTTACTTTTTCTTTTCAGTAAACCTCATTATGGTTTATGGATACCCAAGTATATTCAAGTTAGCGTTGTTTTGGGGCCCAAAATACCATAACTGTCCCATCTCACTGCTGTGTAATACTGCTATAACTACATCTCACTGCTGTGTAATACTGCTATAACTACATCTCACTGCTGTGTAATACTGATATAACTACATCTCACTGCTGTGTACTACTGACAGTGGCGGCTGGTGCAAACATTTTTGGGTGGGGCACAGGTTATGGGGGCATGCTCCACGGGGAAGAATATCAACTTTAAAATCTGGATTTACAGTCGATTTTAGCATGAGAATAGCTCTACCCCCCTGTACAGACCTCGCCATCCCCTCTACCCCCCTGTACAGACCTCTTCATCCCCTCTACCCCCTGTACAGACCTCGCCATCCCCTCTACCCCCCTGTACATAACTCCTCATCCCCCCTACCCCCCTGTACAGACCTCTTCATCCCCTCTACCCACCTCTACAGACCTCTCCATCCCCTCTACCCTCCTCTACAGACCTCTTCATCCCCTCTACCCCCTGTACAGACCTCTCCATCCCCTCTACCCCCTGTACAGACCTCGCCATCCCCTCTACCCCCCTGTACAGACCTCTTCATCCCCTCTACCTCCTGTACAGACCTCTTCATACCCTCTACCCCCCTGTACAGACCTCTTCATCCCCTCTACCCCCTGTACAGACCTCTTCATCCCCTCTACCCCCCTGTACAGACCTCTCCATCCCTCTATCCTCCTCTACAGACCTCTTCATCCCCTCTACCCCCCTGTACAGACCTCTTCATCCCCTCTACCCACCTCTACAGACCTCTTCATCCCCTCTACCCCCCTGTACAGACCTCTTCATCCCCTCTACCCCCTGTACAGACCTCTTCATCCCCTCTACCCCCCTGTACAGACCTCTCCATCCCTCTATCCTCCTCTACAGACCTCTTCATCCCCTCTACCCCCCTGTACAGACAATGCAGGGCAACACAATGCGCTTTACAGAGAACAAGGGATGCGGGTCCCACCCCTACATATTCCAGAAGTTGGCGTGGTCTACCCCAACTCGGGTGGGAATCGTTAGGACGCGGCCAGTTAGGCAAACTATTATATAGTGTGGTTTCCGATCAATGATCGACGTCGTTATATGGAGAAAAGTAATGAATTAGGCAATGTGTGTCCTTTCAGTCTGTCTCCAGAGCAGTTATACGTAATCTCCCTGTCATCAGAACGATCACATCCCCTGTTGGGTACTAGAAGTGTAGAAGTTTAACTGGCAGTCAATGGAAATTTGTGGTCTTTGCTACTTTAATCTGATAAAATAAGAAAACTGTATCGCTTTTTAGATATTAGGATCTCAAATCCGATGACCAGTCAGGCAAACAATTATATAGTGTCGTTGCCGATCAATGATCGACGTCGTTATATGGAGAACATTTATGAAATAGGCAATGAATGTGTGTCCTTTCAGTCTGCCTCCATCCATGTGGATGAACCACCCGACCCAAAGGCCTGAGGTGTTGTAGGAGGCATGAATATGATTTAGGGGGTATTTAGTATAGCAGGCTAATGGGTTTATTGTGAGTTTACTTTGATTGTTTGTTTATTGCCTAGATCACCGTATTGAGAAGTCATATGGTTGTGGAGAGAGAAAGTCAGCGATGCTGAGCTGGGAGGTGCATTGCTGGTCAAGGAGGCCTTGTCTTGGCCTGGTCTATCTGGTAACTTGTATCATCGAGGTCCAGCTTACCCTTTTCTAGACATAGCTGAGTCAATCAATTTAATTTTGTAATGAAATAATTTATTAATATTGCAATATCTTTTCAATGCTTAAATATGCTTTATCGGTGAAGTCTGTTTAAAAAGTCTGGATCTTAGCCGCTTGGAACTCAAGATGGGTTGTGGCCAGATTTCTGTGCAGCCTCCTCAGCCCACTGGGCCTCCAGCACAGCGACATCTAGCATGTTGTGGATAGATGAGATGGGACGCTCACCTGGAGGGAGGGAGAGTAAATATCAGTAACTGTAACAGCTAATGAGGATCCATAGAAACAAGCAAATAGACTCAGGACGCTTTCTCAAGGCCTGGGTAGCTGAGAGGGAAGATAATCATAATCAAAGATATTCATGGCAAATCTTTGGATAGTGGTCTTGTCTCTATGTGCAGGGTTGCTTCATTAAATATATTGACCTTTGTGCTGAGAGGTGAGAGCCAGCTGGTTGGTCCAATATGGGGCAGCACAGTTCTGGGCCTGTGGCATGGCAGCCTGTGTGTGTGTGTGTGTGTGTGGGTGTGGGTGTGGGTATGAGTGTGGGTGTGGGTGTGAGTGTGAGTGTGAGTGTGGGTGTGGGTGTGGGTGTGGGTGTGGGTGTGGGTGTGAGTGTGGGTGTGGGTGTGGGTGTGGGTGTGAGTGTGGGTGTGGGTGTTTGTGTGCGTGTGTTATGGCTAATGGAGGAATTTCGTCCCGAATGTTGGTCCTCATGGGCAGCGACAGCCAGAATGGAGGCAGGGAGAGGCTCCTGGTCCTGGACATGGACAGCAGGCTGCTGGTCCTGTGGAATGGCAGCCATGAAGAATCCAGGTGGGGGAGCAACCTGGTAGAGGTTGATGTCTGGGTTGGGAACGGTGCAGACGCTGGCCATCCTCTGCATGTGCTGGTTGGTGCTGTGAGCCTGGCGCTCCTCCTTGCGCTGGGCCAGGGCCACGTTCTGTGCAGCCTCCTCAGCCCACTGGGCCTCCAGCACAGCGACATCTAGCATGTTGTGGATGGGTGAGATGGGACTCTCACCTGGAGGGAGGGAGAGTAAATATCAGTAACTGTAACAGCTAATGAGGATCCATAGAAACAAACAAATAGACTCAGGACGCTTTCTCAAGGCCTGGGTAGCTAAGAGGGAAGATAATCATAATCAAATATATTTATGGCAAATCTTTGGATAGTGGTCTTGTCTCTATGTGCAGGGTGGCTTCATTAAATATACTGACCTTTGTGCAGAGAGGTGAGAGCCAGCTGGTTGGTCCAACATGGGGCAGCACAGTTCTGGGCCTGTGGCATGGCAGCCTGTGTGGGTGTGTGTGTGGGTGTGGGTGTGGGTATGAGTGTGGGTGTGGGTGTGAGTGTGAGTGTGGGTGTGGGTGTGGGTGTGGGTGTGGGTGTGAGTGTGAGTGTGGGTGTGGGTGTGGGTGTGAGTGTGGGTGTGGGTGTTTGTGTGCGTGTGTTATGGCTAATGGAGGAATTTCGTCCCGAATGTTGGTCCTCATGGGCAGCGACAGCCAGAATGGAGGCAGGGAGAGGCTCCTGGTCCTGGACATGGACAGCAGGCTGCTGGTCCTGTGGAATGGCAGCCATGAAGAATCCAGGTGGGGGAGCAACCTGGTAGAGGTTGATGTCTGGGTTGGGAACGGTGCAGACGCTGGCCATCCTCTGCATGTGCTGGTTGGTGCTGTGAGCCTGGCGCTCCTCCTTGCGCTGGGCCAGGGCCACGTTCTGTGCAGCCTCCTCAGCCCACTGGGCCTCCAGCACAGCGACATCTAGCATGTTGTGGATGGGTGAGATGGGACTCTCACCTGGAGGGAGGGAGAGTAAATATCAGTAACTGTAACAGCTAATGAGGATCCATAGAAACAAACAAATAGACTCAGGACGCTTTCTCAAGGCCTGGGTAGCTAAGAGGGAAGATAATCATAATCAAATATATTTATGGCAAATCTTTGGATAGTGGTCTTGTCTCTATGTGCAGGGTGGCTTCATTAAATATACTGACCTTTGTGCAGAGAGGTGAGAGCCAGCTGGTTGGTCCAACATGGGGCAGCACAGTTCTGGGCCTGTGGCATGGCAGCCTGTGTGGGTGTGTGTGTGGGTGTGGGTGTGGGTATGAGTGTGGGTGTGGGTGTGAGTGTGAGTGTGGGTGTGGGTGTGGGTGTGGGTGTGGGTGTGAGTGTGAGTGTGGGTGTGGGTGTGGGTGTGAGTGTGGGTGTGGGTGTTTGTGTGCGTGTGTTATGGCTAATGGAGGAATTTCGTCCCGAATGTTGGTCCTCATGGGCAGCGACAGCCAGAATGGAGGCAGGGAGAGGCTCCTGGTCCTGGACATGGACAGCAGGCTGCTGGTCCTGTGGAATGGCAGCCATGAAGAATCCAGGTGGGGGAGCAACCTGGTAGAGGTTGATGTCTGGGTTGGGAACGGTGCAGACGCTGGCCATCCTCTGCATGTGCTGGTTGGTGCTGTGAGCCTGGCGCTCCTCCTTGCGCTGGGCCAGGGCCACGTTCTGTGCAGCCTCCTCAGCCCACTGGGCCTCCAGCACAGCGACATCTAGCATGTTGTGGATGGGTGAGATGGGACTCTCACCTGGAGGGAGGGAGAGTAAATATCAGTAACTGTAACAGCTAATGAGGATCCATAGAAACAAACAAATAGACTCAGGACGCTTTCTCAAGGCCTGGGTAGCTAAGAGGGAAGATAATCATAATCAAATATATTTATGGCAAATCTTTGGATAGTGGTCTTGTCTCTATGTGCAGGGTGGCTTCATTAAATATACTGACCTTTGTGCAGAGAGGTGAGAGCCAGCTGGTTGGTCCAACATGGGGCAGCACAGTTCTGGGCCTGTGGCATGGCAGCCTGTGTGGGTGTGTGTGTGGGTGTGGGTGTGGGTATGAGTGTGGGTGTGGGTGTGAGTGTGAGTGTGAGTGTGGGTGTGGGTGTGGGTGTGGGTGTGGGTGTGGGTGTGAGTGTGAGTGTGAGTGTGGGTGTGGGTGTGGGTGTGGGTGTGAGTGTGAGTGTGGGTGTGGGTGTGGGTGTGGGTGTGGGTGTGGGTGTGAGTGTGGGTGTGGGTGTTTGTGTGCGTGTGTTATGGCTAATGGAGGAATTTCGTCCCGAATGTTGGTCCTCATGGGCAGCGACATCCAGAATGGAGGCAGGGAGAGGCTCCTGGTCCTGGACATGGACAGCAGGCTGCTGGTCCTGTGGAATGGCAGCCATGAAGAATCCAGGTGGGGGAGCAACCTGGTAGAGGTTGATGTCTGGGTTGGGAACGGTGCAGACGCTGGCCATCCTCTGCATGTGCTGGTTGGTTCTGTGAGCCTGGCCCTCCTTGTTGCGCTTGTTGTACATGTTATAGACTCTATAGAGAACAGTGTCTGTGAGTGTGTACGTGTTATAGGTAACAGTGTCTGTGAGTGTGTACGTGTTATAGGTAACAGTGTCTGTGAGTGTGTACATGTTATAGGTAACAGTGTCTGTGAGTGTGTACGTGTTATAGGTAACAGTGTCTGTGAGTGTGTACATGTTATAGGTAACAGTGTCTGTGAGTGTGTACGTGTTATAGGTAACAGTGTCTGTGAGTGTGTACGTGTTATAGGTAACAGTGTCTGTGAGTGTGTACGTGTTATAGGTAACAGTGTCTGTGAGTGTGTACATGTTATAGAGAACAGTGTCTGTGAGTGTGTACATGTTATAGGTAACAGTGTCTGTGAGTGTGTACGTGTTATAGAGAACAGTGTCTGTGAGTGTGTACGTGTTATAGGTAACAGTGTCTGTGAGTGTGTACATGTTATAGGTAACAGTGTCTGTGAGTGTGTACATGTTATAGGTAACAGTGTCTGTGAGTGTGTACGTGTTATAGAGAACAGTGTCTGTGAGTGTGTACATGTTATAGGTAACAGTGTCTGGGAGTGTGTACATGTTATAGGTAACAGTGTCTGTGAGTGTGTACGTGTTATAGAGAACAGTGTCTGTGAGTGTGTACATGTTATAGAGACTGCAGTTGTGTACTGCAGATGGATTTTAGAACCCCAGCTGCATGTT
This sequence comes from Nansenia antarctica, assembly GCF_963989245.1. Taxonomy (NCBI): domain Eukaryota; kingdom Metazoa; phylum Chordata; class Actinopteri; order Argentiniformes; family Microstomatidae; genus Nansenia; species Nansenia antarctica. The sequence goes on from NC_137676.1 coordinate 40,785,742, forward strand.
CAAGTCATCACACTGTGAGTTGTCATCACACTGTGAGATTCTAGAATCTCACAGTGTGATGACTTGAACATGCAGCTGGGGTTCTAGAATGACTGGATGTGATGTGTGTAATGTTTTAGAAGAATTCTAACTTCAGTCATTGTTACCACAGACCATAGCCAGGGTCCATTTTGTACAGAGGTCAGCAAAGATCAGTAGGTCAGAAGTCAGTAGGGGTTCATGAGGAATCCTTCCCTAGCAGATGTATTTGACATGAATAAGGACATTGCAACTGAATACGCCAGGGTGTTTTAGAGGCCCTTAAGCATGTCTTTCCCAGAGAGAGTTGACCATATTACACATAGCTGCAACGTTTGCAGGAAAAGCACTATGCAAATAAAAAGTCATTATTATTATTATTATTATTATTATTATTATTATTATATTAATCACAAGTCATTTCACAGCAATCGGACTGGTTGAATTATTTCTCAAAACCACCAAGGACATGTCCTCTGTGTGTCTCAATGGGAGCTACAGTCCTGGTCCATCCATGTTGGCAGAGCCTTCTGAAAAAATTCTGAAAAAAAGAAGTTGAAACATTTGAAACCATGTAACTATTTATTGAACTAATAGATAATTCTTTGTTCATTCTCTAAACAACTGTTCAACTTAAGTTGAATTCAGCACTTTGTCAAATGTTTAAATAACTTTAACTTTCCTACACTTTGCGCATAACTGTGTAGACAGAGAGCTTCAGATGTAAGACTGACAAACAGTCAGATATTGCTTCCAGCTGTTTTACTTTTTCTTTTCAGTAAACCTCATTATGGTTTATGGATACCCAAGTATATCAAAGTTAGCGTTGTTTTGGGGCCCAAAATACCATAACTGTCCCATCTCACTGCTGTGTAATACTGCTATAACTACATCTCACTGCTGTGTAATACTGCTATAACTACATCTCACTGCTGTGTAATACTGATATAGCCTAACTACATCTCACTGCTGTGTAATACTATTATAACTACATCTCACTGCTGTGTACTACTGACAGTGGCGGCTGGTGCAAACATTTTTGGGTGGGGCACAGGTTATGGGGGCATGCTCCACGGGGAAGAATATCAACTTTAAAATCTGGATTTACAGTCGATTTTAGCATGAGAATAGCTCTACCCCCCTGTACAGACCTCGCCATCCCCTCTACCCCCCTGTACAGACCTCGCCATCCCCTCTACCCTCCTCTACAGACCTCTTCATCCCCTCTACCCCCTGTACAGACCTCTTCATCCCCTCTACCCACCTCTACAGACCTCTCCATCCCCTCTACCCCCTGTACAGACCTCGCCATCCCCTCTACCCCCCTGTACAGACCTCTTCATCCCCTCTACCCCCTGTACAGACCTCTTCATCCCCTCTACCCCCCTGTACAGACCTCTCCATCCCTCTATCCTCCTCTACAGACCTCTTCATCCCCTCTACCCCCCTGTACAGACCTCTTCATCCCCTCTACCCACCTCTACAGACCTCTTCATCCCCTCTACCCCCCTGTACAGACCTCTTCATCCCCTCTACCCCCTGTACAGACCTCTTCATCCCCTCTACCCCCCTGTACAGACCTCTCCATCCCTCTATCCTCCTCTACAGACCTCTTCATCCCCTCTACCCCCCTGTACAGACAATGCAGGGTAACACAATGCGCTTTACAGAGAACAAGGGATGCGGGTCCCACCCCTACATATTCCAGAAGTTGGCGTGGTCTACCCCAACTCGGGTGGGAATCGTTAGGACGCGGCCAGTTAGGCAAACTATTATATAGTGTGGTTTCCGATCAATGATCGACGTCGTTATATGGAGAAAAGTAATGAATTAGGCAATGTGTGTCCTTTCAGTCTGTCTCCAGAGCAGTTATACGTAATCTCCCTGTCATCAGAACGATCACATCCCCTGTTGGGTACTAGAAGTGTAGAAGTTTAACTGGCAGTCAATGGAAATTTGTGGTCTTTGCTACTTTAATCTGATAAAATAAGAAAACTGTATCGCTTTTTAGATATTAGGATCTCAAATCCGATGGCCAGTCAGGCAAACAATTATATAGTGTCGTTGCCGATCAATGATCGACGTCGTTATATGGAGAACATTTATGAAATAGGCAATGAATGTGTGTCCTTTCAGTCTGCCTCCATCCATGTGGATGAACCACCCGACCCAAAGGCCTGAGGTGTTGTAGGAGGCATGAATATGATTTAGGGGGTATTTAGTATAGCAGGCTAATGGGTTTATTGTGAGTTTACTTTGATTGTTTGTTTATTGCCTAGATCACCGTATTGAGAAGTCATATGGTTGTGGAGAGAGAAAGTCAGCGATGCTGAGCTGGGAGGTGCATTGCTGGTCAAGGAGGCCTTGTCTTGGCCTGGTCTATCTGGTAACTTGTATCATCGAGGTCCAGCTTACCCTTTTCTAGACATAGCTGAGTCAATCAATTTAATTTTGTAATGAAATAATTTATTAATATTGCAATATCTTTTCAATGCTTAAATATGCTTTATCGGTGAAGTCTGTTTAAAAAGTCTGGATCTTAGCCGCTTGGAACTCAAGATGGGTTCTGGCCAGATTTCTGTGCAGCCTCCTCAGCCCACTGGGCCTCCAGCACAGCGACATCTAGCATGTTGTGGATAGATGAGATGGGACGCTCACCTGGAGGGAGGGAGAGTAAATATCAGTAACTGTAACAGCTAATGAGGATCCATAGAAACAAACAAATAGACTCAGGACGCTTTCTCAAGGCCTGGGTAGCTGAGAGGGAAGATAATCATAATCAAAGATATTCATGGCAAATCTTTGGATAGTGGTCTTGTCTCTATGTGCAGGGTTGCTTCATTAAATATATTGACCTTTGTGCTGAGAGGTGAGAGCCAGCTGGTTGGTCCAATATGGGGCAGCACAGTTCTGGGCCTGTGGCATGGCAGCCTGTGTGGGTGTGTGTGTGGGTGTGGGTATGAGTGTGGGTGTGGGTGTGAGTGTGAGTGTGAGTGTGGGTGTGGGTGTGGGTGTGGGTGTGGGTGTGGGTGTGGGTGTGGGTGTGAGTGTGAGTGTGGGTGTGGGTGTGGGTGTGGGTGTGAGTGTGGGTGTGGGTGTTTGTGTGCGTGTGTTATGGCTAATGGAGGAATTTCGTCCCGAATGTTGGTCCTCATGGGCAGCGACAGCCAGAATGGAGGCAGGGAGAGGCTCCTGGTCCTGGACATGGACAGCAGGCTGCTGGTCCTGTGGAATGGCAGCCATGAAGAATCCAGGTGGGGGAGCAACCTGGTAGAGGTTGATGTCTGGGTTGGGAACGGTGCAGACGCTGGCCATCCTCTGCATGTGCTGGTTGGTGCTGTGAGCCTGGCGCTCCTCCTTGCGCTGGGCCAGGGCCACGTTCTGTGCAGCCTCCTCAGCCCACTGGGCCTCCAGCACAGCGACATCTAGCATGTTGTGGATGGGTGAGATGGGACTCTCACCTGGAGGGAGGGAGAGTAAATATCAGTAACTGTAACAGCTAATGAGGATCCATAGAAACAAACAAATAGACTCAGGACGCTTTCTCAAGGCCTGGGTAGCTAAGAGGGAAGATAATCATAATCAAATATATTTATGGCAAATCTTTGGATAGTGGTCTTGTCTCTATGTGCAGGGTGGCTTCATTAAATATACTGACCTTTGTGCAGAGAGGTGAGAGCCAGCTGGTTGGTCCAACATGGGGCAGCACAGTTCTGGGCCTGTGGCATGGCAGCCTGTGTGGGTGTGTGTGTGGGTGTGGGTGTGGGTATGAGTGTGGGTGTGGGTGTGGGTGTGAGTGTGAGTGTGAGTGTGGGTGTGGGTGTGGGTGTGGGTGTGGGTGTGGGTGTGAGTGTGAGTGTGGGTGTGGGTGTGGGTGTGAGTGTGGGTGTGGGTGTTTGTGTGCGTGTGTTATGGCTAATGGAGGAATTTCGTCCCGAATGTTGGTCCTCATGGGCAGCGACAGCCAGAATGGAGGCAGGGTGAGGCTCCTGGTCCTGGACATGGACAGCAGGCTGCTGGTCCTGTGGAATGGCAGCCATGAAGAATCCAGGTGGGGGAGCAACCTGGTAGAGGTTGATGTCTGGGTTGGGAACGGTGCAGACGCTGGCCATCCTCTGCATGTGCTGGTTGGTGCTGTGAGCCTGGCGCTCCTCCTTGCGCTGGGCCAGGGCCACGTTCTGTGCAGCCTCCTCAGCCCACTGGGCCTCCAGCACAGCGACATCTAGCATGTTGTGGATGGGTGAGATGGGACTCTCACCTGGAGGGAGGGAGAGTAAATATCAGTAACTGTAACAGCTAATGAGGATCCATAGAAACAAACAAATAGACTCAGGACGCTTTCTCAAGGCCTGGGTAGCTAAGAGGGAAGATAATCATAATCAAATATATTTATGGCAAATCTTTGGATAGTGGTCTTGTCTCTATGTGCAGGGTGGCTTCATTAAATATACTGACCTTTGTGCAGAGAGGTGAGAGCCAGCTGGTTGGTCCAACATGGGGCAGCACAGTTCTGGGCCTGTGGCATGGCAGCCTGTGTGGGTGTGTGTGTGGGTGTGGGTGTGGGTATGAGTGTGGGTGTGGGTGTGAGTGTGAGTGTGGGTGTGGGTGTGGGTGTGGGTGTGGGTGTGGGTGTGAGTGTGAGTGTGGGTGTGGGTGTGGGTGTGAGTGTGGGTGTGGGTGTTTGTGTGCGTGTGTTATGGCTAATGGAGGAATTTCGTCCCGAATGTTGGTCCTCATGGGCAGCGACAGCCAGAATGGAGGCAGGGAGAGGCTCCTGGTCCTGGACATGGACAGCAGGCTGCTGGTCCTGTGGAATGGCAGCCATGAAGAATCCAGGTGGGGGAGCAACCTGGTAGAGGTTGATGTCTGGGTTGGGAACGGTGCAGACGCTGGCCATCCTCTGCATGTGCTGGTTGGTGCTGTGAGCCTGGCGCTCCTCCTTGCGCTGGGCCAGGGCCACGTTCTGTGCAGCCTCCTCAGCCCACTGGGATTTAAAATCTGGATTTACAGTCGATTTTAGCATGAGAATAGCTCTACCCCCCTGTACAGACCTCGCCATCCCCTCTACCCCCTGTACAGACCTCTTCATCCCCTCTACCCCCTGTACAGACCTCGCCATCCCCTCTACCCTCCTCTACAGACCTCTTCATCCCCTCTACCCCCTGTACAGACCTCTCCATCCCCTCTACCCCCTGTACAGACCTCGCCATCCCCTCTACCCCCCTGTACAGACCTCTTCATCCCCTCTACCCCCTGTACAGACCTCTTCATCCCCTCTACCCCCCTGTACAGACCTCTCCATCCCTCTATCCTCCTCTACAGACCTCTTCATCCCCTCTACCCCCCTGTACAGACCTCTTCATCCCCTCTACCCACCTCTACAGACCTCTTCATCCCCTCTACCCCCTGTACAGACCTCTTCATCCCCTCTACCCCCTGTACAGACCTCTTCATCCCCTCTACCCCCCTGTACAGACCTCTCCATCCCTCTATCCTCCTCTACAGACCTCTTCATCCCCTCTACCCCCCTGTACAGACCTCTTCATCCCCTCTACCCCCCTGTACAGACCTCTTCATCCCCTCTACCCCCCTGTACAGACCTCTTCATCCCCTCTACCCCCCTGTACAGACCCCGTCATCCCCTCTACCCCCCTGTACAGACCTCTTCATCCCCTCTACCCCCCTGTACAGACCTCTTCATCCCCTCTACCCCCCTGTACAGACCTTTTCATCCCCTCTACCCCCCTGTACAGACCTCTTCATCCCCTCTACCCCCCTGTACAGACCCCGTCATCCCCTCTACCCCCCTGTACAGACCTCTTCATCCCCTCTACCCCCCTGTACAGACCTCTTCATCCCCTCTACCCCCCTGTACAGACCTTTTCATCCCCTCTACCCCCCTGTACAGACCTCTTCATCCCCTCTACCCCCCTGTACAGACCTCTTCATCCCCTCTACCCACCTCTTCATCACCTCTACCCCCCCAGTTTTCTCTACAATTTCTACAATTTTCTCTCTACAGTTTCTACACGTCAACCGTCCCGGCCCTGAACACAGCAAAGACCTAAGTTCTGGGCCCTGGACAGTCTGGACGGATTGTATGGCAGCTGCTGCACTGAAAAAATCAGGTGTAGTGCTGAGGCACAAACATGTACATTTCAAGCCTGCAAACTGTGACACTTTAAATAACGTGAAAAAATACTATTGTGCAATATGACAACCCTAGTCGACTATCTGTACAGTATAGTACAGTGGATTGTGTACATAGCCTTTATTTATGTATACCAGCTCCTTCCCTTCTTGTGATTTTTTTTCTAAAAGTTTTTTTTTTTTTCCTTTCCTAACACCAGGGGAGCCACCCCTCCTAAATTTCGTTGTTTGGTACCTGTACTGTAGCAATGACAATAAAGTCCATTCATTCATTCATTCATTCATACAAGAGCATAGAAGATACAATCAGAATACAGTCTGCCATTCCTTCTCCCAGCATCGATTTGGTTTTCCTATCATGACTGAAGGACAGATGATTCACTTACTTACACAAGTTTGACTTCGGTAATAGGTCCAGTTGCAATATCATCAAGTTGGGAACAAAAGATGCCTCCTTCTAATCCATTTGTTCAATTTGTTTACAAAGTCCGGTAGTGGTAATCAGGATTATTGACGGCAGCGGTGGTTTGTTGTTTCGCCGACGGAGGCGTTCACGTACGCCTCCCCGGCGACCTCGCCTGCGTTGTGGCCGTGGCCCGGTGTCTGTTGGCTGGGTGGAGTTCAGCACAAAGTCCGGTAGTGGCTGGGGTGGTCGGAGAGACAGCAGCGTTTCCCTGGAGTATGTGATGTGCTGTTGTATTGTTCCATATTCCCCCTGCGTGTTGGTCGCACGGCAGCGGAGACGGTCGCTGATAATTAAGACCAGCAGTAGAATGTTGCCAATAGACAAATTACACAAAACACAAAACGAACAAAACAAATAAAAACACTTGAAGCAAATGTATCACCGGCCCGAGTCGCTACAGAGCAGCGCCACCGGAAGTAGGAAGTGGAAGACAAATGAAAGATGGCAAACCCCAAACATCTTATGCTGGATATACAACCGGATATTCAGGACGCACATTTTTGCGCCCCGGCCAAGAAATAGAGACAGCCAATTGGAGCGCTGCTACAGCTCACGTGTAAGCGAAAAGTATTTGCAGTGCCATAGACGTGCATTGACCGGCGCCCCGACTCCTCCCCTATGTATTTTAACAGTGAATTTTACACACACACAGATAAAAATGTTTATTGTATTGGAGGATTTTTAATGAATGCTGATAGGCGCCGACAGAATATCAGCCGCATTTTGTGAATAAACAATGTTTATTTAAAAAAAAAACTTTTACAAATCGCAACTAGGAAGTGAAGGTGGGGGCGGCGCCCCAGCGCCCTCTATCGGCCAGCCGCCACTGCTAACAACATCAAACCAACAAATATAAACTCAACAATTAGAATCTATATTTTAGCTACATTAACCTTATTGTAACATGTAAATACTGATACTCACAGACAAATCCATCCCACGTTTTCAAACGAAGAAAAACAAACAACTTTTCAGTTGTAAATTTGCTCTGAGAACGCCGGAGCGCACACTGGGTCAACGTCATAAAGGGACCAAGTCATTTGATTGGACAAGAGGCATGAGAGCCAGTGGCGGCTGGCCGATAGAGGGCGCTGGGGCGCCGCCCCCACCTTCACTTCCTAGTTGCGATTTGTAAAAGTTTTTTTTTTAAATAAACATTGTTTATTCACAAAATGCGGCTGATATTCTGTCGGCGCCTATCAGCATTCATTAAAAATTCTCCAATACAATAAACATTTTTATCTGTGTGTGTGTGTGTAAAACTCACTGTTAAAATACATAAATGCATTCTCCCCGAACGCGGGGCGCCGGTCAATGCAAGTCTATGCGAGGACGAATACTTTTCGCTTACACGTGAGCTGTAGCAGCACTCCAATTGGCTGTCTCTATTTCTTGGTCTGGGCGCAAAAATGTGCGTCCTCCTGAAAGCTGGTTGTATTGCAGACAATGCATTGGTCCATCGAGCTTCCGAGTGATAGATTTGCTGTCCGCAGCTGGGCAGCTAGTTGTTTACAATGTAAGGATCATATCCGGATGGAGGGGGAGGGATCTCCGCCATAGCCAATTGATCACCCAGATGGAGGAAGGGGAGGCATAGCCAATTGTAGACCTCATTACTGTTACGTGACTTTGGCGCCTCACTTTGAGAGTGAAACAATGGAGTCTGCTGGATGTTCTACGGCAATAGTAAGGTATTATTCCACTCAAACTGACTTTTGGTCACAGCGATGGTGGATGATGATGATGACCTAACCCTAACCACTAACCACTAATAAGCTCATAATTCATTAATAATAATAAATACATATCGAAATGTATTTCGTTATACTGTGTGTATTCGTTCATTTATTTGTTCATACATTCATTTATGTACCTATATATTTATTGTTAATTCTGTCAATCTGTGTTTTAGTGGTGATAGACCATGATGATGGTGGATGTATTAGTGTAGGATGATGGTGGATGTATTAGTGTGTTAGTGTAGGATGATGGTGGATGTGTTAGTGTGTTAGTGTAGGATGATGGTGGATGTGTTAGTGTATTAGTGTAGGATGATGGTGGATGTGTTAGTGTATTAGTGTAGGATGATGGTGGATGTATTAGTGTATTAGTGTAGGATGATGGTGGATGTGTTAGTGTATTAGTGTAGGATGATGGTGGATGTGTTAGTGTGTTCGTGTAGGATGATGGTGGATGTGTTAGTGTGTTAGTGTAGGATGATGGTGGATGTGTTATAGTGTGTTAGTGTAGGATGATGGTGGATGTGTTAGTGTGTTAGTGTAGGATGATGGTGGATGTATTAGTGTGTTAGTGTAGGATGATGGTGGATGTGTTAGTGTATTAGTGTAGGATGATGGTGGATGTGTTAGTGTGTTAGTGTAGGATGATGGTGGATGTGTTAGTGTGTTAGTGTAGGATGATGGTGGATGTATTAGTGTGTTAGTGTAGGATGATGGTGGATGTGTTAGTGTATTAGTGTAGGATGATGGTGGATGTGTTAGTGTATTAGTGTAGGATGATGGTGGATGTGTTAGTGTGTTAGTGTAGGATGATGGTGGATGTGTTAGTGTGTTAGTGTAGGATGATGGTGGATGTGTTAGTGTATTAGTGTAGGATGATGGTGGATGTGTTAGTGTGTTAGTGTAGGATGATGGTGGATGTGTTAGTGTATTAGTGTAGGATGATGGTGGATGTGTTAGTGTATTAGTGTAGGATGATGGTGGATGTGTTAGTATGTTAGTGTAGGATGATGGTGGATGTGTTAGTGTGTTAGTGTAGTTACACATATACATACGTACACACTATGTGTGTATATATTCTGTCAATCTGTGTTCATGGAGAAGACACTGGTGATTGAAATGACAGACTTTAACCAGAAAGTCATTGAGAGATTTGCAGGCCTGAAGGAACGAAGGGCAAAATTCATGTTCAAGTAGTGTAACTGGGGGGGACACAGGGTTTGAAAGTAACAAAGAACACATTTATTATCACAATTGCATTGTGTTCCATGTCTTTCTCCATTGAATAAATAATGCCTAGTTGAATGGCTAAACAAGACAACTGTCTGGACAGTACAATCCATTTGAGCTGCTAGAATTATTCACCTTACCGCTGCACAGATAGACAAAGGGTTTAAGTCCATTCTGTTAACATTAGGTCTACTCTGCTAACAAAGACTATTCCAGTTGATTTGTCAGTTGTTGTACATTATATTTTTGTTGTGTTTGCAGTTTGCCCTTTAATACAAGTTATATATATATTCTCATGTTAAAATCCAGATTTTAAAGTTGATATTCTTCCCCGTGGAGCATGCCCCCATAACCTGTGCCCCACCCAAAAATGTTATCCTTTATTAGCTACTAGCTAATGTTACACAAGCAATGTAGCTCACCACAGATTGTATGTCTTGTCTTCTGGTGTTAGTAATAATATAAAACAAATAATCTATTGCCTCTAAAATCACCACGAACAGAACGGCGGAGGTACGGGTAAACATGCGCGTGCACGCGAAAGAGGACCCCCCCCGCAAACACTGTGTGCCCCACCAAAAATGTTGACCACCAGCCGCCACTGATGAGAGCTGATCAGATTCCAAAGCGATTTTACGAACGCAGCCAATGCAAACTGTAAATAGAGCATATAGGTTGCTAGGCAACGAATATGTGCATTATCTAAAATAACCGATAAAGCATGTCGCGTATTGCTAGGAAGGTTGTTTGTTGCTTGTTCATGGACGAGCATACATGATTATTTATGTCAGGTGCGATGTCACTGGAAATGGAGATGTGGACAATGTGTCGTGCTAACAGTGAAAGTGAATGGACTGTATAGCAAAAACATCTAAATTATTGGCCGAGATACCCGTGACTATCGCTTATAGCTGTTGTTTCATGTGGTGCTGTTGATGTGGCGAAATGAGTAGCCTATGGCTAATTAAAACTTGTAAGTCCCAACGCTGTGTGGGCATGATTCACGCACGTGCATGAGAACATTTCGCACTGTTATTTTGGAGACCCCCACAAAGCTCAGCTTATAACTCGAACCCTGAACATAACAAACAAAACCGGACACGACACAACACGACCTCGGGGGTAATCCACTATTCCACACGGTAATAGTCTTGATAATAATTGTCCAAGGGGTTCTCTTCTAGGTAAGGCGTCTCAATCAGTATTTCTCTTCTCGGGTAACTCCACTCTCAACTCTCTCGACTCTCAGGTAACAAATGAGCACCTGTCATATACCTTTCGAGAGACCCGCCAACAGGCAAGCCACTCCCCCATGTACCCTGGGTAGCCAATCAACACCCCCTGAGCTTACCATGACAACTAGGAACAGCTGGATCGTGACACTACACACATGATCCCCTCTAAACCAACATATGGAATTGGTCAATATAAACCTGTTATGTCAGAAAAAAATTCGTTCTGATTAAATAAAGATTTCATAGTAAAAACAAACTGTGAGATTTGCCATTCTAGCTTGCGTTAATTAGGGCAGGAACACCGGCAACAGCTAACCATTTCACGGAGGAAAAACACACACACTGCTCACTTCAGTTTAGCTAACACCGGAAAGAGGCTTACTTTATTTGCACATGCTTATTTATAGATTAGTCGCACCTTGGTGACATCACACATGAGAACATATATGAGAACACATGACTTCACCATATATAATCATCAAAGAACGTATCCAAAGTCAAAGTCAAAGTCAAAGTCAATTTTATTTGTCACGTGCATATCGTACAGGTACAATGTACAGTGAAATGTTACTGCCGGCTCCTAAGATGTGCTACAAGAGTAAGAAGGTGGAATACAAAAATTCAATTTACAAATTACACGAGCAGGTTTCAAATCACACAAAATCCAACTCAAATCACACAGAAAAACAAAGGATATGTACAGTAGGGAGGAGGGGGGGGGGGGTATGCACAGATGACATTTGCAGGTTCGGGTAAAACTATACTATTAGGTTGGACTATATAGAGATAAATAGAGATGCAACAGTGTGTACAGGTAAATTTACAAATCAATATATACAGTTTTATAAATAGCAATGATTTACAGGATATACGCATAGTGTATAGATGATGGGTTATGTACAGATTATGGGTATTCGCATAGTGAATATACTAACATCTATCATAAATATAAGGTGCTGTAGTTAGTCCATATTGCGGGGGCGAGGGGGGGGGGGCATCCTGCTGGGGGCAGGGGCAGTTGCCTGGCTGTGGCCTAGGTGGTGTCATTCAGGTCACGGATGGCCTGGGGGAAGAAGAGTGGTACCTTTTCCCTGACCGCAGCAGAGAGAACAGTCCATTATCAGGGTGGCTTGGGTCCTTCAGGATTCTCTTGGCCTTGGTCTTGCACCGCCTGGTGTAGATGTCCTGAAGGCGAGGGAGTGGTCCCCCTGTGGTGCGTTCGGCTGCCCGTACCACTCTGAAGGGCCTTGCGGTCCTGCATGGTGCTGTTCCCGTACCAAGCAGTGATGTTCCCCGTCAGGATGCTCTCGATTGTGCATGAGTAGAAACTCCGGAGAGTCTGGCGGGACGCTCTGAATGTCTTCAGGCGTCTGAGGTGGTACAGTCTCTGTCGTGACTTCCCCACCACAGTGCCTATGTGTGTTGACCATGTCAGGTTCTTGGTGATCTGGATACCGAGATACTTGAAGTTGTCCACTCTCTCCACGGGGGCCCCATTGATGTTTAGAGGGTTGTAGTTCCTCTCCTGCTTCCTCCCAAAGTCCACCAGTATCTCCTTCGTCTTGCTGACATTTAGAAGGAGGTTGTTGTTCTGGCACCACTGGGTCAGGTGCTCTACCTCCTCCAGATAGGCCTTCTCGTCGTTGTTGGAGATCAGGCCTACCACAGCTGTATCGTCAGCAAACTTAACGATGCAGTTGGAGTCGAAGGTGGCCACACAGTCATGTGTGTACAGGGAGTACAACAGTGGGGATAAGACACAGCCCTGGGGGGCACCCGTGTTGAGGGTGAGGGGAGATGAGGTGTGCCTGCCCACCCTCACCACCTGAGGTCTGCCCGTCAGGAAGTCCAGGATCCATCTGCAGAGGGCGGTGTCTAGCCCAAGGTCCCTGAGCTTGGTGATGAGTATGGAGGGGCTTATGGTATTGAAAGCTGAACTGTCGTCAATGAACAGCAGTCTCACATACTGTAATTCAGGGGTGCTCATTACGTCGATCGCGATCGACCGGTCGATCGCGATCGACCGGTCGATCGCGAAGGTAGTGTGGGTAGATCACACTGTGTGGTCCAGACGCCTCCCGTCTGGACCACACAGGAGAGGGCATCACTCAGCCCCGCGCCGCCTCACAACACACACACACACACACACACACACACACACACACAGACAGACAAGCACACACACACACACACACACACACACACACACACACACACAGACAGACAGACAGACAGACAGACACAAGCACACACACATGCACACACAGACAGACAGACAGACAGACAGACACACACACACACACACACACACACACAGACAGACAGACACACACAGACAGACAGACAGACAGACACACACACACACTCCGCCGCCCGGAGACGTCGATGGCACCTGGCTTGGCACTGGCCAGTCTGGTGTAAACCACTCAGAGCTCCTGAGTTAATGTTAATGTTAATGGACTACCAGTGTGAATATTTGTTATATAGTTTAATAAATCTCTTCTTTGATTTTGAAACAGTGTAGCGTGGCCTTAATTTGTTATTATTACAGTACATTTTTGTGTTCGCAGCAATGGCAATATGTTTTATTTGGTTGGTAGATCTTGTTGAGCTGGTCATTTGAAAAGTAGCTCACAAGCCTAAAAAGTGTGAGCACCCCTGCTGTAATTCAACACTTTCCCCTTGCTTTTGTCCAGGTGGGATAGGGCAGTGTGGAGGATGTGGGCAATGGCATCCTCTGTGGATCTGTTGGGTCGGTATGCGAACTGTAGGGGGTCCAGTGTGCTGGGCAGTGAGGAGCAGATGTGGTCCTTAACCAGCTTCTCGAAGCACTTCATCACCACAAAGGTGAGGGCTACCGGGCAGTAGTCGTTAATGCAGGCTGGTCTCGGTTTCTTGGGTATGGGGATGATTGTGGACTCCTTGAAACATGTTGGTATGACAGACTGGGTCAGGGAAAGGTTGAATATTGCTGTGAACACTGGTGTTCCAATTAGGTGGTGGGCCGAACGCGTTTATCGCGAAGTTTATCTTTTTCCATCTACGGAGTAAACGATCTCTTACATACGATATTAAGTAATTCTCTTAAGTCTATAACAATTTTGTTTGCAGCTGTATTATGTCGGAGATTTTCACAAACTTATTTTTTAATAGTCTGTCTGCTCAGGCACATCGCTGGTCGCTCTAGTTGATAAACCAATCAGAATTCGAGTACGGCTTCATTAGGACCCCGAAATGTAAACAATGGCTGTTAACCCTAGCAACTGACTGTATGTTAACCCTAGCAACCGCGGGGAAATAACGAGATGTGATGAATCAATATTACAGCATTTTCAGATGCAAGTTGGACCAAATTTGTACATTGTTCTCTACAGTGGGTGAATCTTCACACTGCAGAAAGCCAAATTGCTATTATATATATTGGTATTATATATATTTGGGAGAGGGGGCTCCCCTGGTGCTAGGAAAAAAAATACTAAAAACAAGAAGGGAAAAGAGCTGGTTTACATAAATAAAGGCTATGTACACTATCCACTATACTATACTATACAAATAAAACACTGTGCTGTACTCTATGCTATGCTATACATATCCTAACATTTCCTATCTCTGAACCTTATGTACCCGAGGGTTGTCATATTGCACATAGTATTATTGCACATTCATTTAAAGTGTCGCAGTTTGCAGGTTTGAAATGTTCACAGTTGTGTTTCAGTATTGCACTTGATTACAATCTAGTAGCTGCCATCAAATTGTCTAGATTGTCCAGGGCCTAGAATCTAGGTATTTGCTGTGTTCAGGGCCTGAATGGCCCTAGGGTAGAAGCTGAGCTTCAGTCTATTTGTCCTTGCGGACATGGTCCTGAACCGCCTGCCCGAGGGCAGCCGAACAAAGTGTTCGTTCCCAGGGTGGGATGGGTCTCTGGAGATCTTGGAGGCCTTCCTGAGGCAGCGTGTGTTGTACAGCTCTTCCAGAGAGGGGAGGGGGGCGCCGATGATCTTCTGGGCCGATCTCACGACTCTCTGTAGCGCTTTCCTCTCTGCGGCTGTGCAGCTGGAGAACCACTATAACCACAATATTGGCTACCATAGACAATGCTATATGCAGTATGCCAACATACGAAACATTGAAAGAGCCCGCAAGAAAAGGGAAAAATCAGTACAGGAGGCTGCAGGTGTGTTTTATAGCAATATAAGTTATTTATAAGAACAATATGATATAAACAAGCTAAGATTAATATGACATGATATGACATGAACATTATTAACAATATGATATAAACAAGCTAAGATATGACATGAACAAGATATGAACAAGGCATCAATGGGTCAGGGTCAGCCCTGTCAGGTCAGGTCCAGAAGATGTGCAGTGCAGTCCAGGGCTGAGCATCTGGGGTTACCTGGGGAAACAGATTAGGAGAGTTGTAAATAAACTAGGCTATAACTTTGGAAGCATTACTATTACAATGCATAGAGTATCATATGTCTCTCTCTCTCTCCCTTCCCTCCCCCCCTCCCTTACAATGTAGTAGAAGCAGAAGGTCAAACTGACAATGATACACCACCAAAGCCTAGACTTCTCCGCTCAAAGACTACCACTACGTTCAGCCTAAATAAAAAACCACATCTTCTTCCCGCCCAGTGCATAATATGCAGACGGGACAAATATTTCAGTTTTAGAGCTTGTATACTGCTCCTGCAAAAAAACAAAATGTGTGAAAGGGAGATGCACATGCAAATCTAACAACCTACCATGTACAGACATGTGTCTGTGTTTGCACTGCGAAAACACAATAGTGTTATAAATGTTCTCTAAACACTTGAATCTTTGTCTAGTCTCGTCAATTATAGGCAAGGCAAGTGAAGATACATTTAGTCTTGGGTTTTGTCTTACCAGCTCACCTCGTAAAAGTGAGACGATTGACAATATAAAAAACATGCTTGCACACACATATACTGTAACGTACTCACACACAAGTTAATGTTACTGGTCCCAATTTGGCACAATTATTACTGAAATGATTGAGAATAGACATAGTTGACATTGGTAACTTAGCTATTGTACCCTTTAAAGTTAGATAGCTTGTTAATTCATTAGCTTCACAATCGCGTGTGACGTTTGGTTGGATTTTTCACTAAAATAGCATATTAGAACATGTTTGTATTGACACAACATGACATGGACGTGTTCATTAATATGTGATATGAATTAGTATGACATGCAAATCTTACCTGAAACATTACTTGACAGTAAAGTTATCCGAAACAACTCAGTCTTCTCTTCTTTCCAGATAATACGTTGTTTACTTCCTTGTTTACGTATTTTGAAGGAATATCATTGGCAGACGTCAAGTCAGGTGACGCTTTAACAGGTTTTGATTGGTTAGCGGCATAGTAGCCCCAATCATTCTCCTTATTAACTTATGGATCGTAAGTTTACTTTTCATAAAACGTCGATCGAAAATCGGCTGCCAACAGACGGAAACATGTTCCAAAAAACCCTATTTAGCTCAAAGACATATTACTGAACGGGCCTACCGGGCCCAGGCCCAGGGGCCCCAGAGATCAGGGGGCCCTTTGCATTTCTTGTCGCAGGGATGCCGGTAGAAAATGTCCTACTGTAACTGGGACAAATGAGATTCCTTATATGAACGTAAAAAAACTATTTTGAATATACTTTTGAATATACTATTTTGAACAATTTTATAGGGGCCCACGTTTTGCAAAAAAAAGAGAAGCTTGTGTGGGCTACATAGTTTCTATAGCCTACTCAGATTCTAATGCGAATACAGGCTACATTCCCATTAGATTAATGAGTAGGCTATAGAAACTAGACACTAGAGGGCGCCATTAAAGTTTGTGTGCTGGGGACAGGTCACAAGGTCACACTGGTGCAGGTCTTTTACAGATCTTTTATTTTTTATTTTAAATTTGTTTTTTCAGATTTTATCCCCTTTTCACCCAATTTGGTAGCCAATTTAACCCAACTTAGCATCCAATTATCCCCTGCCTATAGCGAAGGATCCGCCGCCCGACCCCGTGGCCGGCAGTCCCAGAGGAGGCCGCCAGGCAGACTAGGCTGACTGGCTCCTCGAGCCCAGTACCGTTACTCCAGCACCAGACGGGGGCGGTGTTGCGCGACGGATCCTAGTCCAGAAATACTCCTATACCCCCCTCGGAAGCGGCCGGCCAATATGCCGCTTCCCGTGTGCCTCGGCCATATCTGGATCTGGCGAGCCGGGATACGAACCCCGGCCCCGGTGGGCAGCATGCACTAGCGGCCAGTGCTTAGACCGCTACACCACCGCGGGGCGGTCAGATCTTTTATTAAGGCTGAAGATGATAAAAGCCCACAAGGACTACTCCGCGTAATTATCGATTGTGGCCTGCAATCTATGTTTCCAAATGTCTATGTTGCGCTGCGGCTATTTTTGACTCTGCCTGTAACCAATTGCAAAGGGGAGCGGTCATTCTCTGTGCTGTCCAGGATTAAAAACGAACTGCGGACTAAAATGACGCAACACCGTCTCAAGGCTCTTTCTCTCATGGCAATTGAGAGCGAACTGACCAAATCACTGGACTTTAATGATATCGTGGATCAGTGGCGGACCCAGGCTGTTTGAAGGGCAGGGGCGAAAAGAAAAAAAAGGGCACCTACTGCACAACATGGGACCCCATCAGTGCACATGGTCAAGTTTAGACCATTGGAAGGGCAGCCAATAGGGCACATCCTCTCATTTCGCCACTCAAAAGGGCACTTTAGTGCAACGTTTTTCAACTGTGGGGGGCACATGGTCAAATTTAGACCATTGGAGGGGCACCAATAGGGCACGGCCTCTAATTGTTGCCACTCAAAAGGGCATTTTTGCAACTCAAAAGGGCACTTAAGCGAGACGTTTTTCAACCGTGGAGGCACCAGGAGGGGCGGTCGCCCCCCCTGCCCCCCCTGAGTCCGCCAGTGTCGTGGATGATTTTGCACGAAGCAGAGCCAGGAAAAAATGCATTGCATAAGGTAAGACTATTTTATGATTAATTTAGTCTTATAAAGCCATCCTGTGGTTGCTATATATGACACCATAGTGTTGCCAATTGTTTTTGGTTGAAAGCGGTGTATTTTGTTACTGTACATGTACTGTTGTTGGCTTCAATTGAGTGTGGCATGCCTGTGTTGTAAATCCTGTGTCGTTGAAATACAGGTGAATTTTTTTTATTGTGCTGTTGGCTTTGAGTGTTCCTCCGCTGTAAAACCTGTTGAGATGCAGGTAAACGTAGGCTATGTCTTATATGCTGTTGGCATTGTGTTTACTTGCGCTCTAAAAAAATGTGTGTTTGCGCTGGGGAGGGGGGGGGGGGGGCCTTTCTACACGTCCAGGCCCAGGGGCCCATTTTTTCATGATCCGTCTATGATTTAGCTTATATGAAAAAATCAACTAGTCCATAGTTGTAGATCGATTATTTCACAAACGAAAGCAGATAGACAGCTTCGGCCCACCGCCTAAATTCCAAGTCCTCATCCTCACATACAAAGCCCTCCATAGCCTGGCCCCCCCTTACCTGACTGACCTCCTTCTCCCCCACCGCCCTACCCGTAACCTCCGATCCTCATCCATTGTTCCCTTCACTGTCCCACCCTCAAAACCTCGGTCACCGTGCCTTTTCACGAGCTGCACCCCGCCTCTGGAACTCTCTCCCTCAACCACTCAGAGACTCACCCTCACTCCTCACTTTTAAATCCCACCTCAAAACCTACCTGTTCTCCCATGCCTACAGCCTCCCCTACCCCTAGCCATCTCCCCCATCCCGGCCACCCCCTTGACATGCATACAACCTCCCCTACCCCTAACCATCTCCCCTGTCCCTACCACCCCCCCCCCCCCCCCCCTCTCCCCGTTCGCTAACTCTGTGTTCCATGTGCCCATGTTATCTGTTGCTTGTTGTTTCTGTGTTTTCCGTTTCTCCTATATTGTCAGCGTCTTTGAGCCTAGGAAAAGCGCTATATAAATGTAATGGATTATTATTATTATTATATTATTGTAATATTCCAACACAAACAAAAAAGATTAATTGCACAAGGGGTTCAGATACTTTCAAGCATCACTGTATGTGTTTGTTAGTGCAAGTGAGGTGTTACATGCCATAGTGCAATTCAGAAAACAAGTGTGACAAAAGTGATTACGACAGTGCTAAATTCAAACAAAGCAAGAAAAACACAGAAAACACTCCATCTTATATCCGTAATACATTTCTATACACTTCATGTTTTCCATGTTGCTTCATCGACCGTTTAATCTTTAAGCCTTTATTTCACCGAGTAATTGAGGTGGTGTTTAAGATTATTGAAACATTTAGAAAACAACAGTGTTGCCTTCACAACAGGTATGGCACCCAGGCCTCTCCATCATATTTGCATCATATTTATATTTTATTGTGTATTATATTTGTATTTTAAAAAACGGTTAGACTAATTGTTATTGTGTACGGCAGCACTTTTTAAAAGGAGTTGTAACATCTGATGCATCTGATATACTATAAACCATAATATTGTACCTCACCGCTTGCCATAGGATAGACGTCAGCTATTCCCGCGAGACCAAGGAACGGGATAAGAAAATGTAGATATGGTTCATGAATGTTATATGTATACGGAAAAGAAGTATACAGAATATATGCAGATATTTACGGATGGATCAAAAGACCCAATAACAGATAACACTGGCTCTGCAGTGGTAGTCCCTAGTCGCAGAGTCGAGTTATGTAAAAGGACCACAAACTGCTTAAGTGTCTATTCAGTTGAGCTGTACACCATTCTGATGGCGTTAGAGTGGGTGGTACAAGCTAAACCCAGCAGAGTGCTGATCTGCAGCGACGCAGCAGCTTGTCTGTACAGCTTGAGGCGTGGGACAGCAAAAAAACGCCAAGACTTAATGCACAGTATAATGGATGTACATTCAAGGGTGGTGAAGCAGGGAGTGGTGGTAGTGGTCATGTGGGTCCCTGCACATATGGGTATCATGGGAAACGAAAGAGTAGACAAACTAGCTAAACAAGCGGTACAAAAAGAAAACATAGACACAGACATCCAAATATCAAAATCAGAGGGAATAAGTATTGTGTGGAGGGAAGCAAATAAAAATTGGCAGCAACAGTGGGACCAGGAGACAAGGGGATGCCAAGTATATGCATTACAAAACAGAGTGGGTGGTGTGAGAATCAGGGGAGGGAATAGAAAAGAGGAGGTGGTAATGTCCAGACTAAGAATAGGGCATAGTAATCTGAATGGAACTCTACACAATATAGGAAAACACCCGACAGGTTTATGTGACTATTGTCCTGTAATAGAAACAGTAGAGCATGTTCTTATTAACTGCAGGAAATATGCGTCAGAAAGACAGGAAATGATGGAGGGACTGAGCAGATGGGGACTGACGAGAGAAGGTGTGGAGGGCGTATTGGAGTGTGGTGGGAGTGGACAGGGCAGGAAGTGTCTGGTCACATTTCTCATGAGAACTGGCCTGATAGGGAGACTGTGACGAGATGGACAATGTAGGAATTGGATAAATCCAGAAGATGGCAGTAGTGCAACGCGAAGGATGCAAGCTGCCGTTAAACCCAACAGAAGAAGAAGAAGAAGAAGGAACCGGATGTGAAACAAAGATGGTGACACACAGTGCTGAGACCGAAGACAACACGAGTCATTTATTACGTTTATAACTGTGCCAGAGGGCAAACATTACAGTATGTTCACTTATTACACAAAGACTGGGAAAGCGACACTAGCTTGAACAACAACGGAGGCGCCGACCTGACGGTAGGAGTTGGAGTGATTGATGAATGAAGCAGAGAGCTGCTAGATACAATAGTCCTTGGGCCAAACCATTTTTCATTACCAAATTCTGGGCAAATCCTAGATGTGATTTTCTTATTCCTATACATCCCTAGATTATGTTTTGATATGATAGACCTTTTGGTTTGGCAGCTTATTAGTAGTTATCACCTCGTAAAGGTACGGAGTGCTTTTTTCAAAACCGGAGTTTTGCCTAGAAAAGTCCCCTGCCATATATTGCTCCCCTTCGTATGATTCGCGCCTAGCTGTGGTGTGGTTGTGATAGAGACATGAGCCTTTTCATGTTTTTTATGTGCCTGAGTCTCCTAAACACGTAGAGACCAACCCCGAGTCGATCAATGATTCCTACGATGAGCTATGGTAACTTTACCGCACCTACCCCCTACCGATGAATGCCTAATTTTTGCGGTTTTCCGGAGGTATTGTGCGGTAGGTGCGGGAAAGTTACCATAGCTCAGCGTAGGAAGCTCTGATCGACTCGGGGTTGGTCTCTACGTGTTTAGGAGACCCAGGCGCATAAAGCTAACCTGGCTCATGTCTCTATCACAACCACAGCCCGAGCTATACGCGACTGACGCGAAGGGGAGCAAAATATGGCATGGGACTTTTTTAATGGGTAAAACATTTTATGATAGATATCACCATGAAACTTCCCCAGTTGATTACTTACATTGAGACAATAATTTTTAGTATTACAGAAATGTTAGTTTAAAATGTATTTAGCCCACAAGGCAGTGAAAGGTGTAGGTGTATGGAGTCCTGTGGTTGGTGTGGGAAGCCCTGGGGCAGTGGTGCACAGCAGACCAGGGGAGGTGAAGGTCCTGTGGACAGAGTAGAATACACAGTAAGGCAGGAGTGCAACCACAGACAGAGATCACAATATGAAACACTAGGAATACATTACCATGGGATGAAGCGGAGGTGGGAGTGTATTTCAGGTCAGATCATCATCTGCATCTTCATCCACATCTGAGTCTGTCAGATGTGCAGCAGGCTCTTCCTCACTGTGTTGGTTGGCACAGGTTTGTAGTTTGCACAGGTTTGTACACTTCAGGCCATTGTTGATACATGTGCACTGTGGTGGTTTGCATGACCTCACACACTTGCAGGAGAGCAACTGCAAGACAGCATCTGGTGCTGGGGAACCGCGCATCCACTGGATTTCCAGCTGTCCCTGATCGTCTGTGGTCCACCCGTGCTCCTTGGGGCTTGGTACAGATGGCTGGGTTTGAAGAGACCGTCTCCAGATTGCAGCCTGATAGTTGGCACGAATGGAATGCATGAATAGACAATCCTCACAAGGTGGAAGCTGGCTCGACTCAACCTCCCCACGTCTGGTGCAGAACAGTTGGTACCGAAGAAGGTTGACAGATGTAGTTTTTGTAGAGGGTACATACATGCGACATGTGATTTCTTGCAGCTTCTTGAAGAGCTCATTGGAGACATCCCAAGTACGACCCAGCTCAAGGAAGGCATCTTGGTATGTCATGTCTGACTTCAACTGTTTGAGGGTCCCCACTTTCCCACGCCCTGCAAACGCGCTGACAGTGTCACAGCCAGTGAATGCGTGCATGCCAATCAAGGCACCAGAAACACTATCGCCAAGGGATTGGCATAGTTTAGTGATGTCCAGGAATCTTGTCCTGTTCTGTGTGCCACATTTTTGATACACTCTGCATGGGATGTCCTTGCTCAAACCCAGAGTCAGTACCAGAACATCTGTGTCGTCAGCCGTGATGATCACCGCCTTATAGCCAGACTCTGCTGCATGGAGAGCATGCAATAGCATGCGGGTGTCAGCTTCTTCCTGAGAGGATTTGAGCTGTGTTACCTCTTTCCACTGGGTCTTGCTGATTTTGAAGCAGACTTCTTCACAGGTAACATATAGGGTCTTGTCCTGTAGTTTATTTCTGTGATTGGGTCCTTTCCATTCCTCAACTAAGAACTTGATCAGACTGGCTTTGCTGGCAGCGCTGCAGAGCAGTTTTCTCCACTGCTGGATGTTGTGGCCAGAAACAATATTCTTGAATTGGATCCCCGCATCTGCACCTCTGTTCACCCTTTCTGAATTTTTGATTGACATGTCCTTGTAAACATCAAAAACAACATCAATGCGTTCACTCTTGCCTCCTTCATGCAGGACCTTCGCTAGGATTGATTCTGCCAGCTGTGCAAATGTCTTGTCATTCCCTTTCATCTTTTGTACCAAGCTCATTCCATCGATGATGGTTGTTGATGGTTCTGGGATGACATCTGCTGGGGCAACACTCTTCTCCAAATCTCTGGCAAGAGCTGCCTTGTTTGTCTTGCGGAGAGATACATCCCCATTAGCTAGGGCCCATGGCAGTGGTCCCAGGGGATGAGCCAACACATCACTCATGGAATGGAATGGAATGGAATGGACTTTATTTGTCATTGCTACAGTACAGGAACCAAACAACGAAATTTAGGAGGGGTGGCTCCCCTGGTGTTAGGAAAGGATTATTATTTTTTTGAAAAAGCATAAAAGCATAAAATCACAAGAAGGTAAGGAGCTGGTTTACATCAATAAAGGCTATGTACACAATCCACTGTACTATACTGCACAGATAGTCAACTAGGGTTGTCATATTGCACAAAAGTATTTTTTCACAAGTGTCACAGTTTGCAGGCTTGAAAATGTACATGTTTGTGCCTCAGCACTAGCTGCCATACAATCCGTCCGGACTGTCCTGGGCCCAGAACTTAGGCCTTTTCTGTGTTCAGGGCCTTGACGGCCCTGTGGTAGAAGCAGTTCTTCAGTCTGTTTGTCTTAGCGGCCGGGGTCCTGTACCTCCTGTTCGAGGGCAGCCTGACAAAGTGTACGTGCCCAGGGTGGGTCGGGTCCCTGGAGATCTTGGAGGCCCTCCTGAGACAGCGTGTGTTGTACAGCTCCTCCAGAGAGGGGAGGGGGGCGGTGGGGGGGCCGGTGATCTTCTGTGCTGTTCTCACGACTCTCTGTAGCGCATTTCTCTCCGCTGTTGTGCAGCTGTGGAACCAGTTGCAGATGCCGTAGGTGAGGATGCTCTCCACTGCGCCGTGGTAGAAGGCCACCAGTATCTCCTGCTTGTTGTGTTCTTTCCTGAGGCATCTCAGGGTGTATAGCTGCTGTTGTGCCCTCTTGATGGTGCCTTTTGTGTTGTCCTTCCAGGCCAGGTCATCCCGCATGTGATGTCCCAGGAATCGGAGGGTTGAGACTCTCTCCACGCTCTCTCCGTCGATGAGCAGGGGCTGGATCTCTGACTTTTTCCTCCTGAAGTCTACGATGAATTCCTGGGTCTTTGACTTGTTTAGTAGCAGGTTGATTGATTGATTGATTGATTGTACTTTATTGTCCCCGAGGGGAAATTTGTCTTGGGCATGGTACTTTCATGCTTCAAGTGCAACAGTGACGATACATACAACATACAGTAGACAAAGTAAACAACAGGACAGCAACAAACATTGAGTGACATTGGCAGCAGTTTCCACCTGGACATGGCATAATTTGGTATAAATATATATTGCACATAACCCTTCAAGTGGTGTTTTCGAATATTGCACATTGCCCTTCAAGTGGTGTCTAAGATAAAGTGCAGGTGCTGGTGATCATGTCCTAATCATCGTTTCTGCTTGAGAGAATTGATTAGTTTAATGGAGAATGGGACAAATGATAGTTTTAAGAGCTTATAGTTACATCTTGGCATGCGAAGCCTTCTACCTAGGGGGAGAACTTCGTATTCTGTGGAGAGCGGATGTTGGGGGTCTGCGATTATCTTGTTAGCCTTGTCCAGGACAGCTTTTTCATATAGTTTATTTAGGATCACATAGTCTCTTTCACCTACAATTTTCATAGCTGTTTTGTGAATGCTGACTAGTCTGTTTTTTTGTTGTACAGTTAAGTTGCCAAACCACACAATTATTCCATATCTGATTACACTTTCAACAATGGACTGATAGAAAATTCTCATGATCTGCTTTCTCACCCCATAAAGTCTGAGTCGCCTCCGGTGATAAAGCCTCTGCTGTAGTTTGTTACATAAGCTGTCTAAGTGTGTATTCCAGCAGAGATGGTTGTCTAACTGAATACCTAAGTACTTATAAGAGGGCACCTGGATGATTGTTTGGTCTTTAACGACCACAGGCTCATGGTCAGTTACCTGCCTTGGGTCTAACACAACCTCCTGAGTTTTGGTGGGGTTTAAGATGAGATGGTTGCTGTCGCACCATTTAGTGAATATATTAATCTCATCATGGAGCACCGAGGGGTCTGTATCTTTATCAAGGAGACTTAGAATTGCAGTGTCGTCAGCATATTTTATAATATGGTTGCTTGGGTGGTTACTTTTACAGTCGTTGGTGTATACTGAGAAAAGATATGGAGACAGAACGCAACCTTGGGGGACACCTGTACTGCAGTGTTTAGTCACTGACAGTGTTCCATTGACTTTCACTTGCTGTTCTCTTTCTAACATGAAGGAATGGATCCATTTGATTAAAGTACTATTGACACCCATGTCTTTGAGCTTTCCTAAGAGCACGTGGAGTTGTACCGTATTAAAGGCGGAACTAAAGTCAACAAACATAATTTGGGCATAGGCCTTTTTGTTCTCGAGGTGCTTGGATACAGAATGTGTGATATAGAGAATAGCATCCTCCGTGCTACGGTTCTGTTTATAGGCAAATTGAAAAACATCTAGCAGTGGGTCAATGTGTTTTCTAAGCAGAGACAGTACATATCGTTCAAAACATTTCATCACAATGGAAGTTAGAGCTATGGGGCGGAAGTCATTATTCTCCATGGCACGAGGTTTTTTCGGCACAGGGATTATAATTAGGGATGCTCCGATTTATCGGCCACCGATTTAAATCGGCCGATTTCACTCCAAATGACTCGATCGGTGATCGGCAAAAATGGCCGATCGCAAAAACCGATTTTTTTTTTTTTTTTTTTTTTTTTTCCCCTGGGGAAGACAGATAACTGAACAGAAAACATAGGAGGACGTAACAGTATGTAAACCATGAAGGCCACGTTTATGATGTCTTTTATACAGCCATATCCACTGACTTGGGCTTCAGGCCCTAACTGGGTAGGCCAGACCTTTACTATGCCATAAAAATGGGTCTGCGTTTGCTTGGTGCCTAATGGATCAAAACTTTTGTCTAAAAAGCAAAAAATATGTAGGCTATCCAGTCAGTAGGCCTACAGTTATGTATTTTTAAAAAAATCGGTATCGGTATCGGTATCGGTTGATCTTGAGGAAAAAAATCGGTGATCGGTATCGGCCCCAAAAATCCAGATCGGAGCATCCCTAATTATAATTGACTTCCTCCACAGAGCTGGAACCTCGGTATTCAGGGACTTTTCAAATAGTGGACACCATGCTGTTGTTAGTTCTTCTGCACAGTTTTTGAGAAGAGAAGCTGATAGACCGTCTGGACCTGTGGACCTGTTGGTAGACACCCTACTAAAGAGACGTTGAATGCTGGTAGGATTTACCTCCAACCAGCAGTTGGCATCAGTCTCTGGTAGGGTCTGCAACACACGGTCACACTCCTGAGAGTTCCGTGTGTCAAACCTCAGGTAGAAGTCATTCAGCTCGTTTGCTTTTTGTTGTTCGTCTAGGGTCATGATCTGTCTTTTTGTTGGGTTCATGTTGGTCACTGATTTCATTGTGTCCCAAAGTTTTTTAGAGTTGGAAGTCAAAAAACTTTGTTCCATTGTGTCCCAAAGTTTTTTCCTTGCACTAACAAGCAGTTGTTTTAGTTCTTTCTGGACCACTGACAGTCCTGCCCTGTCCTTATTTCTGAATGCCTGTTTTTTCCTATTTATGCAATCTTTGATTTCTTTTGTGATATAAGGTTTGTTATTAGGATAAACTACTATTTCCTTCTTTGGGACAACATTGTCAACACAGAATTTTATATAGTCTGTTATGGTAACAGTGGCCTCATCCAGCTCTAGTGCATGGAATATGGACCAGTCTGTGCACAGAAAGCTACCCTTAAGTGTCTCAGTAGCATCATGCGACCACACATTGACAGTTTTACATTCAGGTTTGCTTGATTTAAAGACAGATTTGTACGAAGGGATTAAATGTACAATGTTGTGATCTGAGTTTGAGAGGGGAGGTTTTGATTTGGCTACATATGCATTTTTTACATTTCCATAGCATTTATCTAGGATTTTGTCGTTACGGGTATTACATTTCACATATTGTTCAAAGCCAGGTAGCTTAGTCTCTAACTTGCAGTGGTTTACATCACCCAGGAAGAAGATAGGCGCTCCCGGTGTGCGCTGCAGCTGTTCATGGGCACATTCCGCAACACGGAAGGTTGTTAACCTTGCACAGCTTGCTCAGTTGCTCTACCTCATCCCTGTACGCCGCCTCGTCCCCCCCTGAGATACATCCCACCACGGTGGTGTCGTCTGCAAACTTTACGATGTAGTTGCTGGGGTGGACGGGGGTGAAGTCGTGGGTGTAGAGGTTGTAGAGGATGGGGCTTAGCACGCAGCCCTGGGGGGACCCAGTGCTGAGGCTGAGGGCTGTGGAGGTGTGGGGGCCCACCCGCACCCTCTGGGGGCGGTCGGTCAGGAAGTCCTTGATCCACGCACATATAGAGTGTGATAGACCCAGGTCTAGTAGTTTGGTCACTAGCCTGTCTGGAAGGATGGTGTTGAAGGCGGAGCTGAAGTCCACGAAGAGCAGTCTCGCGTAGCTGTTTCCTCTTCATGTGTAGCTCTCGGCTCTGGGCCACCAGAACCATGTGGCCAAAGAGATTTCTATCTGCTATCAGGGCAACTTCCTTGTCTTTTCCTTTGCTGCGTGGTTTCTTTTGGATCTCTGAGAATGTTTTCAACTTCTTCTTTGTCATCCTGTCATGGAACTGTGTAGTTGGCGGAGTTGTCTCGAGACGTTCATGTTTGAAAGCTTGATATGCTTGCTCTCCTATCTCACGGGCATCAAGCAGGTCCTTGGCCACATCTGGCGGGGCAACAGTTGCATTTGACAAGCTAACAAATTCACATTGGTCTGGACTGAGTGGATTCACCCAGCAGGTTTCCAGGATATCAACAATGGACTGTACGTCAGCCTCATCTCTTCTGATCCTGGGCAGCTGTAAGTCTGGGTGATTGAGCAGAGAATCGCCATGACTGACCATCTCCCTCAGCTGCCTCAGGTAGGCACTGCGATACTCTGATGTTAAGTAGTACTTGTTGACAGCCCCAGGCCTGAGACTGAAGCCTTTTGTTCCTCCAGGTGTTTGTGTGTCCTTGTTGACGGTCTCCTCGATGGTCTGGTCGACAGCAATCCGCCCAAATTGATTTCTGCTGCCAATTTGGACAGAGAAGCCTCCCTGCAGGAAATGGGCATGTACTTCAGGGTGATCAGCAGGCAGTTGTGACATTGTTGCATAGTAGTAGGAAAGGTAGCGGGCGTAATTGAGCTTGTCGTAAGCAAAAAACACAAAGGGATCATCTCTCTGATGCATGCAAGGTGCAACATCCAGTTGCCTTCTCTGGAAGCACTAATCAGGCCCAACAGGATCTCTGTCATATCAAGGTAGGACATCCAGAAAGCTGAAAGACCATGTTGGCTTCGGAGAGAGTCCAGGTAGACTTGGAACAGCTCCATGGTGAGGGTGAATGAGTCATTCTCAAGAAGCTCTGTGAGTGACACCTGACAGACATCATCATAGAAGCTGCCAATGCCCCTTAGGGCTTCTTCCAGGTTGCGAACCTCTGTGGGATGTTCGTCCTTTAGCCACAGAAGGAAGCCTGTCCAGGCAAGCCTCATCAGTGCTTCGTAGACCAGCTTGTGCAGCCTGACAGCTCTGTTGTACTTTCTTCCTTCCATCACACCAGCTACCGACCCTTCAGCAATAACACCAGATTCCACACAGATGTCTCTCAACTAGGGCTGCAACGATTAGTCGACATAATCGACGACGTCGATCATAAAAACTCGTCGACGTGGAATTTTAGTGTCGACGCATCGTATATTAAAAAAAAAACGGGAACAAAAAAAACAGGAGCCATGCAAGAATCTGGCTAACGTTATATTGTTAGGGTCGTAATGTTTATGTTAGCTTTACTGTTACATGTTGGAAAACAACGTCTCATGGACAGGGCTGTACATGCTATGAGCGTTTGTGCTATTAATTTATTTGCCCTGTGGCACGCGTGTGACAGACAGAGGCGCTTGTATGTAACGTTACGTAGCAGGGGTTTTCCATGTTGAAGCCAGGAGAACGCGAGATGAAATGAAGTGAGGGGTGGTCGCTATTAAAATACCAGGTAGTCATGGTGGATGATCATGAATGATGCTTGATAAGTGAATGCTATTTCAATTATGTTGAGTCCACCAGCGAGCTGTCTGTAAGATAAACAGCACCAAGCGTAGCCTACTAACGTGAGCTGTCTGTAGTCTAGCCAGCAATGCTAGCTAGCCAATCAACTAGCTCTGTGAGCAGCTGTAGCTTGGCGTAACGTTAGGTTAGATAGGTAGTTAAGCCGGATTTATGCTTCTGCGTCGCCATTTACGCGCAGCGAAAAGCCACACGACTAATCGCGACTAATCGAAAAAATAATCGTCAGATTAGTCGACTACCAAAATAATCGTTAGTTGCAGCCCTACTCTCAACCCTGCATCTTGGAATCGTTTCCCCACAATGGAAAGTAGGTTGCAAATGGTGTGGAACACCCCCATCAGGATGACAATGTCTTTGAACTTGTCGTGCTTCCACACTACTTCTGTTGCCTTGGTGTAGAGTGCTTGATCAAACACGCAGACAATTGTCTTTAACTGCAGGGACTCCATGATGCATACTGTCTGGTTTAGCATTTCGTACACAGTAGACAGTTCTGTAGCAGGGGCATTTATTGTTGGCAGGTAGCTCACAGTATCCTGGACCACAGTGACATTGTTGCGGGTCTGGATGTTGAATCCAGTCCAGCTGCTCACGGTCTGAGCCTCTGGGGCAAACATTCGAGCAAGCAGCCAGATAATGTTCTTTGCCTTTGCATCATGGACCTGTGTGGTAGTGTTGGCATCTACACTTGGGGTGTTTGTTGGCCCCACTCTCTGTCCAGAATTGTAGGTGGGTAGCATCAGTGCTTTGGGGCTGATGCTCCACTTCTTTGACTTAACGACTGTAGGCATGATCCTTTGAGGTGCAGGTCCAATGACATTTGCCTGGACAGCTATGCCATTGACTCGGTGAGAGGTTCCTGCTCCACTAACCGTCTCCTCTAGTCGGTCTATGTTGTCATAAGCCAGGATTGTGAAGACATTTTGGTAAATGTCTGCTGGTAGTGGTATGTCGTCCCTTGATAGTTCCATCTTCTGCAGACACAGTGCTGTGTCAATCTCTTCAGCCTGTGAATAGGACACACCGTGTCCGAGACGATTCAAGGTGTGTACCAGTTCTGTATTTCCTGTCAAGGACTTCACAGCAAACGGCAGAAGTAGATGTTTTGGTGGCTTGATTCTGCCACTGGTGACTGCAAAGACCAAGTCACTGCCAAAGGAGGTGGTAAGTCGCTTGACTCTTTCAGATGGACTTGTGCACTCGCTGTTTCCAGTCAGTAGTGTCTGCAGGAACTGAGTAATGGATTTGGGAAGGATGAATTCATTTTCTACTTCAGGTGGCCACACTTGGGTGTATTGTTTTTTTATCTCATTTCTTATCAGCAAAGCTGCTTCTGTTATATCACCTGGTATGCTGTTAGATCTGGTATGCTGTAGTTCCATATTCAAAGAGTATACAGTTTTGGCCAGCTCAGTCCTTGAAAGGTTGTCTGGGTACAGAAGAAGCCTCCCACTGTCATCAGGAAATATATGGATGGTTCCACCAAACTCTATTTCCATCCTACGGCGGAGGTGGGTCTTGGTCGAGTCCTTCATCTGGCTGATACCAAGAGATGTCATAGTTGATTGAAGTCTCGATGATAGGTATCTCATGGGTAGCACTTCTGGGTTGGGGAAGAGTTCATTTCTAATATAGGAGAACAGTACCTCGTACGCATGTTTTTCTGCTGCCTCATATGCAACTGCATCTCCACCGTGGTCCCTTGAGTTGGCAGCAGGCTCTCCACGTGTATAGGAACGGTAGCAGGACCTATGATAATGGCCCTCAGCAGCAACAAGTTCTCTACTTGTGATAGCAAGCATTCTGTGGTCCAGTTTGGTGACTGCTGCTTCTCTGATCCTTTCATCCGCACGCAGCTCTGAACACTGGATGAAAGGTTCCCTTGTATTTTTGCCCTTTAGATATTTTGTTGATTTCTCACAGAAGATACACACATTATCATACACTGTGGATTCACTTGCCACATCTCTACACGGTCTTCTTGAACTTACTTTTTCAGGGTTAGGGTTAGAGTCAGAGGCAGTTTTGTTTTTCTTTGTGATCGAATCCAGGGTTTTTTTCAGTGTGAAAATACTACGGCAGCAGCGATGATAACGCACTGGTGGAATAACTCCCTCACATACGTTTTTGGCTAAGTCCAAAATTGGCAGATGTTTTCGGATTTCTGCCGCCCTCAACAAAGTATTCCATGACTCCAGGTTTTGGGGTGACACCAGGTTTGGGTTGGAATTATCATCAGAGCAGTGGATGATGCAGTCCATGCGGGCCCGCTTTTTTGGCAGGTTGCTGCTGCATTCGCCTGGATCATCATTAAACCCAAACTTACTGCTGATGATGTGGGTCTCTGAAATAGAGGAATACATCTAGTTTGACATTAAATTACCATCCTTATTATAAACAAAAAAATATGTAATGGGTCATTTTTTATAGGGTGCCTTTTCCCTCCCCAGTACAAATCAGGTTGTATTTTGTCTAAATTTGGACAAATACTAATTCCATTAGTTTTTCATGTGTAGTCAATTGTTATTTATTATGAATAATAATTATAAAGAATTCCTATTTAAAAAGTATTTTAATAGCAATCATGCACTGAAAACACAATTAAACAATGATGTCTGTCCTATGTCCTGCCTATGTTGTTAATATATCTAAATATAATACAATTTAGGTGCCTGAGCTCGACCACCATGTTTTTCAGCAAGTTAGATATGTCCTTTATATAAGTTATGAAGTCCAAATGGCACCCTATGAAAAAAAATTACCCTAATATTACTACAATATAAACATCTGTCTCAAGGCTGGGTACACAGCAGGCTACTTGCTAGCTAAACTAGCTAACTAAAATGTTATAATAATATTATTATTATTAATAATAATAATAATAACTTGCATTCATATAGCGCCTTTCAGGGAACCCACGGTCGCTTTACCACTAACTCTAAACTAGCTTGCTAGCTAAAGTTACCTGAGGTAACTGAGGTAATTTTGTTATCTCTAAATATGGATCTGTCTGGGGCTAATGAAGCTAAATTCATTTGAACACACACTTTATTTGTTTTAATACTTTGAACAAATTACTTACCAACAAGGCATCTGCCTATGGTCCTAGCGGTCACCAGCAACAGTCACTGAACATGTAACTACCGAGAGGCTACAGACTCACTCACTGAACATGTATGCACAAAGATGTGTGATACCTGGACATAAACAAAACCTTCAAAAAGGGTTTAGGCAAGGCAAGTTTATTTGTATAGCACATTTCATACCACAAGGGCAATTCAAAGGGCTTTACAGTAGGCCTATGTGTTATTATCCATATTCTAAAGGCTTGCTTAGATTCGTTTTTTAAAATGTGTTTTTACAGATTAGATTTTTATTCTGGAAAACTATGTAAATTAATGCATATTTTAAGTAGATAATGTATCATTTGTATATTTAAACATACAAATTCAGAAAACAATAAATGTACCCATCCATGGGTTTGACCTTTCATCTGACTCCGCCTCAGTGTCCTGCATTCGGGTCCACAAGTCCCCTGCCATATTCTGCTCCCCTTCGCGTCAGTCGCGCATAGCTCGGGCTGTGCTTGTGATAGAGACATGAGCCAGGTTAGTTTTATGCGCCTGGGTCTCCTGAACACGTAGATACCAACCCTGAGTCGATCAGAGCTTCCTACGCTGAGCTATGGTAACTTTCCCGCACCTACCGCACAATACCTCCGGAAAACCGCAAAAATTAGGCATTCATCGGTAGGGGGTAGGTGCGGTAAAGTTACCACAGCTCATCGTAGGAATCATTGATCGACTCGGGGTTGGTCTCTACGTGTTTAGGAGACTCAGGCGCATAAAGAACATGGAAGGGCTCATGTCTCTATCACAACCACACCACAGCTAGGCGCGAATCATACGAAGGGGAGCAAGATATGGCAGGGGACTTTTCTAGGCAAAACTCCGGTTTTGAAAAAAGCACTCCGTACCTTTACGAGGTGATAACTACTAACAAACCAAAAGGTCTATCATATCAAAACATAATCTAGGGATGTATAGGAATAAGAAAATCACATCTAGGATTTGCCCAGAATTTGGTAATGAAATGTTCAATTTGGGGGTTTGGCCCAAGGACTACAATGGTCAGTACTGTTGTGTCTTGTTGTTCTCTAACTTACAAGATACACTTTATAATAATAATAATAACTCTGGTCTCTGGAGCAACGTTCAACGAGCATCTTTATTCAGCATCCCAACGACAACCAGACCACACTAGTCGATCGATGATAACATTGTCAAGATGTAATGCTACGGAGGCAATAGCAATCAATCCCAGATCTATGCTAAACATAGCAATATACTACATCCCCCCTTTTAAGCATTAAAAGTCTCTCTTGGGTCAACTGAAAATTAGTCTCTGAAAAGATGAAACAGACAATAAGTGTCACTGGGCCTTATGGCTTCAGTCGATGGATTGATCTTCTTCTTTAAAACTGTACTCACTACTAATGTATATGATCTAAACAATAACAGTGCAGACCTGACTATAACTTGTCAAGTAACTTGTGAACTTCACTTGGAGTAAAAATCAAACTTGTAAACAAACCACACTTTCTAAATGTGTCCAACTATCATCTAGTAACTATCTGAACTAAGGGTCAGAGGTCACCAGTACGTAACCCTGGTGGAGCACAACCTTCAGCGTTGGCCCATCTCAAAGTCTTGGTACCTTGCCGGAAGCGCCACAGCTCTGCCACTTCTGGTGCGGCAGGTAGGAGTGGAGCTCTTGCCCTCACAGGAGGACGGGTGCTGAGCTGGATGATCCGGTGACTCTGGGGGTCCTCCCAGCGGGCTCACAGGTGCAGGCTGCTCCAGTGGCTCAGGATCTCGCTCTTGATGCAGACTTGGATGAATACGCCTGAGATGACGTCTGTTCCTTCTGAAGACAACACCAGACGGGCTTCTCACGTTGTATGACCGTGGCTCTTCTCGTTGGTTTAGGACTCTGGCTGGCATCCATCCACGTCTCGTTTCCATGTGAACCGTTGCACCAGGAGCAAACTCAGGTAAGGGCTGTGAGTTGCGGTTGTAGTAGTGCTCCTGTCTGGTTTGGAGATCTTTCAGGCTGGCATGAACTCCTCTCGGGGTAGCTGGCTGTAGAACAGCTGTAGAGCAGGGCAGCGTGCTTCGTAGTACTCTTCCCATAAGCACCTGAGCTGGGGAAACATCTGTGCCTGTTATTGGAGTGTTTCTCAATGCTAGCAGGGCTAGGTGGGGGTCTATGTTGGTCTGCAAAGCTTTCTTGAGTGCATGTTTGACCGTCTTCACCATCCTCTCTGCCAGACCGTTGGATTGAGGATATGCAGGGCTGGAGTGAATGAGCTGTATTCCCCAGGATGCTGCAAACTCCCTCCCTCTGCACTTGCAAAAGGAACATGGTCGCTTACCAGCTCTTTTGGGATCCCGTGCCTCGCGTGCTTTCATCTTGCGGATGACTGTGTGGGCGGTCTTGTCAGGTAGATGGAGCACCTCTGGGTACTTGGACAGATAGTCCACCACGACAAGGTATGACTGGCCCTGGAGCTCAAAGATGTCAGCCCCGACCTTTAGCCATGGTAGCTCAGGGATATCATGTGACATGAGGGGCTCTCTCTGGTTCTGTGGTTGGAGTTGTTGACACGGAGAGCATCTCTCCACTGTGTTCTCGATGTCACGAGTCCTTCCCGGCCAGTACACGACTTGTCGGGCCTGTGCCTTTGTCCTCTGGATACCTTGATGTGCGAGGTGTAGTCTCTCTAGCATCACCTGTCTGGCGGCTTGAGGAATCACAATTCTGTCGCCGGTCATCAGTAGTCCGTCCCTGATGTGGACAATGTGCCGCTGAGGCCAGTATTGGTAGAGACTGGCGGGCACACTGCGTCGTCTTTGGGGCCAGCCGCTGCGGTGTCTCTCAGCCACTGCCTGTAGTGTCTCGTCAGCTGCTGTGGCTTCTTTGAGCATCTTGAGCATGTCTGAGCTCATGGCAGCAGTAGCCTCCATCGTGTGGATCACTCTCTCCTCGAAGAGGTCCTCTTTATCACTGTCGGCCTGTTCAGGGACAAACGCGCGGGAAAGGGTGTCGGCGACGTGCATGTCTTTTCCTGGCGTGTATGTTATTTTCAAATCATACCGTTGAAGCTGGAGCAACATGCGCTGTAGTGTTGCTGGGGCTTTGCTCAGGTGTTTCTTAAAAAT
Organism: Nansenia antarctica; assembly: GCF_963989245.1. Lineage (NCBI taxonomy): Eukaryota > Metazoa > Chordata > Actinopteri > Argentiniformes > Microstomatidae > Nansenia > Nansenia antarctica. Next base: position 40,821,014 of record NC_137676.1, read on the forward strand.
CACTTCAAGTGGCTTGTGATCAGATTGGACTGTGACAGTGTTGCCGTAAACATACTGGTGGAAGCGTTTGGCTGCGAACACTATCGCCAGCAACTCCTTCTCTATTTGGGCGTAGTTTCTCTCAGCTTCTGTGAGAGCTCGTGAGGCATAGCACAGCGGTCTCCCCTCCTGGAGAAGACAAGCTCCCAGTCCATCTTTTGACGCGTCAGCCTGTATGGTGAGAGGCATGGCTTGGTCATAGAACTTCAGCACAGGGGCGTTGGTGAGGGCTGACTTCAGCTTGTTTAAAGCATCATCATGTTCATGGTTCCACTGCCAAGCTGCATCTTTCCTCAGCAGCTGTCTGAGCGGGGCAGTCACTGAAGCTTCATCAGGGATATACTGAGCCAAATACCTCGTCATCCCCAACAGCCTCTGCAGCCCTGTCTTGTCCTCTGGTGGCGGCATGTTGTTGATGGCCGTCACCTTTGTGTCATCCGGTTTCACTCCCTCTGGTGTAATGACGTGGCCCATGTATCTGACGGTGTTGATTTTGTACTGGATTTTTTCCTTGTTGAACTTGACGTTGGCTCTCTGTGCCCTCTCCATGACCTTGTGAAGGATGCCATCATGTTCCTCTTCTGTGGCGGCGGCGATTATCATATCGTCTGCGATGATATGGACTCCTTCGATGTCTCCAAAAGCCTCACAGTTTTTCTGCTGAAAAACTTCGCTGGCGGACTTGATGCCAAAAGGAAGTCTCTTAAAGCGGAATCTTCCCCAATGCGTACTGAATGTGCACAGCACAGGTGATGGCTCGTCAAGTCTCACCTGCCAATATCCGTCCTTCTCGTCCAGGATCGTGAATAATGACTTCCCAGAGAGCTTGCTCTGGACTTCCTCCGGGGTTGGTATCGAGTAGTGCTGCCTCTTGATTGCCTCATTCAGATCACGAGGATCCAAACACACCCTCAGTGATCCGTTCTTTTTCTCAGTGATGACGAGGCTATTCACCCACTCGGTCGGGTCTGTCACAGGTGCTATGACGTCCTGTTTTACAAGCTCTTTCAGGGTTGTTTTCAGTCTGTCCACGACACTGACTGGGATCTTTCTGCATCCGTGGACGACTGGGGCCACACTTGGGTCTGTGTGTATGTGGTGCACACCGGGGAACTCACCCAGGCCACTGAAGACTGATGCGTACCGCTCCACCAGCTCCTATTTTGTAGCTGGTGCCTTGACTGCAAGCGTCTCTATTCTCCTCACGAGCTGCAGTGTCTCGCACGCTTCTCTGCCCAGGATGGGCGTGGTGGACTGTGCAGTCACAAACATTTTTAGATTTGCTCTTGCTCTATTGGGTGTCTCACACGTGAATGTCACTGTTCCTTTCGGTTTCAGGCGTGCTCCTCCATAGGCAATGAGAAGTGTCTGTGTAGGCTCTAGTCGTATCTTCTCGAAAATGCACATTGGAAGCACGTTCGCCTCCGCCCCCGTGTCCAGCTTGAATCTGACCGGGGTGTCTCTGAGGTTGACTGTGGTGTACCACGCGTTGTCTGTCTGCTGCGTGATCTTATCTACCCTAACACAGAACACTGAGCCTACAAATAAAGAATCTACCTCGCTCTCAAGTTGACTGACGTCCCTTGCTGTGACTGTCCCATGCTGTGGTGCGCCACACACTTTGGACCAATGGTTTCTCTTGTTGCATTTGTGGCATGTGGTCCCGAAGGCAGGACATTGGCGGGGCGGGTGTGTCCCTCCACACTTCCCGCATTTGTTTGTGCTGTCCGTCTGCTCATTTGCTCTTCCTGACGATCTTTGTTTTCTGTATCCTCTTCTCATCTCAGAGTAGTTAGTAGTTCCTCTGGACAGTGCTTGAACTGGGGCGTCTGCGTGCCCTGTCCCCATAGCTTGCAGCTGTGACTTGGCAGCTTCTGCAGCTCTGCATATGGTTAGTGCTCTGTCCAGGGTTAGGTCTGTCTCTCTCAATAGTCTCTCTTTCATGCGAGGATCAGTTAGGCTAAACCCCATTTTGTCTCTCAATGTGTCATTCTCACCTGCACCAAACTCACAGTCTCTGCCATTCTGGCGGAGTTCAGTCACAAACTTGTCGACACTAACTCTGACATAGAAGAGGGAGTGGAGAGACCAGAATTGGTGACGTTCAAAAACAATGTTCTTTTTGGGGATACAGTATGCTTCAAATGCATCCATGACCTCTTTCATTGTCTCGTATGCTGGGTCTTCAAAATCAATGGTGAATGTATTATATACCTCTAATGCCTCTTCTCCTATGGTGTGCAGCATGATGGCTATTTTCACATACTCATCTTTATCACCTGCACCAGCGGCAATCATATAGAGTTCAAAACGTTGCAGTGTTTCCTCCAGGATTTTTCACATTAGTGGCGGAGCGGTTACCTTTCGCGCGCGCATAAAACGCGCACTGGCGCTCAAAACAAAGACGTGGTTTCACCAAAAACTAGTATAGAGGGTGGCAGCAATTATAATTTCTTAAATAGCGGTTAAGTCATTAAAGCCGAGCAGGTGATTTTATATAGAAGGTGATCAAATACCAATATATCCTACAGCTGCAGCGGAACATGCGGAACGCGCATTACACACACACACACACACACACACACAGAAAGATCAATACGAAGTAGGCCTACGTGAGAGTACACGCACAGAACCGGCTAACGTTACTCATTAACTGTTTACACAAGTAAAATCACAGTGTGACAGTCAGATGGAGCATTCGGTAAACAACAACAGCAAGGTAATGCATCAGCTGAGTTAAAGAAAACCAACTCTTACCTTTGAGGACACCAACATGAGCCCTGTTTACCCGTACCTCCGCCGTTCTGTTCGTGGTGATTTTAGAAGCAATAGATTATTTTTGCCCCGCGCATATTGCTATGAATAGTTCGATCTCCACACATGAGTCGGCGATGTTGTCATTTAGCCAGCTCTCAGAGAAGCACATCAGGCTGCACCCCCGATACACTGAATGATGCATCACGAGTGCCTCGTGTAATCTATAACACAATGACTTCGTTTCTTGTTGTTTGATGGGGATTCATTATCTTTGATGGGGATTTTCTGTGCTTAGTGATTTCAGGTGTAGCAACTTTCAAATACTCATGTCGTCTTCAATTTGTTTCCGATTTCAATGTATGATGCATCATTTGAAAGCTTACAATCTGTAGTTTAAGCACATGTAAAAAACTGAAAAATGATTTTGCCTACAGGTAGCCCTTTTCATTGGCAGTTGTCACATTTGTTGGGTAAGGAGTTAACATTTCCCATTACGATTGATGGTAGAAACGGCTTGTATCTCCACCGCCTCCTCGATTTAGCTTTTTGTTTCGCTCCAGCTTTGCAACGAAAATCGTAACGAAAAGCGGCCTAAATCTAGCTTCAATCTGCTTTTTTTTTGTTCTCCGGTCATAATAACTCGCTGCCTTTCTGCGCAGCCTGAATCAAAGTGGACTGTCTGAATCATTTGGTGGCGGAGGAAATTCTTTGGTGGCGGCCCGCCACGAATAAATGCATATAGAGGAAACGCTGGTTGTTTCCACCGACGCCAATTCTCACTCACGTTTCCAGAGAGCATGAGCGGCGCGGGAGGCTTGAACTGTTCCATGGTTTGCTTTCACTCGCTAGCTACTACGAACGAACGTCGCACAGGGTCGATAGCTAACTATAGTTCTCCACAAAGTTTCTGCGTAGATCGACGGTGCCTCGCAATTCCTTATATTTGTGAAGAAGTCACATCTTCTGACACCGTGTTGTGTCTTGTTGTTCTCTCTAACTTACAAGATACACTTTATAATAATAATACTCTGGTCTCTGGAGCAACGTTCAACGAGCATCTTTATTCAGCATCCCAACGACAACCAGACCACACTAGTCGATCGATGATAACATTGTCAAGATGTAATGCTACGGAGGCAATAGCAATCAATCCCAGATCTATGCTAAACATAGCAATATACTACAAGTACAGAGCTGCAGCCGCTCATAGGTGGAGCTGCGTTAGTGACACACGGTCATTATTTAACACATCTCACACGAGAGGGAGTGCTGTTATACTGAACATCAGCACGGCTGTGATTCGGTCGTAGATGCGAGGCCGCTGGCAGCGCCATTTATTAGTAAACAGTAATAAGCGACTACAGATTATGATTTGTTTGTTTATTGAGCTTGCGCCTCTGACTTAAGCAGCAAGCACGATGCAATGCATTATGGGAAGATTAGGCAGGAAGCCTAGAAATAGATAGAATGACGTCATCTAATGGTACAACACAGCTACATTTGTGTGAACATCGAATGGAATGAACATAAAGCTACACTGCAAACTAGTTAGGTAAAGTGGCTTTGTAACTTCTCAAGTAATGTATTCAAACATCCGCAGGCTAGCTACTTTGTATCGTGTACATTTAGCTGTACGTTTCGATTTATTGTGCAACCAGTGAAATATGACTCGGTTGACAGTCGCTTTGGTGGTGAATGTGTGAATGCGATTCAGACGAGTTGACAAGATAGTACATTGCTCCATCTGCGAGCTTTCAGACCTAAACACATTCGCCCTCTTCTGATGACCATTCATAATTTAACTCAAATGTTATATTATTTGGAAATACAGTATATCCATCTTTGTTTGAAACCAACACACATCGATAATCTGATAGATAACGACCGTTAATGTTGTCTAATTAACGGTCATTTAATAGAACACCTGTGCGGCGGAGTGATGCATATAGTTAAAAGTCCCAGTGCTGTTATACTGTATGTAACCCCTGCCATATGGGCGGGGCCTGAGTTCTATTTTAAATAAGTGGCGGTATTACCTGTAATAATAAACTATTCAAATTATGACGATCGGTGCCTCCATTAACTATGTGGAAGTATTTTAAATAGGACTTCCTTTTTAATCCTTTTAATGTTTTTATGTTTTAATATATCATATGAATTGCCTATTACCTGTTTATGACACAACACAGTGGCTTTAAATGCAAATACCAAAGGATATATATTTATTTACTAAATGCTAAATTTAAAGTGTTGGTAGTCAATTATAATGTTATACAAAGTCAATAGACAATTATTCACAATACAATGTCAACAGACAATATCACAATATCACATAACAAAATATAGGCTCAAAGCCTATTCCAATTCCTTTCAAGGAAATAAATGTAATGTTTCCAATAAACTCAAAGTCAACTCAAAGGATTCACAATTGTACAATATATCATCAAGTAAAATAAAAAGGTGGGCCCACACACACACACACGCACTCTGTAACCCAGTCCATTAACCAGTGTTACCGTTGCAGCTGACGTTGCTTGTGAGCGGGGGGCCTTGAAACAGATATGGCCACTTCACTCGTTTACACGAGCCTAAATAAAAGCATGTGCGTGGTTCAGTACTCACGTAACCTCGTGGGGAACTCGTAGGTAAACGAGGGGTTTGAAAGATCCGAAAAAAGAGGCAGAGATGAGGGGGGATGGGGTCCAGCGCTCTCCCACGAGCGCAGGAGAATGATTGAAGTACAGTGACGCGAAGATTCACTGGACGGTCTCGAGTTACCCCAGGCGATTCAGTGTTTCCTCCAGGAATGTTTACAATGGTGGCGGATGGCCGTGACCGCGTGCGCATCGCGCGTGATTTTTTCGCGTGCACGCGCATGAAACGCGCACGCGTGTTCAAAACAACGTTTTTCTTTTTTTTTTTTCTAATCACAGCCAAAACTAGAGGATGGCCAAAAAAATAAATAAAAAAAATACAGAATATTAACTTGTGACTGACAGTCACATACACACACACAAAGATCATCAGCTATAATATAATACGAAGTAGGCCTACATGAGCACAAAAGCGGCTAACGTTACTGATTAACTGTTTACTGTAGTGCAGAGAGATGGTAGTCGTAGGCGGCGTATCAAATGACAAAGCTAAACGTTTAATGAAGGACATGAACGATTGTCAACAACACACTCAAGCAGTAAATAGAACAGTCTAAACAACTTGGGTACTACGGACGGAACAATAGTCTCAACCTATAGTTCCGTGCGTGAATTATGTCAACCCACCACATTACAGAAGTAAAATCACAGTCAGATGGAGCATTCGGTAAACAGCTGAGTATCAGCTGAGTTAAAGAAAACAAACTCTTACCTTTGATGAGACCCACATGAGCCCTGTTTTCCCGTACTTCTCCCGTGTGTCTCTTATTGTCCAAATGTTCCCTGAATTTTAGCTGCATGTTTTTCCAGCATGTAATTCCGTTGTCAATAAAAAAATCGTCTCCCCTTCTTTTCCCCTTGACAATACTGTGTCGTTGCTAAAGTGACGGCACATAAGAATCGTTTTTTGACTTGCTAATGTCTGCTAACGTAGCACTTGAAACTGGCGCCGTTCTCTGGACTGCAGCTGCTCCCGCGTTAGCATTAGCATCCATCTTTTCTTCTCCCTTCTCACCGTCACGAGCTCAAATGACACTTGTCGGCCGATCTAACTCTTAACACTCACTTACAGGACTTCTGACACCATGTCGTGTTATTCTATTAAACATACACGTGAGTCCTTCTGTATTTCAATGTAAGTGTCTTTATTTTAACTCGCTCTGTAAGCTCTACAATACCGGTCTCTTGTTGTCTCGTCGTAACCTGCCCACCTGACCTGGGGGGTATTCCATCAACGTCGCTAAAGGAAAATCCTGGCTTATTTTTGATAACTCTCGCGAGATTTATCAGACTAAACCTGGATTTTCCCTTTAGCGATGTTGATGGAATACCCCCCTGATGTCACTACGGTGGCCTGTACACAATAACAATAATACCACAGTTCACATTTAGACCAATCAGGAGCCCTTGTGTCACGTCGTCAACTGAATGTCATTAATCTGATTTTGGATCAGCGGTTAGAGAGAGATGGGCGTGGATTTAGGTGCACTTTTAGTCAACATCCATTATAGCGCTGATCTAGGATCAGATATATTTTAATCAGCTAAAATGTTCAGAACTTCTTTTTTTTTTTTTTTGAGAACTTTTTATATATTTTATTTTTTTGTGGACTGAATCAATTCGTGGCGGAGGAAATTCATTCGTGGCGGCCCGCCACCAATAAATGCATGTAGAGGAAACACTGCGATTGGAAACGGTCTCCGTGTGTCCACCGGAGAGCTTTCCTTTTGCTTGGTCTCTCGACTTCCAATTCTGAATTAACAGAATACACTGAGCCAGGGTTTGACGCTTACCTTTTCCCCAGGTAGCACTGTGCTACCATGTCAAAAAAATTAGTAGCACACCAAGAATTTCAGTAGCACAATGAAAATTGCGCAATTTTCGTATGACGACAACAAATTATCATAATCATAACATATCAGAATTATCATAACCGGCTCTTGGCCGTAATAAAAATGGAGACTCACACAATGTAAAGGGGAAGTAAGAATATTCATTTATTAATAAATGATTCATGAATAAATAAATAATTAAGCCCAGGCTTTCATATAAAATTCATAAATTCTGAGCAATTAAATGCAAAGAATGTCTGTGGTCCAGCAGTCTTGATAATCTGGTCGCCTGGCCCGCTTAGAGCTATCAAGCCATCTTTCAACCGCTGGACTTGGATCAAACTGCTCAAGCGGAGGCCCCTCCAAACTGATTCGCATTAGGTCTTCTGTGGTAGAAACGGCCAGCCTACTTCTGGTTGCACTTTTAATGCGGTTCTGGGCTGAAAACCCCCTCTCACATTGGGCAGCCGAGATTGGGAGCACCAACATAATTTGGACCAGTTCCAGTATGTTCTAAGGGGAGAACAATTTTCATTTTTAATAAATGTTTAACCCTCACCTCTCACTATTCAAAAACAACATACATACAATAAACATGAATGTGTTTAAGTGTAGGGCTATCTGGATCTACTTTGCCTTACTTGGTAGTCTTTCTTATAGGGGTCCTTTGTGAGGAGAACCTCCCACAGCTCAGCATAGCTTTTGTCGCTGAAGTTCTCGCTTACGAGTACTTTCAGCCCTTCCCATTCCTGTTGCAGGGCAGGAATATCACACCCCGCTCTGAAGGATAGAAGAGAGCAATTGGGTTAGCACATATGCAACTAGTGTCTCACGTCTGTCAATGCAATGTCTTAAAATGCATTCTTACCCTGTCAGAGGCTCATGGAAATGCCTTGCCAGATCTGCAACGCTCTCATTTCCATAAGTGAGTAGGCTGGCTTGGTCTTTTGGCCAGGCATCAGGGTTGAAGACTTTGAAAGAGTCCAGCGTAGACTTGACGCCCTCATCTGACACCAAACTACCAAACCTAAAAAAGAAGATTTATTGCGATGTCAACACAATCGATTTGTGATTTACCTTGGTGTGATGCTTTTAAAAACAAAAGAGAGCACAGAGCTCCTTTAGTGTTTGTTGCCCATACCTCGCTTTGATAGCATCCATGCTGATGTCAATGGCAGCATCCACATGTCGCTTCAGCTGTGGATGTGTGAGGCCGTTCATGTTCCCCTTCAGGGTCATTCCCTTCAAAAGACACACACACACACACACACACACACAAAATCTTGGTTGTGACCATAGCAGTATTTCATCCTCAAACTCTCTCAACCCTGCATAATCCTCAAGATGATCAATGTTAAACCCTGACATCACAAACACTGACTTATCCTAAACTAACCTGGAATCTCATCTCATTTCCCTGCTGCTGTGCGAATGTGGCCAGGATTCTCTCAAACAAGCCACCTTCCTTTGGCTGTGTCTTGAGTGCCTGAAGCTTGGTTAACGTTTTTCTTATTTCTGAAGTGGCTGTGGGGAGGATTAAACTGTTCCTCTGCAGTGTGAGGCTGAGGCTGGCTAGCAGGCCAAACAGGTCACAGAGAAAGTGGCAGAATACACAGAAAAGTGTAGTCTCCATTTCCTTCTTTATCTGTTGAGTAGTTGAGTAAATGGATACGATAAAAAATGGTTAGCTGTTGAAAATAAACTTAACCATCTAACAACTTGATGACAGTAGTGTTTGCGTTTTTAACCTATTCTTTAAAGCCTAACTTTAGTTTATTTATTCATAGTGGTCAACACAAGAAAACTGACCTTTTTGGCCCGTCCTTGCACTTCCACAGAAGTGGACTGTGAGGCTGCCAGATGCTCCATATGTTGGAGAACCACAGAGTATTGATCAGGATCACTGGCAAGGTCCTTCCCCTCTCCATACTGCAGGAATACCTTCAGCGCCCGGTGAATGTGGGGGATCCACGAGTTCCCTTAATAATAATAATTATTATTAAGTGTTTTACAGGGTAAAACATCTGAATCATGTCCATAACAAAACAACATTCCAGATAAGTATTAAATACAACACCTTGACACTGCTGGGATTGTGGACATCCACTCCAAGCTCCTGTCCAAGAGCACAGAGCTCTCGTTTAGATTTTCCACTGTAGTGGTAGGTCTTCCAGATGAGGTGCAGGAGATCATAGACTATCGACACCTTTGGCTCTGTCTTCTGTAGAGTGAGTATGGCAAGCTCCAATCTGTGTAAGAAGCAGACATATTCTTCCAACACAAGAGACTCAAACAAATGTGTTGCCACTTAATTAAAAAAGTTTTCAAGGTTAAGAGTATGGAGATTGTAATGCAACTATGAATGGTTGTGTTCATGAGTATTTATTTAAAGTGTAGTATTTATTAAGTGTATAGTATTTATAGTGTACAGTATTTATGTATATGGTAGTGTTATCATAGGCTTATTTATTTAGTGCATAGTATTTATAGTTTACAGTAGGTAGTAATTATTTATGTATAGTGTAGCGTTATGCATTTACACTCACCTGTGTGGCATACAATGGATGGGTATGATGTGAGGCCCTGCCTCTCGCTGAAGATGGGCTATCACCCCCCCCTGCCTGCCCATGTTTACTGCGGCCCCATCAGCACCAAACGACACACACTTCTGCATCCATGCCGCTCCATCACCTTCACAAACAGCTGCAAAGGCAGCCTTTGTGGCCTTCAGAACCCCTTTACAGAAAAAAACACAATTAGAAAAACACAATAGTCTCCAAAACCAAATAGACTAATTACAACTTACATAAATTAAGACTATTAAAAAAACACTTACCATGGGCATGTTCGAGGGCTTGTTGTCCCACCAGAAGGTTCACAGGCTTCCCGTTGTCAAGAAGACGTACATATACAATCTCACACTCTGTGTTCGTGATGTCCGTGTCCCCGTCTATCAGTACGGCGAGATAGTGTGCGGAATTGATCTTCACAGCAAGGTCTTCTCTCATGGCATCCGCTATCTGCCCGATCATGTCAGGTTGGGTTTAATTCAACGCCATTTTTCTTGTGAAGGGCGAATAATTTGTGGAATTTAATAAATGGGATCTCTTCTTTTGCCACGTAGTAAGCGATGTTAAACTTTAACTTGAGCTGTCTTTTAATTTCCTCACTGGAGCTAGCCTTCTGGTGTCCAACAGCTTTCTCAAGGGGCTTGTTCTGAGCTGACATGAAAGCTTCCCTGCATTTCACATGTTTGCGAGACAGACCATGTTTTTTCACTGTGTCGCGTTTCAGCTGTGCGTCTCCTGACACAAACGCGGTCTTTCCAGCTAACTTCATGTGGGCGACACACCACTTGCAATACATCTTCCCTTCCTTCAGCAACAGCCACGGGAAAGATGTTTGCCACTCGGCACTGTACCTGTAGACCTTTGTCACTTTTGTCAGACCAGACTTCGCGTTGGCAGTGGCACCGCCATTATCACCGCGCGGATAATTCCCCCTCCCCTGACACACTTTCTGACCGGGCGCTCTCATCCTCGCTTTCCCCGTCTCTGTTTTCTTCGTCCCTCTCGTCTCCAACTGTAATGTTGACTCCACTACCCCCCTCTACCTCCTCTCTGTCTGGAACGCTGCTAACATTAGCCTTGCTAAAGTATGCCGTAATCGGATTCATTTTAACAGCGGTCTTTTTCTGACAGGATTTTCAAATGTAAATGCGCGCTTGTTGTGCTTGCGGGTCACGTGTCTGTCACGTGTCTGTTTTCAAAGGATTGCATTGGTTTAGATGCGCTGTGATCTTATTAACGAACATAAGATTGACTGCGCATGACAGTAGTTTTTTTATTTTATTTTTTTGTCGCACTGGTGCGATTGAATGTATTTCCAAGTCGCACAGAAATATATTCACTCGCAAATGCGACCAAAACAGTCGCACTGTCGAACCCTGCACTGAGCTACAAAATCCAATAGCTATTTCGTTTTGATATAGCTAGAAACAATTTAGCACTCAGCAAATGCTAGCAACATGCTAACGTAATTATGCTAAGCTAACCGCTTGCCGCGATTAGCTCTACAGTCAAATATAACATACTACAACGAGTAGATGTAGCTTATAAACAAACACCAGACATATGTATTTACCTCTGGTAGCTTCAATGTGCACCAACATCCAAAGGAATAACTGTTCGTTGATTCCCGAATTGTTACACACAGCATACAGGTCTTACTTCACTCGAAGATGTCCTCAATCATTCTGACACGTTACTTAGTGCAACCTATCGCTATTAGTACAAAGTCCCGCCCCCTCTATCTCAGCATACATTACAGTTGGCTAGCTCTTCCCGATGGACCAATGAAATAAAGAAATGAATGAATGACATTCATATCACGTAGTATAACCAATGAGCGAACTTACATTAGAGCTTGTAAACAAGTACACATTATAAACTTATAACAATGTTAATAACCGTGTACATAACCATGAAATGATGCTTATTTATTAAATTGACTTGTTTATTTAACTTATTAAATGGACTTATGTTATGAAATGCTCATAGCTCATTTTAGTAGCTGGGCTACATGTATATCGGCACTCATGGAATGCCTCTTGTCCAATCAAATTACTTGGTCGGAACTAACTGTTGTATAATAGATAATTATTAAGTACAATCAAATACAATGAGTCAAATCTAGTTAGTTGTTCCTAGCAATTCACAATGGTGGTTTTCGTAACAACTAGTGGACAACAACAGAGCAGTACTATTCCATGTAAGATAGATAAATGGCACAAACTTTTCAGTTTTTTCATACTAATATTTTGTAGCGGATTTATTACAATTCACTGATTATCCTCTGGTGTTCAGGCTGTGATACGCGTCATGGTCAGATTTAACCAAACAACAGACAGACTAGGGATGCCCCCATACTGTTTTTTTTGCACTGATATTGATCATCTATAATTTATGAGCAATATCGACCGATATAGGCTACTGCCCATACCGATTAAATAATAGCCTAATACTAATAGGCTAATAAATAAATATTAATCAAAATAAAAACTAAAATGAGTGTGGATGAGACATTTAACATTTAGAGCATCTGATAAAGAAAGGCCTCGACCTAAATGTTTTAAGAGTCTTTTTAAAAAATGTCCACAAACCTTTTGATGGCTGATAGACCTTTTGATACATTACCTCTACCCTGGGCTTACTGTCAAATCGATCTGTTTGTCAGTATTGTGTTTGTGTTTGCTCAAACGTTACCTAGCGTGTTGACGCTTCACTCACCCAAGCCTCTGCTACCGCTGTTCGGTGAACGTAACGTCTGCCAGTTCATCATGTGGATCTACAATCTCGCTGTGAGCTTTATGCTCCTGTGGACTGTCCTGTCCTTCTTGATATATCCAGCGTCAACTCTGATCCAATACATGAGTGCGGAGCTCCACCAACTCCGTTCCTACCAATCTGCTCCCCTGTCTGTGTTGCATCGTTTTCCGGACGTCGCTCGCCTTCCCCGTCGGAGGTACATCCATCGCGGAGCCGGACGAAGCTACCACATTGACGACTCCACTGCAATAAGCTCCATCTGGTCCTCCACCCGCCGCCACCCTCCGAGAAACACCTGCAGGAGAGTGGACCGTGGCGCGCTGGCTGGCCTGGGCAGGTCGGCTAGCGTTGGGTTCTCCAACCAGCACTCCGATCTCAAATTTGGTTTATTTAACATCCGCTCCCTCACTGGCAAGGGACAACTACTGCAGGACCTCCTCCTCGACCACAAATATGACTTTCTTTGTTTAACAGAGACTTGGCAACAACCTAATGACTTCTCTCAGATGAACGAGTCTACTCCACCTGGGTTTGTTTACAACTGCCAACCCCGTCTCACCGGCAGAGGGGGGGGTCTCGCGATAATCCACCGCGAGTCCTGGAAGGTCTCTTCTGTCACTCTGCCAGTGTCTCATTCTTTTGAGTCTGTGGCTCTACAACTAAATGGACCTACCCCAACTGTTTTAGTTAATATCTACCGCCCACCCAAACCAAACAAGGATTTCTTTGATGAATTCAACACATTTCTCACCCACATCTGTTCACTCTCATCCAACATAATTCTGTTAGGTGATTTAAATATTCACATGGATAATACTAATCATGCTCTCACTAAGGACTTCATCTCTTGCCTGGACAGTTTTGGTCTCCAACAATATATTGATTTCCCTACCCATTCTAAAGGTCATATTTTGGACTTGGTCTGTTGCTCAGGTGTCACTCCCCTCAACTGTTCTGCTGTTGACCTCCCCATCTCTGACCACATGCTTGTTTCATTTAATTTAAGTTTGTCTCTATCCAAAACCAAACAGTCACGTACTATGTCCTTCCGCAACATCAGACACATTAATTTAGCAGACCTCACAACAGGCATCGACACTTTCCCCATCATCACCCCCCCATGCACCCCTGATCAGCTCGTCTCTCATTATAATGATGGACTCCAAACTCTGCTGGACTCACTCGCGCCCCTCAAAACCCGGACTGTCTCATTCCCCCATTCTGCCCCCTGGTTTTCCCCTCACCTACGTCTGCTGAAAGCCAAAGGACGTCAGCTGGAGCGGCTTTCAAGAAAAACCGGTCTCACTGTTCACAAACAGATGCACCATGCCCACATCCTCCTTTACAAAGACGCCCTCTCCTCAGCCAAATCCCAATATCTTACAGACAAAATCACTGCTGGTGCTGGGAACACCAGGGCCCTGTTCTCAGTGGTCAACAACTCACTCCGCCCCCCCAACTCCCTTCCCCCACACTTCTACTCCACTGACCACTGTAACTCCCTGATGTCATTTTTCAACTCAAAAATAGCCAACATCCACCAGCAACTGACCCCTCTTATGTCCAGTTGTCCATCTCCCCTATCTCCCCATCCCCCCCTCTCTGTACCTCTCTCCTGCTTCCATCGCCCCTCTGCTGCCGATTTATCTAAACTCATCCGGAAATCCAAGCCATCCACCTGCCAACTTGACCCCCTGCCCTCCTCCCTGGTCATAGCCTCCCTCCCCTCTCTCCTGCCCCTGATAACTACAATCATCCATTCCTCCCTCACCTCTGGTTCTGTCCCATCATCTCTCAAATCCGCAGCCGTAACACCAATTCTGAAGAAACCTGGTTCAGACCCCAACATCTTCAATAACCTCCGTCCCCATCTCCAACCTGCCATTTCTTTCAAAAATCTTGGAAAAAGTGGTGGCTTTACAGATTCATACTCATCTCTCTAACAATAACCTCTATGAACAGTTCCAGTCTGGCTTCCGCCCCCTTCACAGCACAGAAACAGCCCTCCTCAAAATCACAAATGACCTCCTGATGGCAGCTGACTCCGGACTCATATCCATCCTCATCCTACTCGATCTGAGCGCCGCTTTCGATACTATATCGCACTCCACCCTCCTTAACCGTTTAGCCTCCATTGGTATATCTGACACCCCTCTACACTGGTTCCATTCCTATCTCTCTGGCCGCACTCAGTTTATACAGTTAAAATCATTCACATCCCATCCGTCCCCCCTCTCCTCTGGTGTTCCCCAGGGCTCTGTCCTTGGCCCTATCCTCTTCATCATCGACCTCCTCCCACTTGGTCTGATTTTCCGTAAATACAACATCCATTTCCACTGTTATGCGGACGACACCCAGCTCTACGTTTCCTCCAAACCCACTTCCACCCTCCCTCCCTCCTCCCTCTGTGCCTGTCTACATGAACTTAAATCCTGGTTCACTTCAAATCTCCTCAAACTAAACAGTAATAAAACAGAGGTAATTCTCATTGGCTCCAAATCCACACTCACCAAGCACCCCAGTTTCACCCTCAACAAAGACAACTCCTTGGTTTCCCCCTCCCCCCAGGTTAAGAGCCTGGGTGTCGTCCTCGACAACACCCTTTCATTCCACTCCTACGTCAACAACACCATCCGGTCTGCTTACTTCCATCTTCGTAATATCAACCGCCTCCGCCCTTCACTCACTCCAAACAGCGCCGCAATCCTGGTCCACTCCCTCGTCACTTCCCGCCTGGATTACTGTAACTCCCTTCTCTTTGGTCTCCCCCACAAACTGCTCCACAAGATCCAACTGGTCCAGAACGCTGCTGCCCGTATTGTCACCAGAACCCCTGTCATCAGTCACATCACCCCCATTCTACACCAACTCCACTGGCTCCCCATCAAACACCGCATCGATTACAAAATCCTTCTCCATACTTTCAAGGCCATCCATAACCTCGCCCCTCCATACCTGTCCGACCTCCTCCACATCAACATTCCCACCCGGTCCCTCAGGTCTGCCTCCTCCATCAACCTGACCGTCCCCCCAGCCCGTCTGTCCACCATGGGGTTTAGAGCCTTCAGCCGCTCCGCCCCTCGCCTCTGGAACTCCCTCCCCCCCCGACATCAGGAACATTGATTCAATCTCCTCATTTAAAACCCACCTCAAAACCTACCTGTTTACGCAGGCATATCCGTGTTGACTTACTGTTCCCGTGCTGCTCTGCTGCTGGCTATGTTTTATACTGTGTATTTTGTGTTTTGAATTTTGTGGTTGTTTTTAGATTTGTTGTTGTACGGCGACCTTGAGTGCCATGAAAGGCGCCTTATAAAATAAATGTATTATTATTATTATTATTATTATTATTTCTTCACTCTTGTTTTAATATTTTGATCATCTTTATTCGTAGGATTCCCTGCACTGTGAACTCTCCATCTGGGCAGAGAGATGGATGCTTCTGCTTATTCAGTGTCAGAGAGCCAGAGGACACACCTTGGGTCCCCTGATGCAGAGACAGAAGGACAGAACCACCGGAAGGACAATCTTATTAGGCTCCAGCCACCACCACTACCACCACCTCCCACCCACAGTAGGAACCATCACTCTCCCAACATTAAAGAAGAGTATGACACACCGTGGGATAGGTTTTTACGGGACTACATCAAAAACCAAAAGGCCAAAGATGAGATGCTCAGCACAAATGCCTCAGGGCAAGATGCACATGCTCTTAAAGAGAGGCATCGACTCTCTGAAGCACCGAATTACATGGATAGTGACAGTAATGACATGGATAGTGACAGTAACGCCAGTTCAGAGGTCAAGACGAGAGGTCAAGAGGTCAAGATCGAAGAGTGCTATGGTAGGAATTCCTCTCAACAAAGGCCAACCACAGGCCGCGCTAGAGCTGACCAATCACATCCTGGATGTGAGTCAGGTGGTCACAAGAGCAGCTCAGTGATTGGATTACAGGAACAGCAGAGAAGGACAGCGGCAGGGCAAATCTCTGGGCAAACGAAACATGGTTGTGGTCATGACGACATGCGCCAGTGCTACGTCCAGTGTGGGAAGAAAGTAAACATGGCGGATATTGTGACAATACAGCAGCAAATTAGAAGACGAGAGCAACACCATTGTGCTCCAACTGATCAGTAAGTCACACACATGCTGTGAATCCTGTCCACAAGTATTGTGTTCAATAATTCACCATAGGGTGCCAGGTGTCAAGTATGCAAATGGTGGTCATTGAATTGATATGGTGAATAATACTGCCAGTTGCATGACTAATAAGTTGATTTGTAATTGAATTAGCTCAGTAACACATTTCAACAGTAGCTAAACAGTTGGTAATTAAAGGGCAGAACTATAAGCACATCTAATAGATGAATGTCATGTATGATATCGCAGCAAGCTAGCTTGAAAGGGAGCTGCCAGTCAAGCGTGCAAAGTCCACAACCATACAGCCCTCGGAACTGTCTGACCAGGAAGTTGAGCCTAACAAGAAGCTTATTTCCATAGTTTATTTTGTGTTAACATTTTTCCTGGACACAAAATACAATTGGAACCATTTAATGTCTACTTTCCAGACCCTTTAATTATAACAAATGCAATCAGTAATCCATAGATTATTGCATTTGCAGGACGTGTCCTGTCAGTCTAGATGGGAGTTCAGTGAACTGTTTGTCTGTCATGTCTAATCGACCCTGCGTTGTTTGTGCCTCCAGTGTTTCTAGCCGCAGGTCCTCTTCAGCTCATGTAACCATGTATGAACCAGAATGCACCGAGTCCCCCGGATCTGGCTGTGGTTCTCCAGCCCTGAAAAGCCCACAGTGGGGTCCAGAGATGGTGGCAGTGAAGCTGGAGGAAGAAGATGTAGAGGAGAATGGTGTGATGGTAAAAGAAGAGGATGGAGGAGACCAAATGAGAGAGGAGGGAGTGATGGTAGAAGAAGAGGACAGAGGAAGAGTGGAGATGAAAGACAGTGAGATGGATGGTAAGTCTTTGTTATTGGTGAGTGTAATTGCCCTGTTGTAAAATCAGTGCTACCAGTGTATGGAAGCATATAGTGGACCTAATTCAAATGTTAATGCAATTTGAGATTGCAATTGCATGTTCCACTTTTGCACGCATTCTTCCGGTCAATATTCAAAATCAAATGCAATCATATTATTTGCATTTTCATTTTCATGTAGCTGGTATGCAAGTTCATTCTGAAAAAAGTTCATTCTGAACTGAAAATTACTATGCAATCCCACAATAGCATTTTCCACTCTTTCCTGCATTACTTGAGTCAATATGACAATTGTAATGCAATAATGTGATTAGCGTTTGCATTTCCATGTTCTAGTAAACACATCCACTTCGTAGCTGACAACATTAAAATGTTGACCATTTCATGCAATAATGGTATTGCATGAAACACACACGCTTATAGGTAGGGATGCACGATATGCATTTTTTCCAACCGATACCGATAACCGATATTTACCCGCTTCTCGTGGCCGATAACCGATATGATAACCGTTATGAGAACAGATATAATTTCACAGTTGATAACCTGTAGTTCATGCACACCTGAAGGTAAGAAAGGCTATGTAGTGAGTAGGGCTGCCACAAACGATTATTTTCATAGTCGACTAGTCACCGATTATTTTAACGATTAGTCGACTAATTGGATCATAAATTACAGCTTAGCGCACAATTACTCAATCGCTCTTATTTAGCTATCATCTTCTAAATCAGCTTCTAAATTTAGCTTGAAGTTGTTAGTTGTTGTTGTAGGCATGTGCTAACTAAAAATAAAGACAATTAAAATGATTGTTCACTCAAAAATAGATATTTTAATGAACTTTGCAGATTTATTTCTGGCATCACTTGCATGTAATGTAATGTAAAGAGTAGTAGAGGGTGCAAACTGCTGAGTAAAATGAGGTAGGCTAGGCACTAGGCAACCAAAAGAATACAAAAACAAAAATAAATACTTGTACAGAGTACAAAAGTTTTGCTTTGCTTCACTCATCTCATAGTAGAACGCGCCTTCTTAGCACTGTAACGTTAAGACAACATTTTTTGCTATTTGATAAGTATCGCTTTGATGACAACGTAAAATAATGTAAGAAGGCTTTTAACGTAACGATATCGTTAGCCAATAACAAGCTAACTAGCTTACCGAGACGAGCCATCGTCTTCCTCGTCATCTGCCACAACGTGCTTCCTTTTTAGATGCTCGCGCATCATAGACGTGCTGCCATGATAAGCGAGTTCAGCTTTGCAAATTTTACATTTTACATTCTTTTTTTCAACGTTGTGGTTGAAATGCTCCCACACTTTAGAGGTACGAGGACAGGAAGACATTTCTCTGTTTGTTTTTCCGGGGAAGTCACGTGTGCCCCGGATGACCGACACTGCGCATGTACATCAAAGACACTGGGAGACGCTAGCCAGTGGCAGCTTCAGGGAAAAAAAACGAATGCTTATCGAATGAAATGAATGGTCTTTATTGTCATTGATATAGTACAGGTACCAAACAACGAAATTTGGGAGGGGGGGGCTCCCCTGGTGCTAGGCAAAAAAAAAAAAAACAACAAAAAAAAAACACTTATTTCAGCTCCAAAAAAACATGCGACTACGGCGATTACCAAATATGTCGGCGACGATTTTGGTAGTCGACGTCGTCGTGAGTAGTCGGCTAATCGTGGCAGCCTTAGTAGTGAGCAAAGATTGATGATTTAATATTCCATAGTGATCTCACCAAATCTAACTTACATCACCAGGGCTTAAAGTGGGAAAAAATCCTGTGCCTGAAACTTTTTTTTGGGGAGGGGGGTCACAGTTTGAGATATTGGGAGAGCGGGTACAGAAGACAGCTTCTTGTCTCAATGTTTAAATGCATTAATACTATTTTATAGTCAATACAAAATATATGTCTCAATGTTAAAATGCATTAATACTGTTTTATACTCAATACAAAATAAAATAATATATTTAGATGTCTTTAAAAGAACAAACTGATTAAATCACTTAAGGCCAAACTGATTGCATCACTTATTAAGCCACTATCACTGTAACAATAGATCAATAGATCTACATCAAGTAGAATACTGATGACTAGTGACCAGTCAAGACCATTGGACTCCAGGATATCTTTGAGCTCCTGCATGAGGGCTGACGAGTTGGCGATGTTTACTTTCCTGCTGACTAGGTGTTGTGTTACTTTGGCCAGATCATCATCAAAAAATCGAACAAGGACATTGAGGATTTTGTCCATGTTAAGATTAGTAGCTTCGTCAATATTAATTGAAAACGTTGCTTTTTTTAAGCTTTTCACACAGCCGTTTTTTCAATTCCGGGACAAAGGCCATGTGTGTTTAAATAGCTGGCGTGCTTATTGGAAACGGACAGCTTTGTCAGTGCATTTTTGTCTTCTGATAGCTTCTTGCACAAATCGACGAGTGGCTGAGCCATTGTGAAAGACAGATCATGTTCAGCTATAAACGCGCACACTCTGATCTTTTGCTCGCAATCTCGGTCGGCCATTGAAGATGAAGTGGTAGGCTACCTGTAGCCGTCGCTCCCGGCAAGGTTGTTGTATGAGCAAGATTTAAGAAACTTGGCTTCCATTTTAATAGACTTACTAAAGTTAGCGAGATAGCGGGGCTGCTAAAAGCGAACGTCTCTACAAGCTAACATTACACTCATTCAAACTTCTTAAGGCCCGCCCCACTACTCTGCCTCCGATTGGCTAGAAGTCGTTGGTTGGCTTGAGCAATGTGATACCATTGGTAGGCGGAACTGTCTCTTTGCTGAAGATGACTCTTTAACACTACGACCGCCGCGGATCGCGACCTTATTCAATCGCGATGAGGTGTGATTCAGCACTATGATAGTTTAACATAGAGAAGAGTGTACTGACGCACAAAGATCGCTGGAGGGCGATGTCACACAAGGCCGTCTGCCAGGCTCCGACGCCTTTTCCCAGAATGCATTTCGCACCGGCAAGCAGAAGGCGATTTGAATCGTCCATTTTTTTTCAAAAAAAAAATGCTGTAATTTTGCCTTTACAAGTGTTACCATGTCATTTTATGAAGTTTTAATATGTTTTCAGGTGAGAAAGTATATATATTCCAAAAATGTGTCCAGTTTATCAAAATAACCCGTATATCTCCTCTGACGATTTTCGTCGTCGAATTCGCTAGCATGCGTTCGTAAATTCGCCCTGGAAATCTGGTTAGCACCCATGGAATGCCTCTTGTCCAATCAAATTACCTGGTCCCTTTATGACGTTGAACCCGGTGTGCGCTCCGGCGCTCTCATAGCGAATTTACGAACGCACCCTGCGGTTTCACTTTCAAGATCTAATTTTTTTGCATTGGAAAACACTTACAGAGTGAACTGTCATAATGAAAACATGACAAAGCCATTTGACTATCTTGTTCATAAACAATGGTGTCAGGACTTTTCATTTTGATGCCACTGACAACTGTTGTGCAAATGTTAATAGTGATGTGAGAAATGCACCAAAGCGACTGAGAAAACTGTATTATACACAACAGTGTTGTGTTGTGTATATGTGAGTGAGACTGTGGTCTACAGTGATATACAGAAAAAACATTATATACAATATTATACATATATTTTTGTTGTCAGGACTTGTTTAGTTATTGTCATTTCGCAGAGTCACCTCAATAAAGCAAATGAACAAATGGAACATTTGCGAACAGTTCTGTAACAAAACGCTGTTACTTTTCCTCACACATGTGTAAGTGGAAATCCTTGGCCTTTCCTGTGGTCCTCGCAAATAAACCAGAATAACTCGTTTCTAAAGTCAGTTCCATTCACTTGATATAATGGTTGAAGCATGGGGGATGGTAATCTTATTCTTCTTGATAGTCGCAGATCAGCCAAACAAAGGATTTCCATCCCCCACACCTCCCAATTGTGGCTTGTTTTTCCAATGAAGCCAACAAGGTCTTTGAATTTAGCCCTGCCATGACTAATCTCAAGTATATTGCAGGCAATAGACCTCCATTTATCCCTATACTTGTAGGGCAACTTAGAAACAATAAGCCTGAGGTTTGATGGGCTATCAAGCTCTTCCAGATAGTGCAAGTCTTGCATGGCATTGTTGCATCCTCTCAAATACAGTGCATAGGCCTGTAGTGACTTTCCATCTTCAGCCTTTATGCTTGGCCAGTTCAAGGCTTTATTTATATATATAATAACGTATGCATGTATGTAACGAGACTGCGGGAGTTTTCATTACTAACGAATGAAAGTTGATTATCATTATTAAAAAATAACTGTAATATATATTGCAATGTTGTCCCTTTCACACATAGTTCCAAGTAATTTCCTTGGAATCCCAAGCTGTGTTGACCAGGTATCGAGACACAACAGCAGGGGAGGGGTGGGGGAAGGGAGGGGAGGGAGGGGTTACATCACCCTCTGTAGAACATCTTCTATCTAATCGGCGCACTGTGCTAAAATGCAATGCAAACAAAACAACACAGGACAGACAGCAGTGCAGTGATGCGTTTTATATTATATTCTTTGAACAACAGAACGGGACTGGCGCCAGAAACTGCCATAATATACCATACATATATCTGCCATATATCGTACCTCCGTTTTATATTGAGAAATATGATGATAAATACATATAGGGCGGAGGTATGCTATGTGGTGTGTGGCTAGATATTTTCATGTAGCACTGTGACTGCGGGGGAACCCGATGTCTTTGTTCATTGATCGGAAACGATCGAGAGCCATCAACCCTCCCCCCATCAAGCGCATGTCTTATTGAGTCAACACGAGTTGACTCGCTGGAACGAGACAGACTGATACACACCACACCTCTGCCATATCATACATCGGTCCCACATGTATTTATTTACCATCATATTTTTCAATATAAAACGGTATGATATGGCAGATATATATGGTAGCCTACATTGCAGTCGTCCCGCAGTTCTAGTAGATCGCCGACATCATGTTATTTGATGTACATTTCACGGCAAGATAATTCCGATTTGTGGCAAACACCCAACAATTGTTCGTTCACTAAACATTATAACATGAACACAGTTATAGCACCAGTTCCTAGCACCTAGTTTCCTAGCACCAGGGGAGCCCCCCCTCCCAAATTTCGTTGTTTGGTACCTGTACTATATCAATGACAAATAAAGACCATTCATTCATTCATTCATTCATTCAAACAATGACAGTTACAGTCTCGCTCAAACTGTAGCGAGATTAGGAGACTACTAATTGAGAAAAAGAAAAGAAAATACATGAAAGAAAGGAGAGAAAGAGTACAGAATGATAAATCCGCTAATGTGTGTAATGAAAAGTGTGACAATGTTGAAAGACATGATGTCATAATCAAAATATAAAACCTGGTTGGATAAAATAAGATTCTGTTGTGATTGTGTTGACATTGTTGTGATGTCAAAAGAGATCTTGGTTATGTAATGTGTAAAGTGGAGAGGAGATTGATCGGAACTGCGGGAGTTTTCATTACTAACGAATGATGGTTGATTATTATTATACAAAAATAATAGTAATAAATATTGCAATATTGTGTTATCATAGTTATGAGCTTCACAGTGATAACGTCTGTTTATTTGTCGTGAACTTCACGCCGGCCGTGCCCGTAACATCAGCAGACAATCGACTGCTGTAAGCTTGTAAGCGTTGAAACCTGCTTGGCAGCTTTGAAACCCGCTTGGCAGCTTTGAAACCCGCTTGGCTCGCTCATGAATTGGCAGCTATTGTTTGCTAATGGGAAATGATCAATAAGATTACCCTCCCCCGTGTATCAACCATCAAGTGATTGTAACTCACTTTAGAAACTAGTTCTTAGCCTACACGTTTCTTTGTCAAATACATGCTCTGCATGTTTCTCTAAAATGCATAAAGTTCCTATAAGCAGAGAAGTGGGGAAATTATTAGAGCAATCTGATATGAAGCTTGAGTCAGCTGAGAACGAACTATGGAACAGATTAAATGCTATATATGGAGAGGAGATTGATTGAGACTGCGGGAGCTTTACTAATGAATGAAAGTTGATTATCATTGTTAAAAAAGAATAGTAATAAATATTGCAATATTGTGTTATCATAGTTATGAGCTTCACACAGTCTGTTTATTTGTCGTGAACTTCACGCCGGCCATAACATCAGCAGACACATGAACACAGTGAGGAGTCAAACCAACAAAAATAATTAATACACATCATTTCATTTATAATGTGCAGTAAACAAACAAAATAATGTATACTCTCTGCAATTGGCTACTATACAATGGTGCCAAAATCAACTATCCAAATATGAATCTGCGTATATCTATGTACAACCTTGATTGAACCAAGATTCATAGACAGATTGTCCCTTTTGCATATCATCATAATAGGCATTCGTGTCATCATGTTCTTTACACATTACATAACCAAGATTTATTTTGCAATCACAACAATGTCAACACAATCACAACAGAATCTTATTTAATCCAACCAGGTTGTATATATAATCTATATATATAATCTATATATTGGTTTCAATATACCTCCATAGCAGTCTACAGTCTAATTTAGCTATATATATATAATTACATTATGAGAACATCAGTATTTTTACGCCTTTGGTTGTATTGTCTGAACGAACATTGATTGGGAGACATACTGTACAGTTTATCATTTTCAAAACTGTCTGCACATATACATATCTTATTTTGATTGTTATTGTAGCCTATATATAAACACAAATATCAGTCTTATGCACTGTGTCTCATTCAGCACTGAAGCCTGAATTTGAGCACAGTGTGTGCCCCCTTGCTACCTCTGCTGATATAAAAGAGAATTGCAGGCTTGGAGAAAAAGATGGCAGCCACAAATACACAGACACACACAGAAATACTGCTAAAACGCTTTATACTAACTCGATTTTGAAAATGTAAAAATGCTGGGTGGTAGAACGCACATATCTAGGAAAAGTCATGAAAGGAGGGTCCTGAAATGTGATCGAGTGCAAAGGTAGAATTTTTTTTGTACTCACTGGTGCTGTTTAACACCTCACGGCTGTTCTAGTGTTAAATTACGATGTAGAGAAATAGCATGTGATTTTATTTTATTTTATTGCTCAAAATTCCCCTGTGCCGGAAATCCGGCACCGTGCCGGAGAACTTTAAGCCCTGCATCACTATTGTTAACACAACAAAGATAACACTTCTGACTCTTCAAATGTTCATTTATTTTTTAAAAAGGAAATACATTTCAACATTGTTGAAAATCACATCACACTCGCTAGTCAAGCCAAACTATTGCAATGCATGGATTGGGTGAGTAATCCCCACTGCTACCTAGTTAACTAGAACACTACTTTACCTTGTTACCTAGTTAACTAGAACACTACTTTACATTGTTAGCGGGCTCACAAAACAAGCTGTGTTAGTTGACTAGCGACGTGTCATTCATTTTCAACAACGCTTAGCTCGCGCTTTTATTTTGAAATCGCGAAAACGAAAACAGAAGTCAATGTCGGAATGAGCCTCTCCTTGTTGTTCAGAGAACAGATGCCAAACTACCAACATGTTTGACATGTTAGTAGAAAGCCATCAGTCAATAGCTCGTCTCATTCACAGAACAGCATGGGTTGCCTGCACTGTTTGATTGCGTATTTTAGAGCAGACTACAGAGATGGTGAACATTAGCACTAGCTAACATTGGCTATCTATTTACCTTAGCTTACCGTTAATTGACTGCATGGCTGTACGCAGGCGCAGCATCATGAGCGCGACAACCGGAACCGGAAATATTTCCGGCTTCATATTATCGGCTCTATATCGGCAAAAAATATATAAAACCGCTAAATATTTAATAACATTAATTTCCCAATATCGGGCCGATAATATCGTGCATCCCTACTTATAGGCTAATATATTAGAATATATTATTCAAATGATCCCATTCTCATATTCTACCGGCCTGTCAGTCATTCTCTGATGCTCATGACAGAATAGAACTAAAATTGAAAATGTAGCTGAATTCTCTGCGATCATGAATAATGATAATCAGACTACATGCACAATCACTTCACTTCTACTAATAAGGCTGGTTAGCTTCCGGTCCAGCGCTGTTCTCCACCAGCTGTTTACAGGAGCTCCGCAACGTGTTACGGACGTTACGGACAAGCTTTTTCACAGCGGACAGTCAACCAGCTGTTTTTTTATTTAACCTTTATTTAACCAGGCAAACATGTAAGAACACATTCTTATTGGCAAATGCAGCCTGACCAAAAAGCAATGGCTCTTTGGGGGGGGGGGGGGGGGGGGGGATGGGAAGCTAGAAATAAAACAAGGTTAAGTAATACAATAAACAATAAAACAATAAAACACTGGCAAATACAGATGCAAACTGAAAAGTTTTCAGTAGCATGTATGCTGTCAAATTAAATTATTAATATTATTTGCTCTAGCTCTCGACTTTGGAAGTACAGAATGCCTGAGAGCCTTATATTGCATTATATTTTAAATGGTCATCTGGTGCCTGAATATTGTGTTTTCCTTTACATAAATAATGACATTTCCACCATAAATTGATGCAGAAAAGGCACAAATTGGTGCATATCAATTCACCAGAATATAAGAAATTAAGTGTTTGACGCTCGTGTGAGGACCCCCAGACAGCCCCGCTTCATGGGTCCCCCCCATGTCAAACGCCTGTGGTACCACCTCCGCCTCATTTTGAGCCAGGAAAAACCCTGTAAACGTACCGTAGCTACAAACAAAGCTAGCGTAACTAACAAACAAAAGCTTTGGCTAGCTAAGTGCACACTGAACATAGTGGTTTCAGCTCACACTCACAACGCTAGCTAGTTAGTAGGGGTGTAACGGTACACGTATTTGCACTGAAATTGGACTAAGTCGTTCAGTTCTGTACGTGTGTGTACTGACATATAAACAACTTTGGCTACTTGTTCCCCAAAACACCAGCAGCTGTTACACATGTCAAAACATCTTTCGATGTGCAAGCTGTGAGCAGTGGAGGTTAAATTTAGTGGAAACACCACAAATCTACGGAACCACTTATTGAGGCATCACCCTGACGTGAAACATCCACGCCTGCGCCCCCCAGTACCTAACTGACCTCCTCCCCCAACATACCCCTTCCCGGAACCTGCGGTCCGCAGACATGGGCCTGCTGTCCACCTCCCGCACCAACCTACGGCCCTTTGGGGACAGAGCCTTCAGCGTGGCCGCACCTACTCTCTGGAACTCCCTCCCCACAGTGATTCTCTTAATCCTGTATCAGGGCTAGGGCTGTCCCAAACGACAATTTTTCTAACGATTAATCTAGCGATTATTTTTTTGATTAGTCGATTACTCTAACGACTAATTTAACGATTAGTCTACCGATTATTTTTTTTACTGTTAGATTAATGTATCACTTAATTTCCCCAAAGATAATGGCTGTATTGTCTCTCTCTGTTTAACAGTGTCTTTATAAAGCACTCTGGGTAATAGCTGCTGCTCTTATAAAACAAAGCAGCGTGTGACACATTACTCAGACGGCCGCCCCTTTAAATGATCAGCTGATGTATGGGGGCTGTCTGTGGGCCCGCAATTAAACACAGACACCTTTAATTCGGCGACCTGCTACTACTACTACTACTACTACTACTG
Source organism: Nansenia antarctica (assembly GCF_963989245.1). Taxonomy (NCBI): domain Eukaryota; kingdom Metazoa; phylum Chordata; class Actinopteri; order Argentiniformes; family Microstomatidae; genus Nansenia; species Nansenia antarctica. The sequence goes on from NC_137676.1 coordinate 40,848,281, forward strand.
TAACTGCCTCTGTCAAACAGCCCCAGACACAGGGCAGACTCACTGCTATGTTTAGCCAACTTGAATGCCAACATGGCCATCAGGGTTTTTCCTGGCTCAAAATGAGGCGGAGGTAGTACCAGTGGTGTTTGACATCGGGGGGGACCCATGAAGCAGGGCTGTCTGGGGGTCAAACACTTAATTTCTTGCATTCTGGTGAATTGATATGCACCAATTTGTGCCCTTTCTGCATCAATTTATGGTGGAAATGTCATTATTTATGTAAAGGAAAACACAATATTCAGGCACCAGATGACCATTCAAAATATAATGTAATATAATGCAATATAAGGCTCTCAGGCATTCTGTACTTTCAAATATGTATTCTCCTTGAGCAGTCAACATACTATCAGCTATTTCGCTAGCAAAAACGAAAGCTAACTTATTTGCGAAACAGCGCCCCCGCCACCACGTCGGCGCAGTGCCGCAATTGCAGTTCGATTATTTTTATTTTATTTTATTTGCGACGCACCGACGCACATTACGCAAGTCGACGTATTGACGTAGTCGATTACGTCGACGCGTCGTCCCAGCCCTAATCAGGGCACGATACTTGTACAAGGTTTTTTCTTACTATCCTCCTCTTGCTGTATTTTTTTTAATGCTGTATGTAAAGCGCTTTGAATTGCCCCTGTTGTATCAAATGTGCTATACAAATCAACTTGCCTAGCCTAAACGTATATATTAAAGTTAAACTTGCCTATGTAACCCTGTATATGTTCCTATTCTTACAGACCAGAAGAGCTCCAACCCAGGTTCAAACAGAGTGCCCAGCTCCACCACATCAGGAAACCATAAACAACACAGGAGCTCAAGGCGGAAGAATCACCATAAAACACACCCACAGACTTACACAGGAGAGAAGACCTACCGTTGCCCACTGTGTGGAAATAGTTTTAGTAAAGCAGGAGACCTGAAGAAGCATCAGAGAATACACACAGGAGAGAAACCATACCAGTGCTCCCAGTGTGGGAAGAGTTTCAGTAAAGCAGAAAGCCTGAAGATTCATCAGAGAATACACACAGGAGAGAAACCATACCAGTGCTCCCAGTGTGGGAAGAGTTTCAGTCAAGCAGGAGACCTGAAGAGGCACCAGAGAATACACACAGGAGAGAAACCATACCAGTGCTCCCAGTGTGGGAAGAGTTTCAGTCGAATAGGAAACCTCAATGATCATCAGAGAATACACACAGGAGAGAAACCATACCAGTGCTCCCAGTGTGGGAAGAGTTTCAGACACGCATTTCCCCTTAAGAGGCACCAGAGAATACACACAGGAGAGAAACCATACCAGTGCTCCCAGTGTGGGAAGGGTTTCAGTCAAGCAGGAGACCTGAAGAAGCACCAGAGAATACACACAGGAGAGAAACCGTATCAGTGCTCCCAGTGTGGGAAGAGTTTCAGTCAAATAGGAAACCTCAATGATCATCAGAGAATACACACAGGAGAGAAATCATACCAGTGCTCCCAGTGTGGGAAGAGTTTCAGTCACGCAGTTTCCCTGAAGAGGCACCAGAGAATACACACAGGAGAGAAACCATACCAGTGCTCCCAGTGTGGGAAGAGTTTCAGGTACGCAGATTCCCTGAAGAAGCACCAGAGAATACACACAAGAGAGAAACCATACCAGTGCTCCCAGTGTGGGAAGAGTTTTAGTGAAGCAGGAAAGCTGAAGAAGCACCAGAGAATACACACAGGAGAGAACCCGTATCAGTGCTCCCAGTGTGGGAAGAGTTTCAGTCAAATAGGAAACCTCAATTATCATCAGAGAATACACACAGGAGAGAAACCATACCAGTGCTCCCAGTGTGGGAAGAGTTTCAGTCACGCAGATTCCCTGAAGAAGCACCAGAGAATACACACAGGAGAGAAACCATACTACTGCTCCGAGTGTGGGAAGAGTTTTAGTCAAGCAGGAAACCTGAAGATTCATCAGAGAACACACACCAGAGAGAAACCATACCAGTGCTCCCAGTGTGGGAAGAGTTTTAGTGAAGCAGGAAAGCTGAAGAAGCACCAGAGAATACACACAGGAGAGAACCCGTATCAGTGCTCCCAGTGTGGGAAGAGTTTCAGTCAAATAGGAAACCTCAATTATCATCAGAGAATACACACAGGAGAGAAACCATACCAGTGCTCCCAGTGTGGGAAGAGTTTCATTTTTGCAGGAGACCTGAAGAAGCACCAGAGAATACACACAGGAGAGAAACCATACCAGTGCTCCCAGTGTGGGAAGAGTTTCAGACAAGCAGGAAGCCTGAAGAAGCACCAGAGAATACACACAGGAGAGAAACCAAACCAGTGTGGGAAGAGTTTTAGTCGTAGTTAGTTAGTAGTTTTAAGTAATTGTTTGATTAATTTGTATAGGCTCTTTGTCCATACAAAGCTTTTGCTGTGCATATAGTATGATATGCATTGTATTTTTTTGCAGGGCTCCCCACATGGTTTGTTCTCATCTCTTACTTTGTGTATTGGATAAATCACTTTGAACAGTCACAAGCTTGCTTTTCCAACAGTGGATGTCCTACCCATGTGCTTTGCTTTTGTTCTGCATTAAGTCCAATTGCTGTTCAGGTTCCACAGCTTCTGTTTAATGGAAACTTGCTGTGGATTTGGGTGATTAATGGAAGTCAAGCTGAAGCCTATGTATTTTTCTTTTCGTTCACAATGAATTGTGCTTTTCAAATTCTTAGTGATTTAAAATCAATGCGGAAGCTGACGGGGAGCCAGTGGAGTGAGGTCAGGATGGGTGTGATGTGGTCACGCTGCAGTTGGCGTAGCAGAGACTGGTTGATGCCAACATACAGGGAGTTGCAGGAATCCAGCCGGGTTGTTATGAAGGCATGGATCCCTTTCTATTGGTCCTTCTCCGGAAGATAGGCCCTTGTCTTAGCGAGGAGTTTTATTTTACCACAGAGCAGACCTGCTTGGTGAAGTCATTGTCAAAAATCACTGTGTTGTCTACCCTGAATGAATAGTCATTGAAATGTTGCTCGATTGTTATTAAAATGATCATCTGTAATGAAAAAAATACAATAACTTATTCAAAAAAGATACTTTTCTTTGTGTGGTTTTGTATTCAAATGTAAACCCATAATGCATTACCGTTACGTCATCAAATTACTGTAGCTTTTAATACTGTGAATATTAGCTTCTGAATGGGCTATCCAAGTGGTTGCATATTTGCAAATACTCCAAATACTGATCCTGTGACTGTAGTTAGGGAGATTTACTTATATTTACATGTTTTATTGATCTAATGTTTTATTTGATCTAACGCGACTTGCATTTACAAATAAATACATTTTTCTAAGTAAGTGAATTGTCTATCAATCAGCATCACAAGACAAAAACATCTCTGCTCGGGCCAGGGGCCATTGGCAGTCATAATGCTGGAGGAAGGAAGATTTGTTTTAATGATTACAGTAGAGAAACTGTACAGGGGGGTTTGGGCAGGGTCCCACACTAAGGCTTGTTAGTGCATTTTATGTTCGGACAAGTGAAATTCCTCCTGCAGTTGTCTGACGAATGTAAAAACAAAAAGAAATCAATGTGGTGGCAGCTGGTCTTTGGAGCTACAGGCGCAGAATATAAAGTGGTCAAATCGGTCGGATCGGTTTTTAAAAACTGTTTCACGATAATTATATATGTGAACTTGATCAGCAAAATAAGCTTCTTTTTAGCCTGATTTGTCCCGGCTTGGGGGAGGGGGTGAATGGTTTCATTGTTTTGTTTCATTGGTCAATAGATGTGTGTACGGCTGACCTATAGGAGGCAGCAGGCAGCATGCTCTTCGTTTACTCTGACTCCACAAAGAAAGTTTCTACCAACGGCGATCTCATAAGGTAAGGGTCTTCTATGTATCTACATAGCGCCTTTGTTAGTTAGTTGAAACCAGTGTGTTCGTGTATTTAGACATTTCTTTATTATTTACCCACTAGCAAGTAACTGAAACCACAATGTTCAGTCTGGACTAAGCTAGGCAATGCATTGTTTGTTAGCTATGCTAGCATTGTTGTAGCTACGGTACGATTGTGGTAAAGTATGTCTACGTTGTAAAAGTTGCGTGAGCGCATTTATATAATGTCAGGACCAGACCATGCTGCGAAAATCGCTTATGGGGATCACGGGATCACCGATTTAGTGCAGCTGTTGGTTGAGTACTGTGTTTTCAATCATGTTCATTGGAGACTCACGACCGGCGGCAGTAACTCGGTTTCCTGAGAACGAAAGAGGTAAGCGGCCAATTTTCTCCTGTCACCCAGCCTAGACAGGTGCCTTGCTCTCTATGTTATTCTGATACCACCTAATTTACTTAACCGGTAACATGACATGGAGGTCGACATGATCCATTTTAAAATATTAATACAATGAGTAGGACTAGGCCAGTTAAACACAATGAGGCAATTTCATGTTTTGACAAGTTTTCTGAATTTAATTTAGCACCTGCCATGTTGAGATCTGACAACTAGTGAAAAGACAGATCTATCCAGGGGCCGCGGGTGTAATTTCACTTTAATTCCTTTGGGTTATTTTCGTATCGAAGGGGCCCCATGGCGAGTCAATCAAAAAATAATATCTTAAATGTAACAGCCCAAATAAATGTAATTAGAGGAAACGTGTTAGCCTATGTGGCATACAGAAATGTTAGATACCTAGTCGTAACACGGTAATAACTGTTTGACAACGCCACCCTCACACTGTAGGGGTGAGGGACCCTCAAGTTCCCCACTAGGACGGGTCCGGAATTAACTGAACCAGAGGCTGGTGTACCCAAAATACAATTAGTTTATTACAAGATTATAACAATAAACCAAGGCACAATAATCACTCTCAAATGGTGAAGGCCTATAAAAACAGGGCTACTAAAAAGGGGAAGGGGGGGGGGGGGACCTGTGGGTGGACTCTATCCTTAAAGGCAGACAAACGTGAACCGTTGCTTAAAAGGTGCATGCAAACACAGCAAATAGTGTAGGCTAGGAATTCTTAGTGGCCAATACACGGCACACAGTGAGTTCAAAAGACAACCATAAAATGAGGGCTCTAAGTATCACGGCACACAAGCAACCTTTAGTATAAAAGCACAGCAAACTGGGAAAAGTAGATAAGGGAACACGTCCGCTCTACACTCCAACAGGTCAGGGATAGTTCAATATCAAACTGCTCTAAAACCACTGCAAGACTAAAAACATAATGGCACAAGGGTAGGAAAAAAACAATGGATAGGACAAGGTAGCGTGGACCTCCTATAGAAAGCATAATATTACATTAGTCACATTAGTTAAACCAACAGAATATTGCAATAACAATGGACTATAAATATACCTTTGAATTTAAACATACCTTGATACTCTGAGGCTCTATGCCTGAAGCATCAATAAAAGTTTGGCTGAGTGACCATGTGGCTTCCAAACAAATGGGTGCAGAGAATCCTTCCTCACCAACCACGACTAGGTCTGTGGGAAATACATTAGCACTTTAGACAGGATTCCTCCTCTAGTCATCAAACATTGTGTGAAAGGTTTGGATTAAAACATACCGCAATAATCTGGAAACAATGCTTGAAGCAGTGACCATGTGGCTTCCAAACAAGAAGGTGCAGAGAATGAGTCTGAGGTACCCACCCCCCTATATCTCCTTCCAGTCACCACTGGTGCTGGGTCCTAGTGCTATACCGGTCACACCTATGAAAAACGTGTAACTGCATGAAAAAAGGTGTGTATTAAAAAACAACAACAAGACACTTGACAGAACTGTTGTTCGGGATGTAGTTTCCGCCTGTGAGACATTTTTGACACACATCTTACTTAACCTCATCTTATCCACCTAATTTTTCTGGTTTTCTGCTCGAAATGACATGCCCACAGTGAATATAGAATATCTCCACAATCACAAGGGCCTTCATAATGATATTGTTATCAAATGAAAGCTAACACCTGTGGGGTGGCTGTAGAAGTGTCAGAATCAAAATCTATGTTACTGTGTCAGAGCAAATAGAGCTAGAACATTATAAAACATCTCAAATTCAGTCTCCGCCTAAAAAAACAACAGCTTTTACAGTGAATATCACCTTGGAAACCTGATGAATAAGCCCAAATCATCTAGGAATCAGTACTCCAGGGTCTTATTAGTACTTGTGCCAAAGTCGATGCTAGTAATGTGAGCAAATACAACTTTGTACCTGTTTTAGTACAGGTATGTTTAGGCGGACACCTATATGTTTAGGCCATTTGGAGATATGTTGGCACCATATTTGACCTTTGACCTTTCTCATGTATCCGATTTCTTTCTTTTTTTTCTTTTTTTTGGGGACTTTTTTGGGTTGGCCGACCAATGGTATGGAAATTCGGCGTTGAAACCGGACATGACACATTCTCCAGTTGGAGAAAACTGGATGTGACTTAGGCCGTGTTTACTGTCTCTGTAAAAAAATGGTGGCATCGTATAGCATGCAAAGTTGTGAAAAAAATGTGATATCTTTGAAGAGAATTGATCGAGGTAAACTCTTTATATCACTTCGGATTCCCATGGGGGTCCGTTGGCTCCTATGAGGTTAAACCAGACCGTAAAACCTGGTCGCTACCAGGTTTGTTCTCAAGGATTGGTTGCAACCAAGCAGTAAATTATTTGAGCCACATTCATGGAACGGAACTCGAGCTGAAATTGTTGCGAATTATCATCTTAGCTCTAATTGTGCTTGGAGGAACAGCCCCTAGTCCGGGGGAAAGCTGGGCTTTTACGCGGCCCAGGAGAGTCTTCTCCAAGACCTCCATGGGGCCGGATGTGAGCAAAGTTAAGAAGGGCAGTTTGGTTATTTTTTGACAGCAGAGGCTTCTTCCTAGCAACCCTCCCACGAATGCCATTTTGATTCATGTTCTTCTCATTGTTTAAGCATGCACAGTTACCTGAGATGCAGCAAAATATTATGTTTGGGTTGGTTTTTACCAGATTTTGGGGGGTTCTGTGGCTCTTGGGGATATTTTGGAAGGGTGTCCACTTCTAGGCCGAGTTGCTGCCATGTTAAATGCTCCCCATTTGTAAATGATTTACCTCACAGTGGATTTGCCTCACAGATATGGAGTTCATATCTTATATAGCTTTCCGCAGACTGATGTGCTCGTTCTAACCTCTTCCTGATGTCCTCTGAGATCTCCTTTCCTCTCGGCATGGTGTGTTTTGACTGTATGGGTAACACAAAACTGACCAGGTTTCTTATCTCTATTTATCAGAGTCCCACCCAAACTCTTTCCTAAAGATCTCTCCTTCAACTGGTTCATTTGGTACCCAATTATTTACCCACCAGATTCTACTTACCTACTTGATTTAACACTAGAACAGCCGTGCCTTTTTACCTGCTTAAAGAACCGCCTCTTTAAAATGCTATCCTGCTATTTACACACTATTTAGTTGGCCGCTTGTAAATTAGCCTGCTTCCTACACAGAAAAACTGCAAAATAGCTTTAAACTAGCTTATCCTGAAGTGATATTGAAAATGTAAAGGAGGATACTGGGTGGTAGAACTCACATATCTAGGAAAAGTCATGAAAGGAGGGTCCTGAAATATGATGGAGTGCAAAGATATAAACATGTATTTTACTCACAAGCTGATTAAGTGTTAACCAATGCAACCTGGGTATCACTTATTTTTGCACCTGCACTTATTTCTTTATAATTTAGTTTTTTTACTACACACATGATCCCCTCTAAACCAACATGGAATTGGTAAATATAAACATGTTATGTCAGAAAACAAATGGTTCTGATTAAATAAAGATTTCATAGTAAAAACAAACTGTAAGATTTGCCATTCTAGCTTGCGTTAATTAGGGCAGGAACACCAGCAACAGCTAACCATTTCGCGGAGGAAAAACACACACACTGCTCACTTCAGTTTAGCTAACACCGGAAAGAGGCTTACTTTATTTGCACATGCTTATTTATAGATTAGTCGCACCTTGGTGACATCACACATGAGAACATATATGAGAACACATGACTTCACCATATATAATCATCAAAGAACGTATCCAATTAAAAGTCCTCATCCTCACATACAAAGCCCTCCATAGCCTGGCCCCCCCTTACCTGACTGACCTCCTTCTCCCCCACCGCCCTACCCGTACCCTACGATCCTCATCCATTGTTCCCCTCACTGTCCCACCCTCAAAACTCAAAGGCTTCGGTCACCGTGCCTTTTCACGAGCTGCACCCCGCCTCTGGAACTCTCTCCCTCAACCACTCAGAGACTCACCCTCACTTCTCACTTTTAAATCCCACCTCAAAACCTACCTGTTCTCCCATGCCTACAGCCTCCCCTACCCCTAGCCATCTCCCCCATCCCGGCCACCCCCCTGACATGCATACAGCCTCCCCTACTCCTAACCATCTCCCCTGTCCCTACCACCCCCCCCCCCCCCCCCTCTCCCCGTTCGCTAACTCTGTGTTCCATGTGCCCATGTTATCTGTTGCTTGTTGTTTCTGTGTTTTCCGTTTCTCCTATATTGTCAGCGTCTTTGAGCCTCGGAAAAGCGCTATATAAATTTAATGAATTATTATTATTATTATTATATTATTGTAATATTCCAACACAAACAAAAAAGAATAATTGCACAAGGGGTTCACATACTTTCAAGCATCACTGTATGTGTTTGTTAGTGCAAGTGAGGTGTTACATGCCATAGTGCAATTCAGAAAACAAGTGTGACAAAAGTGATTACGATAGTGCTAAATTCAAACAAAGCAAGAAAAACACAGAAAGCACTCCATCTTATATCCGTAATACATTTCTATACACTTCATGTTTTCCATGTTGCTTCATCGACCGTTTAATCTTTAAGCCTTTATTTCACCAAGTAATTGAGGTGGTGTTTAAAGATTATTGAAACATTTAAAAAACAACAGTGTTGCCTTCACAACAGGTATGGCACCCAGGCCTCTCCATCATATTTGCATCATATTTGTATTTTATTGTGTATTATATTTGTATTTTTAAAAACTGTTAGCCTAATTGTTATTGTGTACGGCAGCACTTTTTAAAAGGAGTTGTAACATCTGATGCATCTGATATACTATAAACCAACGGTCGGCAATTAGGTTTGGCCTCGGCCATCTAGTGGCTCAAAAAATTGGATTCTCAAAATAATCTGCTGGGCCAAATATTATTGGTGACGGGCCACCACCAATGGGCCCACGGGCCGCCTATTGCCGACCCCTGCAGTATAAACCATAATATTGTACCTCACCGCTTGCCATAGGATATACGTCAGCTATTCCCGCGAGACCAAGGAACGGGATAAGAAAATGTAGATTTGGTTCATGAATGTTATATGTATACGGAAAAGAAGTATACAGAATATATGCAGATATTTACGGATGGATCAAAAGACCCAATAACAGATAACACTGGCTCTGCAGTGGTAGTCCCTAGTCGCAGAGTCGAGTTATGTAAAAGGACCACAAACTGCTTAAGTGTCTATTCAGTTGAGCTGTACGCCATTCTGATGGCGTTAGAGTGGGTGGTACAAGCTAAACCCATCAGAGTGCTGATCTGCAGCGACGCAGCAGCTTGTCTGTACAGCTTGAGGCGTGGGACAGCAAAAAAGCGCCAAGACTTAATGCACAGTATAATGGATGTACATTCAAGGGTGGTGAAGCAGGGAGTGGTGGTAGTGGTCATGTGGGTCCCTGCACATATGGGTATCATGGGAAACGAAAGAGTAGACAAACTAGCTAAACAAGCGGTAACAAAAGGAAACATAGACACAGACATTCAAATATCAAAATCAGAGGGAAAAAGTATTGTGTGGAGGGAAGCAAATAAAAAGTGGCAGCAACAGTGGGACCAGGAGACAAGGGGAAGACAATTATATGCATTACAAAACAGAGTGGGTGGAGAATCAGGGGAGGAAATAGAAAAGAGGAGGTGGTAATGTCCAGACTAAGAATAGGGCATAGTAATCTGAATGGAACTCTACACAATATAGGAAAACACCCGACAGGTTTATGTGACTATTGTCATGTAATAGAAACAGTAGAGCATGTTCTTATTAACTGCAGGAAATATGCGTCAGAAAGACAGGAAATTATGGAGGGACTGAACAGATGGGGACTGACGAGAGAAGGTTTGGAGGGCGTATTGGAGTGTGGTGGGAGTGGACAGGGCAGGAAGTGTCTGGTCACATTTCTCAACAATCACAACATTTACGGACCAAAGGCAATTGGAGGAGATGAGAAAATTGTGTGAAGAGTGAAGATATACATTACAAAACTTACTTACTTTCGGATGTTCAATATTCAATATCTCTTCACTCTAAATCTTATATCTTCACTCTTCAACCTTCAACCATCAATTTTCTCATCTCCTCCAATTGCCTTTGGTCCGTAAATGTTGTGATTGACAACCAGGCCAGCCAATCAGACATTTTAACACATTTAAGAACTGTCCAGTCAGAATTCTGGCACATTTCTAGCAGGGTAAAATGTTTTGAGAGAGAGAAGAATCAAATGTTGCCGGTCAAGCAAATGTTGACGATCAGCTGTGCTGCGTGCATTATCGACTTTAGCAGACATGCAAATAAACAACTTTTATTGAGTACAAAATCGATTTTCCTTTGTTCAAAATCGATTTTCCTTTGCGCAAAATGTATTTTCTTTTGCGCAAAATATTTTTTTTCTCTAAATAATTGTGGCACAAAATTAACTCCATAGCAGCCGCTCATAGGTGGAGCTGCATTAGTGACTACACACGGTCATTATTTAACACATATCACACGAGAGGGAGTGCTGTTATACTGAATATCAGCACGGCTGTGATTCGGTCCTAGATGCGAGGCCGCTGGCAGCGCCATTTATTAGTTAACAGTAATAAGCGACTACAGATTATGATTTGTTTGTTTATTGAGCTTGCGCCTCTGACGTAAGCAGCAAGCACGGTGCAATGCATTATGGGAAGATTAGGCATGAAGCCTAGAAACTGATAGAATGACGTCATCAAATGGTACAACACAGCTACATTTGTGTGAACATCGAATGGAATGAACATAAAGCTACACTGCAAACTAGTTAGGTAAAGTGGCTTTGTAACTTCTCAAGTAATGTATTCAAACATCCGCAGGCTAGCTACTTTGTATCGTGTACATTTATCTGTACGTTTCCATTTATTGTGCAACCAGTGAAATATGACTCGGTTGACAGTCGCTTTGGTGGTGAATGTGTGAATGCGATTCAGACCAGTTGACAAGATAGTACATTGCTCCATCTGCGAGCTTTCAGACCTAAACACATTCGCCCTCTTCTGATGACCATTCATAATTTAACTCAAATGTTATATTTGGAAATATATCCATCTTTGTTTGAAACCAACACACATCGATAATCTGATAGATAATTAAGCAATATCACATGAGAGGGAGTGCTGTTATACTGAATATCAGCACGGCTGTGATTCGGTCATAGGTACGATGCCGCAGCAGAGTATGAAGACAATCACAGCCGTGCTGATATTCAATATAACAGCACGACCTCGAGTGTGTCGAGTATTAGTTAACAGTAATAAGTGACAACAGATTATGATTCGTTTGTTTATTTAATCATTTCTTTTGGCTCCGTCAACAAAAAATAGTTCCGCAACTGGACTGTTGCCTAGTAACCTAAACATAACCAGCCGGTTGCACCACGTCTTACTAAGTACAAACTAAACCTAGTTATAGCGTAAGTATAAATCAAGATTTAGTCACTACTAAACTTGAATGGGTTGCACCAAGCACACTAGTTATGACGTAGACCTTAGTAACTACTAAATATTTATACACCCCTAAGGTGGTGTAAGTTATAACTAACTCGTAGCCAACCATAGTTACCTCAGCGGAGATAAAGTAGCCTGCGGAAGCAGGCTAGCTACTTTGTATTAACTGTCATTTCGGAGTGATACATATAGTTAAAAGTCCCAGTGCTGTTATACTGTATATCGGCACTCATGGAATGCCTCTTGTCCAATAAGTGTAATTCAGTTTCTGATGAGGTCACGCAGGGGGCGTTCCCATAGTGAGATACGAAACGAATACTATGAAAGAGAACTGTGCATGCTTAACACTACACAGTAAATTCCCCAGTGTTAAATATGCAGTGTAAAAATACATTGACTCTTTCTGTTAGAAAGGTTCCAATATTCTAAGTTCATGATTATTATATTTGGTTATCATTTCCACCTTAAGAGCTAAGCTGTGCGTAATATCACCTGCCACCTTAAGTGCGGAGTGCATTCTGGGCCGCATTGATTCAGAACGAAGAATAAGTTGAAAGTTACCACAAGGTTCCATGTTACAACTCCAATAATTTAGCATCGTTGTGCAGCATTACAGTGTCAATGTGCGTCACTGAATTACTGTAAGTACTATGTTTCACCCAGTATTTAGGTTGTACATATTTGCTGTGTTGATTTGGATACTGCCGTTTTCTGCACTCTATATTAGCACTAGCAATTAGTTTGGCCATGTGCTTTCTATGGGCGCTGCTATTGCGTGCTCTTCAATGAAGCTCGTTTGGCGCAGTTCACGCTGCAGAGATTGTTATTTGAGTACTGTCTTAAGTTGGTGTTATAATTCAGATTGTATGGCAAAGTGTACTGTGTTAAGTAGCCTAATGTGTATGGTTAAGTTACATGTACTTTTGTATTGTAGAATGCATTTTGATATTGTAGATCAGTACTGTATTATTAGTAACAACATGTGTACTGTAATACCTCTTTCTGTTTATTGCAGAACCACACATACACCCATTGTAGTGTTTGCAATCATTCTACCCATGCCTGAACTGTACCCTGCCTGAACCCACTAAAGAAACCTGAACACAAAGTCAATCTCCTGTCATGTGTGTCCTGATCGACGCCCCGGGGGCGAATGGAGCATACTCTCATTGAACTATTCACCTTATACAGTCCTTTCCCATAACCTCACTAACACTTTCCGAGATATTACAACAACAGCTAGAGTAATATTCCCTTCAGTGTTGGTGATAATTCAAGGAGTTAATTGACACGCTGTTAGACGTACTCTTGAAAGCCCCGCCCATCATTTTTCAATCAGTTCCACGTGGTTTCTTCAAGCCGAGCAGAATTTTCACAGCGCCAATTCACTGAATGCCATTTTCGAGTGACTTCGAACAACTGCGGTAAGTGTCTCCTAATCATCTATTAATTAAACGGATACTTTGGCATTTCAATAGAAGCAGCATTTTAGAATAACTTTATATTGTTGTTCACCATACACTCCAGCTGATCTTATATCTTAAAATACTGGTTTCCAAAGGGCTGACGTCACCGACCATGTGCGAGTGTTCACATTAAGATAATTAAGGCAAGTTAGCTAATGTCTAACCAGGGCCGCTTTAAGGGGGGGCTAGCTGGGGCGGTGGCACAGGGCCTCGCGTGAGGCAGGGTAAAAATAAAATAAAATAACAATATTTTTATTTTTTTTATTTTTTTGGTACCCTGGCTGGCGAGGCCCTCCAAAGCGCCAGGCAAGGGACCATATTATTATTTTTGCCTTTAATACATTTCTAAATGTTCACACATGTGATAATCATAGTCAATCATATATCTAAAATCTAGCATACCTGTAGGACAGGGAGATTCTTAGCAACAGAAAAAAGTAATTTCCCCCTATGACACCTTACGTCAAACGTGAATTGTGGTCGCGCGTTGACACTTGTTGTGCATAGTGACTGCTTAGTGCAACGGACAAAATGCAGAGGGAACGAGACCGAGGAAGAAAATGTTAATCGGGTGCTGAAAAAATAAATAAAAATAAAAGGCTTCATAAGGCCTCGCTTAGAGGTTCGTTCGAAACATTTCTAAAAACAAGTGAGGCTCCCGTTAGCACCGAAGAAGCTAACGTTACTGCTAGCACAGCCCCCCCTGAGAGGCACAGCCCCCCCTGAGAGGCAAAGATGATGTCTCGGAGGTGGAGGAGGACAACAGCTACAGGCTGCCCAGCCCCAGGTGATGATGGTCAGGAGGGCTGCCCAGCCCCAGGTGATGATGGTCAGGAGGGCTGCCCAGCCCCAGGTGATGATGGTCAGGAGGGCTGCCCAGCCCCAGGTGATGATGGTCAGGAGGGCTGCCCAGCCCCAGGTGATGATGGTCAGGAGGGCTGCCCAGCCCCAGGTGATGATGGTCAGGAGGGCTGCCCAGCCCCAGGTGATGATGGTCAGGAGGGCTGCCCAGCCCCAGGTGATGATGGTCAGGAGGGCTGCCCAGCCCCAGGTGATGATGGTCAGGAGGGCTGCCCAGCCCCAGGTGATGATGGTCAGGAGTGGCGAAGTAGAGGATACGGAGGCGGAAGATGGAGCTACTCAGAGCAGCAGCAGCAGGGCTGAGAGTGATGGAACGCAAGACGAGCCTACGGTGTCAGATATGTCATGTATGATGATCCTGGTAAATTGGCCGGTACATATGGACTCTACAGTTACAGAAGTGATCATTAGAAGAGGTCCCCCAAAGATGAAACCTGGATTTAGTTATCCTAAAAATAATGAGAACAGAAACTTTAGTGAAACTTTATTTCTCCGAAAACTACCAAATGGGGAAAAAATAGAAAGAAAGTGGCTTGTGTACTCTCAAAAACGGGACATGTCTTTTTGCTTTTGCTGTAAGCTTTTCAACATAAAGGATAGGCCTACATGGTGGTGAGTAACATCTCTATTCATGTCAATAATGGCTTGTGCGTATTTAATGTTGGGTATGATGACTGCTTTATCCTAAATCCTAATCCTTTACGAGTATAAAAGGTTTGAAATGAAACAAACATGGTTGTAAACTGTCTAAATAAGTAGATATTCTATTGTCTATCAGCACAGCATGTGAGCGCATTTCTTGCAATATATTGGTGCGTGCGTGTCGCGCGGTTAGAATAGTAGCCTACATCATTATAAAAGGCCTCGCAAATCTGACTTCGCACAGGGCCTCGCATATCTCTGATGGTTATAGTTCAATGCTATTTTCTGACTTAGCCTGTTTGTAGGACAGGTGATGATAACCAGCGCTAGTTCAACAGACCGTAGTAGACTTTCAGACACAAAGAGACGCGGAGTCAAGGAGCTCAGTTTACTTGCAAGGAGAGTGATTCAGAGAGACCGTGTTTAAGGGTCAGTCCAAATGGATCTGAAGTTCCACTCTCCAAGTCAGCCTTTATTCTAACAGAGACAGTTTTTCATGAGGAAATGCAGTCATGGGAAAGTCATCATGAGCAGTTTCTCTGCTGGGCGATTCAGACAACACAATGACAGGAAGTGACAGGAAGCGGACGCCCAGCTGAAACTGAAGATAAGGGGTGGACAATGGGTGAGAAAAAGTTCATGCACAGAACCCAGAGTAAAAGGGTGTACAAGGTTCATGGTGTACAAGGTTCATATACAGAGCCCAGAGTAAAAGGGTGTACAAGGTTCATGGTGTACAAGGTTCATGGTGTACAAGGTTCATATACAGAGCCCAGAGTAAAAGGGTGTAGAGTTTTACACAGTGATACAAAGAATTATATAGAACATTTAACTCTATCATTTTATCATTTATGAAAACATCATCTTTAACTCTAACATTTCCCTGCTGTTTTTCATATTTTATCACGATACAAACATCCGTCTCTTTATTCAGTTAGAGCTATCTTGTTTCCACATTTTCTAGTTCAACCGTCATTCAACGTCGCCGTACAGATCACAGACATGAATATTCATTTTTCTCAATTTGGGTTAGAGGCTGGTACTTCGGTTCCATCATAATCTCTCGAGTCAACATTTGTTGTACAAATATTCCTGAAATCAGTTTGTTAGTCATAGCTTTGAAGCAGGGGAAGACACAACAAACGAGCACAGCCAGAAATATCATTACAACAAAGAAAATCATTAGTCCTTTTACTAATAGTTGTTTCATGCCTCCCAGGTTCAGCCAATCCAACCATCCCCACGCATTCTGATCAGTGTGGGATGTTGTCAGGATGTGTTGCAAGTCACGGAGTCGGTTCAAAGCGTCAGTCATATTGGGCAAGTGTAAGTTGTCTGTGATGTAAGTGCAGCATGTGGTGTTAAGCATCACACATGTTCCTCCTGCCACTGCAGTCAATAGGTCAAGAGCCATTCTGTTCTGGAGTACCATCAGTCTGATCTGATCGATTTCGCGGTTCTGGGCTTCGTTTATCGTAAGGGATGCATTTACAAATGTCTCTAATTGATAGTTCAGGGTTTCTATGCGCAGGGAATGCTTCCCTATCCCTATCCCGGGGAACAATGCAAGTACAATCTTTTGACTAGTAGTCCAAAGTTTCTTGTCATCTGGGACATCACTGCCCCAGATTGGGTCGTGTGCCTGGACTTGGGCGTCTCGTTTGATTCGTCGGGAGGAGATGTCATGGGTCATGATGTAAGTGTGTTCTGATAGGACAACGGGAGCACACACCCCGGCCCAGTTATCTGGGAGATTAGTGTATGCCTTATTCCCACAGACCCAATATATCCCCTGTACTGGCCGAGTGCCATTTCTAGGGAAATCGTTCATTCTCGACCATTCTTGAACCATTCTTGAACCTTTAAGGCTCTCATCGAGATCCGGATCGAGCTGTACTCTGCCCTTTCCTATAATGTACTGTGATCTTGTCTCTGGTATTCCTATAATGTACTCTGATATTATTGTCTCTGGTATTGTCCAAGTAATTTGGCATCTTATCTTAGGGAGTTTCCCTAGAGGAATTGTTCCTTTCTTCCTAGTAAAGCAGTTAGCGAGCTCGACCCCAGGTTCGAATCTAACTAGAGGGGTCAAGAGTGGTTTGGGCAAATGGAGATGCAAGGGGAGCCTTTCTGCGCATAGGGGCCTAATGTTCCAGAAATATGGGGATTTGTCTTTTCCACTTATTCTGCTTATGAGGCACTCTGTTTGTCGACTTGAGAGCGGAACCACCCACAGAGTGGGGTGGCAGGCTGAGACAGGCAAATGAGAGCAAACATAACAGTCAGTCATATTCCTATTCTGCGCCTGTCTGTGAACATATTTGTACCATGTGTTAGTCAGAAAAGGGTGTGTGGCGGTGTCTGTGTCTTGTGTTAGGTCAGCCAGATATCGTCGTGTTCGTGTATTAATATCAGTATCTTGCTCTGGAGTCTGTCCTATGATTAACAGAGTGAGGCCTAAGGCCAGGAACACCATTGTCCAAAAAAGATGTGGTCCCCTCATTCTAAGAGGTAGTGGATCTGGAGAATTCTTCACTGGTTTGAGACGTACCGTCCACTACCAGGACGGCCCCCTTTGTAGCCGGACTTCCACCACTACCCGTCGTTCGAGAGGAACAATGTCACTTTCTTACAATGGCTTTGGTGTATCCACGTATCTCGTTCTGCGATCTTGACAGCAGTTGGGGTGCTCAACAGTACTTCAAATGGCCCAACCCACCGCGGGCTGTGCCAATGTTTTCTCTTTATTTCTTTGATGAGGATCTGGTCACCAGGTTGTAGTCTTGGATCCTGTAGGGAGACAGAAAGGTCTGGCAGATTATTTGTTCTGGCTATTTCCTGTTTCCTAAATAGCTGGGTCATCCACGTGGCCAGTGTGTTTTCCGTTTCTGCCAAATCTACTTCCCTAATGTCGTCTACTATGGGTAGTCTAAACCTTCTCCCATTTACTATTTCAAATGGGGACAGACCCGTAGGTGTCGGTGTTATTCTCATGTATGTTTCCACTAGAGAAACTGATAGGGCTGAATAAGGTTTTCATAATGTTAAACCAAAGGTTAAAACAGGATACTCTATAATTCTGTGTATCACTGTGTGTGAACCTTGTAAAACTCTGTAACAGCCTGTCTCTGGGCTCTGTTAATGATTGTGTGAACCTTGGCCCCTTCTTTCCCCTGCTTATCAGATTTCCATGACACTTTCTGCTAATGATTCGTTCTGAACAAACACCACCCACTTTTCTAGGACTCTGATAGGATCACCAACTGCCTCCTGTTTTCCATTCTGAGAGAATAAATAAACTGGCTTACGACACAAGAGATTAGTACCAATATGGGGTCACTCTCTCAGGAGAGGCCTCATATTCGTCCTCCTTGCAAGTAAATAATAATCATGATTGATTCCGTGTCTCTTTGTTGTTTAAAGTCTACTACGGTCTGTTTGAACTAGCGACGGGTTAGCATGGCTTGCTTTACAAACAAGCTGAACAGAATATAGCATTTAAGACCAGAACCAGAACCCGACATTTGGTCCTTCGAGCCGGATCTCAAGTTCGTCTGATGGGGGAAGAAGACTCGACAACGCCGACAGTCTGTCGACAGCCCGGATCCAGGATCCGGACAAAGTCCTGGAACGTTGAATTCGGTCCAGGCCGGTTAGATGTCGAACCTTTCTCCTCCAAAAGGACGGCTGACGAGATCCAGACCAAGACATAAGCAACAAAGACCGGTAAATATAATAGAAACTATGAATGAAAGTGAATTATAATAGAAAAAGAAAGATTGCAATCGAAATGAATAGTCTATCTATCCTAAATTGTACAAAATAGGAGTTGTTTGGCTGTAAACAGTAGACTAATGGAAATTAGACTGTGGAGTTTTGACATACGAAAGGAATCCACTTTGAAAGATAAGTGTATATCCTTTCGTGTTAGGTAAACAGCAGACTAAGAATGGAACTGAAACTATGACTGAAAGTGAGAATTAGAAAAGTGTAGAATTAGAAAGTGTATGTGTTAGAATTAGTGCAAGATTAAGGATACTGTATGTTCAGTGACAGAGAGAGAGCAGAGGAGAAGCACACGAGGTGGGGGCTATGTGTCAGAGTGGACACAGAACAGGAAACAGGGAGCATGGAACAGCAGAAAGAGATTAGGCAGGGGATTAGGCACCCCGAACCTAGTCTCTAACAGGCGGCGGTGGAATTGCAAAGTTCCGAGGGCACGTTAAAGACTCTGTATAGTGCTGGGGAGAAGACTGAAGGCCCCCGTGTCTGATGAAGTATGAATGAACATACTACCGTGGTACCGTCTAGTCGGCGCAGCTGTCGCATGTAGGTGTGTGGGCAGTGCGTGGTACGTGGGCGACAGCCCACACCTAGCGGGATGTGGGGACCACACCCGTGAACAGGCAAGGCTGGTGTAAACGGTCAAAGTTTCTAGACCCATAGCGAAGTGGGCTAGGGATCAGACCGTCGGTTCCCAACTGGGCGGCCAATCACCGCTACAGGGTTGGTGTTTAGACACTGACTGGGGATCGCTATCGACTGGGTCACCGGCCGGTTGGGTCGCAAAAGCCTTAAGCCATAGGAAAATGGTGGCTGCGCTCAGCTCAATGTACAGTCAGGCCACCATAAGCTGAAAGCGACGTACAGCTAGTAGGCGAGTGGTGCTTTCCGTGATCAGAGCTCTGAAAAGGAGACGTCTGGGAAGCGGAAGGGGTAGGGGTAGACTGACTCTGACCTGGGGTTGGAGGGCAGTAAATCTCCATCGGAAAGGGTTCCAGCCTGAGACTGCGCCCTGGGAAGAGGGGAGGTCTGAAGGAACCAAGTGAAGAGAGAGTGTGTGTGTTTAAGACAGAGAGAGGGAATGTGTGTTTGAGTAAGAGATAAGAGAGAGTGTGTGTGACAGAGAGAGCGAGTGTATGTGTGTGTGTAAGAGATAAGAGAGAGTGTGTGAGAGAGTGTGAGAGTAGAGGAGACGAGGAGAGGAGACTAGGAGACGAGGAGAGGAGACTAGTAGAGGAGTAGAGGAGACTAGGAGACGAGAAGAGCAGACGAGGAGAGGAGACTAGGAGACTAGTAGAGGAGTAGAGGAGAGGAGACTAGGAGACGAGTAGAGGAGACGAGGAGAGGAGACTAGGAGACTAGTAGAGGAGTAGAGGAGACTAGGAGACGAGTAGAGGAGACGAGGAGACTAGGAGACTAGTAGAGGAGTAGAGGAGAGGAGACTAGGAGACGAGTAGAGGAGACGAGGAGAGGAGACTAGGAGACTAGTAGAGGAGTAGAGGAGACTAGGAGACGAGTAGAGGAGACGAGGAGAGGAGACTAGGAGACTAGTAGAGGAGTAGAGGAGACTAGGAGACTAGGAGACGAGAAGAGGAGACGAGGAGAGGAGACTAAGAGACTAGTAGAGGAGTAGAGGAGACTAGGAGACGAGGAGAGGAGACGAGGAATAGACAGACAGACAGGAGACAGACAGACAGAAAGAGAGGAATAGACAGACAGACAGGAGACAGACAGACAGACAGAGAGACACAGAGAGAGAGAGAGACAGACAGAGAGAGAGACAGACAGACAGAGAGAGAGAGAGAGGGAGAGACAGACAGACACAGACAGACAGAGAGAAAGAGAGAGAGAGAGAGAGAAGGAGAGAGAGGGAGAGAGAGAGAGAGAGAGAGAGAGAGAGAGAGAGAGAGAGAGAGAGAGGGAGGGAGACAGAGGACAAACTGCTATTTTATTTTTAGTGTGACCCCCTCCTGATCCACAGAACAGAGACCAGGGGAGTAATACGAATTTGGACAAATGACAAAGTTTATAGAATAGATGGGAAAATTGTATTACCACAAAGCCTCTACAAACAGCAGCTAAATTGATACATGGTCTTTTTAATGACATGTATCAAAAAGCAGGGAAGGTGATTGACAGGGATTAATGCACATTTTCACGTATATAATTACACACAATTTAAAAAAAAAATATATAGTGATAATGGCGCACATTTCATGAACGAATTGATCAAACACAGTGTCCAACACTGGACATTGAAGAGTGTGTTTCTCTAATGGAAACACACATGACAATAAAATTGAGACCTATGGGTTTGATTGAATGAATGAATGAATGAATGAAATAAATGAAATTAATGAATTTGAAATAGTAAATGGGAGAAGGGTTTAGACTACCCATAGTAGACGACAATAGGGAAGTATTGATTGATTGATTGAAAACTTTATTAGAAGATTTGCAGAAGCAAGTGACATGAAAGTACATATTTCAATTGGGGTCCTTGATACTCAATTCATCGTTATATGTAAAGACAGCAGATTTGGCAGAAACAGAAAACACACTGGTGGATGGCTATTTAGGAAATAGGAAATAGCCAGAACAAATGATCTGCCAGTCCCTTCTGTTTCTCAGGATCGAGAATACAACCTGATGACCAGATCCTCATCGACGAGATGGAAGGAGAACACTGGCGCAGCCCGCGGTGGGTTGAGCCATTTGGGGTGCTGCTGAGCATCTCAACTGCCGTCAAGATCGCAGAACGAGATACGTGGATACACAGAGCCATTGAAAGAAGTGACATTGTTCCCCTCGAACGACGGGTAGTGGTGGAAGCCCGGGCTACAAAGGGGTTATTCAGTTAGTGAATTACGTCTCAAACCCGGTGAAGAATTCTTCAGATCCACTATCTCTTAGAATGAGGGGACCAAATCCTCCCGACGACCCAAACAGACGCCCGTCCAGGCACACGACCCAGTCTGGGGCAGTAATGTCCCAGATGACATAGAAACCCTGAACTATCAATCAGAGACATTTGTAAACGCATCCCTTAAGAACTGAATGACTCTTGACCTATCGACTGCAGTGGCAGGAGGAACATGTGTGATGCTTGACACCAAATGATTGTTTGTTGTGTCTTCCCCTGCTTCAAAGCTATGACTAACAAACTGATTTCAGGAATATTTGTAACCTAAGTACCTAACCCAATTTGAGAAACTCTAATCCAAGTTGAGATTCATGTGTGATCTGTACGGCGATGTTGAATGACAGTTAAACTAGACAATATGAAAGAAAGTTAAACGACCTGAATGGAGAGAGAATGTTTGTATCGTGATAAATTATGAAAAACAGCAGGGAATGATAGGGCTGAATAAGGTTTTCATAATGTTAAACCAAAGGTTAAAACAGGATACTCTATAATTCTGTGTATCACTGTGTGTGAACCTTGTAAAACTCTGTAACAGCCTGTCTCTGGGCTCTGTTAATGATTGTGTGAACCTTGGCCCCTTCTTTCCCCTGCTTATCAGATTTCCATGACACTTTCTGCTAATGATTCGTTCTGAACAAACACCACCCACTTTTCTAGGACTGATAGGATCACCAACTGCCTCCTGTTTTCCATTCTGAGAGAATAAATAAACTGGCTTACGACACAAGAGATTAGTACCAATATGGGGTCACTCTCTCAGGAGAGGCCTCATATTCGTCCTCCTTGCAAGTAAATAATAATCATGATTGATTCCGTGTCTCTTTGTTGTTTAAAGTCTACTACGGTCTGTTTGAACTAGCGACGGGTTAGCATGGCTTGCTTTACAAACAAGCTGAACAGAATATAGCATTTAAGACCAGAACCAGAACCCGACAGAAACACACTCTTCCCACCTTCGCCCCGTTTCTTCCATTGCTTTCTTAAGTCTTAGTTTTATTGTGCCGTTTGTTCTTTCTATCAATCCTGCACTTTGAGGGTGATAGGAACAGTGATTCTTTAGTTCAATGTCCAGGTGTTTGGACACGTGTTTGATCAATTCGTTCACGAAATGTGAGCCATTATCACTATATATTCTTTCTGGGATGCCGTGGTTTGGAATGATGCGGTTACATATGGCTTTGGCCACTGTAAGTGCATCATTCGTTTTTGAGGGTACTATTTCAACCCATTTTGACATTGGACAGATGAGGGTCAAACAGTATCTGTACTTGTTTGGCCCAGAGCTGTGGAGTTCGATAAAATCCATATGCATGTGTTGAAATGGATGTTTTGCAGAGGGGAACTTGCCCCTCTTTGGTCTTTCATTTCCTGGTGAATTATGTTTGCAGCAGGTCATACACGATCTACAAAAGTTTTTTGAAAATTGTGTGTAATTATATGTGTGAAAATGTTCATTAATCCTGTTAATCATCCCTGCTGTTGATACGTGGCAAACCCCATGTATCAAATGAGCTGCTGTTTTGTAGAGACTCTGTGGTAAAACAATTTTCCCATTTATTCTATAAACTTTGTCCGTCCCTAGGACTGCGTTGTCTCTAGCCCATTTAATTTTTTCTTTGTCTGATGCATTGTTCTGCATGTCTATAATAGCTTCAAATGGTATTGGCTGCGGAAGTGGTTTTGTGTTGACGAGAATCTCAGTTCCGTATTTACCCGCAGCTGCTTCTTTTGCTGTTCTGTCTGCAAAATCATTTCCTTTCGATGTTCTGTCTGTTCCTTTGGTGTGTGCAGCGCATTTGCATATAGCTAGGGAGCGAGGTAGCAGAACTGCTTCCAGTAATTTGGTCAGCAGTTCTGAGTGTGTTATGGATTTTCCTGTAGAGGTTTTCATTCCTCTCCTAGCCCATTGTGCAGCGAAGGTGTGTGTCGCTGAATATGCATATTGGCTATCGGTGTATAATGTGATGTCTATTCCTTTGGCTGCTACACATGCTTTTGTTAATGCTACTAATTCAGCTGCTTGAGCTGAATGTGAGTGTGGTAGTTTGCCAGCTTTGATGATTGATGTGTCTGATACTACAGCGTATCCTGTCATGTTCTGTCCTGTCAGTGACTTTGAGCAAGACCCATCCACATACCACACTTCTCCTTTCCCTAGTGCAGTATCTTTTAGGTCTCGCCGTGGTTTGCAAGTTTGTTCTGTTTGCTCTTTACACGAATGGGGGTTTCCATCATCTGGGGTGGGCATCAGTGTAGCGGGGTTTAACACTGTGCACCGTTCTATGCTGATGTGAGGTTGTGACAGTAGCGTGGCTGTCAGAGCGAGGAAACGAGCTGGTGAGAGGAACGCCATTTTTGTTTCATTCAGCAACATGGAGACAGCGTGCGGTACTAATAACCTCAACGGGTGGAACAGGACTATTTCTGCCGTGCACTGTACTGCCATTGCTGCCGCGCAGACAGCCTGAACGCACGATGGAAGTGCCAATGATACTGGGTCTAATCGTTTAGAGTAGAACCCAATGGGTTGCTGTTTTTCTCCATGTTTTTGAGTCAATACTGAGGTCATAAATCCTTGTTTGCAATCTACCATCTGAGTAAATGGTTTCCCATAGTCTGGTAATGCGAGTACGGAGGAGCTTACTAGACTTTGTTTTAGTGTATTAAATGCGTCTAATGCTTCCGTGTTCCAATCGAGTTTATCGCTCATTTTTAATGTGTCTGTGTATATCAGATTCAGCAGGGGTTGGGTGATGGCGGCATATTCCGCCACCCAAGCCCTGCAGTAGTTTGTCATTCCTAAGAACTGCATCATTTGTTTCTTAGTCTGTGGTTGTGGTGTTGCCGTCATTGATGTTTTTCTGTCTGGGTTAATGCGACGCCCTTCTTTGTTTAATGTGTGTCCTAAGAACACAACTGCTTCTTGACATATTTGCAGTTTCGATTTCGATACTTTACTTCCTGTTTTTTCCAGATGCTGTAGCAACTGGATCGTGACGGCCATACATTCCTGTTTGGTGGGGGCGGCCACCAGCAGGTCGTCTACATATTGCAGAATCTGTGAGGACTCTGGAATATGAAGGTCCGCCAGGCAATTTTGCATTGCCTGGTGGAAAATCATTGGACTTTCAGACCACCCTTGTGGCATGCGTGTGTATGTGTATTTTTTGTGTTCGTATGTAAATGCGAACCACCCCTGTGAATCTTTATCCACTGGGATGGAGAAGAACGCATTGCTAAGGTCTATAACAGAGAAGTATGTTTGTCCTGCAAATAAACTGTTTAGTAGAATGTGAGGATCTGCTACGACTGCAGCCGCGCCCTGTGTGGCTTGGTTTACAGCTCGGAGATCCTGCACCATTCTCCATGACGTTTGGTCTGCCTTTTTTACAGGAAATATTGGTGTATTGCATTCTGCGTCGGGGCATTCCCTAAGAATGCCTGCTTTTATCATGTCCTGTATAACTGGTTTGATACCTATGCGGGCGTCGTCTTTTAATGGGTATTGTCTGACATTGGGTCGGTAAGTTGATTTGGCTTTGACCCGTACTGGTTTTACTTAAAAAATTAATCCCACATCGGTCTTTCCTTTGGACCAGAGGCTATCTGGAATCACTTTAAGTGCATTCTCAGCCTCTGCACTTAATAGTATTATTTGGCATTCGTCCAAATTCGTGTGTGGTGTCATTGTTGTAACCCATGCTAGGCTTTTTCGTTCTATATTTTGGTATTGCTGCCAGCCCGGTTTCTCACTCATGTCTTCCCACCCCTGACATATGCTTGCTACCTGCCGAGTGAAACTACCCAGCTGCTTCCACTCGGTACCTGGACCAATAGCAAGTGAGAGGTGGGGATACTGAGTCGAGCCCAGCAGTTTCGTTGCCTCTGGGGTTAGCGAGGTTGAAACTGCTGCGTTTCCTAGCTCGTCTTGGTAGAGGTAGCTAAGAACTGTTCTCTGTGGCCCCATTCTATCGAATAGGGCTTGATAGGGCGGGTCAGGCCCTGGCTTTTTAGCATATCTAAGGGTGATATGCAGTTCTGTTGGTTTCATTCTGGTCTGTCCCTCTCGTGGGGATACATAACTAATCAACGTTTTGGCCGTTTCAGTTGGGGCTGGATGTGGTAGTTTGAGGGACCAGAAATAGTGCGGTTGTCCTAACCCATGTCGCACCATTAACTGGTCTTCTGCTCTTTCAGT
This sequence comes from Nansenia antarctica, assembly GCF_963989245.1. Taxonomy (NCBI): domain Eukaryota; kingdom Metazoa; phylum Chordata; class Actinopteri; order Argentiniformes; family Microstomatidae; genus Nansenia; species Nansenia antarctica. The sequence goes on from NC_137676.1 coordinate 40,873,939, forward strand.
TGGTCCTACTGCACGTACTCCTCCAGCTACTGGTATAAGTCTAAGTTTTAGTAGGCATATGCCATCTCTCCCTAGGAGATTTACTGGACAGTCTGGAATTAGTGAGAACGATAATTTACCCTCTATACCGGAGAGAGGGTCGATTATGTCTAAGGGTTGTGATACTTGATGTCTGCTAATTTGACCATTTGCTGATTTAACGCAGTGTTCTGTTATTGCTGGCCACATATTTGCCAATTCTACTGTAACCACAGAGGAGTCCGCCCCTGTGTCACATAAGAATACGATGCTTTTTCCTTCTATTTTTATTCTTCTCATTGGTTTAATTTTGTTATATGAGAGCGACCAATTTGTCATTACTTCTGAAATGTCCAATAGGGGTGTCGCCTGTCTTTTCAGGTTGTAAGCCTGTGTCTGACCAGTCTGAGTCTGAGTCTGATCCCTGACCGTCTAGTCAGTGTTGTTGTTGGTGGACAAAATGTCCCTCATTGTTGTTGTATCCCTGTCCCCCCCGGTTGGCCCCCTGTTGGTTCTGTTGTTGATATCCCTGTTGGTTATCCCCCCGTCTGTCTTGTCTGTGGTT